>NC_092370.1:187483828-188138284 GCF_030028105.1 Mobula birostris | reverse complement strand
TGGCTACCCTCCAAACCTCTGGTACCTCTCCTGTCGCTAAGGATGACTTAAATATCCCTGCTAGGGCCCCAGTAATTTCTGCACTTGCCTCCTGCAGGGTCCAAGGGAACACCTTATCAGGCCCTGGGGATTTATCCACCCTAACTTGCATCAGGAGAGCAAACACCTCCTCCTCTGTAATTTGTACAGGGTCCATGAAGTTAATGCCGCTTTGCCTCACTCTGTATCCATGTCCTAAGTAAATACAGATCCAAAAAAATGTATTTTAAGATCTCCCCCATCTCTTTTGGCTACACACATGGATTACCATTCTTATCCTCCAGAGGACCAATTTTGTCCCTTGCAATCTGATTCATTGAAGCCCATTTTGACAATAGTCCAGTTAGAATCCTTGGTTAAAGAAACATGGAAAACTACATTCTTAGCTATAGAATATTTCTAAAAGTGGAATAGATAAATTAGAAAGACAATAGGTAAAAAGGGAAAACCTGTTATTTATTTCCCTTTAAAGCTATATGAAGGGACTTAATACTACTTTGATTTGGATGGATGGATGGATGGCATCCGTTAATCTCGTGAGACCATGGATCTGTGCTGAAAAGTCTTGCTTCAGTCTCTCCAGGGCGCAGGCCTGGGCAAGGTTGTATGGAAGACCGGCAGTTGCCCAAGCAGCAAGTCTCCCCTCTCCACGCCACCGATGTTGTCCAAGGGAAGGGCAAGGGCTGATACAGCTTGGCACCAGTGACATCGCAGGAGTTGCCAGAGCGAGATTGAAAGCAACGTCGGACTGCCTTGGAGACTCCAGCTCTGGATTTGTCCTCAGGGTTTACTCCCGAAGCCTATCCCATAAGTGGATATGGCTGCAAGGCAGCGAAGGTTTGAAATCAGAGTTTAAATACTGTATATATCCACTGTTTTAGGCCCTCAACGTTGAGGTAAGATATTTCTGTAGATCGCCATAATAGGCAGTATTATCAAAACCAAAAGATTCATTCTCCTGGAGAAAACAACCATTACAAAGAACAAGTCTTTGTTTAAGATCTGTGAGGGAATCTGTGGTAATCTGTCGGATGGCACGGTAGCATAGTGGTTAGCATAAAGCTATTACACAACCATCAACTTGTGTTCAATTCCACTGCTGTCTGTAAGGATTTTGTACCTTCTCACCGTGTCCGGGTGGATTTCCTCCAGATGCTCTGGTTTCCTCCCAAATTCCAAAGACCTACATGCATGTTAGGGGATTAATTAGTCACATGGGTGTAATTAGGCTGTGTGAACCCATTGGGTTGGAAGAGCCTGTAACTGTGCTGTACCTCTAAATAAACAAAATAACTAGAGGTCAGGCAGCACCTGCAGCAAGAGAATTGGGTGATCTTGCTGTACATTGTATAGGGAATGGTCACAGTAGATTGATCTTAGAGCAGATTAAAAACTCAGCACAACATAGTGGGACAAAAGGCCTATACTGAGCTGTAGGGTTCCATGTCCTTTATTCAAGTTGGCCTTCAGCTTCCAGCCAAATTAAATGCTGATTGCCCTATTATTCATTCCATCACAATGCTCCAATGTCTGTCTTGGCAGTTTTGGTCTGAAGAACTGCGAAAATTCAAAATTTAGTGCAGAAAGAATAAAATGCTTAAGTACCAGCAGAATAAACTGAAAGAATCAGAAACTATTCAGAACAATCTCCAGTTCTGAATCAATTTTCTTGTATTGCTAAATAGGAGAGGAAATAGTTTCCCTACAGCTACTTCCTGCCACCCTGTGGCAATTTCCTCAAAAAACAGTCTTACTCTCTTTTTATCATTTGTACTTATTGTTACAGTCCTGTAGTATTTTGTGCAGAAGTAAAAACCTTCGGCTTTTTACAAAACAGAATATTATGCAATTGGCAGAAATACTTGATACACAAAACAATGTAAAATCCACAAAGACACAATCTTCAAATTTGATAGCTACAAATGTAATCTTTCATTTTTTTAATTCTCCATATCAGCATCTGTTGAACTTATTAGCAACTTGTGTATTGATAGTAGACATTGCCTCAAGAAAGCAACATCTATGGAAGATCGCCACCATTTAAGCCAGGGGTGGCAAACCTATGACACACCCATGCAGGGCTGCCCCTCAGTTATTTAACTCTTACCCATAATAAAAAAGAATATGTGATGATTATCTTTACTGCCAATGAAACAACCATTTTTTTTTACATACTGAGTACGTAAAATGGTTCAAGGGAAATATCTTAAGCTGGCTTGGCACCAGCTAGACATTTGCGAGAACTCATGATGCTATGTTTTAAACCTGGTTTACATATCAGTATTTGGGTAGTAAACAGTTACAATAACAATTAGAAATCATCTTATTTTCTAGTCTCAGAGGCATAGAGTCTTAGAACACTATAGCACAGAAATAGGCTCCTCAGCCATCTAGTCCATGCCAAACGCCTCATCTGCCTGGTTCCATTGACCTGCACCCGGACCATCGCCCTCCAAACCCCTCCCATCCATGAAACTATCCAAATTTCTCTGAAATGTTGAAACCAAACTCACATCCACCACTTCTGCTGGCAGCTCATTCCACACTCTCCCCATTCTGAATAAAGAAGTATTCCCTCTTGTTCCCCTTAAACCTTTCACCCTTAACCCATGATGTCTAGTTCTAGTCTCCATCCTCAGTGGAAAAAGCCTGCTTGTACTTACCCTATCCATATCCCTCATAATTTTGTATATCTCTATGAAATCTCCCCTCATTTTTCTACACTTGCGTGAATAAAGTCCTATTCAATCATTCCCTATACCTCAAGTCCTCAAGTCTGGGCAACATCTTGTAAATTGTCTCTGCACTCTTTCAATCTGATGACATCTTTCCTGTAGGTAGATGACTGAAACTGCACACAATACTTCAAATTAGGCCTCACCAACATCTTGTACAGCTTCAACAGAACATCCCAACTCCTGTACTCAGTACTTTGATTTATGAAGGCAAATGTGCCCTTTCTTTATGACGCTATCTACTTGTGACACCATTTTCAAGGAATTATGGATCTATATTTCCCGATCCCTCTGTTCTATTTCAGTGCCCTACCATTCACCATGTATGTCCTAAGCTGTTTTGTCCTCCCAAAGTGCAACACCTCACACTTGTCTGTATTAAATTCCATCTGCCAATTTTCAGCCCATTTTTCCAGCTGGTCCATATCCCACTGCAAACTTTAATAGTCTCCCTCACTGTCCACTACACCTGCTATCTTGGTGTCATCCACAAATTTGCTGATCCAGTTTACCACACTATCATCCAGATCTTTGATATAGATGACAAACAACAATGGACCCAACACTTACCCAGCAGCACTCCACTAGTCACAGGGCTCCAGTCAGAGAGGCAACCATCTACTACCACTCTCTGGCTTCGCCCACAAAGCCAATGTCTAATCCAGTTTCCTACCTCATCTTGAAGGCCAAGCAACTGAACATTCTTGACCAACCTCCAATGCAGAACTTTGCCAAAGGCCTTGCTAAAATCCAAGAAGATAACATCTACTGCCTTGCATTCATCAACTTTCCTGGTAACTTCCTCAGAAAATTCTAAGATTGGTTAGACATGACCTACCAACGCAAAGTCATGTTGACTATCCCTAAGCAGTTCATGTTTATCCAAATACAGTACATATATAGACATCCCACCCTGCAAAAACTCATTGCAGGGAGGTAGCACCCCCGCCTCCCTGCAACCCCATATCCTCCCCTCCCCCCGTCGACCTCCAAGGGTGTATGTAATACTTTGTTTAGTGATTTTGTCTAATCTGCAAACCAAGTTGGATATATGCAGCAAATGTGACATTAAAATATGTACTTATGTTATCATGTTTGTTCTATTACAGCTTTAAGCAAGTCTACAGGGAGTTTGGCCTCATCACGTAGGACATCAATAGCGTAGCTCCTTGGCAGCTAGCCAGCTAGTTTAAATCAGGGGTCCCCAACCTGTTTTGCACCGCAGACCGGTTTAATATTGACAATATTCTTGCGGACCAGCTGACCCCGGGGGTGGGGTGGGGTGTTAAACGCTACTGGAATATAGGTGATACATCAACTATAAGTCACTTGTAAGTAGCTAATACACTCAATTTCGTTTCCAAAGGGGTTTATCTAACAAATTTAATAGTAAACACACAGCGCATATTTTCCTCGCATGAATATAGTGATAAGTCAATTATAACAGTGGTCCCAAACCTCCGGGCCACGAAGAATGCAGCGGCAGCCAGAACACACCCAGCACATCATTAAGAAAAAAGCTGAAATAAACAAGCTAATTGATTAGGTGCCACCCAGATGTCCGCACAGATCAGAGGCGACACAAAAGCAATCACCTCTGATCTGGGCTGACATTTACATGCCAGGCAGCACAAGTACTACACATGACACTTATCCGTGTAAGCGGAACAAGTGCTACACATGCCCTTACACTTCCTCCCTTACCACCATTCAGGGCCCCAAACAGTCCTTCCAGGTGAGGCAACACTTCACCTGTGAGTCGACTGGGGTGATATACTGCGTCCAGTGCTCCCGATGTGGCCTTTTATATATTGGCGAGACGCGATGCGGACTGGGAGACCGCTTTGCTGAACACATACGCTCTGTCTGCCAGAGAAAGCAGAATCTCCCAGTGGCCACACATTTTAATTCCACATCCCATTCCCATTCTGACATGTCTATCCACGGCCTCCTCTACTGTAAAGATGAAGCCACACTCAGGTTGGAGGAACAACACCTTATATTCCGTCTGGGTAGCCTCCAACCTGATGGCATGAACATCGACGTCTCTAACTTCCGCTAATACCCCACCTCCCCCTCGTACCCCATCTGTTACTTATTTTTATACACACATTCTTTCTCTCACTCTCCTTTTTCTCCCTCTGTCCCTCTGAATATACCCCTTGCCCATCCTCTGTGTCCCCCCCCCAACTCCTTGTCTTTCTTCCCGGACCTCCTGTCCCATGATCCTCTCGTATCCCTTTTGCCAATCACCTGTCCAGCTCTTGGCTCCATCCCTCCCCCTCCTGTCTTCTCCTATCATTTTGGATCTCCCCCTCCTCCTCCAACTTTCAAATCCCTTACTCACTCTTCCTTCAGTTAGTACTGACGAAGGGTCTTGGCCTGAAACGTCCACTGCACCTCTTCCTAGAGATGCTGCCTGGCCTGCTGCGTTCACCAGCAACTTTTATGTGTGTTACCTAATTAATTAGCTTGTTTATTTTGGTTTTTTTCTTAAAGATGTGCTGGGTGCATTCCGGCCGCTGCTGTACTCTTCGCGGCTCGGAGGTTCGAGACCATTGAATTATAAGTCACTTATAAGTCAATAGCATCATAACATTTTAAGTAACGTTTGGATATCAAACACAGTGCATATTTTCCCCTTATGAACATATAAAATCATTGGAACACACCAATATTGCTGAATCAGTGGGAGCCCTGGGCTTGTTTTCCTGCAACAGGATGGTCCCATCGAGGGGTGAGGGGAGACAGCGATACTCGAAGGGGTTCCTTATGTCCAGTCTATTCCACAATTTAGTTTTCGTTGCGTTCATTGCAGAAAACTCCGCTTTGCAGAAATATGTTGGAAATGGAAGCAACGTTTTCAGTGCTTTCGTGGCTATCTCAGGATTTTCAGCCTTGACTTTGATCCAGAATGCCAGCAGAGATGTTATGTCAAACATACTTTTCAGCCCACCGTCATTTGCAAGCTCAAGGAGTTGATCTTCTTCCTGCGCTGACATGGATGATTCACCGGGGACATTCACAAATGGGTCACGGACCCATTCCTTTGCATGTCTCGGGTCACTGATGACCTCGCGAGCATTAAGCTTCAACAGTGCGTGACAGGGAATGAGGAAAGGTGCAGCTGACTCATATAGTTTCAAATCGCCAAATCATATTGTTTCCTCGCGGCTCGGTGTTTGGGGACCACTCTTAGCATGAAGGGAGACCATCAGGATGCTCGCTCTCCCTCTCCCTCTCAAAAAAATCTATTTCCAGGATATTGTATATAAGTTCCGTGTGTCAGGGAGCCACGATTGATATGCGGGAGACTCCTGGAACTTCCGAGAGAGGTGGGATGTCTGTGTATATATCTGGTCCCTTCGAATATCTTCCAATAGCTTTTCCACTACTGATGTCAGTCTCACCAGCCTATAATTTCCTGACTTATTTTTAGAGCCTTTCTTAAACATCAGGGCAATATTAGCTCTCCTCCAATCCTCCGGCACTTTGCCTGTGGCTAAGGACATTTTAAATATCTTTTCTAGGGTCCTTGCAATTTCTGTACTAGACCCACAGGGTCTGAGGGATCACCCTGTCAGGCTGTAGGGATTTATCCATCCTAATTTGCTTCAAAGTAGAAAACACCACCTCCTCTATAATCTATATATGGTCCATGACCTCACTGCTTCTTTGCCTCACTTCTATCGACACTGTGTCCAATTCTCAAGTAAACACAGATGCAAAAAAAAGCCATTTAAGATTTTCCCCAACTGTTTCAGCTCCATGTATAGATCACCAATTTTGCTCCTTGCTATCCTTTTGCTCTTAATACAACTGTAGAAGCTCTTGGGATTTTTCTTCTTGTCTGCCAGAGCAATTTCATGCCTTCTTTTAACCCTCCTGATTTCTTTCTTAAGTGTTCTCTTGCATTTCTTGTACTCCTCAATTACGTCATTTGCTCCTTCCTGCCTATACCTGCTATGCACCTCTTTCTTTTTTCTTAATTAAGGCCTCAGTATCTCTCAAAATGAAGGTTACCTAAATCTGTTATCCTTGCCTTTTTTTGTGACAGGAACACACAAACTCTGTACTCTCAAAATGTTTCTTTTGAAGGCCTCCCACTTAGTAAGTATACCTTTGTTCAAGAACAACCTATCCTAATCCACACTGGCCATATCCTTATGGTACCTTCAAAATTGGCCTTTCTCCAATTTTGAATCTCAACCCCAAAGATCAGACCTATCCTTCTCCAGAATTATCTTGAAACTAATGGCATTATGATCACAAGATGTAAAGTGATCCCATATCCAAACTGTCTCATTCCCTCTAGCTGGAACTTGTATATGCTAATTAAGGAAACTTTCATGAACACATTTGACAAACTCTATCTCATCCAGCCATTTTACAGTATAGGAGTCCCAGTCAATATGTAGAATGTTAAAATTAGTTTCTCTCACAACCTTATGTTTTTTGCATCAGACTACGATTGCTCTCCAAATTCGCTCCTCTAGTTCCCGCGGACTGTTGAGTGGTTGGAAATATAACCCCATTAACGTGGTCACTCCTTTATTATTCCCCTCTTTCAGCCATGTAGCTTCAGTACAGGAGCTCTCTTGTCTGTCCTGTTTGAGCACTGCCGCGACATTTTCCCTGACTAGTAATGCCACTCCTCCCCCTTTAATGCCTCCTGCTCTATCATATCTAAAACAATCAAACCCTGGAATACTGAGCTGCCAGTCCTGCCCCTCCTGCAACCAAGTCTCACTAATGGCTACAATGTCATAATTCTATGTGCTGATCCATGCCCTGAGCTCTTCTGCCTTTCCTGCTGTGCTCCTAGCATTGAAATATATGCAGCTCAGAACATTAGTCCTATCAATTCCTGACTTTGTATGCAGGCTTAACAACAACTTTCCCCACAACTGCTCCACTAGCACTCTGGTTCCCATCCCCCTGCAACTCCTGTTTAAACTCCACCATGAAACAGCATCCATCATTAAGGACCCCCACCATCCAAGCCATGCACTCTCCTCTCTGTTCTTTCAGGAAGAAGGTACAGGAGCCTCAGGACTTGCACCACCAGGTTCAGGAACACTCATTACCCCTTAACTATCAGTCTCTTGAACCAGAGGGGATAACTTCACTCTCCCCATCACTGAAATTTCTCTGTAACTTATGGACTCACTTTCAAGGACTCTTCATCTCATGATGGAGTCATAGAGAAGTACAGCACAGAAACAAGCTCTTCAGCCTATCTAGTCCATGCTGAAAAAATATTTAAACTGCCTACTCCCAACGACCCGCACCAGGACTACAGCCCTCTATATCTCTTCTATCCATGTACCTATCCAAACTACTCTGAAACATTGAAATCGAGCTTGAATGAACCACTTGTGCTGGTAGCTCATTTCACACTCACACAACCCTCTGAGTGCAGAACTTTCCCCTTATGTTCCCCTTAAACTTTTCGCTGTTCATACTTAACCCCTGACCTCTGGCTGTAGTCGCACCCAACCTCAGTGGAAAAAGCCTGCTTGTGTTCACCCCATCTATACCCCTCATAATACTGTATACCTCTATCAAATCTTCTTTCTATCATCTACATTCTAAAGAATATAGTTACAGCTATGTAAGACCTTGGTCAGACCCCACTTGGAGTGCTGTGTTCAGTTTTGGTTGCCTCACTACAGGAAGGATGTGGATACTATAGAGAGAGTGCAGAGGAGATTTACAGGCATGTTGCCTGGATTGGAGGGAGTACCTTGGCCTGTGTGTACTTGGCCTTTTCTCCTTGGAGCGACGGAGGATGAGCGGTGACCTGACAGAGGTGTATAAGAAGATGAGAGGCATTGATCGTGTGGATAGTCAGAGGCTGCTTCCAGGGCTGAAATGGCTATCACGAGAGGCACCATTTTAAGGTGCTTGGAAGTAGGCACAGAGGAGATGTCAAGGGTAAGTTTTTTTTCACAGAGTGGTGAGTGCGTGGAATGGGCTACCATAGTGGAGGCGAATATGAGATATGATAGGGTCTTTCAAAAGACTCCTGGCTTGGTACATGGAGCTTAGAAAAATAGAGGGCCATGTGCTAGGTAAATTCTAGGCAGTTTCTAGAGTAGATTACATAGTCAGCACAACATTATGGGCCGAAGGGCCTGTAACGTGCTATAAATTTCTATGTTCTGTGTTCTATATTGAAACCTTCCTGCTAGGACATTAGTACCCCTCTGGTTCAGGTGCAACTATCCCTTCTGTACAGGTCCCACATTCCCTGGAAAACAGCCCATTGATCCAAACATCAGAAGCACTCCTGCACTATCTCCTTAGCCACACGTAAATGGCATGATCTTCCTTTCTCTGGCCTCACTAGTATGTGGCACAGGTAGCAATCCTGAGATTACAAACCTGGAGGTCTTGCCCTTCAACTTAGTACCTAACTCCCTGAACTCAATTTGCAGGACCTCGTCACCCTTCCTACCCACGTGATTGGTAGTGATGTGGATCACACCTCTGGTTGCTCACCCTCCCACTTAAGAATGCTGTGCACACTCTATGTGGACTTTAAAGAGGCAGTTGACAAGGTCCCATATAGTAGGGTGATCCAGAAGGTTAAAGTTTTTTGGATTTAATGTAATCTAGCTAAGCAGATCCAAAATAGGCTTGGTGATGAAAGGCAGTGAGTAGTGATGGAAAAATGCTTATACTATTGGGAATTTGTGGCCAGTGGTGATCAATGCTGAGACCCTTGTTATTTGTGATAATATATTAATGACTTGGAGGTAAATGTAGGAGATACAGACTCATAAAGTCATTGAGATATATAGCATGAAAACAGGCCCTTCAGCCCATGAAGACACACTAGCAACCACCCGTTTTACACTAATTCTACATTAACCCTTATTTTTATCCCCGATCTCCCCATCATCTATTCAAATCCTACCAGATTCTACAACTCACCCGCACTCTCGGGACAATTTATTGTGGCCAATTTACCTAGTTTTTAGATGACACAGAAGTTGGTGTTGTTGTGGTTAGTGATCAAGGTTGTTTTAGGCTGCAGAAAGTTGGACAAAGCACTGGTATGTGGTATTTAATTCAAGATTCGACATGTCATTTCCTGTACACAAGTGTAAGGAGAATGAAATAACCGTTACTCCGGATCTGATGCAGCACAAAGTAACCACAATAATAATTAACATAAAACAATACACTATATATATATAGTTTAATTGTATGCCCATAAAGTGTACATAAGGAGACTGGCAGTAGCGGTGGAGTTAGGGGGTGGAGGTGTTGATCGGCCTTACTGCTTGGGGAAAGTAACTGTTTTTGAGTGTGGTGCTTCTGCTACAGATGTTACATAGCCTCCTCCCTGATGGGAGAAGGACAAACAATCCATGAGCAAGGTGTGTGGGATCCTTCATGATGTTACTGGCCTTTTCCTGGCATCTGTCTGCATATATGTCCTTGATGGCCGTCAGGCTGGTGCCAAGTGTACCACTTCTGGCAATTCCAGCAAGTGTAAAGTGGTGCATTTTGGGATAGGACATTTACAGTAAATGGTAGCGCACTAAGAAATGCTGATGAACAGGGATACCTTGGCGTTCAAGTCGAAAGTACCCTTAAGATGGCAACACGGATAGATAGGATGGTGAAGAAGGCATATAGCATGTTTTCCTTTGTGGCTGGGACATAAAATATAAAAGTTGGGATATTTTGTTAGACCTTACTTGGAGAATTGTGTGGAGTTCGGGTTGCCACACTCTAGAAAATACGTGTTTGTGCTAGAAAGAGTACAGAGGAGATTCACCAGAATGTTGTTTAGCTAAAAGGTCTTTAGTTAAGGGGAGAGACTGAAGAGGCTAGGCTTGTTTTCCATGGAGAGAAGCAGGCCCGAGGGGTGATCTGATGCAGCTAAATAGAATTGTAACAGACAGAGACAATGCAGATAGTTAGGATCTTTTTCCCATGATACGAGTATCAAAAACAAGAACGCACAGGTTTACGCTGGGAGGAAGGAGGTTTAAATGGTATTTGAGTGGAAGGTTTTGTTTTTTTTTATATACAGTCTGGTTGATATTTGAAACTCACTACCACAGGAAGTGGTGGAGTCAGTTATCATTGCAGCATTGAAGAAACATTCAGTCAGGCACTTGAGTAAGCCTGCAACAGAAGGGTGCAGGCACATGGGATCAATGTTGATGGCCAAAAAGGTAGGCAGGGATGTGGCGTGCCAAAAGGCCTGTTTCTGTGCTGGACTAATCTCTGATTATTTGATTGGAATTTAGGTTCATTGAAGAGAGGAAGACCGTGGAAGTTCTGTCTCTTAGTTTTTACTAACATGCAATTAGATTCACAAAAGTAAATGCAATGAACTACAAGTTTTAAAAAACTCTAAATCAAGCCACAAGCACAGTTTACAGAACTGAACCAGTACCGATTAACAAGGTGCAGGAGTCTGCAGGTGCTGGTACCTGGAACAAAAAATTAGCTGATACAAGGTCTTGACCCAAAACACTGACCACCCCGTTTCCGCAGATACTGCTCAACACACTGAGTCTCCAGCAGTTTATATTTTGCTCCAGTACTAATTAACCTTTTGTGAATACTAGACTGCCAGTTGCCAAAAAAATCTATCTTTTCAGTTGTAGAGTTGAAAACATTAGAAGGATTTATAGTCACAGATTTAGATATGGCTGTTGTCTGTCATCTTTCTTTTATTTGAAAAACATGCAACAATTGTTTGACGTATGACAGACAGTGGCCTCCTCCTCTGCAAACTGGCATATTTGAACTACTTATGATTCTTGGCAGACAAGATTAATCAGGGAGATTCCCTGGTTTTATTGCTTTATTTAAGCACTCTGAAAGCTGAAGCCAGCTAAACCTGCGTTAAATCCTTTTAAACTCACTGCTAAATTAGATGACAGTACCACATTCCCTTGAGGATGTTTAGGAAAAAGTGTATTGATAATCCCAGGGCCTTAACCAAGTACAACTATTATATTACTAACAGTATGTGAAGTCAGATCTCAGCAATCCACTTTTCTTTCAAACATATGAATGGCCCAGTCCAGTTATCAACTTCACATTTATTCCAAGCATTTTTAAAGGTAAGTAATAAATTGCTGCCAGAGAATTTTATTAAAATGCATACAATATTGCACTGACCTCCAGCCTGCCTATTCAGCATCTTGTCTGAATTCTAGGGGAACTCAACTTTCCTATCTTATCCCCACGTTGCTTGATTCGAACCAGCCTCCGTCTTGAATGAACCATTTTTATTGCCACTTAGAAGATAGTTTAACACATCAGCACCTTGCCGGCAATCTTATCTTTCTCATTCCCCTATACAGTACTTCTGCAACAATTCTGCCTCATGTGCACATCAACTCACTTTTGAATCTTTTTGCAACTTACAGTACCTACAGGATAATTTTTTTTTACTGACGTCAATTAACCTCAGAGCACATCTTTGGGATGTGGGAGGACACTGGTGCAGAATCCAGCAGAAACCCACGCAAACATAGGGAGAACATGCAAACTCCGAACAGGAGCATCCAAGGTCAGGACCAAACCCAGATCTCAGGAATTGTACAACATTAGCATTAACTGCTGTGCCACAGTTATCATTAATCATTCACAGTCACCTGAATGAATACACTTATCTTCATTTCAGGTCTAGACTCTCCAGCTAGGAAGATTAACCTCTTTGTGGTTCTGCTATGTGTGGAAAGTGCTATAATTTAAAGATGAGGAAGATCCCACAATGGAAATTAACCTTCACATTCAGTGAATGGAAGGATTACTGGCACTTAGCTTTTCCCATATGTAGGTCAGCCTTCCCCAGCAGGAGTTCAGGAGTACAGCAAACAGGCAGATGTGCAGGAATCTAACTTCCAGGAACTCTCGGATTCCACATTTGGCTGCCATGATTTGGCTCAATATGAGGCCCTTATTTATGCAGAAATCTCGCACCATTCAAATATTAGAAGGAAACGATAGCAAAGATGAAGAGAAGGTGCCCAGGGCTGTACAGTTGGTCTAAAAATAAGACTGGCTTTTATTTTTACTTCTGCAGTCTTCTTCCTCACATTATGCACATAAAATTTGAAAAAAGTTCAAACAGATATTATAAAGTGGATCCACCTGCTGATGGTATCATTTCTCTCAAAGCAGGGCAACAGCTAATAATAGGAACATCATTGGTTCCAATCCTCTGAGCCAACTGTGTTTCAGACTGACTTAAGTTTATACCAATGTTATGAAAAGCCCAGAAGACAAATACAGCACGGATAGCCCAATACTGTTATCAGCACACTCAATATGCACATAGGCGAGTACACCCATGCATATGGTACTCAGACACAGATGGCTCTGCAACTTCAATAAAAGCAAAAACAATAGCTGCTGGAAATCTGAACTATTCCTCAACAACTTCAGTATTTTCAATTTGTATTTCAACAGCTTCAGCATATTTTGTAAAACATGAGCTGTTTACCGTAAGTTGAAATTCACATCAGATCACAGATTCTGAAAGCATTATGATGAAGCAGCACATTACGAACAACAACTTCCAGGTATTCACATTTTACGACGTATATTCAGATAGAAGACAATGTTAATTCTAATTAGTAATGAGAGTGACTCTGACAATTTCCCTGCTATTTCAGCCATAAATTCCAGCACATTACCAAGTTAAGCATAGCTTTCCTACATTTATATTCAATTCCCAAAGAATAAATGACATGTTTGTTTACTCTCCTAATTACCTTCTGTACCTGCATATTAGCCTTTGCAAATCATACATCTGGCTAATCAAATCCCTCTGCTTCCAAAGCTCTGCAATCTTCACCACGTTATTTTGAACAATTCAGCTGAAGTATTTACCAGTGCCGCCACCAGATTAAATATCAAAATAAAATCTGAGCACAGGAAGCTCAAGGGGTTTATGGAAAGAACCCAAAAGAAGAAAATATACTTTTTAAAGATCCATGTTATTGCAGAAAGTTGGGGTAAAATAAATGTAGAGAAGATTTATAAACATTGACTAAAATTATTGCCACAGACTCCTCAGTCACAAAACCCACCAATTTCCTCATTCAAAAGGACCAGCTAGTAGGCCAAAACATTACAGAGTCTATCTTTTTAAGACGTTGAGATGATTTAGCAGAGTCCATCAAGCTGTTTTGCCAGCTGCTATAAATGCCCAGGCTTTTAAAAGTTCTTGAATCTCTCTAAAATTCAGAAACATTTAAAAATTAATGGAAGTGATTTAAAAATAGCTAACAATTTTAATTTGAAATCAGCAAAACAAAAAAAAGTCCCTAAGATATAAGAGCAGAATTAGGCCATTCAGCTCATCGAATCTGCTCCAACATTCCATCCTGGCTGATTTACTATCCCTCTCAACCCTATTCTCCCCTTAACCTTTTTTTAGCCTTCTCCCTGTAACCTTCGACGCTCTGACTGATCAAGAACCTATCAATCTCCACCTTAAATACACACAATGGCTTGGCCTGTTCAGCTGTCTGTCTGAGGCAACGAATTCTGTGGAATCACCACCCTCTGGCTAAAGCAATTTTTTCCACATCTTTGCTCTAAATGGATGTCCCTCAATTCTGACATAGGTCCAAGGCTCTCTCTCTATAGGAAACATCTTCTCCACATCCACTCTATCTAGGCCTTTCAATATTCTATACGTTTCATAGAACATAGAACATAGAATAGTACAGCACAGTACAGGCCCTTCGGCCCACAATGTTGTGCCAACCCTCAAACCTTGCCTCCACATATAAGCCCCCACCTTAAATTCCTCCATATACCTGTCTAGTAGTCTCTTAAACTTCACTAGTGTATCTGCCTCCACCACTGACTCAGGCAGTGCATTCCACGCACCAACCACTCTCTGAGTAAAAAACCTTCCTCTAATATCCCCCTTGAACTTCCCACCCCTTACCTTAAAGCCATGTCCTCTTGTATTGAGCAGTGGTGCCCTGGGGAAGAGGTGCTGGCTATCCACTCTATCTATTCCTCTTATTATCTTGTACACCTCTATCATGTCTCCTCTCATCCTCCTTCTCTTCAAAGAGTAAAGCCCTAGCGCCCTTAATCTCTGATCATAATGCATACTTTCTAAACCAGGCAGCATCCTGGTAAATCTCGTCTGTACCCTTTCCAATGCTTCCACATCCTTCCTATAGTGAGGTGACCAGAACTGGACACAGTACTCCAAGTGTGGCCTAACCAAAGTTTTATCGAGCTGCATCACTACATCGCGACTCTTAAACTCTATCCCTCGACTTATGAAAGCTAACACCCCATAAGCTTTCTTAACTACCCTATCCACCTGAGAGGCAACTTTCAGGGATCTGTGGACATGTACCCCGAGATCCCTCTGCTCCTCCACACTACCAAGTATCCTGCCATTTACTTTGTACTCTGCCTTGGAGTTTGTCCTTCCAAAGTGTACCATCTCACACTTCTCAGGGTTGAACTCCATCTGCCACTTCTCAGCCCACTTCTGCATCCTATCAATGTCTCTCTGCAATCTTTGACAATCCTCTACACTATCTACAACACCACCAACCTTTGTGTCATCTGCAAACTTGCCAACCCACCCTTCTACCCCAACATCCAGGTCGTTAATAAAAATCACGAAAAGTAGAGGTCCCAGGACAGATCCTTGTGGGACACCACTAGTCACAATCCTCCAATCTGAATGTACTCCCTCCACCACCACCCTCTGCCTTCTGCAGGCAAGCCAATTCTGAATCCACCTGACAAAACTTATCTGGATCCCATGCCTTCTAACTTTCTGAATAAGCCTACCGTGTGGAACCTTGTCGAATGCCTTACTAAAATCCATATAGATCACATCCACTGCATTACCCTCATCTATATGCCTGGTCACCTCCTCAAAGAACTCTATCAGGCTTGTTAGACACGATCTGCCCTTCACAAAACCGTGCTGACTGTCCCTGATCAGACCATGATTCTCTAAATGCCTATAGATCCTATCTCTAAGAATCCTTTTCCAACAGCTTTCCCACCATAGACGTAAGGCTCATTGGTCTATATTACCCGGATTATCCCTACTACCTTTTTTGAACAAGGGGACAACATTCGCCTCCCTCCAATCCTCCAGTACCATTCTCATGGACAACGAGGACATAAAGATCCTAGCCAGAGGCTCAGCAATCTCTTCCCTCGCCTCGTGGAGCGGCCTGGGGAACATTCCGTCAGGCCCCGGGGACTTATCTGTCCTAATGTATTTTAACAACTCCGACATTCCTCTCCCTTAATATCGACATGCTCCAGAACATCAACCTCACTCATATTGTCCTCACCAACATCAAGTTCCCTCTCATTGGTGAATACCGAAGAGAAGTATTCATTGAGGACCTCACTCACTTCCACAGCCTCCAGGCACATCTTCCTACCTTTATCTCTAATCGGTCCTATCTTCACTCCTGTCATCCTTTTTTTCTTCACATAATTGAAGAATGCCTTGGGGTTTTCCTTTACCCTAGTCGCCAAGGCCTTCTCATGCCCCCTTCTTGCTCTTCTCAGCCCCTTCTTAAGCTCCTTTCTTGCTTCCCTATATTTCTCAATCGACCCATCTGATCCTTGCTTCCTAAACCTCATGTATGCTGCCTTCTTCCACCTGACTAGATTTTCCACCTCACGTCACCCATGGTTCCTTCACCCTACCATTCTTTATCTTCCTCACCGGGACAAATTTATCCCTTACATCCCACAAGAGATCTCTAAACATCGACCACATGTCCATAGTACATTTCCCTGCAAAAACATCATCCCAATTCACACCCGCAAGTTCTAGCCTTATAGCCTCATGATTTGCCTTTCCCCAGTTAAAAATTTTCTTGTCCTCTCTGATTCTATCCTTTTCCATGATAATGCTAAAGGTATAACCTTTAATGAGATTCCCCCTTCGTTCTTCTAAACTCCAGTGAATACAAGTCCAGAGCCATCAAATGCTCATCATATGTTAATCCTTTCATTCTTCGGATCATTCTCAGGAAGCTTCTCTGGTCTGTCATCAATGCCAGCCCAACATTTCTTATATGAGGTGTCCATAACTGTTCACAATACTCCAAGTACAGTTTGACCAATACCTTATAAAGTCTCAGTATTCTAGTCCTGTTGAAATGAATGCTAACATTGCACTTGCCTTCCTTTCACCAACTCAACCTGCAAGTTAACCTTTAGGGAATCCTACACAAGGCCTTCCAAGTCCCTTTGCACCTCTGATTTTTTTAATATTTTCCCAATTTAGAAAATAGTCCGTGCCTTTATTCCTTCAACCAAAGAGTATGGCCATGCACTTCCCTACACTATATTCCATCTGACACTTCTCTGCACATTCTCCCAATCTATCTAAGTCCTTCCGCAGACTCCCTGCTTCTTCAACACTACCTGCCCCTCCACCTATCTTCATATCATCCGCAAACTTGGCCACAGACCCATCAATTCCATCATCCAAATCATTGACATATAAAGTGAAAAGAAGCGGTCCCAACACCAACTCCTGAACAACACCACTAGTCACTGGCAGCCTACAAGAAAAGATCCCCTTTATTCCCACACTTGGTCTCCTTCCAGACAGCCAATCTTCTATCCATACCAGTATCTTTCCTTTAATACTGTGGTCTCTTGTTAAACAGCCTCATGTGCCAAAGGCCTTCTGAAAATCCTGGTAAACAATATCCACTTTCTCTGCTTTATCTATCCTGCTTGTTATTTCCTCTTGAATTCCAGCAGATTGGTCAGATAATTATTTTCTATATTATCTCAATGTGTACTTATAAATGTACAAATTAATATAGATTTACTCACATAAAAAATGGAAAAGGTTATATATGTAAAAAAAAAGTTTGTGCATTATTTGTGAATACCTTATCCAAATAAAAATAAAATTAAAAAAAGAAATCTAGCTAACTGGCCTATAATTTCCTTCCTTCTGCCTCCATCCCTTCTTAAAGAATGGAGTGATGTTTTTGATTTTCCAGCCTCCTGAACCATTCCAGAATCTAGTGATTCTTGAAAGATCATTACTTATACCTCCACAATCTCTTCAGCAACCTCTTTCAGAACCCAAAGTTGTAGTCCATCTGATCCCGGTGACATCCACCTTCAGACCTTTCAGCTTCCCAAGCACCTTCTCCTTAGTAATAGCAACAACACTCATTTCTGTCCCCGACACGCCCAAATTTCTGGCATTCCGCTAGTGTCTTCCACAGTGAAGACTGACGCAAAATACTTATTAACTTTATCCACCATCTCTTTATTTCCCCCATTACTACCCCGCCAGCATCATTTTCCAGTGTTCCAGTATGCATTCTGGTTTCTCTTTCACTCTTCATATAACTGAGAAATATCTAAAAAACACAATTTTAAAAAAGCACTGATGATATTTTTAATAGAATCACATCTGTTTATCCTTCCCATGGCTCGATGTTCTGTAATCAGGATCCAAGAACCTCAGACAGATCCAGCTCTACTGGTGATCTCCTCAGAAGTCCTGACATTTCAAAAGGTAAATGCTAGCAGTTCCAAGTCAATTAACTAATTCTGGACCATTAAACAATAAATGAATATTTTTTAAATGTTAAGTAGTGATAATGATAGCATTGCATAACAGTACTGTTTTCGAGATTTATTTTATACAAAGCATAATTAATCTGTCCCAACATCTAAATATTGAGATGTGCAGACCATCTGATTTACTGAGACTGCTGCAGTTATAGCTTTGAGATGTGAAGAGTTTACTGAACTGCAGCATAGCAATAGAGTTTCCCCCAGTGGTGCTAAACTGGTATTGCTACCTTCCAGTCCTTCTGATTAAATTCCCGGTAAATAACAGAAAATCAAAAAAAGATTGAAGATGCAAAGGTAGAAAATGCTGGCATATAAAAAAAGCTCAGCAGTTAAGGCAACAGCTGTGCAAAGAAAAAAAAAACACGGTTTATGGGAACTGATAAATAATAGACCAGAATTTGCCATCAGGAAAGTGTCAATGATGTGACAATATCTGGTCTTTGAAGTGGTTGAGGGGGTGGAAAGGGGGCATTTAGAGGGGAAGGAGTGTGAAGTTGAGTTTTGAGGAGGACGGGGTGGAGTTATAGGGGGGTATGAGGCCCAGAATAAACTGGAACCATAAAATGCAAAGCTGCACTATCAGATACTTCGAAGGTTTTTGATATTCAGAGTGTTCAAAGACATTCCAAAGCCATTAAATAAAGAATCAAGCTATAAAAAATCATTAACATTTTAGCATAGACACGAGGAAATCTGCAGATGCTGGAAATTCAAGAAACACACACAAAAAATGCTGGTGAGCGCAGCAGGCCAGGCAGCATCTATAGGAAGAGGTACAATCAACGTTTCAGGCCGGGACCCTTCGTCAGGACTAACTGAAAGAAGAGATAGTAAGAGATTTGAAAGTGGGACATATCTAAAGACACTTTAATCATAAGTAAACATAAACATCTAAGAATATTAACCTTTTTTTCCTCCTCTGATATTAATTAAGATCTTCCATGGCAGGATTCACCTGCTGCAGACTGTTCCAGAATATTCCCCAAAATGAATCCAGCAACAGAGCAATTAGGAGATCACCACTGCACAGCTGCAGAAAGATGAGGAGTTGTAGTTTGTGCAGCAGCCACAAAATCTCTAACCCTTACATGGGATGTGCCAGCAGTTGCTCATGTAACTGACAACATTCCCCCAGAAGCTCTGGTCTAATTTATTTTCACTGGCATTTCACCTGTGGTGTTCTCGATGCTCATTTGTAAGATAATTGGTTTTATAATGGAGCTGTTAGCTACACCATGAACAACCTATTGCCCGCGCCCTAACCAACAGTGTCACAAACTGATTTTTCTCTTAACAATTCTGTTCAGTAAATCAAAGAAGCTAAAGCATACCTTAGGTATCCACTCACCTCCTCTCTCACGGAATCGATGCTAAAGCAACTTCTCTACATTTTTACCATTTGACTGGATCCCCCAACATAAAAGGTATGATTGACAAAGAGAAAATCTGCAGGCGCTGGAAATCCAAGCAACACACACACACAATGCTGGAGGAACTCAGCAGGCCAGGCAGCCACTATGGAAAAGAGTACAGTCGACGTTTTGGGTTGAGACCCTTCATCAGGTCCGAAATGTCGACTGCACGCTTTTCCAAAGAAACTGCCTGGCCTGCTGAGTTCCTCCAGCATTTTGTGAAGGTGTTACGATGATGATGAGATATTTCCCTTTGTTTCTGGAATGAATCTAATTACCAAAATGAGGTCTACCAACAATCCCTGATTTGCCTGAATATTTTGAACGTTTAGTGCATGTCCAAACTGCAGTAGGTCAGAAAACTAATCAGATAATAAAGCCCAACAGCAATGGTGATATCAAGCACCTGTTTAATGGGCCAGATCATCTGACTGCCGCTTCTACCAGTCCCTGGCCTGAGTCAGCCTCTCCCAGAGATTCTGGTTCTACCTTGCCCATTCCCATTGCCAGCAATCATACAGCTGCCTGTTCCTGCACCAGACTTGTTTGGGAAAAAAAACAATTGGCTCCCTGATAGAGCTATGAACTGCAATGGGATGTGCATGGAAAACAAAATGATAGTTACTGAGGTAACACAATGTATAAGCCAGTTGAGTGGCATAATTTTAAAAAAAGATACAAGAAGGGTTTGTGTAATTTAAGATGCTGCTGCTCCAGAAACAATTAAACCAAGGGACTCGTGCAAATGAATGCAATTAATAAAGGCAGTATTATTTTATGAGACATTTACCATTTTGTCCACAATTCAGGGATAATTTCTGAAGCTCATTACCCAGCTTACATGGGGCCTTCCAGTTAATTTATTTTTGTGGACATAATTAAGGGATGAATTTTGCTCAGAACCATATAAAACATTTTCATCATATAGTAGGTGTATCACATTCACTTTAACAGGCAGGTGGATACTTCATTTAATGGGTTCCATAAAGGATGCTACCGGCTATATTTATAGTCAGTGGCCACTTTCTTAGGTACATCTGCTCACTAATGGAACTATCTAATCAGCCAGTTACGTGGCTGCAACTCAATGCATAAAAACATGCAGTCAAGATGTTCAGTTGCCATTCAGACCACATATCAGAATAGGGAAGAAATATGACCTGTGACTTTGACTGTGGATAATTCTTGGAGCCAGATGGGGTGTTTAGAGTATCTCAGAAATTGCTCATCTCCTGAGATTTTCACACACAACAGTCTCTAGCACTTACAGAGAATGGTGCAACAAACATCTAGTGAGCGGCACTCTGTGGGCGAAAACACCTTAATAATGAGAGAAATCAGAGGAGAATGGCCAAAATGGTTCAAACTGACAGGAGGGTGACAGTAACTCAAATAACCACGTGTTATAATAGTGGAGCGTAGAAGAGCATCTCTGAACACACAACATGTGGAACCTTAAAGTGAATGAGATACAGCAGCAGAAAACCATGAACGTACACTCAGTGGCCACTTTACTAACTACAGGAAGTACCTTACAAAGTGGCCACTGAGCACAGTGCTGCGCTGAAGCCCATGTTATGTTCTCAGAAGATAGGACTTCACACACTAACCTCTATCTCAGCATCATGTGCAATACTGTTTGATCATTGAGTGAGAGATGGGACTTCCTTCATCTCCACAATATGATAGTTTTGGAGTCATAAAAGTATTTGTAAATCGTTTTTTCATCAAGTGACCCAGAACTTGAAGGAGGGGTTTCCACAGGCTGGAAATTGTTTTATTTGTCTCCTACAGGAGATAGTGTGGGTGTGTGTAGTAGAGTGTAGGTGATAGTCCACAAATTCATGCCACACTAGGAGAGAATGGGGCCAGTAAATTAGTTGGTGTTTTTATCTCTTTTGCGTGCTAAATGTTGATCGAAACCCAAACTTTACAGTTCAACTTGCATTGACATTGCAGATGATGAAGAGATAGAAATAGATTGTAGAAACAGCCTGCGTGAAAAGAGTTGGTGGAGAGACCAGAAACAAAGCTGGGTGGTGAAAACAAAGGAGACAGGTTGGGAGAAGCTCTTTTAAAAAGGGAGTGGGCATAGAGCATCTTACTGATGCTGATAATGTTATAGTTTAAATTACGAACATAATGTACTATGCTGGAGGAACTCATCAGGTCAGCAGTTGGAAATGGACAGTCGACTTTTCAGTTCAATGCCCGTCATTCAGAAAATCTGTGTGGATGCTTCACTGAGGCTCCAGTAATGGGAGATGGAAGCAGTCTTTGTGTAGTTTCAAGCAGCTTTAGAAATTATCCACCATCAATAGCACTGCTGTGCAATGAGAACAGAGAAAAGCTTTGGAGTGTGGCTAGATAGTTAAAAACCTATGCTTCACTTTATACATAGTATAGTTTGAGGAACATTTTTATTCTTGAAAAAGGAACATACCACAAATATTAGACTTCCAATAACATGAATCTGAAAAAACTTAATTTTGTTAAGCAAACTCAATTTCTTGTGTTCCATTAAAATTTTGATATTGAGCACTAACATTATTCAAGTTTCAGCACCACAATTCTTAAATCGAGGGTTCAAACCAGGGTTGAACCAATAATTGCTGGGGAAATGCCATGTGAAATAAAATTATTCTAATACTCTGATTTATAAGCAATGCTTCCAGAATGTTCCTCCACTTCAAATATTGTAAAATATTTTAAATAAACCCTATCCCTAATGTATGTAAGAAGGTCAGTGTAACAGTGGTAATGGGAAACTTCAATATGCAGGTAGACTGGAAAAATTAGATTGGCACTGGGTCGCGAGCAATGTTCTCTCTAATCTTATGCTGTGCAATTTTTTGCCCAGTGACAACAGGCGCGCACTGAATTTCTAAGTGGAAGTAAATCTGAAACAATTCTAAGGATAGCAGACTACCAAGTCCAGTTTGTTGTTCATTGTTTAAAAGAAATAAAATAATACACATCAATAATCCTTATTTCTCATATACCGTTCAACAGCATGTCATAATACCAATCTTTTCACGTGTTATTAAAGTTATTTGAAATGGTCAAACAACTTGTTCCCACTTGCAAATTCTCCAGCAACAATACATGCAGGTAACACCAGTTTCTGTATTGTACATAAGTATTCCCTGTAGCTATACGTTCCTGACCTCATGAGCTTTCAGTGAAGCAGTTTCTACTGTTTCATTAAGCCATTTTGTTTTAAATGAACTAGCAGTTCTCTTGCGCTTCACACCCTTTGCTTCTATGGAACTCAACATTATGAATCAATAATTTCTTCAATTTTAAAAAAAGCAGTATAAATAAGCCAGCTCTAAAATCTGCAGATTCCATGTTGTTGATACTGTCTGTATTAAAATCCAGAAAAGGAAATGTAATTGCTTACAATTGTAAAATATACTCAACATGTCAAAGGGGTAGAGGGTGACAACTTTTTGTGCACAATTTGAATTCCTTTGTGCGCCAGTAGCAAAAGATGTGTACACATGCACACCTTAGATGGAACACTGGTCACGAGAGAAAGAGTTTGTAGAAGGCCTTTAGATGTAGAATTTTAGGATGGCTTTTTAGAGCAGTGGTCCCCAACCAAAGGGCCGTGGACCAGTATCGGTCCCCAAAGCATGTACTACCAGGCCGCGAGGAGACGATATGAGTCAGCTGCACCTTTCCTCATTCCCTGTCACGCACTGTTGAACTTGAAGATAGGGTTGCCAACTGTCCCGTATTAGCCGGGACATTCCGCATATTGGGCAAAATCGGTTTGTCCCATACGGGACCACCCTTATCCCGTATTTCCCCCGCTAGGGTAGAGCATTCCTCTGAAACCTTTCGTGCTGAAATGGCGTAAAGCGAAGAAGCAATTACCATTAATTTATATGGAAAACATCTTTGTGCGTTCCCAGACCCAAAAAATAACCTACCAAATCATACCAAATAACACATAAAATCGAAAATAACACTAACATATAGTAAAAGCAGGAATGATATGATAAATACACAGCCTATATAAAGTAGAAATAATGTATGTACAGTGTAGTCGGGAAGATGAAGGCAAAACTGATTTATGGGAAAAAATCGCACGTACACGCATGTGCACATCACGCATGCGCACACAGGTGCCCGCGCAAGGCTTCATGATCATCGTAGTCTTTCCTGGGGTAAAGTGTCCCAGGATTTGATTGCTACTTTTGCCCCTTATTTGGGAGTGAGAAAGTTGGCAACCCTAACTTTGAAAGACGTGTTGAGGTGAGTTTAACCCTAATTGAACACCGCGCCCCCCCACCCCCCCACTCGGCCGGTCTGCAAGAATATTGTCAATATTAAACTGGTCCACAGTGCAAAAAAGGTTGGGGACCCCTGTTTTAGAGCAGCTTGTGATCAAGTGCCTAAGGAAAAAGCAATTCTGGATTTGGTATTGTGCAATGAACCAGCTTAAGGTAACAGAACTGGTAAATGGCAGTGATCATAATATGATAGAATTCATACTATAGTTTGAGAAGGAGAAGCTAAAATCATACATATCAATATCACAGTTGAGTAAAGGAAACTATAGAGGCATGAGAGAGCATCCAAGAGAAGCAGCAGCATTCTAAAGGATGATGAGGCAACTGTGGCTGACAATGGAACTGAAAGACAACATAAAGCAAGAGAAGGCATACGATTTTGCAAAAATTAATGGAAAATATGAGGACTGAGATGCTTTAAAAACCAACAGAAGTCAACTAAAAAGGAATAAGGGGAGAAAGGATGAAATATTTTATTTTATTTAGATACAGCACAGTAGCAGGCCCTTCCAGCCCAATGACCCTGTGTCATCCAATTAACCTACTAACCCAAGAAGACAGCAAATTGCTTGGAGGGAGAGAGAATTTAAAAGAATTGAGCAGGGGTAGTTGACACACTTTGTGCACCATGGTCCCAAGGAAACACTGGATTACATAGCAGGAGAAAGAGTTTAAAAGAAGCGAGCGGGTCATTCAGCACATTTTGACAGACGCAGTTCTGAGGAGACATTGGATTGATCTCAAGGGATGGAACATAGTGAAAACCAAGCTGAATCGGGTTGGAGCCGAAACACAGAGCCTGCTTTTGGGAATTTTCTCTCAGGCAGGAAGGCATGTGGATAGAGATGACAGGGAGCAACTGAGAAGACGGGAGTAGCGAACAGAAGGTGATAGGAGTTGTATGGAGAAAAGCAAATGGCAAGTTCTGGGAAACAGAAAAATAAGTGGTTGATTGAGGACTGTACTGGCTTATTGTCCAGTGATGAAGGTAGTAGACAGGATTTAAATAAAAGAAGGAATGAGGAGTTTAAGGTTTTATTGAGTTTTGAATGTGGACCTGTTTCTGATATTGATTCAATTAGATTAACTAAGGAGTTGAAAAAAGCATTAGTATTGTATGGGGGCACTCTTAGTATTTTGTAAATGTAGTAAGCAATGGGAGAAAGCTCTGAGGTTAAAAGCTCTGTGAGGAAGGAAAGTAACACAAAGAAATTATATTGAATGATAGTGGCTTTGGGGAGTAATCTCTTGAGTGCCACTAGATGTATCCATGAAGCAAGTTAAAAATAATTTAATTGGGGAAAAAAATTGTGGACACTAAATGTTTAAAACTCTTTTGTTGTGGAGTTAGAATAGATAACTTATCCGTGTTAACTAAATCTGATGGGGAATAAAGTTGCCAGATGGGGTTAATTTAGATTATATGAGTTATATAGGTCGAGTCTATGCGCAGCCCCCTCTGAAATGCTTTCAATACCATTAGTTAGCACAAATTTCCCACTGGCTATGAAGCAGTTTAGATGTGGTGATACAAAGGGTAAACAATATAAGAAATTGAGTGCAATATTGTTGCGACACCGCTCAACAAGCTGATCTATCTCATTCCTGTACACCTCCTCATCACCATCTGAAATTTGGCCAACAACAGTTGAGTCACTGCCAAAGTTATAGATGGTGTTTAAGCTGCGCCTAACCACACAGTCACGCAGGGAGAATAGAGCAGTGCGCTAAGCACACACCCTTGCAGTGCAACAGTGTTGATGGTCAGTGGGGAGGAGATATTATTTCCAGCCCGCACTGACTGTGGTGTCCTGATGAGGAAGTCAAGTACCCAGTTGCAGAGGGAGGAACAAAGACCCAGATTCTGAAGCTTGTTGATTAGCATTGAGGGGATGTGGTGAATGCTGATCTGTATTAATAAGCAACAGCCTGATATAGGCATGGCTGTTGTCCAGGTAGTCCTAGGCCGAGTGGAGAACCAGTGAGATCGCATCTATTATAAACCTGTTGTGACAGTAGACAAATCGCAATGGGTCCATGTCCTTCCTTAGACAGGAGATAATTCTAGCCAAGACCAATGTTTCAAAGCTCTTCAACACAGTAGATGTGATGCTACTGAGCAATAGTCAATGAGGCAGCTCACCCTGCTCTGTGTAACTGTGTAACACAGAGCAGGGTGTAACTGATGCCCTTTTGAAGCAGTGGGCACCTCTGACCAGCACAGTGAGAGACTGAAGATGTCCTTGAACACTCCAGCAGTTGGTTGGAATAGACTTTTTATGCCCTGCCAGGTACACCATCAGGGCCTGATGCTTTGTGAGGGTTCACCCTCTTGAAAGATGTTCTGATGCCGGCCTCTGGGACAGATATCACAAGGTCACGAAATGGGATTTGCACAGGTATAGTTTTATTCTCCCTTTCAAAGTGGGCATAAATGGTGTTTAGCTCATCAGGGAGTGAAGCATCACAGCCATAGGTGAGATTAGGGTCCACCTTTTAGGAAACCCTGCCATAGCTCATGTCCATCCAATTTCATCTCTAATTTCACTGGGAATTGCTATTTTGCTCTTAAGCTAGCCTTCCATAGGTCATATCTGTACTTCTTGTAGAGTTCTCCAGTATCAAACACCACAGATTTAGCCCTCAGCAGACTACGAATCTCACAGTTCATCCAAAGCTTCTGGTTTGGGTTTGGGTATGTATATGTTCTTGAAGGAACACACTTCTCCTCATGGGTCTTGATGAAGTTTGTGATAAATGTTGCATATTCGTTCAGATCTGAAGATGAATCCTGTCCACCGATACAGAGGCCCTGTAAGCACTTTTCAGCCTCCTATGACCATACCTTCATGGTCCTCACCACTGGTGCTGTGGTTGTCAGTCTCTGCCTGCGTAGCTGGAGTGGAAGTACAGCCAAAATGTGGAAATGGGATGGCACTGTAAGTATTCTTGATGGTGGTGTAACAGTGGTCAAGTGTGTTGGCTCCTATGTGTCCTCAACATAGAAAACCTGCAGCACAATACAGGCCCTTCGGCCCACAAAGCTGTGCCAAACATGTCCCTACCTTAGAACTACCTAGGCTTTACCCGTAGCCCTCTATCTTTCTAAGCTCCATGTAGCCTTCTAGGAGTCTCTTCACCTCCACCGCCGCCGTTGGCAGCCCATTCCACACAATCACCACTCTCTACGTAAAAAACTTACCCCTGATATCTCCTCTGTACCTACTTCCTAGCACCTTAAAACTATGCCCGCTCGTGCTAGCCATTTTAGCCCTGGGAAAAAGCCTCTGACTATCCACATGATCAATGCCTCTCATTATCTTGTACAGGTGACATGTTGGTGCTAGTTGGTCAGAGACTTCTTCAAGCTGGCCTGTTTGAAGTCCCTTGCAATGATCATAAGGGCAGCAAGCTGCACTGTCTCATGACTGCTGATCACAGTTTTCAGATCCTCTTGTACCAGCGTCACTGGTCGTGGGTGGAATGTATACTGCAACCACATTGAAACAGAAAACTTCCTTGGCAGATGGAATGGACAACACTCAACTCCCAGAAGTTTTAAGTCCAGGAAGCAGTACTGAGAAAGAATTGTCTCGTTGCCATGATGAGTTAATCATCAAACAAAGGCTGTCTCTGTCTTTAGCTGATGTCATTGTCTCATCCATGCAGTGGAAGGTGAATTCTTTGTGCTGTGTCCAGAGTGCTGGGGCTGAAGCATATCTCCGTGAAGCAGAGTACACAGCAGTCACTGATTTCTCTCTGGTACTGCAATCTTGCTCTTAGATCTTCAATTTTATTTTCCAGAAACTGTGCATCACTCAAAGAACAGTAGGGAGTGGGGACTTCAGGGCCTTGTATTTCAGTTTTACCTGCTGCCCAGCCTGGTAGCCTCACTTTCTTAAAGGGAAACTGCACTCACTACCTGGGTGGTCTGCACAGGGGATATACAGGAGCCTAAAGGTACATACTCGTCATTGTAGGAACAATTCTTTCCCTCTGCTGTCAGATTTCTGAATGGTCCATGAACCCATGAGCACTACCTCAGTATTTTCACCCCCTTTTGCACTTTTTATATATTCTTATTGCAATTTATAATAATTTTTATATGCATATTTTTATGTATTAATGTGCTGCTGCAGAACAACAAATTACACGACATATGTCAGTGATAATAAACCTGATTTTGATTCTGAATACTGTGAATGTTTGGGACAATATACATATCAGATGAAAGCATAAGTGTCTTTATCCTGGTTACCAAACCAAGTCTATAATATTGTTGTTTGATTTGCATTTAAGATGTGCAAACACAGGGAATATATCAAGAACCGTACCAAACAACATCTTTGTCTAATGTTTAAAGGTAATTATTAGTAAACATCAACATTACATATTTAATTAGTTCTGATAAAGGATCATTGACTTGAATTTTGAACTTGTTTTCTCTCTCCACGATGTTGCCTGACCAGCAGTTTCTCCCACTGTTCCCACGTGAAGTGGGTATTATTGGCCAAAACATCTTTTAGTGTCCAACTACTCTGACCCTAACTACTCTGAGGACGTTGCGATGCAAAATCCCCCTGAACTGTTGGAGTCCTTTTGATGAAATTGGGTAGATAATTCCAGGATTTAGACCTGGAAATATTAAACAACCAGGGACTCATTTGAAAGTCAGGATAGTATACAATTTGAAAGAAATCTGCAGGCAGCAGGAATTCAGTCCACTTGCTATATTTGTCTTTTAGGGGGTTGAAATCATGATTTTCAGAGAGGCTTCAATGAAGCCTTAGCTAGTGATTACAGTGAGTTTTCTAATTGTGATTGTGGACTTCAGGAAGGGTAAGATGAAGGAACACATACCAAAACTCATAGAGGGATCAGAAGTGGAGAGAGTTAGCAGTTTCAAGTTCCTGGGTGTCAAGACCTCTGTGGATCTAATCTGGTCCTTACATATTGATGCAGTTATAAAGGTGGTAATGCAGTGGCTATACTTTATTAGGAGTTTAAAGAAATTTGGTATGTTAACAGATACACTCAAAAATTTCTATAGATGTACCGTGGAGAGCATTCTGACAGGCTGCATCACCGTCTGGTAAAGGGTGGGTTGGGGTGGGGGCTACTGCACAAAATCCAAAGAAGCTGCAGAGGGTTGTAAATCTAGTCAGCTCCATCTTGGATACTAGCCTACAAAGAACCAGGACATCTTCAAGTAGCGGTGTTTCAGAAAGGTAGCGTCCATTATTAAGGACCTCCAGCACCCAGGGAATGCCCTTTTCTCAGTTACCAATTAGGTTGGAGGTACAGAAGCCTGAAGGCACACACTCAGCGACTCAGGAACAGCTTCTTCCCCTCTGCTATCTGATTCCTAAATGGATATTGAACCCTTGGACACTACCTCACTTTTTTTTAATATACTGTATTTCTGTTTTTTGCACAATTTTTGATCTATTCAATATACGTATCCTGAATTGATTGATTTATTATTATTATTTTTCTATATTATGTATTACATTGAACTGCTGCTGCTGTTAACAAATTTCACATCACATGCTGGTGATAATAAATCTGATTCTGATTCTGAAGCAGTGCACTGTTGATAATGAAAGTGAGACTTATGGATACTCAGGTATTCAAATGCCGATCAGGAACCACTGCTAAGTGAGTCAAGGGTCATGGGCAAAGAGCAGAAAAGTGGTGTTAAGGCCAGGATTGGTTCAGCCTTAATTGTAATGTAGATTAAAGGAGCTGTATCTGTTTCTTCCACCAGCAGGTTTTGTCCAAAACTACCTAATGAAATATTAGTAATCTTGCACTTCAATGCAGCATTTGAAGAGAAGCTTGGAGGCAGCCCTGCCTACATATTTTTCCCAGATACTCTAACCAGTTACATTTATTCAGTTTTCTCTTTCCTTTCAGACTCCCAAATCACTTTAAAGCCAGTTCAGAACTTTGACTGATCCAGTAACTTCACTAACTTGATCCATTTTTTTACATTTTCACACTCTACAGAGCATCACATTCATTTCCATACTTCAGAGTAGCCAATCATTTGAAAATTCCCTTCACTCTGCAACGACTCTTCTGCTACCATTTCAACTTGCGCATGGTATATGCCTCTGGAAATAAGCTCTAGAAAATTTAGCCTAAAAGGCCTAACACTGGGATCTGAGCTGGATCGAATCAAGACCTAAACAGCATCAAATGCATTCTGCACGTACAAAGGACCATGCAAAACCATACACAGTAAATCAATTAAGTTTTCTATTTCTTATTCCAGTTCATTGCTGGATGGGATGCAGCCAAAGGGGTACCCTTCTCAACATTTAGAAGACTCCAGAAACATGACCAGTCTTTCAATACAGAAGCTTCTGTGTTTGCTAATTGTGTCATTTTAATTTAATATACATCCATAACAGTGAAGGGGAGCTTCCAATCTTCACGTCAAAGATTCTACTAATGATCTACTTCACTGATCTGGCTAAGTGAATGTCACATTTCAAGCTTGCTGACAAACTACATGGGTTTGCTCATAAGGAAGAGGATATGAAGAGATAATAAGGGACATGCTAAATGCGGAGGAGGGAAATGACAGATACAATATGACAATCAAAGAGAAACAGAGTATTTTTTTAAAGTACAAGCCATTGAAAACCAACATGCAGGTTCAGCAAGTAATGAATACAGTTGACCTTAAGTGCAAGAGGACTAAGTAGTTATTTAGGACCTTGGTGAGACTGCACATGCAGTACTGTGTATAGTTCTTGCTTTACCAAAATAGGATTGCAGCAAAGATTCATTACATTGGGGCCAGGGATGATGGGTTTTCTTTATGAAGAAAGACTGCGTTGACTACACCTGTATTCTGCATAGTTTTAAAGAATGAGAGGAAACATTACTGAAGCTAATAAAATTCTTGTGAGGTTTAACAGGCCAGATGCAAGGAATATGTTTCTCCTGTTTGAGGAGTCAAGAACAGGGGTTATTGCCTCAAAATAAATGATAGACCATTTAAGACTGAGAGGAGAAGAAATTTCTTGCAGATCTTCAGGATTTTAACTTTGTGTCATCATGGAGCACAGTGACTGAGTTAATATGAACCAGGGATCAATAGATTTCTTAAGATTAAGGGAGTCAAGGGGATTAAGCAGAAACATGCCATTGATATAGATCAGCTGAGAGGAGTAATGGGCTCAAAGAGCCATATGACTACTCCTGATCTTTTTTAATGTTCTTTTAAATACTTAGAAAGCTATTAAGGCAAATGATAATCATGGCAAGAAATAGTCTGCATCATTTTATAATCAGAAACACAGAACCACTAATGAAAACTTAAAACACTAAAATGTCATCTGGGCACAACAATTAACTACCCTAGGAGCATCAATATAAATTTCAAATCAACATTAAATCCTAGCCGCATCTGTATGAGATAACACCTAATTCTGATTAATGCATATACACAGTTCTTCAATGAATGAAAAATTAATAGGCATCCATTAGTCTTGTGAGACCACGGATTTGGTCTGGGCAAGGTTGTATGGGAGACCGGTAGTTGCCCATGCTGCAAGTCTCCCCTCTCCACACCACCGATGTGTCCAAGGGAAGGGCACTAGGGCCGATACAGCTTGGCACCAGTGTCGTCGCAAAGCAATAAGTGGTTAAGTGCCTTGCTCAAGGTCACAACACGCTGCGTCAGCTGAGGCTCGAACTAGCGACCTTCCGATCACTAGACCGACGCCTTAACCACTTGGCCACGCGTCAACACAATGAAAAATTATTTAGTAACATCAAGTAGGTGAATAAATTAACAACATGATTTTAATGCCAAAAAAGTAACATGCATTATCACAACTGATTCACATTTTTGAAGGGTAGATGTTCTGGAGGTACAGTTTGTTTTGTATAAACATCACTTCCTGCACATTATATCATTTCCTGTACGGGTAATTTGGATTCAACTTGAAGCACATGGTGAAACGACATCCATCTCCATCTTCTCTTTATGCTAAGCTATGGGGTTACAAATGCTGTGGCAGAGGCTGGACAAAGGCTATGGTTCTCCAGAGGCAATCAAAGAATCTTGATCAGTTGGCTCGATAATTTTCCAAAGCTCTCACACAATGAACCACAGAAGCTACTAATGCTTGCATGTCTGTTGTCGGAACTTAAAGCCACAAAAAACGAGGGTTACCTATTGGGACTGAGTTTCTTGGACAATGCAAGAGGTGTAAACCTTGTAGAAGAGAAACTATACAATAATATGCAAGAAAAGTGGATAACTGAAGGGTTCACATATAAAACGAAGCATCATGTCACCAAATCACCACTTTCATTCTTTGTGGAATTCATCTGCACCACACAGAAATGCAAAATGATCCAAGTTTCTATTCTAAATTTACAGCAACACCTCATTCAAAGGAGGTCTCCAGCAGAAGCATGGAAGACCAAAACCCCTTTCACGGTCAACAAAACTGAAGTAGAAAACTCTGTGCTGAACCCCAATGGACAATAGCCAGTCCATAAGAAACATCACCCCTTAAGGAAATGCGGAGAATTCAGAGAGAAACCACTTAAAGGCTGCAGGCGCTTTCTAAAGTAACACTCCAGATGTTTCAAATGTTGTGCTTCAACAGAGCACCAAGCAAAAGGCTGTAAAGCTATCAAACCCTGCACTGAGTGCAAGTGACCAGCACACATCAGCACTTCATCCAGGGCCAGCACCTTGGACTACTACTGGTTCCAGCACACACGCAGCAGAGCACAACGGGATGCCAGCTGAGTATCCATCAGATGTAGCTACTTCCTCACACGGAGAGTTTTGCGGGAAAGGCTTCAAAGGTGAATCCTGCTCTAAAATATGCCTGGACAATATCTACCCAAAAGGATATCCTCAGCAAAAATAAAGGCATAAATGATTTAGATGATCAAAGCAATGTGCCTTTGGCAAAAATCAGCATTCTTTGACACATTTGGTATTCAGAATTCTGTTTCACTGTACACCCTGAAGACTTGTTCTGGAATATCCGAAGTTGCTGGATCCAGTGGATTTGTTGTGCAGTCAATAGGAGGGGAGTCCTGCTTACCCTCATCAACCATCATTGAGTGCAACCATACTCCCATCAACAGGCTTGAGAGCCCAACTCCTGAAGAAGCACATGGCCATTCACTTCTTAAGGGCATAGCTGACAAGATTCCCCCACTCGACTCTTCTGCTGAGTAATTTTCCTGTTGATCGACAGACATCATACGTGCACATAAGGTACGTGAATAGTGCAATGGTTGGCACAATACAGTTTATGTCCAACCAGTGGACCTAGGCCGGATCATAGTGGGTGGTTTGCCTCGATGGTGTTCTTCAGCTCACTGTCAGCACTTTTAAGACTAATCCTGGAGAACGGGTGGCCCAAGTTATTTCAGATTCTGTGAGAATAGAATTTACGTGAAAGAGAAGATTATAGGTAAGCAAACTAAGCACTCCGAGAAAGATCATTACACGGAGAGATTCTTCAGGAACAATTTAGCTGAGTTAGCACCACCGCCAGATTCCAAAAAGAAAATTGGTTATTTGCCGTATTTCGGTGTTTACCATCCCCAGATACCTACACAAATATGAATCATCTTTGATTTAAGTGTGCAGTTCAAAGGCTTATCACTGACCAATGTGTTCGTTTAGACAATGAGATGCTGGAATAATGTTCACATCAATGTTGACATCCTATTAGTATCCAATCTAATATATTAATGATTCAAATTTTTTGTGCAGTAAAGTGGCAAATCATAAAAACACCATGTGGATCTGTGCAATTTTCATTCAAATTATACATCTGCACCATGAAGTAAATAAAATTAAAGCCATTAGTGATAAGTACCAAAAATGTTTCACAAAGGAAGTCTACATAAGATAAAGTAAGTGAACAAGCATATTTTAAACAGTTCTGTTTTATTTGAAATATTGTATTTCTAATGCTATGTAACATACATCAGAGCTAATTAAAACTGAAGCCACAATTTTGTGGAAATTGAGACTTCTGTATTTCAGGACAAATTTGTACTCTATTCTTTGTAAAGTCCAAATGCTTCTTCAAAGTCAAAGCTTTCCAGCAAATTCACAAGCTTAATGATAATGAATTTTATAAGTGGTTGTACTGTGTTAATTAGAAAAACAGCAAATAAAATACATAAAAATACTGTTGTGGATATTTGTTCCTTCAAGGCAGAAATTAGAAACTCTGGGTCAGTCCTTTTCATTGTGTGTATAGATGCACAACTTATACACTATGCCTTTATACAAGACAGGCAAAAGCAATAATATATCTAAGTCAACAAATTCACAAGACCTCCTTTGGTCTATTATCAATTCAATATAAATTTGTTCTGTCAAAAGGCAAGAAGTACAGATGTAAATGCATAATATAATCTGATCTGAACAGGTTGCTAAATCTCTTATTGTTCACTGCCTGGCTCGCGTTAATTCACCACCATTTACACTCAGGTGGCACTAGAAACTGCTAGCTTCTTTAGATGATCCATGAATACTTGCAAGCTGACATCATCTGTGAGGATTGGTGCTCCAGCCTCCTAAAGGAAAGATTATGTAGAAAGTTAGCTACATAACATACATTGTCATTATCTGGAATAATTAGATAGTTTTTAAAACTACAAAAGGCAGGGTCCTACAAAATTTGAATATTTGTATCTAGGTTAACTTAACCCACTTTGTAGATTCATTATGTACATTTATTTAACTCACAAAATCAATAAGATTACTATAGAAGGAACATTTTGTCCAGTGGTTCTTAAAAGTTCTGAACAGCCTTTTTAAGTTAATCGTTCATGGTAATACAGCCTTAGATATGGCATCCTCTGCTATCATCTTGTTTCTTTCATAAACACCTGAAATTATATCTTCATTTGATCAGCAAGTTTTGATATCGTGTCTAAACAAACGGGCAAACTGCAGAAAATTTGATCTTAGTCTTTGAGTACGTATGCCTATTAGCCAGTGTTGCAGTTTGCAATGGAAATAGGTGAGTACATTCTACAGGATGTTAATTCCATCAGCATTCTTTTAGAGCACAAAACAGACTTACTTGTCCCCATGCATACATATTGTTGTGGGTCTGTGAAGGATTTACTTTGGACAACAAGAAACGAGCCTGAATATAAGGAAAATAAAAGTGAACATGCCTTTACAATCAAAGAACAATGCCAAGCACTTTACAAGCTATGAAGTACTTTATGAAAGGCTGTTATTGTCATAATCATATCAGAAATATAGTGCAATTATGCCAAAAAATATAAACAGATTGCTCTGTAGGGCTTTTGGGGGGAAATAACATGTCTAAATTACTATGATGCAAATTTAAGCCAGTACTTTTGGCTGAATGATTGTATTAAGCTGTTGAGACAATTCTCCTGTTTTCTAGTGATGTTACAATTTAAGATCAATTCCTCTAATAATCATGATCCTACATCACAAATCAGAAGTGCACAATATAACTTTACTTCACATCTGAGAGATACAACTCTAGAATACCAAAAACTATTTATTTAGAGACACAGTACACAATAGGTCCTTCAAGCCACACCGCACAACAACCCCAATTTAACCCCAACCTAATCGTGGGACAAATCACAATGACCGATTAACCTACCTGGTACATCATAGAACATAGAATAGTACAGCACAGTACAGGCCCTTCGGCCCACAATGTTGTGCCGACCCTCAAACCCTGCCTCCCATATAAGCCCCCACCTTAAATTCCTCCATATACCTGTCTAGTAGTCTCTTAAACTTCACTAGTGTATCTGCCTCCACCACTGACTCAGGCAGTGTATTCCACGCACCAACCACTCTGAGTAAAAAACGTTCCTCTAATATCCCCCTTGAACTTCCACCCCTTACCTTAAAGCCATGTCCTCCTGTATTGAGCACTGGTGCCCTGGGGAAGAGGCACTGGCTGTCCACTCTATCTATTCCTCTTATTATCTTGTACACCTCTATCATGTCTCCTCTCATCCTCCTCCTCTCCAAAGAGTAAAGCCCTAGCTCCCTTAATCTCTGATCATAAGGCATACTTTCTAAACCAGGCAGCATCCTGGTGAATCTCCTCTGTCCCCTTTCCAATGCTTCCACATCCTTCCTATAGTGAGGTGACCAGAACTGGACACAGTACTCCAAGTGTGGCCTAACCAGAGTTTTATCAAGCTGCATCATTACATTGCGACTCTTAAATTCTATCCCTCGACTTATGAAAGCTAACACCCCATAAGCTTTCTTAATTACCTTATCCACCTGAGAGGCAACTTTCAGGCATCTGTGGACATGTATCCCCAGATCTCTCTGCTCCTCCACACCACCAAGTATCCTGCCATTTACTTTGTACTCTGCCTTGGAGTTTGTCCTTCCAAAGTGTACCACCTCACACTTCTCCGGCTTGAACTCCATCTGCCACTTCTCAGCCCACTTCTGCATCCTATCAATGTCTCTGCAATCTTTGACAATCCTCTACACTAGCTACAACACCACCAACCTTTGTGTCGTCTGCAAACTTGCCAACCCACACTTCTACCCCCACATCCAGGTCGTTAATAAAAATCACGAAAAGTAGAGGTCCCAGAACAGATCCTTGTGGGACACCACTAATCACAATCCTCCAAGCTGAATGTACTCCCCCCACCACCACCCTCTGCCTTCTGCAGGCAAGCCAATTCTGAATCCACCTGGCCAAACTTCCCTGGATCCCATGCCTTCTAACTTTCTGAATAAGCCTACCGTGTGGAACCTTGTCAAATGCCTTACTAAAATCCATATAGATCACATCCACTGCACTACCCTCATCTATATGCCTGGTCACCTCCTCAAAGAACTCTATCAGGCTTGTCAGACACGATCTGCCCTTCACAAAGCCATGCTGACTGTCCCTGATCAGACCATGATTCTCTAAATGCCTATAAATCCTATCTCTAAGAATCTTTTCCAACAGCTTTCCCACCACAGACATAAGCCTCACTGGTCTATAATTACCCGGACTATCCCTACTACCGTTTTTGAACAATTGGACAACATTCGCCTCCCTCCAATCCTCTGGTACCATTCCCGTGGACAACGAGAACATAAAGATTCTAGCCAGAGGCTCAGCAATCTCTTCCCTCGCCTCGTGGAGCAGCCTGGGGAATATTCTGCCAGGCCCCGGGAACTTATCTGTCCTAATGTATTTTAACAACTCCAACACCTCCTCTCCCTTAATATCAACATGCTCCAGAACGTCAACCTCACTCATATTGTCCTCACTATCATCAAGTTCCCTCTCATTGGTGAATACCGAAGAGAAGTATTCATTGAGGACCTCGCTCACTTCCACAGCCTCCAGGCACATCTTCCCACCTTTATCTCTAATCGGTCCTACCTTCACTCCTGTCATCCTTTTTTTCTTCACATAACTGAAGAATGCCTTGGGGTTTTCCTTTACCCTACTCGCCAAGGCCTTCTCATGCCCCTTTCTTGCTCTTCTCAGCCCCTTCTTAAGCTCCTTTCTTGCTTCCCTATATTCCTCAATAGACCCATCTGATCCTTGCTTCCTAAACCTCATGTATGCTGCCTTCTTCCACCTGACTAGATTTTCCACCTCACTTGTCACCCATGGTTCCTTCACCCTACCATTCTTTATCTTCCTCACTGGGACAAATTTATCCCTAACATCCCGCAAGAGATCTCTAAACATCGACCACGTGTCCATAGTACATTTCCCTGCAAAAACATCATCCCAATTCACACCTGCAAGTTCTAGCCTTATAGCCTCATAATTTGCCTTTCCCCAATTAAAAATTTTCCTGTCCTCTCTCATTCTATCCTTTTCCATGATAATGCTAAAGGCCAAGGAGCAGTGGTCACTGTCCCCCAGATGCTCACCCACTGAGAGATCTGTGACCTGACCCGGTTCATTACCTAGTACTAGATCTAGTATGGCATTCCCCCTAGTCGGTCTGTCCACATACTTTGACAGGAATCCGTCCTGGATACACTTAACAAACTCTGCCCCATCTAAACCCTTGGAACTAATCAGGTGCCAATCAATATTAGGGAAGTTAAAGTCACCCATGATAACAACCCTGTTATTTTTGCATCTTTCCAAAATCTGCCTCCCAATCTGCTCCTCTGTATCTCTGCTGCTACCAGGGGCCTATAGAATACTCCCAATAGAGTAACTGCTCCATTCCTGTTCCTGACTTCCACCCATATTGACTCAAAAGAGGATCCTGCTACATTACCCACCCTTTCTGTAGCTGTAATAGTATCCCTGACCAGTAATGCCACCCCTCCTCCCCTTTCCCCCCTCTCTATCCCTTTTAAAGCACTGAAATCCAGGAATATTGAGAATCCATTCCTGCCCTGGTGCCAGCCAAGTCTCTGTAATGGCCACTACATCATAATTCCATGTATGTATCCAAGCTCTCAGTTCATCACCTTTATTCCTGATGCTTCTTGCATTGAGGTACACACACTTCAGCCCTTCTACCTTACTGTCTTTACACCGTTTATTCTGTTTCTCTTTCCTCAAAGCCTCTCTTTATGTTAGAGCAACACACATAAAAGTTGCTGGTGAACGCAGCAGGCCAGGCAGCATATCCAGGAAGAGGTGCAGTTGACGTTTCAGGCTGAGACCCTTCGTCAGGATTAACTGAAGGACAGTTAGTCCTGACGAAGGGTCTCGGCCTGAAACGTCGACTGTACCTATTCCTAGAGATGCTGCCTGGCCTGGTGTGTTCACCAGCAACTTTTATGTGTGTTGCTTGAATTTCCAGCATCTGCAGAATTCCTCTGTATGTTAGATCTGGCTCCACTACATGCACTTCTTTCACTGTTCTATCACTCTGGGTCCCATCCTTGGACTGTGGGAGGAAACTGGAGAACCCAGAAAAAAAACACACAGTCCACAGGAAAGACCTACAGGGACTGCTTACAGTGGACACAGGGACTGAACTTCAAATTGCAATGCCTGAGCTTTAATCATGTCATGCTAACCGTTAATAAACCAACTTTTCAAATAATGTTAAAAACAAGCAAAGTGCCCAACAAATAAATGTCTGTTACTTAAGTTATGTAAAGAAAAACACTGTACTTTAATTTTTTATGTTGTTAAAGCTATGAATTTTATAGTGATTTCAAAGTCAGAACTAATATTGAGAGAGAACACGGTTACCTGACTCCCTCCGTGCTCAGTATCGACATAACGAGGCATTGGGAACCTGCTGTGCAGAATCTCCTGCGCATCGTCCACTGGTGCTTGCAGCAGATGTCGAAAGTTTTCATATTCAGGCATATCATGATAACCAGCCTTACGCCATTGAGCAATGGTCTAGGAGGAGTTGTTATTAATCTGATGAGTTACTACTTCGGTTGTCATTTATTCCCATAAACAGTTAATTTAACCATGTAACAAGTTTATAAGTTGAGAGGTATTAAACTCTAAGTAATCATATAATGTTAAACTGCAGTAACTTTACAAGTTTCTGTTCAGTTTAAAAATCATTGATACTCTAGTTATCTTCATTCACATGCAAAACAGAATAACTTGAAATTAATTAAATACTGCAGATATGCTTAGGATCCTTCAATGTTAGTTTTAAATGGAATAACTAAATGAATATTGACCAAAACAGACACACAAGATTTTACAGTCAGCAGTTATGGAACATTATACACTGTTAAAGAAAGGTACCCACAAAGACCCAATCTTTATAGCATTGTTATCACCCTCCCTAGTTCATTTGCTGTCAGGTTTTTGCTTTAGAGGATTGACTGAAATACAGGAATCCACAAAATAAAAACCAAGCTAGATTAGTATTTTTAAATAAAAATTAGATTTGCCCATGAAATTAATTATTAAATCAAATAAAATAAACCTTTTTGAAGGGTTAAATTTTTTAAAAAACAGAATTTGAAGAAATGGCAATCCATTAAAATCAATATTTTTCAGTTTTTTTAATACAATAAGAACTGTTTGTAAATACTTGAAGCTTTTAAGCAGTTCACTGATTATATTGGAGCTAGCTATAAAGCAATGCACATGGAGCAGCAAGGAATTGTAGACAGCAACGGTTGCATTTCCATATTTAATTGCATACTCTCAAAACTCTTGCCAGTTTCACAGTATAACAATCGTTTACCATCACAATCACCACAAGATACAGGCCAAAATAACAAGTTCATACCTCTCCATGATAGATTAGGATCTGGAAGAATGTGTCCATAAGAAGAATCCGATCAGGAAGAATGCTGCTGCTATCTAGAAGGACAGGCTTCACAAAGGGACAAAATATCTGAATTATTGATCTCCACATTTCAAAGTAGTTTCTTAGAGCCAAAATAACCAAACTCAGCTACTTCCTGTCCCAAAATAATTGGTTTTTATATATACACTTCAGTAGCAGTTGAAGTCTACATTTAACTGACTAATTCAGACTATTCCTCAGTTTTCATAATCTTGCTACCTTTCACTCAACCTCTGTTCCTATGACACTAACTCTTTTCACACCATTGGTAAACCAGGGGCTGAAGTACATAGAAGCTTTTTTTTTACAATTACCTTTTGCATAAAGACCATTAACTCTCTATCCGCTTTTAATCCTTTTCAGACCCCTTTTTAAAATCTATTCGATCAAGTTTTGAGCGATGCCTTCTAACATCTCCTGTTCTGGTTCAGTGTATTTTATTGTTACAAGAAATACCTTAACAGTTTAGATGTTAGATATTCTTGTAAATGTGTGGTCAATTTTGGTTCCTAGAAATAACTTTAAAATCCAAGAATCCTAAAATGTTGAGGTAGATGCCAAAACTCTTACATATTCAGAAGTAGGCAAATCTTCTTCCTTGTCTTCTGTATTTTCTAATAACACTACTTTATAGTTTCATGAAAAGTTCAAAAAACACCTTCTAATTATCAGAATGCTTCCAAAAAGCATATATAGATAAGGTATTGAATTCCTCCACAAAATCACAAGTGAAATTCAAGGTACAGGGATGTAAACCAGCTGTACAAGAGTAGATATGTCTTCAGCTCGCCACCTTGTGTATTGTTATTTTCAATGAAACCATTTATAATTAAGTTTCTGGTTATGTAACCTTTTTCAGAACTGTTCAGAACAGAGGAGAAAAGTTTAAATGTTGGTCAAAACTTTATCAAAAACATTGTTTTTCATTATTTAGGACTCTGGTATTGCCAGCATTTGTTGCCCACCCTTATCAAGGATCAACTTTAGTTGCCATATACATCCACAGATCTGTTGCCTTTGTAGGCAAACTGCAAGGGTTCTAGAAAATTTTGAGTTATGGATTTGACAAATAAAATGACCAGCCTTCATTATGACTAATGTGAGTGCAACTAGCCTCTAGCCAGTGAGTCCAGTGAATTTTGATTTTTTTGGGGGACTGGAATGATAGCAGATTTCTTGAAACGTGCCGGACAGTGCTTAGTTTAAGAGACTGATTGAAAATACCTGTGAAGACTGTAGACAGCTGGTTAGTGCTGTGTTTAAGGATGAAAGGAAAGACAGTCAAGCCAGCAGTCCTTGAGAATGTGACATTCATTTGCAGGAGTCCAACACAGCAATGGCATAGAGAGTACCAGGACTTAGACCCAGTGACAATGATGAAATGATGATATAGTTCCAAGTCAGGATGGCTGCAAGTTGGAGGGGAACATACAGGAGATAGAAAAGTGGGACCAGTAATATTGAGGACATGCTTCAGCAGCACTCCTCCTCGAGCTCTGCTGTTCTGATTCAAAAACAATATTGGCAACTACCCCAAGAAAATGGAAAATTTCCCAGGCATACATGTCCTCAAAAGCAGGACAAATCCAATGCAGCCTATCAGTCTGCTCTCAAATCATCAACAAGATGATGGAAAGTGTGCTCAGGAATGCTCTCAACAATTTGCTGAGCAATATTTAGTTTGGGCTTCTCTAGGACAGTGTAGATCCAGAAGTCATCAGCCTTAATCAACAAAAGCCAAGTTCACACAGCCAAGTTCCATTGATTCAACAAGACTAAAAGGTCATGACTTCAAGACAGCATGTGATTAAGTGTGATATTCAGGAGCTCTGGTAAAACTGAAGTAAATGAGCATCAAGATGGAAATACTCCAATAGTTGGAGATATATTTCAAATGAAGAAGATGGATATAGTTAATAAATGTGAATCATTCCATCATCAGCACAACAGCAGCTCAAGGTGAAAGTGAAGCCACCACCTTGTCAATAGCAAGTAAAGATAAGCAATATATCCTGGTCTCGCAGCAATGGCTACATACTGACAAATGAATTAAATAATAACTTACTCTGAAAAGAGTGATAACTATTTGACCCCATTTGGAGCACTACTGAAGTTAATTACTGCATAAACATTTGATGAAACTGCCCTCCAAAACAATACCTACTTTGTAATGATGGAACAACTTGTTTGCATTCAGCAAACAACCATTAATCTGCCTTAAAGGACAATGCTACTTTCTTATAATCTTCACTGAGACTTATTAAAAGCACAAATATGGCAAAGTACATAATATATTTTACAGCAAGTGCTTCTAGCCATCCATACAGGCAACTGTCTTTACAACCACTCTAGGTCAGTGATTAGATTGGGAAAAGGCACAGGTTTATGGGATGGATTGTTCTGCATGTTCCAAGTCAAATACATCACATTATTTTTTTAAATATTGCCTCACAATTTTCAGGACTGATGTAAAATAGCTTCCCTTTGTATCAGTGCTGAGCTATAAAGCTCAGTTTGACTTCAGTGCAGAGACTGCTCTTGCTTAGTGACCAACTGCATTCATGCTTAAGCCACATTTATAAGTGTCACCTCTGTCCCAAGTAAGAACTGTTTTAAGCAGGCACTACAGTTATACTGTAATTTATGCTGTGTAAATTTGGTTAAACTGGAAAGGCCTAAATGCTTTTCAGATAAGATCAGTACAGTTTCAACTGGGAAATAGTAGTTAATGATTGGCTTGTGTTGAACATCCAGTAGCTTCACATGGAGAGTATCAAACAAGAGGAAGACTATTCAAATTCTCAAATTTGAGTCACCATTCAATTACATAGAGGTTGATCTGTATCTTTACTCCATTGATTCCTCACGGCCTCTCTTAAGAAAACTGACATCTGTTTTTTAAATTGTAGTTTTAGCATAGCTGAATATATATTTAAACACAAAAATTAATGAATTCTCTCATTGCATTTAATATTTGAAAGCCCAGGTGTATCATCAGCTCAGCAATCAATCAATGCAACATCAACAGATGAATGAAATATCTGGAAGCATGACTATTTACCTCTGGAGGGCCATTAAAGGAATAAGCATATAGGATCGGTTGAATCATAATAAGAGACTGTGTAAGATCCTGGCGCATGAAATGGTGACGGTAGTAAGAACTCTCATCAGGGCTGTTGTTAAAAACTTGCAAGAATGGAGAACGTCTCAGATGAAACATAAACTAAAACAGAAACAAAATTGTTGCACATTTGTAGAGCAAACATATTTCTATCAATCCAAGGTATCATTCTTTATTGTATATCATAATTCTAGCACTATTCTTTTCCCTTTTTCCTCATTCATCTTTTTCTATTTACATCTTCTGCAGACAGATCATCTGCAATTAACATGCTCTCACCACCATTTCTCAGGCAGTATCATGAATTTCCATCTGTATCTCCCTTCTCTGCAACTTAATATGCATCTAATTTCCTTCTTTTCTCAGTTTTGATGAAGGCTCCGTTTCTCCCCTCAAAGATACTGCCTGGCCTGTGGAAATTTTTAGCGCTTTCTGTTTTTATATTAGATCTCCAGCCTCTGCAAATTTGTTGTTATTACATAAAATAGCATAAATTTTAACTCCCTGGTGCACACTTCACAAATTCAAATCAAGAATGAAAAATCAAAAAACTTTTAAGAAGTCACATAATTTGTAATAAGGTTCTCGCTTCATACCTGTGGATATAACGAAAACGTTTCCGAGAATTTGAAAGAAGCTGGATCATCCTTGTGGTAATCTCCAAATTTCTGACACTGATGACGAGGAAAATACATAACACATAAGTTTTTTTTTAAATATCAGAACAGATTAAAACAGGTAATCCAATTTCTTGCCTCTTCCTCCCCCCTCCAATCAGAAGAAAGATCTTACCAGTCGGATAAGTTGTCTGTCCAGCCATCTAAGAACATCCGGTCCCTCCTCAGTCTCTGCTCTGTAAACTGCTAATCTTGCCATTAGAACAGCTGCAGCTTCCTGGTCAAAGGATGCAGCAATGTTCTGGATGTGTGTCTGTGCATCAGCCCAGCTTTACCAAAGGGAGAAAATAAGAAATGTTATAAAGTGCAATTAGTAAAAGCTTTAAGAAAAGTGGTGTATATACATAAATTTAAATTAATAATGATTATTCTGATCATCAGCTTTTTGCCTCAAATTTGAATGTAATTATTTACAGCAGGGCAAAATTAATCCAGTACCTGATCCATTTAATCTCAATCAACAAATTATAAAAGGAAGCGGTAAGTGCTACTAGTGGCACTTACTCATTAATAACCAGTTCAAGCACGTTGAGGATCACTCAGCTCCAAACCTTACTATAGCCTTGAACAAAACATGAATACAGGGCAGAACTCCAAAGGCAAATTAAGTGACATCATTAAGCAGCCCTAACAAAACTGCAGCCCTTGTGAATCGAAAGGAAAACTCACCATTTGCTGCAATCACGTCTCACACACACAAAAGTGGTTATAATTTTAGTTAAGTGTTTCTATCATTCACTAAGAATGTATTAATCTGTGTACAAATGCTTGTCCTCTGTTGAAGTTTCCAGACTTGGGTTTTGCATGTATACATATTTTAATCTAAGCCACTGAAAAAGAATTTCAGGATGTACATTTCTCTGACATTAAATGCGTCTATTGACAATTAAGTATCTTATAATAGGAAATTGTTAATATTTTACAATTATTGTCATAGTAGCAGATGCTAGTGGCTAAAGTCAAATATTATACAGTCATTACTGGCAAAGTTTAATAATAAATCAGAACAATTTTTAACTTAATTTGACTGGCAGATATTGCTTAACAACAGCAAACATAGGTTGTATCTATGGTAGGTTTCACTCAAGCAAATTTTCAATGTATGGTACATTATTAATTACAAACTAAGGATGTGATGCAAGATATTTAAAAACGTGTACTGTCAAATTTAAAATTCCTATAGCAGTAGGAAATAAGTGCAATTAACTTCATCAAGATTAGGTCACTTTCCAGTTGGCAAAATCATATTACATATTGTAGTGTTACAGCCTTCCACAGAACTTCTTTTGGGACAAAGCAAAGAATGTTTATAGTGATAAATGGTAAATTTTGTATATAATTAATTAAAAACCAGCAAAATATTCTAAGATTATAAGTATTTTGTTTTTCAATATATCAATTTTCCATGTTTATCAATACAAAAATCTTCTTTAGAAACAAATCTGATTGACGAGAGATTATGCTCTGAAATATAATGGCAAACAACAAATAATTAATCATTCCGGGTAACAACACAAAATTAGAATAAATATGGTAACCTAGATTTAGTTTACTTTTAATAACATTTGGTGATAACAAATATCCACTTAATAGGTATCCATTGATTAATCCTGAACATGAAATCACATTATTTTAGGTAATAATCTTTACTAGTTACTCCAAGGTTTCCAAAACATACAATGCAATTTAAGCATTTTTGTTCAGAACTGAGTATTACAGAACGTCTCAGATTTATTATTCTCTCCAAAATTAGACACTTCATATTCACGGGCACATACATAACCATCAAAGCTGCGAGTAAGTAAGGCCTCCATCGATCAGGGTCGACCATAGATGCTACGCCCTAGATACACAAGCCTTGGCAATACAATATGGAAAGCAAGCTGTTGCCCATGTAGCAAGCTCTCCCTCTCCACACATCCGATGAACCCAAAGGAACAGCAGAGACCAATACAGTTTGGTACCAGCAGCGTCGCAGGATTTGCCAGTCAGTGCTGAACTCAATGTAGGACTGTGGCTCTGGATTTTTTCCTTGGGGTTTACTCCTGAAGCCTTTCCCATGAATGCGTATAGCCGCAAGGCAGCATTGGTTTGAGATCAGAGTTTACCTTCTCCTAGATGAGCTGCCAACCAAAGCTGATAAACCCCATCTGCCCGAACATGCAGATTATTTCTTAATGAGTGCCACATGTAAGACAAATATTTCAATCTCATTCCAAAATACTCATTGACAAAAGAAACCAGAATCATCAACCTTTTAAAAAAAATGTATCTTTTACAAAGACAAGAAAATCTGCAGATGCTAGAAATTCAAGCAACACACACAAAATACTAGAGGAACTCAGCAGGTCAGGGAACAACAATGGAAAAGAGTAAACAGTCAATGTTTTGGGCTGATAAGTTTCATCAAGATTCACCATCCATTCCCCAGATAAGTTAAGAATGTTGTGTCTGTCTGTAACACTAAACATATCTAAAAATGATCGAGCCTCAACCAATTCAGTCAACAATACCTTAAAATAATCTTCCATCTCCTTAAATCATACTGGTTGGATATTAAATATGCAAAGCATCTGTGGTATTCAACATAATATTCTGTTACATGCCAAAATATTTTAGTCATGGCATCGTCCTTGGTACCCTTCAGCTGGCTGTTTTTCTATCTCTGCTTGTACATTATCTGCTAAAATATATTCCCATTCATCTTATAATCTTCTGTCAGTCAGGAGTCCAGTCACTTCTACCCTATCCCAGAAATGCATCACAATTTCTTCTTTAAATGGATCTATGGTTCCATTCTCCACCTGGTCCCCAAACCCACCCTTCTATTTTCACATGCAGTTTCAAACTTGGTCCAGCATTAGCAAACAAGGCGACTCCCAGCGACGTTCTTCAGATAGTTCTTGAAACACTACTTCTTCTTTTAAATATACTCCTACTACTAATTGTGTGTCATTGAAGCCTGTAAGTTACATTTTGATAATGTGCTTTTGGGCCGACTGACCGATCTGGTGCTTTTGCTGCCTCCCAGGGAATTTGGTGTGGCTGAGAACAGAGTGGCGATCTAATGGTGGAGCGCAACCCCGTGATTGGCTCTAATTCTCAACCAACTCGCCGATTAAAGCATCAAGCAAGACTGAAATCACTGAGGACAAGAGCGGTGTTCAGCACCGTCTGCCTGCATTTAACCAGTCTCCCTCTCCTTCTCTGCTGCCAGAGGAAAAGACAGGAGTCTTGGGTCTTGGGCAAGGTTTAATCGGTTTGGTTTGTGAACTGGCCTCGTTTTTAGAGGACTCTGCAGTTCATGTTATATATGTTTCTGGTTACTCTTTTTTTGGTTACTGTTTTGATTGGGGCATTCTGCATCTGCTGTCTGCAGTTATCAAACAACACATCACTAAATGGAACTGAACCAAACTAAACTGAACATCCCTAGAGTGTTTCTCCGCTGTTTGATGTTTAATATTTTGTGTGTTGTTTGCTCACTTTTTGCCATTTGTACAATTTGTTCTTTTTTTGATGTTTGATGTTTTCTTTGAATGATTCCATGGTATTTCTTTTTTTTTCCATGGCTGACTACAGGAAGATGAATCTCAGGGTTGTATACTGCGTGCATACTTCGATAATAAGAGTACTTTGAATCTTTTAATTTTATACCATTTTCAGTTCCTATTTCAAGGCCTAGTGCTATTATTTTTAACACTTTAAAATTCTCATGGTAGTCAAATGGTTGGAACTAGGGCGAATGACCAAATATGAGAGACAGGGATACGGCCATCACAGGAAGCAAGAACTGCTAGACACCCCCAGCATGCAGAACTATTCCACTCATCTTCACTCCTTCACACCACCAAGCTACAGAAAGGGAGTTTGGGAAAATGTGTTCTATGGAAGATAAACAGATACACAAACCAAGTGTTGAACAAATCAATACAATTGCAATATTATCATCTCAACCAACCAATACTTTCTGCTTATTATTATAGTTTACCCACTTGCCACCCAGGCCATGTTCATATCTGTCTCTGCAATCATCCATCATTGTTCCTCATGCTCACTCTACTGCTCCACTGAGTGCCTCTTCACAAATGCAACTCACTCCCCCACTACGAATATTTTCAACATTATTATACTGAAGTTCACCTGAACTAACTCTGCTCTCACTTCAAGATCTCATAATTCTTAAGAAAAATACACTCTTTTTCCATAAAGAATAAGATTCATAGACAAAAGACTAAAGAGGAAAAATGAAAGAAAATCAGCAAGAATAGAAATAAGATCAAAGTAAAATCAAAATGAACAGAAAACCTGCGTCAAGTAGCTAGAATTACAGGAAGCTGGATAGAACTTTGTTTTAACAACAATATCTATATGAAACATTATACACAGGCAAACCACAAGTGATTAAAAACCTGATAGGTAAGTATCTCCTCACAGTAGGAATTAAAAACCAACTCAACATGAATAAATTCAATAAAGGCAGATAAATTTTAAGTGCAAATTTGTAAAAATTATAACTGGCATATTTGAATGCATGGGAGAGAGCTGCAAATGTAGCCGCACATTTCTAATTAATTCTTCATATAAAACTGTGAAATTTCAAGAAGAATAAAACTATATATTTTGAAAAACTTACTTTCTGGCAATTGTTGTGACTCTGATTCGCCTTTGTCCACTAGAATGCTGATACTGTGTCACAAACTGAATAGCACCACGACCACCTTGGGGAATTGGAGCATTGTGCTGTAGATGTAAATATAACATTTGATGCTGAGAGATTTGCCCTGCAAGCATAACAAAATCAATGGAGCACAACAGCATTCATGTTTAGTTACAGACAATACCTTACTTCACCACCCATTTTCTAGAACTATCAGATCAAGTTCATTAGCACACTTGTTTTTATTTTACTTTTTTTATTTAGAGATGAAGTGTGGAATAGGCCCTTCCAGCCCTTCAAGCTGCGCCGTCCAGCAACATCTGAATTAACCCTAACCCAATTATGGGATCATTTCCAATGACCAATTACCTACATCTTTGCACTGTGGGAGGAAACCGGAGCATCCAGAGAAAACCCACACATTCCACGGGGAGGACATACAAACTGCTTACATAAGATGCCAGGATTGAACTCTAAACTCCAACATCCCAAGCTGTAATAGTGATGCACAAACCGCTATGCTACCAAGGAACCCTGAGGAACTTGATCAACTTCAACTAATGGACAGAACTGGACAAGCTACAGTTAGACTTGTCTAACTGGCCAACTCAATATTTGCTGAACTTACCCTTACACATGACTCAGACTTCTCTACCAGTGACATCATTTATACACAATTAATCATTCCTTAGCAACTTAACTGTATGTTCTTTGGACTACCAAGGAATTAGCAGAAACAAACATATCTGGATCAAAATTATCTATATGATGAATATTCTCCCATGTAAATGCTTTTAGAACAGAACAAATGCAAGAAAAATGCAACTTAAAGTAAAGTCAATTTACTCATCTGGTGACGCATGTACTCTGACAAATAAATTTTACTTTGAACTTACTTTGCACTGGACTTTCGGTAGGTTAGAAGTGTTTTACAGTTTGAAAAAGCCAGTACGATTATTGAAATTCTAAAATTTAATTGCAATTGTCATGTTTAACATATCTAAATCACAATGATGTGGATAAATAATAAAGTATAAAACAACCAAAATCTCAGAACCAGCCATAAAACATCAAACAAAAAGTGTTTTCTTACAACTGTAGAAACCAGAGCTAGATCTGGAACCCAAAGGTACTGTGAGTAGGTCAGGTAGATAGGGAAGTTAGATTACAATTTCTTCCAAAAGGCAATTCCAGTTTTCCTTCTAAAGAAAACCTCTTAGTTTCCCTTTTAATTTATTAAGCACCAGACGTATCCAGTTATGCCCTGGAGGCAATGCTGCTCCAGCTGCAGAAATACTCTCTCAGACCAGCTAGTGCCTACATTCACAAAGAAATCAGACAACAGAAGAAAGATGGATGCAGCATTTATCTCATAAATACAGCGCACGCGGCCACTCCGGTGAATGATATCTGTAATCTGTCAAGTAGGGTACCATGTACAATTCTGATTTGATGGAGACAGACGTGAGAGTACGGAGGAACATCCGGAGAAACTTCTGAAATGCCCGCTTTGCTGCCGCTGCTACTATGTGGTCTGGAATCTCCGGAGAAGGCCCCAAATCCTCAGCTTTGCTTGTTTTGGCAGCTGGGGCGAGGTCAAAGGCACTCGGCAGAGGATGGCGCTCGGGAGGCTGTATCGGAAGGGCTGGTCGGAGGCTCGAAGTTTTTGGATGGATGGACTCAGTGTCGGCTGTTGTCGGGTGCTTCCAATGCATCGGCAGTTGTCAGTGCCTGAAGGCTTATGGCAGAGAGTTTCTCCCTTTTGCCACCTGCTATCGGGGACTCAGGAGTCGATCGAGACTTTGAGACTTTTTTTTACCGTGCCCATGGTCTGCTCTTCACCAAATTACGGTATTGCTTTGCACTGCTGTAACTATATGTTATAATTATGTGGTTCTGTTAGTGTTAGTCTTTGGTTTATCCTGTTTTTCTGTGTTATCACTCTGGGGGAACATTGTATCATTTCCTAATGCATGCATGCATTTCTAAATGACAATAAACGAGGACTGAGTGTTCTCATAATCTAAATCTAAAATCTCAAAAAGGTTAAAATCTCCTTTCATTTTAATGGAGGGAACTTTTCAACTTTCAAATTTTCTAGTTTGAATGACATTTTCAGTAAATAAAAAAAAGCATTTTCTTAAGGCTCTTCTCAAACTTGAAAAGTATGCTTTTGTTTTGCAAGTTTTATTTAATTTTGTAATTTATAGTAATCTTAAGTCTTTGCACTGAAATGCTGCTGCAGAACAGTAGATTTCATATAAGTCAGTGATATTATATTGATTGTGATACAAGAATTATTCACACATAATGATCATATACATTTAACAGAATACCTGATTTTCTATAATACCCTTCATGACTCGGGACATTTTTTAGCTGTAAAGTGCTTTGCAAGTACTTTAGGAGGATAATATTCTGAAGTAGGTATCTGTACAAATACACACACATATTTTAATATCCTGTTTACACTCTATTCTTATACCCATCATTCACTTTATTTATAGCACTTCTAAAACGATAAACCTCTTCTTCTAAAGACTTTAACTTCCAATTTGCTCTGACAAATCAACTGATGTTGACAAGGTGATGCCCTGCCCAGTGCAACCTTTTCATTCCCCCAGAACATGGGTGCCGGTGGCAAGGTGCATATCCCTAACTGCCCTTGCAAAGGTTGGGGTTGGCTCGTTTAGGGAGTCAACTTCTTGAATAATGAATAAAGGTGTGACATAGCTGGATTGCTTGTAAAAAGTTCAGAGAGCAATTAAAAGTCACCAAAACAACTATGGGTCTGAAGTCACATGTGCAGATATGCAAAGGCGGCAGATTTCTTTCTCTATAGCAATGCAGTTTCACGGTAGCTTTCTCTTCCAAGTTTACTTAACCCATATTTAAATTCCCCATACCCAAATTTTGGGGTATCAATTTATATCTTTGTATTTTTATACATTCCTTTGTATTAACAGTCCATCAACCCAACCATTGTGCAATCATTCTTAAATATTAACACATAATCATGGATGATAAGAAACAAAAAGTGACGAGTCATATTAGTCTTTATTACACAATACTAAGATGCAATCTACTATATTTTCAAGATTAAATTTAAGAAACGGGTACATATTCAAATGGAAATTGTAAATCACTAAAAATAAAACTAAGTAAAATTAAATGCATGGATACATAAGTAATAATTACACTTATGTAATCATGTATTTAATTTTTTTTAAATTCAAATTTGTTAATACAGATGCTTTGGCAGGTTACCAGCAAGTATGTATAAATACGAAGAATTGAGGAAGAAAAAACCTATGACAAATAGTAGTGAGGAAAGTTTGTAGAATCAGAGAAGAAAGAATGTTGTGAAAATGCCAGCTTCAAAATAAAATGTGGCTTAATAATATCAGGTTCAAACAATATAGTGCAGAATTTACAGGAGCTATTGGAATTTAGATTACTAGGATATAAATGCAAGTCTATTTGGTAGAGTAATTATAGGAAGGTGGTACTAGGTTTCCAGAATTACATTTATTTTTCACAAACCTGATTCACAACCTCAAAGTAGATACCAAGAGTTGTATTGTGGTCCAGACCACAGATCTTCCATTGGCAGGTACCACCTGTTCCAATTTCCTGTGAACATGATAAAATACAGTTATTATCAACTTTTATCTCTATTGTATTTAAATACTGCATGCTAGTTCCTCCTGTGGCAATTTAGTTGAAGTTTTTAAATAAAATCCTTCCTTATTTCTTCACACTGTCATAAAACATAGAACTAGAACTGTACAGCTCAGTACAAGCCCTTTGTCTCATGATGTTATGCCGATCTTTTAACATATTGCAAAATCAATTTAACTCTTTTCTTCCACATAGCCCTCCATTTTTCTTTCATCCACCAACCTGTCTAAGAGTCCCTTAAATGTCCCTAACATAATCTGCTACTACCGCTATCCTGGCAGAGCATTCCACACACAGAGGTGTGTAAAAAGTTCATCTCTGAGATCCCCCCCATACTATCCTCCCTAAAATGATGCCCTCACGTATTAGCCATGGCTACCCTGGGAAAATGGCATTGACTGTGCACTCTATCTATCCCCCTTATCATCTTATGTACCTCTATCAAGCCACTTCTCATCCTCCTTCACTTAACCTTTCCTCATAAGAAGCAGCTTGCTAATCCAGGCAGCTTCTAAGTAATTCTCTATACCCTCTCTAAATCTTCCGCATCCTTCCTACAACAAGGCAACCAGAACTGAACACAATACTCTGTGCGGCCTAACAAGAATTTTATAGAACTTCAACATTAGCTCATGGCTCTTGAACTCAATCCTCTAATGAAGGCCAACACACTATATGCCTTCTTAAACACCATGTCAACTTCTGCTGTAACTTTGAACAATCTATAGGCATGACTTCAAGATCCTCTGTTCCTCCACACTGTAAAGAATCCTGCCATTAACCTTGCACTCTGCCTTCAAGTTTGACCTCCCAAACTGCATCACTTCACACTTTCCTGGATTGAAATGTACCAGGTTTCCCTGGATCCCACACTTCCAGACTTTGTGAATGTGCTAACCAAACACCTTACTAGAATCGATATTCACCACAACCACTGATCTGTCTTCATTAATTTGTTCTGTTACTTCTTCAAAGTCCTCTATCTAAGACTCCTCTCCAATAGCTTGCCCACCACTGATATAAGCCTCTCTGATACATAATTCCCATGATTATCTCTACTACCTTTCTTGAACAAAGGAATAAAATTTGCCACCTTCCAATCTTCTCATACCACTCTTGTGGCCAGTGAGGATGCAAAACAAAGATCATCACCAAAGGCACAGCATTCTCTTACCTCACTTCCCATAGTAACCTGGGGTATATCCCATCCAGCCCTGAGAACTTATATATACTAACATTTTTCAAAAGTCCAGCACATCTTTATTCTTGATATCAACATGCTCCAGCATATTAGCCTGGTCTATACTGACCTTGCATTCATCAAAGTCTTCTCACAGGTGAATACTGAAGTAAAGTATTCATTAAGAACCTCCCCCACCTCCTCTGATTCCAGGCATATAATTCCACTTTTATCCCTGATCTGTCCTACCCTCACTTTAGTCATCCTCCTGTTCTACAAATACATGTAGAATGCCTTGGGATTTTCCTTAATTCTATTCACCAGGGCTTTCTCATACCTCTTTTAGTTCTCCTAAGTCCATTCTACAGCTCCTTCCTGGCTACCTTACAACTCTCTAGAGCCCTGTCTGATCCTTCCTTCCTAAACCTTAACTATGCTACCTTCTTCTTCTTCTTGACTAGATGTTCCACCCATCTCGTCATTCATGGTTCTTTCACCCTACCATCCTTTTCCTGCCTCAATGGACAAACCTATCCAGAACCCCATGCAAGACCTTCCTAAACAACCTCCATATTTCCACTGTACATTTCCCAGTTTATTTGTTCCCAACTTATGCTCCAAGTTCCTGCCAGATAGCATCATAATTTGCCCTGCCTAAAATAAATCATCTGCTCCTATCCCCGTCCAAGGCTATGGTAAAGGTCAGGAAATTGTGGTCACTATCTCCAAAATGCTCACCCACCAAGAAATCCATCACTTGACCCAATTCAATGTCTAGTACTAGATGCAATATGGCCTCTCCTCTAGCCGGCCTATCCATGTTATGTCAAGAATATTTCCTGAATACACCTAATAAATTCTGCCCCATCTAAACCTTTTGCACTAAGGATATGCCAATCAAGGAAGCCAACCATGACCACAATCCTGTTGATTTTGCACCTTTCCAAAATCTGCCCTACCAGAATGCTCCTCAGTATGCATGTTGCTACTGGGGGTCCAATATGGTTGGAATACTCCCAATAGTATGACTACTCCTTCATCTCTGAGCCACAGAATCAGACTCAGTGCTAGGGACCTAGTCGCTGTGGCTTTCCCCAGTAAATCGCCAACCACTCCCTCCCCACTGTATTTCCCCGTTTAACAAATTAATTATTGATAGAAACACAAAAACACTTGCATTTTCTGACACACAGGGTCCTTTAGCACAAAGTGATATGCAGGGTCCAATAGCTCCAGAAATCTTGATTTCCCTTGACGTCTATTAGAAGAAATACAGTTGGAAATATCACTTGTATGTATTATAGTTTGAAAACATTTTGAGACTGTTTTGATTATCTAGTAAAATCTAGAATGGAAAAGACAGTAATCAGTTTTTATATGACACTCTGCAACTTGTATTATCCTTCCATTAAAAGTAAGCTTTCCAATTCAAAGTAACAATTCAAGTAGAAATTCAGGTTGTATGAATTTCAATGCTAACCCCTCCTACATAGCCTGATATGATAAACACGTCGATTTTGAAATATTATTGAAGTTCATTTGAATGAAGTGTCATGACATTACCTTATGAATGACAGCACTAGAATTATTAATAAACATTGCTTGTTTCTGCCTCAAGAACGAGCAAAACCAATACAAATCTTTTAGTTAAAAATGAATAATAATCCAAGTTAAAACAACAAATGGATGGTCATCCTTGAAAAAGCATCCAGCAACTTTTTAGATCAATTTCACAACTTCATTCATTTAATTATAATTTTTTTTAAAAGTTGCCAAAAGACTAAAATACATTAGGTAGGTTTCCTAATATCTTAATCCACAGATATTTTAAATTTTCAAAGCTATCTGATGATATCTATACTTTATGTGAATGATGCTACTAAAAATTTTACTGAAAAAAAATTTGTAAATTACATTGACCTCTTTAAAATAATTTGTACATGCACCAAAACAAACCCATGGTTATCCATTTAGAACACAGGTGTTTTGCATCTTCTCTAAAATCAAAACTTAAATAAAAACTCCAAAGAGACCAGTAATAAACATTTTCTGCTACAAAAATCAGCTTACCACTTGCATGAGACAAAGAAAGGATAGTAGGCTAAGAAACCATGGTTGACAAGAAAAATGTAATTTTACACCAGAGGAAGAAAAAAAACATACTTAAGGTTTAGAAAGCAAAAATCAGACAGGTCTCAAGAGTTATAAGGTAGCCTGGAAGGAGTATAGGAGGAACTTAGGACAGCTAGACGGAGACATAAGAAGACATTAATGATAATGATTAAGGAAAATCCCAAGGCACTCTACATAAATGTGAAGGGCAGGAGGATAACCAGAGTAGGGGTAGGACCATTCAGGGATAAAGGTGGAAAACTACCTGGAGTGGGCGGAGATAAGGGAGGTCCTCAATGAACACTTTGTGTCAGTGTTCACCAGGGGAAGGCACTTTGATGAATGTGAGGTCAGTGTGGAACAGGCTAATGTGCTGGAGCATATCTAGGCTAAAAAGAGGCAGTCTTGGAGCTTCTGAAAAATATTAGGATAGACAAGTCCCCAGGTCCAGACAGAATATACCCAGATTACTATAAGAAGCAAGGGAAAAGAATGATTGGGCTGTTGTTTCATTGTTCAAGAAAGGTAGTAGGAATAATCCTGGATATTATAGAGCAGTGAGTCTTATATCAGTGATCAGCAAATTATTGGATAAGGATAGTTGGCATAGCTCTGTGAGGGGCAGGTTGTGCTTCATGAGCCCAAATTAATTTTTTGAGGAGGTGACAAAACTATTTGATGAAGGCAGAGTGGTGGATGTAGTGCTTATGGGTTTTAGTATGCCATTTGACAAGGTTTCCCTAAAGTAGGCTTACCCAGCAAGTCAAAGGATATGGAATCCACGGAAACTTGGCCGTGTGGATTCAGAATTGGATCGCCCACAGAAAGCAACAGATGGTAGTAGATGAAGTGCATTCTGTTTGGAGGTCCATGACATGTGGTGTTCTGCAGAGATCTTTTCTGGGACCCCTGCTCTTTGTTATTTTTATAAGTGGCTTGGACGAGGAAGTGGAAGAGTGGGTTAGTAAGTTTGCAGATGACATTAAGGTTGGTGGCGTAAAAGGCTGTTGTAGGTTACAACAGAATACAGACAGGATGCAGAGCTGGGTGGAAAAGTGGCAGATGGAGCTCAATCCAGAAAATTGTAAAGTGCTACATTTTGGAAGATTGAACTTGAGAACAGAGGATAACGGTTAATTTCAGGATTCTTAGCAGTGTGAAGGAACAGACAAATTTTGAGGTCCAAGTCCATAGTTGCTGTGCAAAGCAGTAGGGTGGTTCAAAAGGTGTTTGGTGTGCTGGCCTTCCTTGGTTAAGGAATTGAATTCAGGAGCCACGAAGTAATGCTGCAGTTCCTAAACTCTGATTAGACCTCAAAGAGCATTGCGTTCAATTCTGGAAATGAAGAAGGAACAACAAAATGCAGATGCTGAAATTCAGAGCAACACAAAAAGCACTGGAGGAACTCAGCATAAATGAAGGGAAATAGGCAGTGAATGTTTTGGGTCGCTACTTCACAAAGAATGATGTGCTGGATGCAGGGGCTAGTAAAATGCAAACCCAGGATTAGGGGATCTCTATCTCTGAAATGAAAATGATATTGAATTCATGTTGCAACTAGGAATACAAGGTCTTGTCAAAAGTTATGATATTTCAAAAAATCTTGAGAATCACAGACGTTTGCAACAAACTGGATAATGGTGAGAAATTTTTATCAATACCTTAATTTCTAGCGTGCCTCCAAAAGCCATTTTAAATTGTCCCTGAATATCTTTCGTAAACACTCGTTGGAAGGTTTGCTTAAATAGAGATGTGTTGAACGAATCCCCCATCACCATGTAGCCTCTTCAGGAATGATAAAAGAGAAAAGTCACAACAAACAAAATAAAATTGGTGAAACTACACAAAGGTGTTTAAAAAGATGGTGAATCAGAAAAACGATAGCAATTTCCAATACAAGAGTACTTTCTCTCAGGAGATTTAAATTTCAATCTCAAATTTGTTCGAGGACTCAGCATGTTCACACAGGTATATTTCATAGATTAAAGTTAATATAGTGAAGGAAAATTGATTCAAGTTATTATAGAAGAATAAACATTCATTATTCCTTAAAATGATTGACACAGCCAATGCAACCAAATTTATCTTCAATACTGGTCACATGGCAACAATTACTTGTACAATAGTATTCCTATATTCGAAATGATAATCTTCTTCTAAATTCAATCAACTTAAAATTATATATTTCTTTGATGCAGGATGTACCTTGTTCACTATGATTCTCAACTGGGATAAAGCAGATATATATTATATTTCATATTATACATGTGCATGTGTGATATATATACACATACACACACACATATCCATACACACGCACAGAGTGACTTTATCAAGAACCTCCTGCACCTAATAAAGTGGCCACTGAGAGTGAATGTTTGTGGTCTTGTGTTCCAGTTGCCAATTCACTTCAAGATTCGAAGCGTTGTGCATTCAGAGATCCTCTTCCACACACCAGTATTGCAACATGTGATTATTTGAAAACGCAAACACGAGGAAATCTGCAAATGCTGGAATTTTAAGCAACACACATAAAAGTTGCTGGTGAATGCAGCAGACCAGGCAGCATCTCTAGGAAGAGGTACAGTCGATGTTTCGGGCTGAGACCCTTCGTCAGAACTAACTGAAAGAAGAGCTAATAAGAGATTTGAAAGTGGGAGAGGGAGGGGGAGATCCAAAATGATAGGAGAATACAGGAGGGGGAGGGATGGAGCCAAGAGTTGGACAGGTGATTGGCAAAAGGGATATGAGAGGATAATGGGACGGGAGGCCTAGGGAGAAAGAAAGGGGGGGGGGGAACCAGAGGATGGGCAAGGTGTATAGTGAGAGGGACAGAGGGAGAAAAAGGAGAGAGAGAAAAATATATATATAAAACGGAAGGGGTATGAGGGGGAGGTGGGGCATTAGTGGAAGTTTGAGAAGTCAATGTTCATGCCATCAGGTTGGAGGCTACCCAGACGGAATATAAGGTGTTGTTCCTCCAACCTGAGTGTGGCTTCATCTTTACAGTAGAGGAGGCCGTGGATAGATGTATCAGAATGGGAATGGGACGTGGAATTAAAATGTGTGACCACTGGGAGATCCTGCTTTCTCTGGCGGACAGAGCGTATGTGTTCAACGAAATGGTCTCCCAGGCTGCATTGGGTCTCGCCGATATATAGAAGGCCGCATTGGGAACGTAGCTGATGGTGGAGGAATTTCCAGGACGAAGGAGATGTCCTTTTTTTTAAAGAAAGGGGTTTCCCTTCCTCCACCATCAACTCTGCTCTCAAATGCATCTCTCCCATTTTACGCACATCTGCTCTCACCCCATCCACCCGCCACCCCACTAGGAATAGGGTTCCCCTTGTCCTCACCTATCACCCCACCAGCCTCCGGGCCCAACATATTATTCTCTGTAACTTCCGCCACCTCCAATGGGATCCCACCACTAAGCACACCTTTCCCTCCCCACCTCTCTCTGCTTTCCGCAGGGATTGCTCCCTACGCAACTCCCTTGTCCATTCGTTCCCCCCCCCCCCATCCCTCCCCACCGATCTCCCTCCCGGTACTTATCCTTATAAGCAGAACAAGTGCTACACATGCCCTTACATTTTCTCCCTTACACCATTCAGGGCCCCGGACAGTCCTTCCAGGTGAGGCGACACTTCACCTGTGAGTCAGCTGGGGTGATATACTGCATCCAGTGCTCTCGATGCAGCCTTCTATATATTGGCGAGACCCAATGCAGACTGGGAGACCGCTTTGCTGAACACCTATGCTCTGTCCGCCAGAGAAAGCAGGATCTCCCAGTGGCCACACATTTAAATTCCACATCCCATTCCCATTCTGATATGTCTATCCACGGCCTCTTCTACTGTAAAGATGAAGCCACACTCAGGTTGGAGGAACAACACCTTATATTCCATCTGGGTAGCCTCCAAACTAATGGCATGAACATTTAGACTTCTCTAACTTCCACTAATGCCCCACCTCCCCCTCGTACCCCATCCGTTATTTATATATATAGGCCAATTATAATGCATCAGAAGTTTGTTTTGATTAGTCTTTCCAACCTATTTAAGAAAGATATAATAGAATTTATTTGCTACACGTACATGTTTAACAGTTTTCAGATTTTTTTTTGCTACAATTTAACTGTGGAGCAAAAGATCAAAATTCTAACTCACATCACATAGCTTTTACTTACCCCGTATGATTTGGGCAGCACTTCATTTCGTTGAGCCCAGTCTGATCCAATGCACAGGCATAGATATCAATAACATGGCCATTTGCTGCCGCTCTATTTGACAATGCTTCATAGTGCTATTTTAAGAATGCAAGTTCAAATACCAACAAATATTAAACTAATTCAAAATCTGCAACACTTATCAGGCATGATATAAAATTGAATTAATTCATATTATCACTTTTATCAGAACAACTCTGGAAAATGTAAAACAAACAGTTACAATTCTTAAATTATTGCAAAGTAATAATTTTAGATATAACTAATGTTACTATTTTCACAACAGAGATTGATAATAAGGATTACATTATGAAGATTGAACACATTCAGGTACTTAAATAATTGTATTAGAATATTAGGATTGAAGACTTTCAGCAAGGATTTGAACAGGATTAGTGATTATTGCACAAGAAGGTGCCAAATACAGCATGAATGTAAAAATGGTATAGAAAATATTGAGCATGCGAGCAAAAAAAATCATATGCTCTACTTGGACTAATTGATACCAAATAAGAATATTGCATTATGTTAATCATATGACAAATATCCTAAATAAATGTATGATTGTGATATGTTACAAAAGAGTTCTGGTTTGTAGATCAGGGTAAAGAGTTGAAGATGACAGTGTAGCCTATCTGGAATGGAACACTTGGAAACTGATGAAAAAAGGGGACACCTAGACTTAAAATGCAAATTCTGCTTAGACAATAATTTAAAGGTCACACAAAACATCAACTGCTATATTGTACCCACCACTTCCTTGTGAAGAAAAGGGAAGAGGCTGACTTTGAATATATATTTTTACAGGCATCCGTTAGTCTCATGAGACCATGGATTTGTGCCTTGTAAGGTTCCCAGGGCGCAGGCCTGGGCAAGGTTGTATGGAAGACCAGCAGTTGCCCATGCTGCAAGTCTCCCCTCTCCACGCCACCGATGTTGTCCAAGGGAAGGGCACTGGGGCCGATACAGCTTGGCACCAGTGTCATCGCAGGGCAAAGTGCCTTGCTCAAGGACACAACACGCTGCTTCAGCTGAGGCTCGAACTAGCGACCTTCAGATCACAAGACCATCGCCTTAACCACTTGGCCACGCTTTGAATAATTGCTTTCAGTATTAGCCATGGTGAAAGTATTCTGGATATCCCAAGAAAATTAAATCAGAGCTGGAAATTCATCAAAATTCATGAAAGCAAAAGAAAAAAAATAAAGAAGATAATGGCAACGAAGAGTCAGAGTGGTAATCTGTTGAGGATAAGAAGTCAGTAAGGATACTGCAGACCCCTACATATAATCATTCAAAGTTCTCTCGATTCAGGAATCATTTCTTTATGATGAACAAATTATATGAGTCTCTCTACTATTTGAGAAAGGTGAGAGGGGAAACCAGGGAATTATAGGCTAGCTAACCCAATATTTGTAGTTGAGATATTAACACGGTCTGTAATTAAGGACAGGGCAGTCAAAAACCTTGTTGCTTAGCAAATAAGCCTACAAGGATCTGTAAAGACAGGATTTGACTGGAAAACCTAACATAACTTTTGCTAGGGTAACTAAAATTGTCAACCTGGGAATTATCTTTCAAAAGACATATTCAAATGACTCTCAAAACATCCTCTTAGCTAAAATTGCTCATGGAATCGAAGGCAAATTATTAAGCTAGTTAGGAGATAGGTGAGTGACAAGATAATCAAATCAGGATCATGGACAAAATAGGGGAATAGATACCAAGAAGTGACTAATGGCATCCTCTAAGTTGTTTTGGAGGTTCAACTATATACACTGCATTTAATAATGCAAATGGTAAGTCAGAAAGCCATACATCAAATTTGTTGATGACACAAATAGGCAAGATTGCAATCAGGATAGATTTATACTTAAAATAGTAGAGAAATATTCAAAGATTAAGTAACTATAGGATTAAATTATGAGATGTTCCATTCTGGACCTATAAAAGATTGAAAAAAGATTAAAACAGTGGAAGCGCATAGAAACTTATGGATTCACATACTTAGATACTTAAAAAGTCACAGGTGAGTACTGTAAGGAAAATAACCAAATAACTAACAGAATACTAAAGTATGCACATGGTACAAGAATACAAGCTGTTAGAAATCTGTCACAGCAATCCATTTGACTCAGCATACTTGATGCAATCAGAGAAGTTCTGGACATTAATCCTTAGGAAGTTGTCAGTGGAGGGAATGCAACCTAGATCACTCCTGGACTTCAGTTTAAATTATTAGGTGAGATTATTACACAGACAAGGATTATTTTCCTTGAAATTTAGATGTCAAGAAATGAACTGATCAAAACTTATCAGGTATTATGGGAAACGTACTACAACAAAATAATCCAATCTTAATGGTTCTAGAGTGCAGAAATAGCAATGGATAAATCCAAAAATTACAGCCCAACCATTAAGGAATGAAGTTAGAAAGTAACGCTATACTGAAAGTGCGAAACTAGTTTAGGATTTTTTTCTTCTGTAAATGGTAGCTGATGCTAGTTTAATTGTTGATACTAAAGATAATAGGCAAGTATATGGAGTAATATCATGGGTCAGCCATTATCTTATTGAATGGCAGAGCACACTTTTCAAGGACTAAGTAGTCAGTCCTGCTCCTAACTGTGTTATGGCTGGGTACATGGAGTAAAGTCACACACTGGCAGCAACCATGTTAGAGAATGAAGTTGAAAATCAAAATAACTGTTGATGCTAGAGGCCTGACATAAAAGCAGATAATATTGGAAGTATTCAGTAGGGCAGAAAGCTTACTTGTAAAGTAGAGATAACATTTTAGGTCAAAGACCCTTCAGCACAGTCAATGGGCTAAGACTACACATCTTCCTATGCTCATATTCAGGAAAAGTGTGCAACACTTACCTTCATGGCTTTCTTCATGTATTTGATGTTGTCTTTCTCAATGTCATGCCAAGACCTGATAGGTGTCTTTAGATCATCACCCACAACCATTCCAGGCCCTTGTGTGGCCGGTCCCCCAATGAACAGCATCACACGACCTCCAGTGTTGGGAAAAGTACACTGTTTAAATGAAAGTTAAATCAAAGCTAGGGGTAAGTAAATTAGTATAAATTACTACTGGACAACATGCACTAAATTATTTTGTACGGTCTTTACAATTTCAGCATTAGTAATATATAATCTTAAATAAGTTGCACTCATTTAGTTACACTTCCAGATCTTCCATAATTTATTTAGTTGAGGCCCTCCGTTGGTTGGTTGCTGTTGATCATGGATGTTGCACCCCAGCTGTCTACATGATATGTAAGTCAGGACAGTACAATATGGAAAGCAAGCTGTTGCCCATGTAGTAGGCTCCCACTTTCCACACAGCTGATGAATCAAAGGAACAGAAAAGACGGATACAGATTGGCACCAGCTGCATTGCAGGAATTGCCAGTCAGCATTGAACTCAATGTAGGACTGCCTTATGGACTCCAGCTACGGATTTTTCCTTGGGGTTTACTCCCAAAGCCTTCCCCATGGGTATGGTGCGAGGAAGCAAAGATTTGAGATCAGAACTTTCCTTCTCCTAGATGAGCTGCCAACTACAGCTAACGAGCCTTATCTGCCTGAAGTAACTGGTTTTAAGCAATCAGAAACCCACCTTTGCCCCTTCTGTCAGTAGAAATGGTTTCACTGGGCTCAGTAGCTAACCCACACGTGCAGGCCAGGAGCTGGACTTGGTTGTCAGAGGCCATTTGAGATGCACATCATTGGGAACCTTTAAAAGGTAGTGGGAACTTCCCCCTCACTACCATCCCTGGTTATAACAACCTTAAGGAACCAAATTCAGTACACATTAGAACCAGGATGTTTTGGCTATCTTAAACGGCTGCCCCAGTTATCCAAAGTTTCATGGAAATAGTTACAAAGGTATAAAAAAGACAAACTACTATTTAATTGAGTAACAAATTATGTATTTAAATGAAATAGAGAACAAATGAAAATATAACTATTATTACTACAGTACTATAAAACTGTATTAGTTTGTAATGGTTACCAATAGGAATTTATTGACTGTATGTTGGCATGTTCTTTTGATTGACTGTAAATGAACAAAATTAGCACAGACACCTTGTGCAGATATTGAACTGGACTATTTCATTGCCTTTCTGCATGAAGTAAAGTCGTAATCCAACAATAAATTTCCTGGCATCCTTTGTAGTTGCTAGCTACTGAGTTCAGTTGTGTCACCCTTGTAATTTGCCTCATTTTCATATTCCCCGCCTTGGTGTTTTGATACAATGCTTTCAACAATTGCATCCCCTAAATCTTCATTTTCAATGGTAACATTCAAGATGATAGTTGACAGTTTCAAATTTTGCATAGTTCCCAACTTGTTGAAGTAGTGAAATCATTTCATTTTCACTCCCGGCCATTTCTGGAGTCTCCAAGTCAGAATACTTGAAACTGCAGTGAGCAAAACAGTTCTGAATTGTCTTGCTGTTTACTTCTCACCAACTATCACTGACAAACTGTACTGTCTGTAAAAGCTTATCCCTTGCACACACTTCCTTTGCTGTTGAAGATGTAATAGATTTTCTTCAATTGCTTCAAGAATGTGGTTCACCAATTTTTCTGTCAATACAACATCTTTAAATTTTTACTGATTCCCATATCTATTAACTGCACCAAGGATGTGTATTGGCAGCCAGAACTCCAGCTGGATATTTTTCAAACATTCTACACCAGGGTGCGCAGCAAAATTGCATTCCTCTACAGGTCCATATCCCAACTCATCAGCCATTTCTTATAAATTCAGAAGTCATCTGCGCATTCTTATTAGCATAGTACTCCAATGGTAAATTGTTTCCTTATTGATCCCTCAGCATATTGATTTAAAACCCTATTGCTATACAGTCTGTGAAATAATGCTCCACACTACTTTTGCCAATCGTATTACCATAACTTCCTTAATTATACAAAGAACAATACTGCCATATTGTGGATACCTATGTACAAGAGGCTTCAGAGTTTTCTGTCCCTTATTGTTTCTTAACTCCACTCACAATGTGTCTACTTCTTGATTTTAGGTTAAAATCTGTTCTTCCATCCTTTAATATCAAGGCAGCTTCTCCTCCTCTACCATTCTGTCCAAATCTTCCAGAAGTATTCCAGAATACCTAATTTTCAACCTTAGTCATTTTAGCGTATTGATTACCATACCTATTTGTTTCTAATTATGCTGTGTTTTTTTAATTAAAAATCTATCCTGGTTAAAAATTCTGTCTTTTACCATTTTCCTAACTGAATGTATATTCATATTTCTTTCTAATAAACTCTTGTTATCTTTATCTGGTTTTCAAATCCTAAAAACTTCTATACCTCCAATTTTAAAATCATATCTCACTACTCTAGAAAATAGTTTCCAACTATATACCTGATCAATTTGTTTACTCATTCTTAACATTTCAATTAGAAAACCTTTTAATTTTTACAGGGAATGCATGGTTAGTTTTGCAGCTCTTTCTCTTAGCTGATGTTGCAATATTTGCAATTACCGGCCATTTTTAAAAGTGCAAGGTCTCCATCTGCTGGTCTGCCAATACCATTAATATCATTGCAGTAGTAAACTTCATGTATAAGATACCCCAAACTAGTCAAAGTTTTGCAATGATCTGAAGGATACACTAATTAGGAAGGGAACTGAAAGCTTAGTCATAGGGTCACAAAGGGTAAGGGAGTTTAAAGAGTTTGATCAGAAGGATTTTTTTCACCATCAATTAAAGCAAAAATCCCTTCCTAAAATCTGCATATTTCTATGTACTACTCTAATGAAAATATTAAAGAAAATATTCTATGTACTACTCTAATGAAAATATTAAAGTATATACTAAAAAGTTATATAACATCCCTCTAGTTCAATTGAATACAAACCCACTCTAGTTGGGCCTAATTACCTCAACTCTTTTTTCAATCTGGCATTAGCCCCACACCTTACACTCCAAGTCCTTCCTAATAACTATAATTTTCTATAGAAGGAATGAGTATCATTATTAGTTGCTGGATTAATGGGTCTGTCATATGGTGAGAATTTAGAAGAATAAGAAGTTAATTCTTTAGAACACACTAAGTTCCTGGGGTAAATGCAAAGAGGATGCTTTGCTTGACTAAGGAGTCTAGGATTAGGAGTCAAGAGTATCAAAATAAGGGACAGATCATTAATATCTGAAATACAGAGGGTGATGAATCTTTACAATCCTCAACGGCAGAGGGCTGTATATTTAGTTATTGACAGCATTCAAACAGAGACTGACAAATTTCTGTACATTAGAGGAATCAAAGGATACAGAAAATAATGTGGTGTTATAACATTGCCATGATTCTGAATAGCACAGTAGGTTCAAGAGGCCAAGTAGTCTGTTCCTGCTCCTAGTTCTTTAATTCTTATGAGGAAAGAACTGGCTTAAAGAGGTAGAAAATTATAGCTGTTTCTCAGAATGAGGGATGGTGGACAATAATATGTACAATAACATTTTCAATATTACATTTCCAACACAAGATTGGAAGTGTGGTAAATAGTGAAGAGGACAGCTATTCTGGAATCTTAATATAACAAACACATTCCTTTTAATTTCTTTATACAGTAATACAAAAATAGGCAGCAGGAAGACAGATAACCTGATACAGGGGTAAATGAAGTGCAAAGTGATATACAGTACAACTGCAGAAAAGTAGAGACAATGTGGATGCTCTGGTACCAGCAGTAAGCTACGCAGAAACAAATGGAATGCATCTCTGAAACTGACAGGCCTTCTTTCAAGAGTGATGATATTGGATCCTGCACTTCGTAGAGGCTGAGTGTGCAAAAACAGAAGAATTGATGAAAACACATTGGTTAGGCCATTGTTTAGGAGTTAAACAACAGTTTTCAGTCATTGCACTTTACCAGAGTCCATGGGAAAGAGGAAGATTGAATAGGAAGGTTCCAGGAATGAGTTATTTTAGCAAAAAGGTTAGACTGTACATTCCCAAACCAAGAGCTGTGGATGAAACAGGAAGTACTTCATCTGCTGAAGGCTAGATCTGTGACATTCAAATCCGGCAACTCAGGCCTGTACCAGAAAACCAGGTATGACTCGCGGAGGGTCATTTCAAGGGCAAAGAGACAATTTCGAACGAGGTTAAAGGTGACATCGGATGTACGACAACTCTGACAGGGTTTGCAAGACATTACTTCCTACAGAGCGAAACCCAATAGCATGAATGGCAGCAATGCTTCACTACCAGATGAACTCAACGCCTTCTATGCCCGCTTTGAAAGGGAGAATTTAACAACAGCTGTGAAGATCCCTGCTGCACATGATCACCCTGTGATCTCTGTCTCAGAGGCCGATGTTAGGTTGTCTTTCAAGACCGTAAACCCTCGCAAGGCGGAAGGTCTCAATGGAGTACCTGGTAAGGCCCTGAAAACCTGTGCCAACCAACTAGCAGGAGTATTCAAAGACATTTTCAACCTCTCACTGCTACGGACGGAAGTTCCCACTTGCTTCAAAAAGGCAACAATTTATACCAGTGCCTAAGAAGAAAACTATGAGCTGTCTTAAAGACTATCGCCCGGTGGCACTCACATCTACAGTGATGAAAGCTTTAAGAGGTTGGTCATGACTAGACTGAACTCCTGCCTCAGCAAGGACCTGGACCCATTGCAATTTACCTATCGCCACAACAGGTCAACAGCAGATTCAATCTCAATGGCTCTTCATATGGCTTTAGACCACCTGGACAACACAAACACCTATGTCAGGATCCTGTTCATTAACCATAGCTCAGCATTTAATACCATCATTCCCACAATCCTAATTGAGAAGTTACAGAACATGGGCCTCTGTACCCCTTCTGCAATTGGATCCTCGACTTCGTAACCAGAAGACCACAACCTGTGCAGATTGGTGATAACATCTCCTCCTCGCTGACGATCAACACTGGTGCACCTCAGGGGTGTGTGCTTAGCCCACTACTCTACTCTCTCTATACCCATGACTTTGTGGCTAGACATAGCTCAAGTACTATCCATAAATTTGCTGATGATACAACCATTGTTGGTAGAATCTCAAATGGTGACAAGAGGGTTTACAGGAACAAAATATACCAACTAGTGGAGTGATGTCGCAGCAACAACCTGGCACGCAAGATGAAAGAGCGGATTGTGGACTTCAGGAAGGGTAAGACAAAGGAACACATACCAATCCTCATAGAGGGATCAGAAGTGGAGAGATTGAGCAGTTTCAAGTTCCTGGTGTCAAGATCTCTGAGGACCTAACCTGGTCCCAACATATCGATGCAGTTATACAGAAGGCAAGACAGTGACTATACTTCATTAGGAGTTTGAAGAGATTTGGTATGTCAACAAATACACTCAAAAACTTCTACAGATATACCATGGAGAGCATTCTGACAGGCTGCATCACTGTCTGGTATGGGGCGGGGGGGAGCTACTGCACAGGACTGAAAGAAGAGAGGGTTGTAAACTTAGTCGGCTCCATCTTGGGTACTAGCCTACAAAGTACCCAGGACATCTTCAAGGAGCAGTGTCTTAGAAAGGCAGCATCGATTATTAAGGACCTCCAGCACTCAGGGCATGCCCTTTTCTCACTGTTACTATCAGGTAGGAGGTACAGAAGCCTGAAGGCACATGATCAGTGATTCAGGAACAGCTTCTTCCCCTCTGCCATCCGATTCCTAAATGGACATTGAACCCTTGGATACTACCTCACTTTTTTTTTTAATATATATTATTTCTGATTAATGCACGAATTTTAATCTTTTCAATATACGTATACTGTATTGATTTACTTTGTTTTTCTTCTATATATTATTCATTGTATTGAACTGCTGCTGCTAAGTTAACAAATTTCACGACACATGCCGGTGATAATAAACCTGATTCTGATTCTGATTCTGAAACTATAGAAACAAGACTGTTCTCCCTGGAAACAGTATAGTCAAGACAGCTGTGGGAATCAGTAGGCTTATAAAAGATAGTCTGATAGATATTCTGCTTCCAGAAATGGAGACAGAATGATTGAAGTGATCAAGAGTATATGAAGTATTACTTATATAGCCAGGTAGGGACTGAACCAAAGAGGTCAAAATGGAGTTAAGGTGTACCAACGTGTTCAGTGGTACAGGTGCAGGCAAAAGCAATGGGTTACCCAGACAGTCAGGTCTGTAATTCTTGGGTAAGAGGTAGAAATCAGCAGTGCAGAATAATGGAACTCTGAGGTTGGTGGCAGTGGATGGGGGATCTCCAGAGTCGATGAGCTTGGTGATGGTGCAGGAGACAATGACCTAATGCCCATTAGAGGGGTCTCGTTCAAAGGGTAACTAAGAGAAGGTATCTGAGAGTTGCCACCTGGCCTCAGCAAGGTAGCAGTCAGTCTACCAGACTACAACACTCCTCTTGTCTGTGGTTTTGATGGTGAGGTTAGGATTGGTGCAGAGAGAGTGGAGGGCAGCGCGTGTAGAGGGCACAAGGTTCAAAGAGGAAAGAGGAGTGCTGAAGTCAAGAAGAATGATGTTGTTGGATCCAACTGTTAATTTTTAGATTAGACTGTTTAATTGTTATTTTCTTTGCAGCTTAGCAATTAATTATTTGAGCAACACACATCAAAGTTGCTGGTGAACGCAGCAGGCCAGGCAGCATCTGTAGGAAGAGGTGCAGTCGACGTTTCAGGCCGAGACCTTTCGTCAGGACTAACTGAAGGAAGAGTGAGTAAGGGATTTGAAAGTTGGAGGGGGAGGGGGAGATCCAAAATGATAGGAGAAGACAGGAGGGGGAGGGATAGAGCCAAGAGCTGGACAGGTGATAGGCAAAAGGGGATATGAGAGGATCATGGGACAGGAGGTCCGGGAAGAAAGACAAGGGGGGGGAGGGGACCCAGAGGATGGGCAAGAGGCATATCCAGAGGGACAGAGGGAGAAAAAGGAGATTTAGAGAAAGAATGTGTGCATAAAAATAAGTAACAGATGGGGTACGAGGGGGAGGTGGGGCCTTAGCGGAAGTTAGAGAAGTCGATGTTCACGCAATAGATGGGGTACGAGCCTCTATCTTGGCTCTATCCCTCCCCCTCCTGTCTTCTCCTATCATTTTGGATCTCCTCCTCCCCCTCCAACTTTCAAATCCCTTACTCACTCTTCCTTCAGTTAGTCCTGACGAAGGGTTTTGGCCTGAAACGTCGACTGCACCTCTTCCTACAGATGCTGCCTGGCCTGCTGCGTTCACCAGCAACTTTGATGTATGTTGCTTGAATTTCCAGCATCTGCAGAATTCCTGTTGTTTGCAATTAATTACTTGCTTGTATTTTATATAATACCTTATATATAAGTAACTGCTTATAATGATTCCTAATGGCTATACAAAGTATAATTCTGGAAAGCTCTGTAAGTTTCTTTGTTCTGCATTAAGTGAATAAGCGCTTTCTCATTGGTTAACTTGGTACTGCAGTATTCAAATTAGTACTTTCTAATTGGTTGTCTCGTATCTACAAATTTTTAATGGAAGTTTTCTCATCTCTGTGATATAAAATTGCTATTTTATGCTAGGTACCATACTTAGTTTCTCTCTTCTAGAACTAGTAGAACCCCTATCACTGCTTGTTTCAATTTATCTTTGTTCTATTAACTCTTAAAATGATAGTGAAACAACAAGTTGTGCGCCTCATTCCCGACGTCTAAAATAACTTGGATTTAAACACCAGAATCCAACGTGACTCATCAGCAGTTAGAGATGAAATGATCCAGAGTGTGCAGGATACCAGAGCATGGTGTCCAAGAAGAACAGGAGGATTAAAGATGGGAGAAGAGGTCATCAGTGGGGGATGAAATAAGAAGTAGGCTTGGAGAGGGAGGCAACAGAAGAAGAACTTGGCATCATGGCAGGCAAGGAACTCACTAAGGTGTTGGTACGGGGTAAAATGGTAAGGCACTTTCTGAGGACAGAACATTCTGCATCAGAGAAAGGAAGGTCAGAGGGGATGATTAAATCATGGCAGAGATATGAGCTGGGATCGGAGGGGAAGAGAGTTGGTGGGGTCAGAGGGGGGGGGATTGAGATCTTCAGGGAAAATGGGTTGGGAGAAGAAAGGGGCTCAGATGAATGAAAGGGGGACAAAGGGTAAAAGGAAGCCTGAGAAACCCAGGGGTGGTTGGGAGTAGTAGTGGAAGAAGAAGAGTGATAGGATCCAGAGGCAGTGAGAAAGGTCTTGGCCCGGAGGTGAAGGCGGCAGAGGTCAGAACCGGTACCAGAGCCAGAAACAGAGACAGTGGGATCTCTGCACTGGAGGCAACTAGGGCCATTAGAACTAGAGCTGGAGGAAACAGGGTCAGCTGGCTCAAGATGGCGCAAGTCAAGGTTGGAACTGGATGGAGCTGGAGGCGGCAGGGTTTGCAGTTTAAGGGTGGCCTGGGCTGAGATCCAAGTTGCAGTTAGAGGCAGACGGTCTGCAGCCTGCAGGAGGCCAGGTCCCATTCCAGAGGTGGCAGGAGCCACATCCTGCAGGAGGTTAAGGCCAAGGACCAAGCCAGAAGCAGCTCGGGCCAAGGTCTGAAGACGGATGATCTTCTGATCCTTCCTGGACAGGAGGAAGGAGAAAAATTGGCAGTTGAAGGTATGGATCCATGACAGGAAGCTGTAGCAGAGAAAGAGATCGGCCTGTAGGTATCCCTGCATGGTGCTGAGGATGGTATATAGAATCCAGAGGGAAAAATGGCGGAAGAAGCAATCAACTGAACACAGGTACATGAAATCCTTATTGGGCCCAAACTGAGAGGGCTGGAAGTCCCAATAAAATTTTAGAATGTACTTGACGCATATCTTGCTCACCAGTGACTTTTGGAAGTTGAAAACATTGGAGGTTTTGATAGAGTTTAAGCTAGACAATTTATTCATGACAGTTAACCCAAGAGATCTTGTATCCAAAATGGAGAGGAGAGAAGGCTGGAGAGAAAGAGAAGTGGAGGCTGCAATTTGCTATGTAATTATTTGAATAAACCAACAGTATATTAAAAATGGCAGGTTCCATCACGTCTTGAAAATGAATACACATGCAACAAGTTCAATTGAGTTAATAATGCTGTACAACTGCTCTCGTGCCTACTTCAAAAATCAAGTTTTTTTTTAGGTAGATAATTTCATACCTCTAATAGACCAACAGCAATGGACAAAGCAACCCCAGTTGATCTCAGTGGTCTTTTTCCTTGTGGTACAGGCCAAGGATCACGTTGTAGTTCTCCCAAAAGATCAGTCAAATTCATGTCAATTTTTTGAACAGGTTGCAAAAATCTGTGAATTTAAATATTTGAAGTATATTAAGCACTTCAGAACTATTACACTGTTCAATGAAGACATTAAATTCAGTTTCTCAAGTGGTGCATGAGTAGATTAGTATTGAATTAAACGAATGATTAGCATAAACCTCAAGGCATAAAGGCAATCTCAAGGTTCAAGTAATGGTAAACGTATTTCTGTTCTGATGATTTTTATGACAAAAACATATATGTTACCATAAGATCCAAATATGCACTATTTTCATGAAACTTCGGCTAACTGGGGTAGCTGCCTAATTGGGCCAAAATGTACTGTCCCGATGTGTCCCAATTAACCAGAATCCACCATATATGGGTGTATACACACACACATACATATATACATACATAAAGATACTCCACTTAAATTACTGAAGCTATATGCTCTTTCTTACTCAAAGAATTGGAATTTGGTTCTTAAGACTTGGATACATTTTAAAATGAAAAACAATTTATCACTTTTGAAAGCTAATGTTGGATTTAACATTAATTCTGTTTTTGTTCAAAGTACTAGCTTCATAGCTAATTTGAAGTGGTTTCCACTTTGCTAATAACTTTTTGGAGTGCCACAGGAATTGTAAAGAAAATGAATCAGAACCAGTGCATTCACCATATCAGCTGTTCTCACTCTATGCCAGTTATCATCATCTTTACCCACAACTAAAACACTCCTATTAAAATTCTTGTTGTGCAAAGCCCTACAATCAGTGTATTTGTATTTTAAATATCACTATTAACCATAAATTCAGACAAACAGAAGTACTTAAGTACATAAGAGATCAGGTGGTCTTAATGGTAGCTTTCCTAGTAAGGAGTATAATGAAAGGACTAAGTGTAAACTAACAAATACTTCTCAGTGAAACAAACTACTCAATGAAGCATGTGGATCAATTAGTTAAAAATTAGTGGACATAGCTTTAAAGTAATTTTGAAACAGCTAATCAGGACAACAGTAAGGCAAAGCTATCATATAATGAGAAGTCATTATCTACAGCGCACTCTGCGAAGATGGAAGAAGGGGACTCACTGAGTTGAATGACCTCCTTCCTTGGTGTAACAATTTGAGGATCTTGTGGCCACACGCTGTTGTACATACTTACTGTAGAGAAATCTCCCAGCTGAGGAGAGCTGCAGTCTATAACACGTCTATAACTTCCAACAGAAGTGATAAGACAGGCCATAGGATTCAGGCAGTCTGTCAACACTCTAGAAGCTACTGTGGTCTCAAACAACACCCACACTTACCAGCACACATCCAAGCCATTTATCTCCATGCACAGTAGCCACACTGCTCACCTCTGCACATTTGATATTTCACTTCCTATCATGACAATAGGATCAATGTTTAGACCACTTTCCTGGTAGTCCCACATGCTAACAGTTGTCTTAATTATAGAATGGTGGAGGGAGGGGCATGGGGAGACGGGTAAGAAAATGAGTGCTCAGACTCCAGAATAGCAGCATTATAATGAATTACCATTCTGCAGGGCATCACTTTCCAAATGGGAGGCGAGTGCAATTGTAGAAATCTGAATTATGAAGAATATTATTGAAATATATTGCATCTTTTGTTTGATGTTAGACTTTCACCTACCCTCCAGATTTCATTGGTTCTTTTCAATTACATTAGTATTATCAAAGGTTTAATAATTCTGTTACTATAGTAGGAAATAGTAGCACTTAAGATTGATAATGGCTTCTATCTAAAAAGCTTCTATCTTGTGGTTCATTTTTTTTCCTGACTGTGAAGTTAAATAATTAAGATACAACTTTACCTGTTGGATGGAGGAGGCTGCTGAACCTGAGGTCCACGCCCTGCTTGGGCACCTAATGGCTTGGTTAAGCCCAACATGTCCTGTTTAAAAAAAAATAAAGTAACTTAAAGCTATTAATAATGCAATAAATACATTTCCTTCTTCCACTGAAGTCATGGTCAGCAAATATGCTTGTTCAAAGCACAGCCATCAATATTCAGTTTATATTCAAATTCCCCAAACAGCATGAGCTCAGTTCTTCAGGAAAAGAGTTCATACTAACTGCTAATACGTGGTAATTCACAGAAAAAGTATAACTTACTTACAATTTTAATGAGAAATACTCCTTATTCAGAATAGATCCCAATTAGTCTAATAATATTATATAGAAGCTCTGGCTACTATTTCAGGTTGTATTATGCTATTTCTCACATACAGAACCAAAGAAGTTTGCTCATTACAGATCAGCTGTATATAACCCAGGGAACTAACAGAAACATAAATGAAGTATTTCTCTGACTCAAACACAAGCTTTTTTAACTCAGGGAGAAAACAGCTACCTATTAAACTACTACTCAACTTGGCTAGCATGCCTTTATCACCTTGTCAAAGGCATACTTGCCCTTCTAAGATCAATCTCCTTAAAACATTTTGATCAAGTGATGTTTATTTGTTCCAAATCACAATAAGAGGAAAATACAAGTTCCCAGAAAAATTAGCATGAATTCAAAATCATTTTTCATCACTACTTCAAGGACAAGCAGCTAACTTATCAATGTTTTGACTTTTAAAAAAACTTACACTAATCAAACTATGTTAGAAAACTGCTCATAATAACATTATACTCAGGAAGTTTCAACAATTTAAAAAGCATTTTTGTTCTAGAATATTCTCACAATATACCATGTAAAATATAAAATGCAACTGAACCGATAAGAAATGAAATTCTTAAAAAAAAGGTGAGAGTATAGTTGGTTCCTGGTGATCAGCAAAACAACTTAGACAGCTTGTTTCCGGAGGTGGATAAAATTACAGCTTTACTTTTAAAACCAAAAGGATCATCATTAATCTATCAGCTTCAAATTCCTACCCTGGCATTAGTGCTTACCTGCAGCTGCTTTGCTGTCAGATCCTTTGTACCTCTGAAGACATAACTTTTAGATATACCCTCACAACCAAGCTCATGAACCTGTACCATTCTGCCAAATGTAATAAGACCAACCAAAGCTGTAGGTGGCAGAAGGCTCAAGGACATTTGCATGGATTCTTTCAAGGCTTGCAAATCTTCATCTTCTATGCAAGTATCCACAACATAAAGAAAGATTAAAGGCATCTGAGGGCCACGCTGTAGAGAAGAAGAAATGTGCAACATACTTAAGTCTCTAAATAAATAATGCAGCAATGAAAACTGCAGGAACAAGTAGTATTGACAAAGCATTGCTATTTCTTGAAAATCTATTTAACTTCAATATGATTTCAATATAACTCAGCAAAATGAATAAAATATGTCTATGCTAAGTAAAACTGTGATTCAAAAGTCTTACCTGAACTACATACTCAATCGTTGAAAATTGTGGTAGAAGCTCTGCTGGTTGGTTCATTTCAGATATCCCAGAATAGGAAGGTGGAAACTATGTAAAATATAAATTAAATATACTTAAAACAAGTACCTTAAAAGTGAGCAACACACATAAAAGTTGAACGCAGCAGGCCAGGCAGCATCTCTAGGAAGAGGTACAGTCGATGTTTCGGGCTGAGACCCTTCGTCCGGACTAACTGAGAGAAGAGCTAGTAAGGGATTTGAAAGTTGGAGGGGGAGGGGGAGATCCAAAATGACAGGAGAAGACAGGAGGGGGAGGGATGGAGCCAAGAGCTGGACAGGTGATTGGCAAAAGGGATATGAGAGGATCATGGGACAGGAGGCCCAGGGAGAAAGAAAAGGGGGAGGGGGGAAACCAGAGGATGGGCAAGGGGTATAGTGAGGGGGACAGAGGGAGAAAAAGGAGAGAGAGAAAAAGTATGTGTGTATATAAATTATTAGCGGATGGGGTACGAGGGGGAGGTGGGGCACTGGCGGAAGTTAGAGATGTCAATGTTCATGCCATCAGGTTGGAGGCTGCCCAGACAGAATATAAGGTTTTGTTCCTCCAACCTGAGTGTGGCTTCATCTTTACAGTAGAAGAGGCCGTGGATAGACATATCAGAATGGGACGTGGAATTAAAATGTGTGGCCACTGGGAGATCCTGCTTTCTCTGGCGGACAGAGCGTAGGTGTTCAGTGAAACAGTCTCCCAGTCTGCGTCGGGTCTCGCCAATATATAGAAGGCCACATTGGGAGCACCGGACGCGGTATATCACCTCAGCCGACTCACAGGTGAAGTGTCGCCTAACCTCGAAGAACTGTCTGGGTCCCTGAATGGTAGTGAGGGAGGAAGTGTAAGGGCATGTGTAGCACTTGTTCCGCTTACAAGGATAAGTGCCAGGAGGGAGATAGGTGGGGAGGGATGGGGGGGAGCGAATGGACAAGGGAGTCGCGTAGGGTGTGATCCCTGCGGAAAGCAGAGGGTGGGGGAGGGAAAGATGTGCTTTGTGGTGGGATCCCGTTGGAGGTGGCAGAAGTTATGGAGAATTATATGTTGGACTCGGAGACTGGTGGGGTGATAGTTGAGGACAAGGGGAACCCTATTCGTAGTGGGGTGGCGGGAGGATGGAGTGAGAGCAGATGTACGTGAAATGGGAGAGATGCGTTTAAGAGCAGAGTTGATGGTGGAGGAAGGGAAGCCCCTTTCTTTAAAAAAGGAGGACATCTCCTTCGTCCTGGAATGAAAAGCCTCATCCTGAGAGCAGATGCAGCGGAGACGGAGGAATTGCGAGAAGGGGATGGCATTTTTGCAAGAGACAGGGTGAGAAGAGGAATAGTCCAGATAGCTGTGAGAGTCAGTAGGCTTATAGTAGACATCAGTAGATAAGCTGTCTCCAGGCATAGAGACAGAAAGATCTAGAAAGGGGAGGGAGGTGTCGGAAATGGACCAGGTGAACTTGAGGGCAGGGTGAAAGTTGGAGGCAAAGTTAATGAAGTCAACAAGCTCAGCATGCGTGCAGGAAGCAACGCCAATGCAGTCATCAATGTAGCGAAGGAAAAGTGGGGGACAGATACCAGAGCAACACACATAAAAGTTGCTGGTGAACACAGCAGGCCAGGCAGCATCTCTAGGAAGAGGTGCAGTCGACGTTTCAGGCCGAGACCCTTCGTCGGGACTAACTGATGCTGCCTGGCCTGCTGCGTTCACCAGCAACTTTTATGTGTGTTGCTTGAATTTCCAGCATCTGCAAGATGCTGCCTGGCCTGCTGCGTTTACCAGCAACTTTTATGTGTGTTGCTTGAATTTCCAGCATCTGCAGAATTCCTGTTGTTGACAGATACCAGAATAGAAAGCCAACAAAAAGGCAGGCATAGCTAGGACCCATACAGGTGCTCATGGCTACACCTTTAGTTTGGAGGAAGTGGGAGGAGCCAAAGGAGAAATTATTAAGAGTAAGGACTAATTCCGTTAGATGGAGCAGAGTGGTGGTAGAGGGGAACTGGTTAGGTCTGGAATCAAAAAAGCAGTGACATTTTTAAAAATACTTTTTTTCCTCTTTTCTTTTACAGAAAATACTCTCCTTACGCATGCAAGTTTTTGACCTAGTGAAGTACACAAAAACTTTAAGGATAAAAGTTGAATATCTAAAAACCTGTTTTAAATTCAAGTAATTGCCAAGCCAGTCAAATGAGTTACACTCATATCATAAACACTGCAATACTCCATTTAAAATATATTCATGTTATACAGTATCTCAACACACATTGTAGTGAAACACCAGTAAAATACATACAAATAATTTATCTTACCTGATTTCTCTGATAGCAGAAATTACAAGCCCACAACTTTGCCTTATAATCCACCTGACTAAGAGCAACAAGAAAACAAATCAGTTTGCATTTTGCTTAGTTTTCTTCCATATACTTAGCAGCAGAAATAAAATTTTTCAGATTCCTCAATACCTATCACTAATTTTCTGTCCTATAGGAAATCACTTAAAAAGGACATTACAGGACAGGTCTCTACAATAATCTTAACAAACCTTGGTCCACCTGGCAATACTTCAGGCAAGAACTAATTTTGCAAGTGTTAGAAAGAGGGCCATTGGACAAAAGCAGGCATCAACCATTCCTCACCATATTGCCCACTTCGTCCATGGTGACATGGATCATAATGTCAAAGACTTAAAGTTATAAACTAATGAACAGTCAACATTTGCTCTAGCTTACAGAAACAATGTTCAAAAATATTGATCTATCTTTTCTCTTTATCGATGTTTACTAACCTATATATTGCTTTTAAGTTTTGCTTCCATTTCAGTTTTCCAGCATTTGCAATAATTACCCCTGTTCATCTGCTTATATAAATTGCTTTGATCCTGAAAGAAACCCACCATTCCAAGGGATGTCTTTTGCAACATTATATGCTTTCAATAATTTAAATGTTTTGCAAAATATTTTAATTACAGATAATGTAACTGTATAAAATGAATTACTATTCACACTGCAGTGGGTACTTTCTCTGAGTCAGCTGATCTTCCACTATTTACTTTATACCTATAAAAGACTTACCATAATGGATTCAAGACTGCACGGCAGGTTGCTCTACTGCAGAGGACAGGTTCATACTGAATGGGAGGCAAGTCAGGTCGCTCTTTTAATGGAGTAAACAAGGTACCCAGAGGAACAACCATTCTGGTTGCTTCCAAACGACTTGAAGGCCAAACATTCCAGCTTAACCGAACACCGTCCCGATCTTCGTTTTGCTGGATGAACTCTATAAAAGTTGCCATTGTTACCTGGCAAACTTCTATCTGTAAAAAGAAACAACTTAGTCTGTTTAGTTTTTTAAAAGTGTCATAATGAAAATACAAATAACTTACATTTTGAATATTATCAGAAAACACAAATCACACCACACTGTTATTATTTTTCCCTGCAACGTGACCCGAGCTGGTTAAGGCTTGAGTAATCAGGTAAGTGTCTCAAACCGCCTGATACTCATCAAAGAGTGAATCCTAAAATTGAGTATGTAGGCCACAGATCTAAATTCGTTCAGTCATGTAAGTAGCGATACATTTAATACTGTTAAAAGTAATTTTTAGTTTTTAATTCAAGGCATTAAAACTATACTCCATTCAAAAACTGTATTAGCACTTTGTATGTATGTGGTGGTGGAAGCAGAGATGATAATGGTGTTTCAGAGACATTTAGACGGACACACGAATATACAGGGAATGGGAGGATAAGGATCACGTGCAGGCTGGTGGGACTTTTAATTGACATCATGATCAGAACAGACATCATGTGCCAAAGTGCCTGTTTCTGTGCTTTTCTATATTCGATGTTCTAAGTAAGCTTTACATGAACTATAAGCAATAAAAACAAATAGCAATATGAAACAAATTCCTCACTTTCCTCGTGGAGTGACCTTTATAATCACTTAATATATAATGTGCCAAATTACCATGGGACTTTCCTAATACTAGGTAAATAGAGAAATCTAATCACTCTAAACAGATTGAAATTATAGTTCTTCTGCCAACACATGGAACATTACCATATATTGAAATATCTATTCCACCTAAATATGATTGATAGCCTTTATCATTTTAAATTCAGTGACAACTTAAATTACTCAAAATATAGGAAGTAGAATTGGTTTGCCTCATAGTAATGAGGTGATTATTGTGAGGGCAATAGAATCGGTAAGCAGGAAAAGACGGACCACTCCTAGAACTGTTCTGTAGAATAGACCACTGCTAAATTTCTAACATATCAAACATGAAAACTGTGCTGGACCTACCAGAAATTGCATACCAAGCTCTCACAAAGATTAATAATTTTCAAATTTTTTTTTTCTGTTAATAAGTTGAGAGAACAATGGCACTCAGAATAATAGACATTTGCCATCCTTTAGAATGTTTAGCATTTTAATGACAGCAACATGCAGATGGATCCCGGTTTAGCTAGCACAACAGGAGCCATGTACCCATGTCACCCTGAATACTGCATGGTATTATCTTTGGCACCTCATTAAACAGAATTTCTAAACTGGTTAAGTATCTTTCAGTGAACTTTGATATCTATGATAGCACAGATTTAGATTATGCAATTAAGTTTTGTTTCTTCAGCTGATAAAATATGACATTCATTAATATGTTGTAAGAAATATCACCACCTCAACACACTATATTCTTCTTGACCAGTTCCTCAAGGACGAAGATGGCTTATTTCCACTCCAGTTTTCTGGGATCTGAAGTGGCTAGTGAGGGCAATGTGGGTTATTTTATAAAGAACTGCCTCCACTCTAAAAATCCTATGTAACTAAATGGAGTAACCTGAAATATTATACTCAGGTTACTTCGCAAGAGTTGTTTACTTGGCATATATCCCATAACACGTACTGCAAAGTTATCACCTCAAGCCAAAGTACATCTTACAGGGAGCACAGCTTGTGATCTTATGTACTGTGCACTTAAGACAAGTGAACAAATATAAACACTCTCTTCAAGAGAACAAAATCATCAAAACAATGATCATCTAACATCAACTTTGCTGAATTGGTCATGTTATTCAGATGCTGAACTTCAGACTGCTGAAGCAAGCTGCTTCTCCAAGCTCAGGTGTGACATACCTTAAAGTGATGCTGTTGCATAAAACAACCCCTGAGAACAGCAAAAGAAAAACCCACCAGCACCATTCTGTGGATCATTCATAACTGACAGATTAGTTGCTGTTTGAATCGGGAGTGAGGTGGCATCTCACAGGTGCGTGAATGAGATTTAATAGATTAGATTATGAGAACACTCAGTCCTCTTTTATTGTCATTTAGAAATGCATACATGCATTAAGAAATGATACAATGTTTCTCCGGAGTGTTATCACAGAAAACAGGACAAACCAAAGACTAACACTGACAGAACCACATAATTATAACATATAGTTACGGCAGTGCAAAGCAATACCATAATTTGATGAAGAACAAACCATGGGCACAGTAAAAAATGTCTCAAAGTTCTCGAGTCGATCAACTCCCAAGTCCCCGATAGCAGGCGGCAAAAGGGAGAAACTCCCTGCCATAAACCTAAAGGCACCGTCAACTTGCCGATGCCTTGGACGACCACAGCCAACACTGAGTCCATCCGTCCGAAAACTCCGAGCCTCCAACCAGTCCCTCCGTACAGCCTCCCGAGCGCCATCCTCTGCCAAGCACCTTCGAACTAGCCCTGGCCGCTGAAACAAGCAAAAGCCGAGGATTCAGGGCCTTCTGCTCTGGAGATTCCGGTTACCACATAGTAGCAGCGGAAGCGAAGCAGGCATTTCAGAAGTTTTCCAGATGTTCTTCCGTACTCTCACGTCCGTCTCCATCAGAATTCTGCATGGTACCCTACTTGACAGATAACAAATATTCATCACTGGAGAGGCTGCACGCGCTGGGGTCACGCCACCATCTTTCTCCTCCTCCTAATAAGCTCCTAATAAGGAGCGTTAGCAGGCTTTCGGCATTTTTCCAGTGGCCCAATTGAATTTGGAGCAAGAGAGGAGGCAACTCACAGGTCCATGAGTGAGATTTAAAAAGTGTTCGCGGGCTTTTGGCATTTTTCCGACAGTCCAATCAAATTGTGACTCATTAGCAAGGGCGAATCAAACTACGGCAGGGACGAATACAGCGGCCATTGTATGAGTGAATCAGTGGTAGAAGGGGAAGACTTTGACTCATCAGGCTTTTGTAAGAACAGGCTTGCATGAGACAAGTATATGGTAAGTTACTTCCTCTTCGTTCTTCATCTGTTAGTACAGAGAGCAATGAGAATGGCTTCAGGGGCTGTGCTGTGTTCTTCATGTGTGATGTGAGAGTTCTGGGAGACCTCCAGCTTCCAGGGCAACCACATCTGCACCAAGTATACCAAGCTGCAGCTCCTCAGAGAACATGTTAAGGAACTGGAGCTATAGCTCGATGACCTTCGGCTCATACGGGGAAACTGAGGAGGTGATAGATAGGAGCTACAGGGAGGTAGTCAACCCTAAGTTGCAGGAGGCAGATATCTGGGTGACTGTCAGGAGAGGGAAAGGAAATGGGCAGCCAGTGCAGATCACCTTGATATCGATTCCCCTCAATAATAAGTATAACATGTTGGATGCTGTAGGGGCAGGAACAACCTGCCAGGGGAAACCACAGTGACCAAGTCTCTGGCACTGAGTCAGGCTCTGTGGATCTAAAGGGATGTGGGAGAAGCGGGCTGCAGAAGTGATAGTGGATTCCATAGTTAGAGGAGTTGACCTCTTGGATCCGGTCCGTGGCATTCTAAAGGGGGAGGATAAGCAGCCAGAAGCTTTGGTGCATATTGGCAACAAAGACATGGGTAGGAAAAGGGAGGAGGTGCTGAAGAGAGAATTTAGGAAGCTAGGTAGAAAGCTGAAAAGCAGGACCTCCAAGGTAGCAATCTCTGGATGGTTGAGAAATTGGTGCAGGTGACAGGGAATTTAGATTCTTTGATCATTGGGATCTCTTCTGGGGAAGGTATAACCTGTACGAAAGGAACAGGTTACGCCTGAACCCAAGGGGGAGCAATATCCTTGCAGGCAGGTTTGCTGGAACAGTTGGGGAGGGTTTAAACTAATTTGACAGGAGTATGGGAAACTGAGTGAGAGAGCTGAGAATGGGGTAGTTGGTTTACAAGCAGAGGCAGTGTGTAGTGAGACTGTCAGGAAGGACAGGCAGATGATAAGGCAAAATTGGAAGTCAGTGGGACAAGATGCAGTGTAGCAAGGGTAAAATTGAAAAGGGTGAAGAATACGGGACTGAAGGTATTATATTAGAATGCACACAGCATATGGAATAAGGTAGATGATCTTGTAATGCAATTCGAGATTGACAAGACTGAAGTTGTGGGCATCACGGAACTGTGGTTGAAAGAAGCTTATAGTTGGGAGCTTAACATCTAATGAAATACTATGTTGGAAAGTGTATGGTGCAAGAAATAAACGGGCAGATTATTACTTAGATGGGGAGAGAATTCAAAATGCAGAGATGCAAAGGGACTTGGGAGTCCTTGCGCACGATACCCTGAAGGTTAACCTCCAGGTTGAGTCTGTGGTGCAGAAGATGAATGCAATGTTGGCATTCATTTCTAGAGGTATATAATACAAGAGCAGGGATGTGATGTTGGGGCCCTATAAGGCACTCATGAGACCACACTTAAAAGTATTGTGTGCAGTTTTGGGCTCCTTATTTTAGACATTGGAGAGGGTTCAGAGAAGATACACAAGAATGATTCCTGGAATGAAAAGGTTACCATATGAGGAACATCTGGCAGCGCTTGGGCTGTATTCCCTGGAGTTCAGGAGAATAAGGGGGAATCTCATAGAAACATTTCAAATGTTAAAAGGCCTGAACAGATTAAATATGGCAAAGTTATTTCCCATGGTAGGGGAGCCTAGGACAAGAGGGCACAACTTCAGGATTGAAGGACTTCCATTTAGAACAGAGTTGCCGAGAAATTACTTTGGTCAGAGGGTGGTAAATCTGTGGAATTTGTTGCCATGAGCAGCTGTGGAGGCCAAGTCATTGGGTGCATTTAAGGCAGAGATAGATAGGTTCTTGATTAGACAGGGCATCAGATGATATGAGGAGAAGGCAGGGGAGTGGGGCTGACTGAAAGAATTGGATCAGCCCATGATTGAATGGCGGAGCAGACTCAATGGGCCAAATGGCCAACTTCTGCTCCTATATCTTATGGTCTTATGGATACACACAGTTTTGAAAGGACAGGCAGGTAGGAAGAGAGGCTAGCGTGGCTCTTCAGGTACAAAATGAAATCAAATCCTTAGAAAGAGGTGACATAGGATTGGAAGATGTGGAATCTTTGTGGGGAGAGTTAAGGAACTGCAAGGGCATAAACACCCTGATGGGAGTTATATACAGGCCTCCGAACAGTAGCCAGGATGTGGGCTAGAAATTACAATAGGGATTTCAATATGCACATAGATTGGGAAAATCAGGTTAGTGCTGAATTTGGACCCCAAGCGAGAGAATTTGTAGAATGCATGCAAGATGGCTTTTTAGAGCAGCTTGTGGGTGAACCCAGTAGAGGATCAGCTGTTCTGGATTGGGTGTTTGTAATGAACCAGATTTGGTGAGGGAGCTTAAGGTAAAGGAACCTTTCAGAGACAGTGATCATAATATGTTAGAATTCACCCTGCAATTTGAGAGGGAGAAGTTAAAGTCAAATGTATCAGTACTACAGTGGAGTAAAGGGAATTAAAGAGGCATGAGAGAGGAACTGGCCAAAGTTGACTGGAAGGGAACAGGGTTGAAGGCAGAGCAGCAATGGCTGGAGTTTATCCCAAGGTAGTAGTAGTATTCTAAAGGCAGGATGATGCAACCATGGCTGTCAAAGAAAGTCAAATCCAACATAAAAGCAAAAGAGAGGGCATATAACAGAGAAAAAAAAATTACTAGGAAGCTTTTAAAAACCAACAGAAGGCAACTAAAAAAATATTAAGGAAGGAAAAGATTAAATATGAATGTAAGCTAGTAAATAATATCAAAGCAGATACCAAACTTTTTTTTGAGATGTATAAAGAGTAAAAGAGAGGCAAGTGTATATATCGAATGACTGGAAAATGATGCTGGAGAGAAAATAATGGGGGAACAAGGAGGAACTGAATAAGTATTTTCCTTCAGTGGAAGACACTAGCAGTATCTTGGAGGTTCGAGAGTGTCAGATAGCAGAAGTGAGTGTATTTGCTATTACTAGGGAGAAGGTGCTTGGGAAGCTGAAAGATCTGAAGATCTGAGAGGTAGCTGAAGGGATTGTGGAGGCATTAGTAATGATCCTTCAAGAATCAGCAGATTCTGTCATGGTTGCAGAGTACTGGAAAATTGCAATTGTCACTCCACTTCCCAGTAAGAAACAATGTGTACAAAAACCCTGCTTCCAAAGGAAGTTGTTCAGCAAAATTATCCATTTGCTGAAGGCAATTATCAACCATAGAACTGTGATCATTAACATCACTGCCTCATTAAATTCTACATGCCTGATTCTTTCCAAGGTGAAAATGACGATATCTATATATCACAAGTTATTTCTAATAATGAACATGGGATGACACCTATTCAAAAGTTAACTACATTTCATATTCTTTTGTCAGAGATCCATAGATGGTGATACGTTAGGATTTTGCTGTGACTGCAGTCTTTCCCATGAGCTAAGTGCAGTTGACTGCAACTCAGAAAGGTCCTTTGTAAACAACAACCACTCTTAAATTATTTTTTGAAATCTGTTTGAAGCATAGATTGCTATGAAAGCCCACATGCCATTTTGCACCTTGTAGTGCATGATGAGAACAGTTTAAACTTGCTTGAATTAAGCTGACCTTTCTCAACTGGATTTCCATTGCTGGACACAGCTGATGTCTGCACTACGTGAGGCTATGTAAATTGCAATAATGGCTATTTACACCAGGGGTCCCCAATCTTTTCTGCACCGTGGACCGGTTTAATATTGACAATATTCTTGCGGACTGGACGACCTGGGGTGGGGGAGGTGTTCAAGTAGGGTTAAATTCACCTCAACATGTGTTTTACAGTTAAGGTTGCCAACTTTCTCACTCCCAAATAAGGGACAAAAGTAGCAGTCAAATCCCAGGACACTTCACCTCTGGAAAGACTACCATGACCATGAAGCCTTGCGCGGGCACCTGTGTGCACATGCGCGTATGTGCCGATTTTTCCCCACACATCGGTTTTCCCTTCATCTTCCCGACTATACTGTACATACATTATTTCCACTTTATATAGGCTGTGTATTTATCATATCATTCCTGCTTTTACTATATGTTTGTGTTATTTATTTTCAGTTTTATGTGTTATTTGGTATGATTTGTTAGGTTATTTTTTGGGTCTGGGAACGCACAAAAATTTTTCTCATATAAATTAATGGTAATTGCTTCTTCACTTCACGCCATTTCGGGACGAAAGGTTTCATAGGAACGCTCTACCTTAGCAGGGGAAATACAGGACAAACCAATTTAGCCCAATATACGGGATGTCCCGGCAAATACAGGACAGTTGGCAATCCTATGTTCAAGTTCAACAGTGCGTGACAGGGAATGAGGAAAGATGCAGCTGACTCATATCGTCTCCTCACGGCCCGGTAGCACATGCTTTGGGGACCGCTGATTTGCACTATATGTTGTTTGGTTCTACAAATGCACTATTGTAGCTGTCTACTACCACCATACCTGCATGCCGTTCCATAGCAGTTTATGCAATACATTCTCATTCTTATTTGATGCTGATTAGAAGCTTCCATGTAGGCCTCCCAACATACTAAAGATTTCATTACTCATGCTAATCAGTCTTCTTTCATGGCCGTCCACAGAGCGGAGCTCAGCAAAGTTATCTGCAGCAACCTGCAATACAACCTCTTCCTTTGGTGAGATCACACAACTTTCACAAATCTCATTCATGTCCTTCAGAACATGACTTCAAAGTTCAAAGTACATTTATTATCAAAGTACATGTACTATATACAACCTTGAGATTCATCTCCTTACAGGCAGCCACAAAACAAAGAAACCCAGTAGAGCTCATTAGAAGACAGAAGACTGTCAAAAACCCAACGTGCAGGAAAAGAAACAAATTGTGCAATCAACAAAGGCAAGCAAACAACTGAAGTTCACGAAAGTCAGTCCACAGCCGTGAAGTGAATCATCCCTGCAGCTGATCCAGTAACTAGTTATTTGCAGGCCACAGCCTCAGTTCAGTGCAGAGATGAGTAAACCTTTCGGAGCAGTGAGCTGAACCAGTCCATTCCTCACCTCCGACCCCAATACCCTGACCCTTTCAAACTGGCTCAGTGCTTAAATCGCCCAAACCTTAGGCTGTGACTCACTCTCAGACACAGACCCAGGCCTTGCCACCTAAATTCAGCCTGGTTCTTAAATCGATCAAACCTTGAGTCCTTCTTCACTCTCAGGCCCATGCCCCACCACCTCGCCTCACTGCGGTTCTGCCACATTGAATTTCCTCCAAGTCCGCTCCAGCAACGGCCAAACATCGGCTCATTCCCCACTCCTGGGCCCAGGACCTGCCACTTTGATTCAGCTCATACATGCTTCACCACACCCGCCCCTTCAACACTTCAGTTTACACTCCAAAAATGCCACGTCATCAAGGTGGTTCAAAAGATCAACTCTGAAAGGGAAATTGCAGCCTATTGATTGCAGTGATTGTTTACCAGAAAAACTGTGACTAATAAAGTAGTTAGTAGTTTTGTTTGCCACTGACAAGAAGTCGCTATGCTTGACCAATGCCATCTTAAACCAGATTTCTGGCACTGATATCCTGGCTATCTGGCTAACTAGTGGGGTACCACAGAGATCAGTGATGGATCTTCAACTATTTTTCATGCACACTTATGATTTGGAATGAAGGGACCCAGTGCAATGTGGCTAAATTTTCTGAAGATACAAAGACAGGTGGGGTTACCAAATTGTGAGAAGGATACTAAAAACCTACAAAAGAATACAGATAAGTTAAATAAATTGGTGAGAATTTGGCAGATGGAGTAAATAGTGGAAAATGCAAAGTTATCCACTTTGGAAGTAAGAGTGAAAGGCAAATTATGAGACTACAGTGTTCTGGGCACCTCAAGCAAGTGCAGCACAAGAAATTAAAAGGCATGAGCACAAATAATTAGGAGAACTAAGGAAATGTTAGCCTTTATTGCAAGATTCATAAATTATAAATCTATAGGCAGTTTTGATGAACCTTACACATCAACAGTAATGTATAGCTTTAGTCTCCGTATTTAAAAATTGACAACTGAGCTCTGAAGGAAGTGAAGATTCTGAAGAGATTAACATACAAAGCAGGGATGAGCAGATTGAATCAACACACACTAGAGTTTAGAAAAAGAAATAATGATCCTATACATCAGATTCTTAAAGGGATTGACAGGGTGGCTACTTGAAGGATGTTTCAACCAGATGGATTATCTGAAACAAGGTGGCATAGTTTCAGAATAAGGATTTGTTCATTTGAAACCCTACTCTGAAGCTGACACAAGGAATTCTGCAGATGCTGGAAATTCAAGCAAAACACATCAAAGTTGCTGGTGAACGCAGCAGCAACTAGAGATGCTGCCTGGCCTGCTGTGTTCACCAGCAACTTTGATGTCTGAAGCTGACACTTGTTTGGAATGTAGTACCCCAGAAAATTATGGAAGTTGAATGAAGTATGGGAGTCAGAATCAAAACGGTTTTGAGGCTAATATTAGATCAGCCATGATCTTTTCAAATAGATGAGCAGGTTGAAGGGGTGATTGGAGAACTCAAGCTGAGAGACCAAAAGCCAGGGGCTTATAGCATATGCTACATTTGAAAGGGATCACCAACTTATTTAATATATTCAAAAATAATTAAAATAAAGTGAAAATATGTACAGTATGTTAAATAAACTTATTACAGTGATTATTTTAATTTTGATTACTTATGTCTTCACCATCATAGTGGTACTAAAGGACTGCAAGGATGACCTGGGGACTCAGATTCTACCACCTGAAGTCTGGCTGTAATTTATGGGTGAGGATCTCCTGCACGGGTACCACAAAAATCAAGGATGGGAGGCCTGGGTGTGGTTCAGGCATGATCCTCCCAATAAAGTTTACACACATTCATAACTCAATTTTTGTCTACAAGTTAGAAAATACACAAAAATAATTTGATGTAACCATACTTCCACAGTATTGTAATGAGTGACATCAGAGTCACACGAAGATTGATTAGAAAGAATAACTAAAAGTGGAGAAAAAGATTTAACAATTTCTGCCAATCGCAGGAACAAGCAAATGTGTGTCTGTTTTATCTCTGAATTTAATAATATTGTAGGAGTTTATTCTAACATAGAGGTGTCCATGAATCGGCCATTCATAATCCAGTGACAGCCTGAAATGGCAGACAACCAAAGTTTTGTCTCAGTTTCACATAGACTTAGCTCTGTTCTGCAAAAACATGTTTGTTAGTAAATTGAAATTTCTACTCACCTGAGACTTCAAATGGAAATATCTTATTAAACAACTGTAACCCGTTGGGAATTTCCTTTTCTAAACTTGCTCTGGCCAAGAAGTGTATTATTTTTTTTCCATGCCGCTGTTTTGTTGATTCACCGATGAGCATAAGCCAATGTTCATCCTACATTTTATAAGTTTTTATATCAAACATAGCAGTACAAGCCCTTATTCTTTAGCACATGTTCATTTAGTTGATTGGCAAACATTGTCCTTGAAATGTTTATAATTTGTTTTCACAAGGAAGATACAGCACAAAAACAAGCCGGTCATTCCAACCCTACTGCGCCACTAGTCAACTCCACTCAACCCTTCTGTGATCCTTTCTTATAACCCTAACACTCTCCCACATGGCAGTCTAAGTTGTCTTTCAATGTGTTTGCATTATCTGCCTCAAGTAGCCTTTGTGGGAGAGTTCAATATTTTCATCATCTGCCAAATCGCTTTTCTTCCAAGAGGAACAATTCAAACTTCTTCAGTCTAATCTTGGAGCTGAAGTCCCCCATCCACAGATACATTCAATTGAATCTTTCTGCACCTTCTCTATGATCTTCACTTCCATCCAAAAATATGGATACGATACTCCATTTGTGACCCAGACACCAAATTCACCATAACTTCTCTACTTTTCTTCTCTAATGCCTTTCTGAGGTGTGGAATCCTATCTAAGTAAAAACTGCTTTGTCACTTTCATATATTTTTAAATGAGCATACTAAGTAAATAAACATGTTCATTTTTTTAAAAACCTTTTAGTCTATACATGTCCACAATCACTTATCCAAAATCCTTGGGGCCAGTAGCATTTTGGAATTCAGAATTTTTCAGATTTCAAAATCCCTCCTTATTGGTTCCGGGACCCCCCTGCAGATACCAAAAAGCACACATGCTCAAGTCACTTATTTAACCTGTCTCAGTACGGGTGGACTGTAGGACCCAGCGAGCTCCGGACATACGCACATCCTCCTGTATACTTTAAATCATCTCTAGATTACTTGTAATACCTAATACAAAGTAAATACTATGTAAATAGTTGTTATACTGCATTGTTTAGGGAATAATGACAAGAAAAAAACATTCAATAAAACATAAAACTATACAGCTTCAAACGAACCGAATCAAACACATGGTAAATGACTTATTGGAATAAATGTAGAACGTCACCGTCACTATAAAACTTGAGTAACTTGTCTTTCTGTTTCTTTAAATCATATACAGTGGTAGTTCCGACACCATATTCTTCAGTAAAACACCGCACAGACACACCACGATCAAGCTTCTGCAATAACTCCACTTTCTGCATTACTGATAATGATAACTGCTTCCTCCCCTTTTTCTCATTGTTACTCATAGGGGTATCTGCAGCTCTTTTTGACATTTTCACAGTGAAATTAAAGACAAAGTCAACAGTGAACACAAAATATCAGCGACCAGCAAATACACGTGTAACTGACGTCCGGCGGCCGCTGCTAGTGCTGCCACGTCACACCTGAGTGCTGGCAGCTGCTGGCGAAAAAAAACTTCGGTTTTTGGAGCTTTCGGGATTTCAGAATTTCAGATAAGGGATTGTGGACCTGTATTATCTTTTTTCCTTATCTACCAAAATGTATCAATCCTCACTTCCCTGCATTAATGGGAATCTTGATATAATCTCAATGCATGGAATGATCTATCTAAACGACATACAAACAAAAGCTTTTCACTGTAACAATAAACCAATAAACAATAAACCAGTTCCAGATGCATTCCTATCCTCCTTAATGTTTTCAACATAATAGAAATCCTGCCCTTATCTACTTCCAAGCTATCATCATAAAGTAAAAAGCAGTATTCCCAGCACAGATCCCACTAACCAAACTAAAGCCAAATTTAGCTTTGTTTACCAGTCTTCTGTATGACTCATTCTGACCTATGGTCCAACACCTGCGTCTGGATCAGAAGTTTCCACCCTCTTTTATGCCATGACCCCTGCCACTAACCGAGGGGACCAAGGACCCCAGGCTGGCAAACCCTGATTTAAATTCTTTTGCTTTGGAATTCAGGGTATTTTGATTTTAAACTAAATTAACTTTCACAATTAACTGTAGTCAAATTTATTTACAAATTATACATCTGTTGTCCACATTACTAAAAAATCCACATTTTCTATCCCTCCTAATTTCACAAAGTCTGCAAATAAAGAAATAAATGCAAGGTATCCGTAGTTAGAACATAAGAAATAGAAATAGGAGTAGACCAGTAGGCCATTTGGCCTGATGAGCCTGCTGTGATATTGAATAAAATCATGGCTGATCCAGCACTGGTCTCAGCTCCACCTACCTGCATTTTCATCATAACCCCAAATTCCCCTGCTATGCAAAAATCTATTTAACTGCGTCTTAAAATATATTTAATGAGGTAGCTTCTGTTGCATCTCTGGCCCGAAAAAATTCCACTATTCACTGCTCTCTAGGAAAAGCAGTTTCTCATCTCTGTCCAAATTTTATTCCCCCAAAACTTGAGACTATATCCATTATTACTAGTCTTACCAACCAGTAGCAAAATCTTTACTGCCTCTACCTTATGTATCCCTTTCCTAATGTTTATGTTTCTATAATAATCCATTTGGCTCCTTCATAACCTTCTGCACTTGCAAACCAACCTTATATTGACAATGTAAGCTCTAAGGAGCTGAATAATGAGTTCATCTAGGTACAGGGAAAAAAATCACTAGTGGGAGTTACCTATACGTCACTGAATAATAACATTATAGTGGCATGGCCAATAAAACAAGACATAACCCAATGAATCTGATGCATGTAAGAGTCTATAGGTCACTGAATAATGACACAGTGGCCTGGGCAATAAGGTAAGAAATAACCTGATTTATGTAGGAATGGAACAACATTTGTCATGGGGGATTTTAAGTTACACGTAGATTGGGTGAAATCGTTCAAAGCAGTCATGAGGACTTCATAGGATGTATCCATGTTAGCTTTCTTGAACAACTGCTAATGAACCTACACAAGGAAAAATGCTATCTGGCCCTGTGCAATGATACAGGTAAAAGTAATGATCTTGTAGTTACAGATCCTCTTGTAAAGAGTGATCACAGTAAGTCTGAACTTCTCATAAAAATGGATGGTTCAACAGTTTGATATAAAACCAGTATATAATGCCTACACAAGGAAGTCTACAATGAGATGAGGAAGAAGTTGGCCAGCACAGACTGGCAACACAGACTGTATGGTGGAACAGTGGAATACTTTTGAAAAAGTTTTTCACCATGCTCAACAAAAGTATATTCCAGTTAAAAGCTAGGACAGTAAGGATGGAGAGAGCCAGCCTCGGATAACTAAGGAAATAAAAGAAGGCATCAATGACCACTCTTAAAGAACAAAACTTAATTGTGAAAATAGATGGGATTCCCATTGTTTATTTGGGACACTATGCCACATTATTGGACAGGAGACTGTCACTGAAGTTTCTCACTAGCGTCAGTCATGTGCACTTGTGTAGCCGTTAGACACTACACCATGCTTAGAGTGAACAGTTTTTAAATAGCATCAGTTGTGTATGCTTGTGTTCAAAAAGCAGTGATTATTGATAGTTCGTGAGAAAAAGCAGTAAGGCAATTCAGAGTTTTCCTTACAGCAGTTTCAACCATTCAGGCCTGAAGATACCAGAAACAGCCAGGAATGAAAATAAAATGACTTCACTACTTTAACAAGTTAGGAACTATGAAAATGAAAGATTACCATGAAAGTGAAGATTTTGAGGTTGCAATCATTGTATGAAGGTAGTCTATTATCTGCACTAGGTGTCTGCACTGATTTTGTTCATTTTGTCAATCAAAAGAACATGCAGCGTACACTAGATGAATTTCTCTGTCAATAATTATTAGGAACTAATACATAGTTTTACTGTAGTAATATTGGTAGTGTTCTAATTTATTTTGTATTTTATTTAAGTCATATTTTTTAGTCATAGTCATACTTTATTGATCCCGGGGGAAATTGGTTTTCGTTACAGTTGCACCATAAATAATTAAATAGTAATAAAACCATAAATAGTTAAATAGTAATATGTAAATTATGCCAGTAAATTATGAAATAAGTCCAGGACCAGCCTATTGGCTCAGGGTGTCTGACCCTCCAAGGGAGGAGTTGTAAAGTTTGATGGCCACAGGCAGGAATGACTTCCTATGACGCTCTGTGTTGCATCTCGGTGGAATGAGTCTCTGGCTGAATGTACTCCTGTGCCCAACCAGTACATTATGTAGTGGATGGGAGACATTGTCCCAGATGGCATGCAACTTGGACAGCATCTTCTTTTCAGACACCACCATCAGAGAGTCCAGTTCCATCCCCACATCACTGGCCTTACGAATGAGTTTGTTGATTCTTTTGGTGTCTGCTACCCTCAGCCTGCTGCCCCAGCACACAACAGCAAACATGATTGCACTGGCCATCACAGATTCATAGAACATCCTCAGCATCGTCCGACAGATGTTAACGGACCTCAGTCTCCTCAGGAAATAGAGACGGCTCTGACCCTTCTTGTAGACAGCCGCAGTGTTCTTTGACCAGTCCAGTTTATTGTCAATTCGTATCCCCAGGTATTTGTAATCCTCCACCAGTTCGCATCCCCAGGTATTTGTAATCCTCCACCTATTTACTCAGTTAAATATTAGCTTGTCATTCTTACACTTTTTTTTAACCTTTCCATGAAATTTCAGCTAATTGGGTCAGCCACTTAAGTTGTCCAAAGTGTACTGGCCCCGGTTTATTCCAATTAACTGGAATCCACTGTACTTAAAGGGATACAGGCAAATAAGATTAACTCAGGTAGGCACATGGATGAATTAGGCTAAAGAGCTTGTGTCTATGCTGTAAAACTTCATGACTCATTACCTTTGCTGTCTGACATACATGTAACAATATTATGTCATTTGATTTTCTCCAAATGATATTCTCACACCCTCAAAATCAATCATTTTCCCAACCTTTGTCACATTCGAGACCTTTTCTATTTATTATCCTACATTTTTGGCACGATTACTTGTAGGTTTCTCTATTTATACCTACCCTAGCTCATGTTCTATTACTAGATACACTGACAATTCCTCCTTTATTCTTGCATTCTGGGTTAGAAAGGTGTCTTCTGCACAACTTGTTGATCTCCTTTATTTTGCTGGCAAATTAATTTTGAAGTAAATTTCTAATATTATTCCAAGTCTGTTACTCATTCTCATAATTTGCTTGGATTAGGCACTATTTATAAGGAAGGTATTTGGCACTATTCATAAGCAAAGAAATGAGAAAGGTGTTGGGGTTCATCAGAGCAGTTACTGTGCATTTGGGAAGTTGTATAGCCATAACCAAGTGTAGAAAATTGAAGTTAATGACAACCCCACACCACTTTGGAGGGATAGTATAAATGTATTACATTAAGAGAATGAGCAAGATACTGTATTTTGAAAGTTTTGAAAGCACATTTAAAACGTCATTGGATTACAATCTGCTACTTAAAGTATACCTCAGTGAGCTTCCCTTGGGACAACTGTACATTTTCACTCCTAACACGTTACAACTAACAACTTGCTAACATGCAAAGCAAGGCACTTAAAGCAAACATGTGAAGCTGCAAAACCACAAACCTTTCAGTCCCAAACCACAATTTATTCCAACAATAAAGCTAACGAAACAATCTTGAAGGACCCAATTAACCGTAGTTAATTAACTTAGTTAAAAATAGTTACTAATTGAATTTACAACATACAGCAAAGATTTACTAGAAGGTATAGTTCCACAACCAGCAATGAAGTAATTAGCCTGATTAATTTCTTTGATGAGGTGAAATGAATGTGGCAAGTGGGATGGATAAACGTCATCTCGGATAACAAGACCACTTCGTTGTTCAAATGTCTGTAGTGGAATCCTAATCCATGGAGCTGTCACGCGTTCACCTACTCGGATTTCTATACAGGTGGTGTAAGGTTCCGTGTGACCGAATCTGAACGCACACGTCAATACCACAAATTGAGTGGTCCTGCAATTCCATACAACCCAGGCTGGTGCAGGATTCTCCCACACTCCACGGAACCCCAACTCGGGATTAGTTATCCCGGGCTCTACGCAGCCTTACAGCCGGGTGAGGTGTAGGTTGTCCCGGGCTCCACTCAACCCCAGAGCCCGGACTGGGGCTGGGTTATCCAGCATACCACGCAGCCCAAAAGCTCCAAGCCGCTGACAGCTCGGCAACTGCGAGTCTGCGGCTCTACCGTTGCCCCCATTCATTGCCCGCATTAAATGTTGCCGTGAATTAAAGCAGCCCCCTACCTGCGACAGTTCCCGACTCGGAGCCCTCTCGGCCGGCGTTACTGCAGTAACCGGCACCGCTGACGCTGTCAATATGGCGGAAGGCTGTGCCACGTCGAGACAGAGGGCGGCCGCTCCCGGGTCCCGCCCCAGGAACACCGCAGTGTTTGCCGCCAACTGCCTGCAGAAAGGGAGGTCTACTCTCTCCCGAAAAAGCTTGAGTATAAACTTCGCACACCCTTGAAGTTCAGCTGAACGTTAACGAGGGCACTGCCAGCCTCCCGGGAGGTGTCCTTTATCTTCAACGTCCTGGCTGAATACGGCGACCCCAAACCGTGGGGCTTCCAAGTCGTTCCCCGGACCAAAAGGGGCATCCGCCTCTCCATGATCAAAGTTCCCCTCTTGGGGCGGTACTATACAATCTTGTGGCGCATCAAAATAAAAGCTCAACATAAACAACCAGAAGTCCTAATAAAAAATAAAAAGATAAACACAAAAAAATCTGCAGATGCTGGAAATCCAAAACAACATACACAAATTGCTGAAGGAACTCAGGAACAAACAGTGGACGTTACGGGCCGAGACACTTCAGGACCCTATTTCAAGGTAAACAGAACCTCCCTACCTAAGTCATTGTGTTATCCATGTCGATGCCTAAAGGTCACAGTAGTCTTAAAATAAAACAAAACAAAGAGCTAAATCGCAGTGTCCACGTAATTAAATCATCCTTGCTTAGATAATTCAAAGATGATGAATGTAAAAAATTAAAGAGTAAGCCAAAGCCTTTGCTTTACATTCCAACCCCTCACCCCCCCGCCCGACCCTCGCCCGTAACTAACAAGGGAAATGTACAGTTGAGCAATTTATATCAACAAGATATAATTAAAAACATAACTACCTATTTTGGAAATCAAACAATTACATGGCTGATATCAGCAAGTGTGAATATAAAACTATTTTAAACCGAAAAAAATCCTAGGTAGATTCTTCCTCCCAATTAAAAGGTGGTTAAGTAAATAATATACTGGGATTTCTTATTTTTAATGACCAGTTCCATACCCTTCTCATTTTGTCATGTACATTTAATGCTGATACAATATTTGTCAATGTTTTTGAAAAATTAAGGGTACCTTATATCATTATAATAGTTTCAGTTGGATCAGACTTTCAATTACATAGTGGTGTTATACACAAAATATAACTAAGAATTGCTGTTTGGCATTAGTTTATAAACGTCAATGTTATGGATAATTACATATTCTAGAACCCCAACATGTAATTAGACCTCAACTAGGATAGCAAGGTGGTACCATAAATAACCTCAGTGTCTCAGGGGGTAAGGAAAAGAAACACAGGAGGACGAATAAACCCCTTTTTGAGAAGTGTATACTGTATCTGAAACTAAACTCTAAAGAAATACAAATAAAAGCAGTATCAGCTGATTGTTTTCATGACTTACTAGCATTGAAAAACTGATAAAAGATCAAATCTATTTACATAGCTACTGCTTTCTACCAGAATAACCAATGTGCTTTGAATAAAGTTACTTAAGTAAAGTCATTTATGCAGGCAAACAATAGTGCTGATTAACACAGTAATGCTAGATTTGAAAAAAAAGCAACTTTCCATGGTTTTTAAATCCCGGACTCCTTGTGGACCAAGAGTCAACAAAGAGTTAAAAGAATCCAATAATTACTCATCCCACACTTGAATTCTGAAAATATATAGCGATGGAAATCACTACACAGGAACAAGATCAATGAAAAGTTCACCCAACCTGGATTTAATTTTAAAAACGCAAACAACAGGAATTCTGCAGATGCTGGAAATTCAAGCAACACACATCTAAGTTGCTGGTGAAATCAGCAGGCCAGGCAGCATCTCTAGGAAGAGGTATAGTCGATGTTTCAGGCCGAGACCCTTCATCAGGACCTGAAATGTCAACTGTACCTCTTCCTAGAGATGCTGCCTGACCTGCTGCGTTCACCAGCAACTTTGATGTGTGTTGCTGGATTTAATTTTAAATCTTTGCTGTCTATATTGTAACTCAAACCACTTTCTTTTCACCCATTATCCCCCTACCATTGCTGAGCTTCAGTGGGCTCCCTATCACTATCTCAATGTTAAATACTTTTACAGCCTCAGCTCTCTTTCTCTTCAAATTCCGTTAAGCCCTATAATTTAACAACAAATCTGTTCCTCTAATTCTGATGTTTTTGGCATTGGCATTGTTAAGTAAAGGAGGCCATGCTATTTAAGCCCCAAGTCTAAATCAAAATCTCAGCCTCTCCAATATACTTTTATAACTTTGCCTCAAATCTTATGATTTTCTTATGCCTCTCTTTTTTACTCAAAGTTCAAGGTAAATTTATTAACAATATACAACCATATACAACCCTGAGATTTGTATTCTTGCAGGATGTAGTTTACTTAATGATGTAGTTGATAATATTTTATGTTAAAAGGTGCTCCAGAAGGAATGTTGTTATTTAGTTAAAAGGGCCACATTTCCCCCTTCTGCTATTGATTTTTCTCACTCCATTTATTGCAACTGTGTCATCCATATTTTTCTTCCTACATAGGCAGAACCAATTCTTAATCTATTAGCAGAATTAAATTATTTCACCAACAATGGAAAAAAAATTCCTGCAACTTTCTTGTCCTCCATGAGAATGCCAAACCTCTTTGTTGTCTTTTTTACTTCTTCTCTATACCTCCCAGCCTAGCCAGGTACTTGTCAATAGAATTATGGTTTTCAAACCATCAACATTTATATTAAGCATGTTTAGGCATACGAATTTCATAATGACACTAAAATAAAGACAACATAATATTTGTAAGAAGCAATTCATTTATGAAAATCTTCATTTCATTTTGAACAAAGCACTGCATTTACAAATTATACATTGTTTGCTTATCTGTGCAAACAATTAAGTAAATTAATGTAATTCTAATTTTACGATTGTTTTATTTGTATTTTACAGCATAAAGTGAGAAACATACTTGAAAATATTGGCTAAAGGAATATTTTATTTCACCCAATATTATTTGAGCAATGAATTTTCAGCAGTTACATTAAATGATTTTACTTTTTCCTGTTCAACATATCCAAATAGAATACAATGAAATCAATCATATAACAATATTATTCAATAATTTTAAGGTTTAAAAACTCTACTATTTCCTCCCTCCCCCTTCCAAAGGAAAAAAGGTTTATATTTTTCATCTTCCAAATTTGCCAAGTTTATTTATGGCACTTGTTTCAAAGGTTGTTAAATCCCATCATGCCTTTCATATTCCCAGCAGCACCTTGTTGAAACTGTCTCATCATAGTCTGTAGACCAGCCATTCCACCTAAATTGGAAAGAAAAATATAATTAATACAACCAAATATTTCACCTATGAAGAGGAGGCTGCATCCCAACAGACTTGCAAGTGAAGTGTCATCTCACCTAGATGGACTGTTTGGGGCCTTGAATGATGATGAGGGAGGTGCAGGGGCAAGTGTAGCACTTGTCCTGGCACCTATCCCTATAAGTATGACAAATGCACTACAGTTTTATCTCCGCAAACATGAGTTCTTACTAGCTCTTCTTTCAGTTAGTCCTGACGAAGGGTCTCAGCCCAAATCGTCGACTATACCTCTTCCTAGAGATGCTGCCTGGCCTGCTGCGTTTCACCAGCAACTTTTATGTGTGTTACAGTTTTATCTGATAGGTTTTCTAAACAGGAAAACCTAAGTGCTATTGCACAGGAATTTTGTAACCGAAGTTAAAACGCAAAGGCAAGTATGCATGGGTAGAAGCCTTGAAAATGCATTATGGAGATACTTGCCCATATGATGAAGCACTCTTGGATCCATCATTTTAGCCATCTGCTGGTTGAGTTTAGCCATCTGAGATGGGTTGACATTTTTGGACATATCCCCTCCTGCACACCAGCCAAAAAATGGTGTTAATAAAACTTGAGTTAATTTTACAATAGATAGAGTAAAAGATCAAGTTATATATACTCATATTAAACATCAAGGCTGTAATTCCCTTTTTAAAAACTGGCTTTAGTTCACAATGACTCTCTCAATAATTCCTTGTATGCAGTCACCATTCAACTTTTGAGTCTGTGTCAGCTCTCTCAATAATCCTGTCAATTCAGCTCATTCATATTGCGACTCACAGAGAGGCTACAGGAGGCCACAATTAGACCCGAGTTGGTGGAGCAATGAAGTATGAGCTGCTGAGCCACTGAGCTGTTCGGATATCGTTTTTGCCTTTCGCAGTTTTCAGTATCATACTGAGAATGCTAAAGCATGTTTAACACCTCTTGTTATTTCACTGTTGTCAGGATACAGGAAACATGGTTATTCTAGAATTCTACAATCCTGCAAAACCTACATACCTTTGAAAAGACCTTTGATTCCTCCCATCTTTTTCACCATTTGAGCAAACTTTGTATACTGTGTCAGAAGCTCCTGTACGTCTCTGGTTGTAACACCAGCTCCTCGTGCCACTCTTTGGATCCTTCCTGGCTGTTTACTGAACAGTTTAGCACCATCTTTATTGTCGAGTTCTAGGAAAAAAAGTATCAGTGCCATCATTAATTTCCCTAAAGCTGCGCGATTTCAGATTTATACTTGTCAATCAAGAAATTTGACACTATTAAAGACAGATGCCTATTCCCATCTTAAGCCATGTACTCTCTTTAACAGCAGCATACAATAGTTAATGTACACCATCCACAAGCCACTGAAAACACATTCATGTAGAGCCTTGATCAGATCTGAAACATAACATTGAGCTCTTGGTATCACACAGTCTGATGAGAATGGGACATTGAGAGCTTAGTGTGTATTCATCTGCAAAGAAACGATCATCCAGAGGATCACCCAGACGGACTTGAAGCAGATGTCTTTACAGTTGAAAGTTCCAACTTTCGTACTCTAGTCTACTCAGAATAAAGAATAACAAGGCAATTATCCAATTACATTTTATTCCTGGATGCTACATTTTGGGCTTTTGGACCCATTTCCCAAAAATCACTCTCCTCCAGAGATCCAAATCTGACAGCATTTCAAAAATATTTGTTCCATCTTTTTCTTCAGATAATGTGAACCAAAGAATTTGATGGGAGACAGTAGTTAGCAAAGAATATATTAATAGAACATCGCAGAGAATCGATAGTAAAGTGTTAGTAAAAATTAGAGAAATAGAATGTAACATAATGAAGTAGTTCAATAAATTTAGGGTAATTTCTTCAAGATAAATGCACTAAGTAGAGGATAGTATATTATGGAAAGAATATTTTCCTAATAAACAGCTGTAAATAGAAGAATAAGGTGCAAAAATCAATCCCCATTTTTATTGCTTTACATTATGAAAGTCTTATGCCTCTTTGCAACATTCTGTTCCCAACTACACAATTAAATATATTTTTTTGACTTAGTGCCAACAGCAAAATTTCACATACAAACTTTCCCATACAACATTTTCCTATTTCATCCAACTCATTAATGTACATGGTGCAAAGCCAAGGTCCAGTACAGATTTAGACACTCCTACAAAATATATTTATTTGTTCCTTGTTTCCACCTGCCTATCCTTTATCAGTCTATTATTACCTTATTATTTCTGGTCTGCTTATTCATGTGGAAACATGGAAGGCCTACAGCACAATACAGGCCCTTTGGCCCACAATGCTGTGCCGAACATATACTTACTTTAGAAATTCCCTAGGGTTACCCATAGCCCTGTAATTTTCTAAGCTCCATATACCTATCCAAGAGCCTCTTAAAAGACCCTATTATATCCGCCTCCACCACTGTTGCCAGCAACCTATTCCACGCACTCACCACCCTGCGTAAAAAAACTTACCCCTGACATCTCCTCTGTACCTGCTTCCAAGCACCTTAAAACTGTGCCCTTTCGTGTTAGTCATTTCAGCCCTGGGAAAAAGCCTCTGACTATCCACACAAGCAATGCCTCTCATCATCTTGTACACCTCTATCAAGTTCACTCAACCTATTCTCAAAAGGCTCCCCAATCCAGGCAAATCTCCTCTTTCTATAGCTTCCATATCCATAGAAGTGACCAGGCACTGAGCACAGTACTCAAGTGGGGTCTGACCAGGGTCCTATGTAGCTGTATCACTACCTCCCAGCTCTTAAACTCAATCCCACGGTTGATGAACACCAATGCACCGTATGCTTTCTTAACCACAAAGTCAACCTGCACAGCAGCTTTGTGTGTCCTATGAACACAGACCCCAAGATCCCGCTATCCTCCACACTGCCAAGAGTCTTGCCATTAATACTACATTATGTCATCATATTTGACCTACCAAAATGAACCACGTCACACTTATCTGGGTTGAACTCCATCTGCCACTTCTCAGCCCAATTTTGCATCCTGTCAATGTCCCGCTGTAACCTCTGACAGTCCTCCACACTATCCACAACACCCTCAACCTTTCTGTCACCAGCAAATTTACTAACCCATCCTTCCACCTCCTCATCCAGGTCATTTATAAAAATCACGAAGAGTAGGGGTCCCAGAACAGATCCGAGGCACACCACTGGTCACTGACCTCCATGCAGAATATGACCCATCTACAACCACTCTTTGCCTTCTGTGGGCAAGTCAATTCTGGATCCACAACGCAAGGTTCCCTTGGATCCCATGCCTCCTTACTTTCTCAATAAGCCTTGCATGGGGTACCTTATCAAATGCCTTGCTGAAATCCATATACACATCATCTACTGCTCTACCTTCATTAATGTGTTTAGTCACATCTCAAAAAACTCAATCAGGCTCGTAAGGCACAACCTGCCTTTGACAAAACCATGCTGACTATTCCTAATCATATTATGCCTCTCCAAATGTTCATAAATCCTGCCTCTCAGGACTTTTTCCATCAACTTACCAACCACTGAATTAAAACTCACTGGTCTTTAATTTCCTGGGTTATCTCTACTCCGTTTTTTTGAATAAGTGAACAACATCTGCAACGCTCCAATCCTCCAAAACCTGTCCTGTTCTCATTGATGATGCAAAGATCATTGCCAGATGCTCAGCAATCTCCTCCCTCACCTCCCACAGTAACCAGGAGACATGTCCAACTTGGTGCTTTCCAAAAGCTCCAGCACATCCTCTTTCTTAATGTCTATATGATCTCATGCAGAGTATTATTAACATATTATATAACAAAAGATATTCTTGTGTTCAGAGGGCATTAGAAGTCTCAGGAACTTCTTCTTCACTCCCTCCTACAGTATGCAAATACATTCTTCCCTAAATTTGATGAACTCAGTGGAAGTGATGTAAAGGTCCCTTGTACAAGTGTGTGGTAAATACATGGATATCAAAAAGATTTTCTTTATTTTTAAAAATTGTTTATTGGGATGGTGGGGTTAAAGTTGAAACAATTTATACAGTGAACATTGGAGGCCTTCAGGGTCACTTTTGATTTTGGATAAAAGGGGCTAAATGGTCAGTCTACTCCTTTTATCAGATATGGAAAATGAATAAATTACTAGTCCAGTAATTCAGAACTCCAGCTAAAAATTCATTGACATAGATTTAAATCTCACTACGGCTGTGGATTTATATTCAGCTAAATAAATGTGCTAAATTTTCTACATCAATCATGAGGACATGTGGGAGGAAACCGATCACCTGGTGACATCCACCGTGATACAGATAGAATGTGTAAAAATCCACACAAAACCACCTCAGATGTACCAGACAACAGGAATTCTGCAGATGCTGGAAATTCAAGCAACACACATCAAAGTTGCTGGTGAACGCAGCAGGCCAGGCAGCATCTGTAGGAAGAGGTGCAGTCGACGTTTCAGGCCGAGACCCTTCGTCAGGACTAACTGAAGGAAGAGTGAGTAAGGGATTTGAAAGTTGGAGGGGGAGGGGGAGATCCAAAATGATAGGAGAAGACAGGAGGGGGAGGGATAGAGCCAAGAACTGGACAGGTGATAGGCAAAAGGGGATATGAGAGGATCATGGGACAGGAGGTCCGGGAAGAAAGACGGGGTGGGGGGGGGGGACCCAGAGGATGGGCAAGAGGTATATTCAGAGGGACAGAGGGAGAAAAAGGAGAGTGAGAGAAAGAATGTGTGCATAAAAATAAGTAACAGATGGGGTACGAGGGGGAGGTGGGGCCTTAGCGGAAGTTAGAGAAGTTGATGCTCATGCCATCAGGTTGGAGGCTACCCAGACGGAATATAAGGTGTTGTTCCTCCAACCTGAGTGTGGCTTCATCTTTACAGTAGAGGAGGCCGTGGATAGACATGTCAGAATGGGAATGGGATGTGGAATTAAAATGTGTGGCCACTGGGAGATCCTGCTTTCTCTGGCGGACAGAGCGTAGATGTTCAGCAAAGCGGTCTCCCAGTCTGCGTCGGGTCTCACCAATATATAAAAGGCCACATCGGGAGCACCGGACGCAGTATATCACCCCAGTCGACTCACAGGTGAAGTATTGCCTCCCCACCCAGAAGGACTGTTTGGGGCCCTGACTCCACCAGCCTCCGGGTCCAACATATTATTACCTACCACCCCACCAGCCTCCGGGTCCAACATATTATTCTCCGTAACTTCCGCCACCTCCAACGGGATCCCACCACTAAGGACATCTTTCCCTCCCCCCCTCTCTCTGCATTCTGCAGGGATCACTCCCTACGCAACTCCCTTGTCCATTCGTCCCCCCCATCCCTCCCCACTGATCTCCCTCCTGGCACTTATCCGTGTAAGCGGAACAAGTGCTACACATGCCCTTACACTTCCTCCCTTACCACCATTCAGGGCCCCAAACAGTCCTTCCAGGTGAGACAACACTTCACCTGTGAGTCCACTGGGGTGATATACTGTGTCCGGTGCTTCCGATGTGGCCTTTTATATATTGTCGAGACCCAACGCAGACTGGGAGTCCCCTTTGCTGAACATCTACGCTCTGTCCGCCAGAGAAAGCAGGATCTCCCAGTGGCCACACATTTTAATTCCACATCCCATTCCCAATCTGACATGTCTATCCACGGCCTCCTCTACTGTAAAGATGAAGCCACACTCAGGTTGGAGGAACAACACCTTATATTCCGTCTGGGTAGCCTCCAACCTGATGGCATGAACATCGACTTCTCTAACTTCCGCTAAGGCCCCACCTCCCCCTCGTACCCCATCTGTTACCTATTTTTATGCACACATTCTTTCTCTCACTCTCCTTTTTCTCCCTCTGTCCCTCTGAATATACCTCTTGCCCATCCTCCGGGTCCCCCCCCCCCCCATCTTTCTTCCCGGACCTCCTGTCCCATGATCCTCTCATATCCCCTTTTGCCTATCACCTGTCCAGCTCTTGGCTCTATCCCTCCCCCTCTTGTCTTCTCCTATCATTTTGGATCTCCCCCTCCCCCTCTCAAATCCCTTACTCACTCTTCCTTCAGTTAGTCCTGACGAAGGGTCTTGGCCTGAAACGTCGACTGCACCTCTTCCTACAGATGCTGCCTGGCCTGCTGCGTTCACCAGCAACTTTGATGTGTGCTGCTCAGATGTACCAGGATCAGTGGAGCTGTGGGAGAACAAAGCAATCTACTTGCCAAGTTCCTGTCTAACATAAGGAGGAGACTCTCAGGTTGGAAGAACATCATCTCATATTCCATCTTGGTAGCCTCTAAATCTGACAGCACAAAAATCTATTTCTCTAATTTCTGTCTCTCTCCCCATCTTTTTCCATTTCTTCCTATTTTGGCACCTATTTCTCTTTTCCTCATCTGCCCATCATCTCTCTCTGTTATGCCTCCTCCAGCCCCTTCTCCCATGATGAATTCTCCTCTCAGATTCCTTTTTCTTCAGCCCTTTACCTTTTCCACCCATCACCTCCATCCTCCTTCACTCACTCACCAACCTTCCCCTTCACCTATCACTTGTGAGCTGTACTCCTTTCCATAACACACACAAAATGCTGGTGGAAGTCAGCAGGCCAGGCAGCATCAATGGAAGAGTAAACAGTCAATGTTTCCATAAGCTACAGACCATAAGACATAGGAGTAGAATTAGGCTATTCAGCTCACCAAACTGCTCCATCATTCCATCTTGGCTGATTTATTATTCTTCTCAACCCCATTCTCATGCCTGCTGCTTGTAACTTTAGACACTATTATGAGTTAGTACTAATTAATAATCTATTAAACTCTGTTTTAAATATACCCAATGATGACCTCCACAGCTGTCTGTGGCAATGAGTTCATCACCATCTGGCTAAAGAAATTCCTCATCTCTGTTCTCAATGGATGTCCTTCTCTAGTCCTAGACTCCACTACTAAAGGAAAAATCTTCTCCACGTCCACTGTCCAGGCCTTTCAAAATTCGATGGGCTTCAATGAGATACCAACTCATTCTTCTGAACTCCAGCAAGTACAGGCCCAAAGCCATCAAATGCTCCTCACACGTTAATCCTTTCATTCCCGGGATCATTGTCATGAATGATCTTCTTCCTACTCTGGACCCTCCCCAATGCCAGCACATCCTTTCTGAGATAGGAGACTCAATACAGCTCAAAATACTCCAAATGCAGTCTGACCAATGCCTTGCAATGCTGAGGCTTTAAATCCTTGCTCTTATACAATAAATAGTTCTCTTGAAATGAATGAATGCATGCCAATATTGCATTTGCCTTCCTTACCACCAACTTAACCTGCAAATTAATCTTTAAGGAATCCTGCACATGGACTCCCAAGTCCATTTGCACCTCTGATTTCTGAATTTTCTCCCCATTTAGAAAATAGTCCGTGCCTTTATTCCTTCTACCAAAGTGCATAGCCATACACTTCCCTACACTATATTCCATCTGCCACTTCTTTGCCCATTCTTTTAATCTGTGCTTCTTAAAAAGCTTGCTTCCGCAACACTATTTGCCATTCCACCCATCTTCGTATCATCTGCAAACTTTACCACAAAGCTATCAATTCCATCACCCAAATCATTGACATACAACCTGAAAAGATATGGTCCCAGCAATAACCCCTACAGAACACTACTCGCCACCCAACCAAAAAAAAGGCCCCATTTCCACTCTTTGCCTCCTGCCAGTCAGCCAGTCTTTTATCCATGCTAGTATCTTTTCTGTAATAACATGAGCTCTAATTTTGTTTAGCAGCCTCAGGTGCAGCACTTTTGTCAAAAGCCTTTTGAAAATCCAAGTAAACAACATCCACTGACTCTCCTTTATCTAACCTGCCTGTTATTTCATCAGACAAATCTAAGGGATTTGTCAAGCAAAATATTTCCTCAAGTAAACCATGTTGGCTTCAGTCTATTTTATCATGGGTGCCTCCAAGTACCCTGAAACCTCAATTTTAATAATAGACTCCAACATCTTCCCAACCACTGAAACCAGACTAACTGGCCTGTAATATCCTTTCTTTTGCCTCCGTCCCTTCTTTGAGGGTAGAGTGACATTTGCGATTTTCTAGTACTCCAGAACCATACTAGGATCTGGTGCTTCTTGAAAGACCATTACCTCCACAATTTCTCAAACTACCCCCTTCAGAAGCCTGCCCTGGGGCGTAGTCCTTCAGACCTTTCAGCTTCACAAGCACCTTCTCCTTAGTAATAGCAACTACACTCATTTCTGCCCTGATACTCTTGAATTTCTGGCATATTGGTCTTCCACAATGAAGACTGACACAATATACTTAAGTCCAACCACCATTTCTTTGTCCTTCCACCACACCCGCAACCAATATTACCTCTCCAGCATCATTTTTCAGCAATCTAATATTCAGTCTTGCCTCTCTTTTACTCTTCATATATCCAAAAACAACTTTTGGTATCCTCTTTTATATGATTGGTTAGTTTTCCTTCATTATTTCATCTTTATTGCTGTTTTAGCTTCCTTCTGGTGGTTTTCAAAAGCTTCCCAATCCTCTAAATTCCCACTAATTTTTACTATATTTTATGCCTTTTTTTTTGCTTTTATACTGTCTTTGACTTTGCTCGACAGCCATGGTTGCCTCATCCTCCCTTTAGAATACTACTTCTTTGGGGTGTATCTAACCTGCGCCTCCCAAATTGGTCCCAGAAATGCCAGCCATTGCGGTTCTGACACCATCCCTGGAAGTGTCCTTTTCCAGTCAACTTTGGCCAGTACCTCTCTCATGTCTCTGTAGTTGCCTTTGCTCCATTATAATACTGATATAACTGATTTTAGCTTTTCCCTCTCAAACTGCAGGGTGAATTCTATTGTATTATGATTCTGCCCCACCTCCTTATTTCAGCTTCTTTCCCCCCCTTTTTTTCCCAGTCCTGATGAAGGGTCTCGGCCCAAATGTTGACTGTTTATCCCTCTCCACAGATGCTGCCTAACCTGCTGAGTTCCTCCAGCATTTAGGGTGTAATATCCTACACAAAGCAACAATTATCTATTTCCTTTTATAAATATTTGCTGCGCCTCACACATGGTCATATTTATACATTTGTGTAATATTAACAGAATTAAAAGTATAAAGCACAGAGTAGATAGAGTATACCTTGGTCATTCATACTATCCATTATGGTCATCAGTTTCTTGAGCCTTGCCATTGATTCTTGTTCATTGCCTTTACTCATGAAATCAGTTCCAAAGCCAGGGATCATACCCTTGAAGAAAAAGACATAATTGATAATTAGACATAAGGAATAAATTAATTACAGAAAAATATTTTTGACCCTCCAAAATAAATATGTTTGGGGCAGAGCCATTTACATTTGACCTAAATAACCAATGCAAAGTATACATGCAGTTACAAAAGGCAATAAATTCTTGAACACGAGGTTATTATTTCTAGTATGTGATACAAATCATTGAGCCCATGTTAACTCCCCCCCCACCCCCCGGGATGAAATGGCTGACACGAGGGGGCATAGTTTTAAGGTGCTCGGAAGTAGGTACACAGTAGGTTGTCAGGGGCAAGTTTTTTCAAACAGAGAGTGATGGGTGTGTGGAATGCACTGCCAGTGATGGTGGTGGAGGCAAATACAATAGGTGACTCTTAGATAGGCAATGAAGCTTAGAAAATTAGAGGGCTATGCGGCAGGGTATTCTAGTCAGTTTCTAGAGTAGGTTACACAGTCGGCACAACACTGTGGGCCGAAGGGCTTGTAATGTGCTGTAGATATCTATGTTCTATGTTTTCTTTACTTTAATACTTACTGTTACAACATGCACTTTACCTAGTTAAACTGCAGAAAATATTTTAAAACCCACCATTATCTGACTGAATGGACCCATCTTCATAATGTTTTGAAACTGCTCATACATATCACGCAGGGTGAACTGACCTACAAAGGAGAGAGCAAGCCATTAAGTCATTTTAGTTTCAAATCCTCCTCTTCTCCCTCACAATATTTTAGATTCAAGCTTACCATGTTTAAGTTTGTCTATTAGTTCTTCATTGTCATCCAATTTCAATTCATTTACCTTATCTATTAAACCTTCAATATCACCCATACCTGGAATGTATGAAAATTAAAGTTTTAGTATACATATTATTTACAAACACAGTATATACAACAGCAAAAATAATAAAGAAACCTACCAAGTAATTTGCTAATGAAGGGCTGTGTTTTGAATGGTTCAAAATCATCAATGTGTTCTCCAGTACCAATAAAAATTATTGGACTTTTGGTGGCTGCCACTCTGCAACAAAATATAGAACATGTTGCTATGTGCTCACCCTTTCTCATGTTCACATTTTGTTCACAAAACAGAAAATAATTGGATAATACCAAAATAATTAGGCTGAGGGGAGATCTGACAGAGATTTATAAGATTATGAGAGGCATAGATAGAGTAGGCAGGGAGCATCTTTTTCCCAGAATAAAAATATCTAATACCAGAGGGCATGCACTGAGGTGAGGGTGGGAGGTTCAAAAGAGATGTGAGGGGTAATTTTATTTTTTTAAACTCAGACTGATGGATGTCTGGAATGCACTGCCTGGTTTGTTGTTAGAGCCAAATATATTAGAAACTCTCAAGAGACGTTTAGATAGGCACATGAATGCGAGGAAGATGGAGGGATATAGACATTGTGTAAGTAGGAGAATTAGTTCTTTGGGGGTTTTGATTTACTTTTTGGCTGGTTTGGCATAACAGTGATCTGAAGGGTCTGTTCTTGTGCTGTACTGTTCTATGTTCTATTTCCCATATACTGCACAATTCAGTATCGTAGTTCAGAAAAATCAAGTAAAATTAGAATGAGATTTACCCTGCCAAGTTGCTAATGTTTACCAGCAATTAGCTGGTACTTTACTTTCTCAAAATCTTAATGTCATAGAACAGGGGTCCCCAACCTTTTTTGCAACGCGGACCAGTTTAATATTGACAATATTCTTGCGGACCAGCTGACCCGGGGGTGGGGGTGGGGAGAGGGGGGTGGTGTTCAGTTCAACAGTGCGTGACAGGGAATGAGGAAAGGTGCAGCTGACTCATGTCGCCAAAACATATCATTTCCTCGCGGCCCGGTGGTTGAGGACCACTGTCATAGAAGAAAGACCATCAAGTTTCTGCTGGTCAAAAGCGATTCTATCTACCCTTTATTTCCCAGTTACCTATTCATCCCTCGAATTATCTTGCCACGCCTTGCAATAGGGTAATTTACAGTTGTTAATTAAAACACTAGCACAACTTTGGAAAAAACATAACAACCAAGTGGAAACAGTGTCACGGGGACAACACACTATTTGATACAGAAAGCACCGGAAGTCCTGATCAAAGCTGGTTCCTAGATCTACAAGATAACTGCAGTACCTATGTGTCAATGTACCATTCTCCTCCTTACACACATACGTCCCTTAAAGTTTGTGCCATAGCTTTTCTTCAAATAATTTTTAAAAATATCAAGTAAATTTGAACAATTCTGCCATCTGAACTCTGCAATTAGATAACGCTAAGATTGCACAATTCAATTGCAGTTGATAACACCGTAGCTTTGGGAAAATCATCAAGTTTGGGACTTGCAGAGATGAGTACATTTACTGAAGGAAATAAAAGATAGAAGGCAAACTATTGATAAAGCTAATACTTGTTACTGTGAAATGCTTCTGAATTTGTGATTTTTGCAAACTTTAATTTTGCACATCAGCTTTCACCTAATGAGAAAATGACATGAAAAATGTAGAGCTTGAATATTTTGTAAGGAAATGCTACCTTGTGGCAAGACTGTGCAGATCTAAAGTGATGTTTAAGATCTGAGCAATCTTTGGTTTCCATTAATCAAATGTGGAATTCATAAGGCAAGAATGGTGATAGATGATAGTTATAACAGAATGTAAAGAACATAAAGCATAGTACAGCAGAGAAAAATAGATCCTTCAGCCCATGACGTCTGTGCTGACCAATATACCAATTTAAACTTCACAACTGCCTTTACATTCTACGCTGCATTACATCCACTCAGGTTACAGAAAACTGCCATTACAGAATTCACAAATCACTTCCCAAAATTTGAGATGAATAAAATTTTTCATAGAATTTATGTTAAAAAAGTAAATAAATCAACACTTTTTCCCCCAACTTGCATTTCTTTACGCATGCACAGAAAATTGCAATACAGATCATTGTCAAGAAACATAAACCCCTTCCTTTCTGCAGTGGTCATCTGTAATTGTTGCTAATATATTAAGATCTAATACGTTTATTAATAATGAAATTTTAAAAAACAAGCTTTTCAATTGAGGCTATATTCACAGAAAAGAAAAAAAATCACTCTTAAAAAGATCTTCAAAACTAAGCATAATTGAGAACAAATCTAAAAATACAATTTGAAGTCAGACAGCAGATGGACTAACACTAAAGCTTTTCACAAAGAATAAATTCTTACCTACTCTGCCATTCCCACAGCATTACGTCTGGAACTTAGTGCAACAGGTGCTGCCATATGTGTCACTGTCTGTACAGTGCAATGAAAGGGCCCCATTTTGCTTGGATTACCTACCCATTATTATAGGCGAGGGTTACAGAGACAGGATTCAGGACTGGAGCTTCTCCAGTAAAGGAGCAGACTGAGTTGAATCAGAGCTGTGGAGGGGTAACCCACAAGGCATCAATGCTATGTAGTACAACTGACATGTACTTTTCAGAAATATAATATACTCCAGATTATGAATGGAGGTAGTAAATTGGGAAAAAAAGCACATATATGGAAAAGATCTGACTTAAAGCCTTATAAGAATGTAAAGACAACAGGAGGCAACTAGAAAAACATGAATCCCATTATTGCAACAAAACTATGACAATTCTAGTTCTGACAAAGGCTCTTTGACCTGAAACATTAACAGCGTTCCTTGGCCCTCAGACGCAGTCCAATCTGCTAAATATACTGTATATTAAAACAATACTGGCAATATATTTTAAAATACACTAAAAATACTGCCACTCATTTGCCAAGCGCACCATTTTATCAAAGTCCTCCTTTGGAATCCGGCGTAAACAGTTATTTGCAATGCTACCTGCTTTAGTACCTGCAAATTTAATATTGACCGCTGCAGCCCAATTTTCAAATATTTCATATATACAAGGAGTAGCAGTACCAAAACAGAAACCTCTTAGGATACTTAAATACAAAAAAAATCTTCAATTATTAACATTTCCTGCTAATTAATTTTACAACTGAAATTATATGGCTAGCTTATTTCCATAGCTATTAATTTTCTGTACGTGGTAATTTATTTAAGGCTTTCTTAATGCTTATGTACAGTACATCCACTGCAGCATTTCATCAAACAAATTCTGTATCCTCAAAGCATTCTTCACAACATGGAAATCTTTTCCAAAGCTGTGTTGGCTTTTCCTTCATTTTATAGCTATGTAGTGGTTTTAATTTATTACAGGTTGAAGAAAATAATTTTCTTCATTATTCAACTCACTTGTAACTTTGTAGGTTATGGTAGTTTTTCTTTATGAAAACAGTTATTGTATGGAACACCCTCTAATCTTACAACTATCAACATAACTAATTAATAGGATTTCTTGTGCCTCTGACTTCTCCCCCACTACCCCTACCAATTAACAACCCTCACATACACGCTCTCACCCCTATACCCAAGCCACCCCACACACACATTTCATATTGATTCATCAAACTGAGCCAATTCTTGATCCAACTCATCTCCATCATTCTTCCTTTTATACTCTACTGATTTTATCTCAACTTTCAGAAATTCATTCTCACATTTTAGACTTATTTTTACTGATGGATCCACTGAATGTTTACATGTCATAGTTATTTTTAGTTTAATTCATCTAGATTTTTCATTACATATTGGGTGTTGGTCTTTTATTTTTACTTTTTTTCTTTAATTGGGTTCATTTGGGTTTCTTACTTTGTGGCTACTTGGGAGCAAACAAATCTCAAGGTTGATTAATTTACATATTCTTTGATAATAAATGTATTTTGAAACATTTTTGTATTTAAAACTCATACTTATTGCTCTATTTGCCTACTTCAAATTTAGTTCTTAACTTTATTGATATCACTCAAAATGTATTAACTTCCTGTAAAACTTCCTGTATTTCTCTAATAGGATATTTTTAAAATCTACCACAAGACAAAACAACGTTAAAATTTACAGTGTTAAATTTTGGAACACACTTAATACAAAGTTATACTGCACAACACAAAAGTGTCAATACAAACTCTTAATGCAAAGAGTTGTATCAGGGGTATCTTTATTGCCACCAAGGCAGTGTATGGCCTAAACCCCCTTCTCTCCAAAAATGGACAAAGGCCTCTAAAGGACAATGATACCATCAATTCTCGATGGAAGGAACACTTTCAGGAGCTACTTAATCATAACACTACTGTAGACATTGAAGTCATCAACCAGCTCCCACGACAACCTATGAATGAAGACACGAGTAAGCCTCCTAGTATCTACGAAGTGAAGGCAGCTTGCAAGAAATCGAGAAACAAGGCCACTGTACCTGATGGAATTCCAGCAGAAATCCTCAAGAAAGGTGGCACAGAACTTCTAAATTATATTCATGACCTGCTTGTCAAGATCTGGAATCAGGAGACGATTCCATCTGAATTCAAGGACACCCTGATTGTCAACACTTATCAAAAAGAGTGACAAAGCCAATTGCGAAAATTATAGAGGCATCTCCCTCCTCTCTACAACAGGAAAAGTACTCAGCCAAATTTTATGTGACTGGCTTTCACCTCTGGCAGAAGATCTCCTGCCTGAGTCTCAGTGTGGCTTTCATCCAGCCAGAGGAACATCTGATATGATTTTTTTTTAAACAGCACATTAATTGCAGAAGAAAACCTGGGAACAAAATCTCCCACTTTATAAGGCCTTCATAGACCTTACAAAAGCATTTGACTAAATCGTCCTGCCCTCTGGCAGGTACTGTCCAAAACCGGATGCCCGGAGAAATACCTCAAGATCCTGCAGCTCTTGCACTCCTATCATTGTTTAACAGTCATCAGCAACAGCAGCTCTGAAACAGCACCTTTTAAAGTTGAGACCAGGGTCAACCAGGGGTGCATCATTGCCCCAACTCTGCTTGCCATTTCATTGCAACGATTCTTCACCTCACAGGCCAAGACCTCCCACAAGGAGTCCAGATTCTCTATAGGACAGATGGAGGGCTCTTAAAAGGTTCAAGGTAAACAGCAAGGTGTCAACTACTTCTGTCATGGAGTTCCAATACGCAGACAACAACGCCATCACAGCTCACTGAGAATCTGCAGTGCATAATGGATGCCTTTGCCGGAGTATACAAGTTCCTGGGACTTGATCTAAACATCACGAAAACCCAAATCTTGCAACAACCTGCTCCAGATCAAGCTTCTAAACCTCCAACCATCCAAATTGACAACATTCCTCTGGAGAACACTGATCATTTCTCATATCTTGGCAACTTTCTTTCTTCAAGAGCCGACATTGACCTTGAAGTAAAATGCAAAATAGACTGTGTGAGTGCAGCTTTTGCCAGGCTGAGAAAGAGGGTTTTTGAAGATTAGGATATCAAAGCCAACACTAAGCTTCTGGTCTATAAAGCTATAGTCCTCCCTTCCTTGCTATATGGAGTAGAGTCACAGACAACATATAGCAGACACATAAAATCCCTAGAAACTTCCCATCACAGATGCCTCCAAAATATTCTTAATTAGCTAGAAGAACAAGGCATACTAATTCCAGCATCCTGGAGGAAGCAAACATTAACTCCGTAGCCACAATCATGACTCAACATCAATTGTGACAGGTCAGCCACAGAATCAGTATGCCTGCCTCCTACCTCCCTAAACAACTCCTGTTCGGCCAACTTGTGGATGCAAAGCGAACTCCTAGAGGGCAGAAAAAGTGGTTCAAGGACAGTATCAAGACCCACCTGAGGAAGTGCCACATCAACCTGAATGGATAGGAGAGCTTAGCACAGGATAGGAAAAGCTGTCTATGAGGGGACTGCACAGCTCGAAGAATACCTCCACCATGCCGCTGAGACTAAGCAGCTACAATGTAAGGAGAGACGGAGAAAAGGCCCAACCAGCTACATCCACGACCACTTCAATGACTTACACCTGCCAACATTGGAATAGGACTTGTGAATCACGGATCGGCATCTTCAGTTTTTTTTTTAATTCAGGAGGAGGGTTGGGCATGGGGATAGCAACCCTATCCCATAAAAAAAAGTGCTACAGGAATGTCAACAGAAGTTCTAAAACCTCATCCCTGGGAGAGGAAGGATACACCAAGAAGATGGGTTACACCTGGAGACAACACGAAGGACTGGCCCAGCTCATAGAAGTCTGGTGAGCTACTGTCCGCTGTCTATGCCCCAGTAGTGGTGATTGGGCTTAAGTAAGTTCACTTTCAGACCAATTCTTGTGGAGGGCTGGAGTTGAAGGCCAAGGAACAAGGTCCGTGGCAGGGGCTGAAAAGAATACCTATGGTTTGCTCACTATTTTATGGGAGAAATTTTATTTTTCATCTTGTCCTGGATGTCAAACGTACCGCATAACACTTGAAGGTGGGGGGGGGGGGGGTAGAAATCAGAGAGAATGAAGTAGAGATATATCTAATATAGGAAGCCTGAGGTTTTTCAAATAATGTTGCCAAGAAATAAAGGGGTTAATAAAGCACTATTGGGAGACACTACATCCTCTTGTACTAGTGTACCAAGCAGTCTTTAACTGGAAAGACAAGGATAGGAAAAGCTTCATGTGATCCCATCCAGATGGACTTAGAAAAGCAATGGAGTCATCTAATCAAATCTACAATGAACTGCAAACAGGTCAAAAAGGATTTTTAAAAAAAGTAGTCACAAATGATAAAGAATTTCACTCATGATTCATTAGCCATTTTGGTAGTATTCCAGTTGTGGAAACTCAAAAAAAGTCAAAGAAATTCTTCAACATTTGGAAACAAATGACTCCACCACAAAAAATAAACGAGTTGAAACCTTGTCAATTCAACTTCAGTACAAAATTAGATGCAGAACCAAACTTTCCTGATATTTAAGTCAAACCCATTTAATATATATCTATTAAACGATGTTCTGTATTAGTAAATCTGAATAGGTCTTTGTAATAAAATGCCATGCAGAAAAATTAGCACTTATTTATAAAACAGAATTCAGAGCACTTACGCACTGAGAGCACCTCCTCCCTTAGCGTGACCATCGAGCTTAGTAACAATTACTGATGCAACATCCACTTTGTCCTTGAAAGCTTTTGCTTGTGCTTCACAGGCTTGACCAATAGATGCATCCATTACATAAACAATGTTGTCGGGTTGCTAAAATGATTTTCAGGAAGAAACAGATACATTTTTCAATAATAAAAGCTTCAAACAAAAAACAGAATGATTTCCCAATCATATTGAAACTTACTATGGAATTTGAAACTTGCAACATTTCTTCAAATAATGAATCTTCCTGTTTGTGCCGGCCACTGGTATCAACAATTATTATCTCAAAGTTTTCTTTTTTAAATTTTTCCACACCTTCTGAGGCAATGATCACTGGGTCCATTTCTGTGTAGCTAATTTCAACAAGAAAAAGATTTTTGATTTGTATACTTGTAATTTGAATAGCTGAAGTCACACCCAAATATGAACAGATGTATAGCAGGTCAAGCAGCATCTGCGGCAAACAAAAATATAGATTAAATGTTTTAGGTCATTGAACTTTGCAATAAAACATTCTAATAAATGTGCTAAGGGTCTGTAAACCAATCATTTGTGCAGTTCTGGTTACCACATTATCACATTATAGAAAAGATGCAGTGGCAAATAAAGAGTGCAGAAGTGATTCACAAAGATGTTGCCGGGGGGGGGGGGGGGGGTGGATTCAGACATAAAGAGATTGGATAGCCTGGCTTATTCTCAGTGAAATGCAGGGGGGCTGAGGGCTGACGTCATAAAAGTGCATAAAATTATGACAGCATACCAGATGTTCAGAATCTCTCTCTCTAGGGCAGGGAAGTCTGGAACTAGAGGCACAAGTTTAAGGTGAAAGGAGATAAACTGAAGGGATATTTGAGGGTAACACACATGAAGTGCTGGATGAATGCAGGCCATGCAGCATCTATGGAAAAGAGTGAACTGTCGACGTTTCGGGCCAAGATCCTTCATCAAGACTCTTGTCTATAGATGTTGCCTGGCCTGCTGAGTTCCTCCAGCATTTTGTGTGTATTATTTTTGATTTCCAGCATCTGCAGGTTTTATTTTGTCTGGGATATTTGAGGGTTAAGTTTTCACATGTAAAGGGCGGTTATCCGAAATAAACTGCCAGAGGAGGTGGTGGTAGAGGCAGATAACATTACAATGTTTAAAAGCACTTGAACAACCTCCGATCAACGTAGACAGGTCACAGGAGCAATATTTGTGCTCTACAATTCTTTCATTCTGTATTTCCCTTCTTTCTAATCAATACAAAGTATAATCACAATAGAGCAGATCTTCTGTAGGAACAAACACAATCCCCAAATTCACAACACCAAACACTACCAATAAAGTGAGCCTTCACACAAATCAATTACATACCAGTAAGATTGAACAATTTTATTCTCCCAGTATTACAACCAACACATTTGAAAGGACAATTCCTTGATGATTTGCACATACAATAGGATTTTTACGTTGTACAATATGGTTATCTAATGCTGCGTCGCAACCAACAAAATATTAATCAGGTTCATGTTTTTGAAGTTCTACTGAAGTAGCTAAGAAGCCGAAATAACTTGTTTTAAGTTGTTGATAAGAGATCTATTAGTTAAAGATTGGGCCAAATTGCTTGCGATCACCATGACAGCTCTCAATTTGGCTGTTGACCAGTCCCCAAGAAAGATCAAGCAAAGTCACTAATTACCCTTTTCACAGGAAGAGCTGCCAGAAAGCCTTTCTGTTTCAAGATGTCTCCAACCATCAGAAACATTTGGTAACAGGTGAAATTTACAGTACACTATAACAACATAGATCGTACTTGACCATTAACAAGTTAATTATGGAAAATAAACACAGTTTGATTTACCTTTTTGAAGAAGGTCTGTATAAATGCAGAACTGAGGAGCCACATACAAAGAGCAGATACCCAAAGCACAATTTTGATCAGAAACTGCCAAGGGCTTTGCTGATTCCATTAACAGAATGCATCATTACTCCAACTCACAGTATTCAGTACTTGCATGCTGCATTGTGCCTAAAAGTATACTGATGCAGGCACTGCAGCCATCAGCAGTGGTTGCAAAAAATCAAAACAATCTGGCCAACTTTAATTAGTCATAATTACTTGTTGTTTAATTTAAATGCACTATCCCCTTAACATTATTTCCTTCAAATATCTCAATTTGTAAATCTTACCTTCCATAGAATGGAATTCTTGCTTTGGTTGCATTCTGTTTCAGTTGATCAAATGCACCTGCAGACCAAACAAAGTTCAAAGTAAATTTATTATCGAAGTACATATAGGTCACCATATATTGTACAGTTGAGATTCATTTTCTTGTGGACATACTCAATAAATCCACTAACCATATTAGAATCAATGAAAGACCACACCAACAGAGCAGACAACCAGAGCGCAAAAAACAATTGTGCAAATACAAAAAAAAAGTAAGCAAGCAATAAATATTGAGAATATGAAAAAAAGAGCCCTTGAAAGTGAGTCCATAATTTGTGAGAACAGTGATGGGTCAATAAAGTTATCCCCTCTGATTCGAGAGCCTGATAGTTAAGAGGTAACAACTGTTTCTGAACCTGTTGGTGAGTCCTGAAGCTCCTGTACCTTCTTCATGATGGCAGCAGCGAGAAGAGAAAATGATCTGGATGGTGGTGGTCTCTGATGCTGCTTTCCTGTGACAACTCTCCACGTAGATGTGCTCAATGGTGGGCAAGGCTTTACCTGCAATGGACTGGCCACATCCACTACTTTTTGTATGACTTTCCATTCAAGGGCATTGGTGTTTCCATATAAGGCCATGATGCAACCAGTTAATATACTGTCCATCACGTATCTATAGAAGTTTGTCAAAGTTTTAGATGTCATGCTGAATCTTCACAAACTCTTAAGGGAGTAGAGGTGCTGCCATGCTTTCTTCATAATAGTGCTTATGTGCTGGGCTCAGGAAAGATCCTCCAAAATAATAACACCGAGGAATTTAAACTGGCTGTCCCTCTCTAACTCTGATCTCCCAAAGAGGACTGGCTCATGGACATATGGTTTCTCCTCCTGAAGTCAATAATCAGCTCCTCGGTCTTGCTGATATTGAGTGAGATGTTGTTATCGTAGCATTACACAGCCAGATTTTCAAATCTCCCTCTTATATGCTGATTCGTCACCATCTTTGATTCTGTCAACGACAGTGATGTTGTCAACTAATTTAAATATGAAGCCAGCAAATAACGCAACCAACACCGATGTCCTGCAGACCAGGGGTCCCCAACCTTTTTTTGGGGGGGGGGGCGTTAATCATGGCCAGAAAATAGGTGATAAGTCAACTATAAGTCACTTATAAGTGGCTAATACTCAATTTCGTTTCTAAAAGGGTTTATCTAACAAATTTAATATTAAACACACAGCACATATTTTTCTCCCATGAATCTAGTGATAAGTCAATTATAAGTCACTTATAAGTCAATAGCATCAAAACATTTTAAGTAACACATATTTTCCTCGTATGAACATATAAAATCATTGCAACACACCAATATCGCTGAATCAGTGGGACCCCTGGACTTGCTTCCCTGCAACAAGACGGTCCCATCGAGGGGTGATGGGAGACAGCGATATTTGAAGGGGGTTCCTTATGTCCAGTCTATTCCGCAATTTAGTTTTCGTTGCATTCATTGCAGAAAACCCCGCTTCGCAGAGATATGATGTTGGAAATGGAAGCAACGGTTTCAGTGCTTTCGTGGCTATCTCAGGATATTCAGCCTTGACTTTGATCCAGAATGCCGGCAGAGATGTTATGTCAAACATACTTTTCAGCCCACCGTCATTTGCAAGCTTGAGGAGTTGATCTTCTTCCTGTGCTGACATGGATGATTCACCGGGGACATTCACAAATGGGTCACGGACCCATTCCTTTGCACGTCTTAGGTCATTTGCGGTTGGGAAGTAACACTTGAATTCTGTCGACAGCGAAGTTAGGTGATCATACACCAGTTGTGAGAAGGACGGTGCAGCTCAGTCTCTTCCAAAATCCCAGCTAATGTTGGGAACTTGTCAAATATGCCCCTGTCCACTCGCCGTCCCCACAGTTCCAGTTTGACTTTGAAAGCAGACACTTTATTTGCCAACTTGAAGACAGTTGTTATTGTCCCCTGAAGTGACAAATTGAGCTCATTAAGCAGGTTAAAGATGTCACACAGATAAGCGAGTTTTGCTATCCACTCCTCGTCACTGAAGTGTGCTGCCAGTGGTGACATTTTTCCTGAAAGAAATCTCTGTAGCTGCTCTCTTAACTCAAAAACCCTGGCCACGGCTCTCCCCCTTGATAGCCACCTGACTTCAGTGTGTAAGAGAAGGCGTTTGTGCTCTGCATCCATTTCCTCGCAAAACTGCTCAAACAGACGTGAGTTAAGGGCTTTTGCTTTGATGTGATTCATAACTTCAACAACGTCACTCAATACGCTCTTAAGATCAGGTGACATTTTTCGGCTAGCCAGCATTTCCCTGTGTATGACAGTGTGTAGACTGGCATTCAGGAGCAACCTCTTTGACTCGGGTAGTGAAACCAGACAGCCGTCCAGTCATGGCTGCAGCCCCATCTATGCATATTCCAACACAGAATGACCAGTCCAGTTTGCCTGACATGTAGTCAAAGACTTGAATATTTCTGCCCCAGTTGTGTTAGTTGGCAGCGGCAGTGCGCACAACATATCCTTGCGCACATTGTCTTGAAAAATATATTGCACATAAACCAGCAGTACTGCCTTGTTGTCAACATTGGTAGACTCGTCGACCTGGATAGCATACCATGGTGACTTGTTAAGCCGTTCCAACAGCTGTGCTTCGATGTCCTCCGCTATGTCATCGATTCTCCTTGAAACTGTGGTAGCTGAAAGAGAAACCTGTACCATCTTGTTAGCTGCAGCTTCTCCCAACAATTCACGGCAAATGTCCTTGGCAGCAGGCAGAATCAATTCACCACCAACAGTGAAAGGCTTCTTAGCCTTAGCAATACGGCTAGCCCACTAAGTATGACGCTCTCAGAGCAGCAGCATTTGTGGAGGTGGTGGCTCTCAGCACTTGCTTCTGTCCCGCTTGCTCATGTTTTTTCCACTCAAAAAACTCAACGGGTTTGTCTTTAAGTACAGGGTACTTGGACACAAGGTGCCGAAGCAGTTTTGAGGGCTTCACTGCCTCATTAGACAACTTGTCTCCACATATCACACACAGGGGGCTTGGAGCGTGCGAGTCACCTGTCGCAATAAAGCATTTTTTATGTATGACTCATCGTATTTTCTGTTGAAGGAAGCTTTCTTTTTTTTTGCAGTCTCGGCCTCAGCTGTCTCTGCATTATCATCATCATTAGGCCTTTTATGGCCCCTACCACCTCTTCCAAAGAAACTCTCAAGCGACGTTTGTTTTTTTTTTACTCATCGAGTAGTTGTAGGTTATACTGACTGATGACCTCGCGTGCATTCAAGTTCAACAGTGGGCGTGACAGCTGACTCATATCGTTTCATATCGCCAAATCATACCGTTCCCTCGCAGCCCGGTAGTTGCGGACCACTGGTCTAGAGAATGAGCACAAGCACTGGTAGACTCCATTACTTCTCTCCGATTGAGGCATTAAGCAAGGCAGAAGTAAACAAGGACAAGAGGGGAGGACAGGTGGGCGTTCAGCACAGTCTGCCTGTGTTTGACCAGTGTTCCTCTCCCTCTTGCACTTCTCTCCAACAGCAGCTAGCATGAGTCTTGGGATCCATGTTGCAAGGATTGATCAGTGTGCCTGTGGACCATTTTGGCGGACGTTGTGGTTCATGTTGGATATGTTCCTGGATTCTGGTTACTCCTTCTGTTTTGCTGTTTTTGAGTAGGTTGATGGGAACTCAATGGAAAATTTAACATACCAATATATTTTTATAATATACTCTGCAATTAAAAAGCTGAATTTAACCAAAAGAACTCAAGAAATTGTAAATGGCCATTTTAAGGAATTAATAAAATCTGTCGGTAAGCTACAGGAATAGAAAAGATCAGAAACATCAGTACATTGTATTCAGAAATTAAAGTAGCTACCATTTTCTAACCAATTCTTTCTACCTGGCTTTTAGCGCTAATGTTTCAGATTGTATAATTTTTAACCCAATCTAAGGGCTAAGAACAGTATCAAGTCGGTATAATAATTATGTGAGATAGTATTTTTTTCATTAGTTATAACTAAGCACTGTAAAACACATTTAAACTGATTTTTCTTTTGCTGTCTCCAAGTACAAATATCTGCATTTTGTTCGATTCACTCAATGTGGATTAAACATTTTAGTTCTGAAAATCAAGTAAGTTCATGTCAAGTAGTCCTCCAAAACTGAGAAACCGAAAACAAAACTTTGTGACTACACCACTTTAATATACAATTATAATTTGTCACAGAGAAGTTACAATTTTCTTACAGTTTCTAGGTAATCTTTCTGGATAATCTTTACATTATCGTGATTGCCCCTATTTGAAATCAAAGAATGCTTAATCCATAGAAAAAGGTAGTTTCCTGAAACAGAGATCTAGTCATTCATATCACATTGAAATTACTGCATTTAAAACTTTAAATCACAGAATATATCAAAATACTGGTTTACTCTTATAAATTATTGATTAAATCTCTACTGAAGGAAATCCCATTCGCTGAAAATACATTTAATATGAGATTTTTAATATATATTTTTAAAGGCCCCATTTCCATCAAATCAAGCATTTATAATACTCACCTGCTCTAAACGTATCTGCACATATCAAGCAAGTCTTCCAGCCTTTCCTTTGATAGTAGTACGCTAACTACAAGAAAAAAAGTGAAACAGCACTGTAACTAAAAATGAAGTGAAAAACAAAAGCTCTCTGGCTTACTGCCAGCATTAGGAAAAAGCTTTAATTCTGGAAAGTCACTTCCCATTTAAAAGCCTCAATGGATGATAGTGCTATCTAAGTATCGAGGCCAAAACCACTGAATTTGGTGTCCATTAAAATTTCATTCTCAGGTCTAGACAATGACCATATTGCTCATCCAGGAAACTAGCCAAAAGTGAACTGAGCAGTTTGCAATCTTGGTGTTATATATACTCTTGAGAAATGCTTCAAGCTACATCAAAATCTACCACTATGATATTGACTAATCAACTGCTAATTCAAGCTAATCTGCTGTTGAAACACTTATCTGAGTTCTTTTACCTGTAACTGATTCCAAAGCACATCTGGCTGGCTTCCCTGTTTCTGCTCTGGAAACAGTAAAATATTGCCAAGAATGCCCTAACTTCTATTTCATCTCTCACCACAGTAACATAGTCAAGGAACAGTTTAATATTAAAATACTCAAATCCAACCCTTCCATCTCTTAAGAAAAGCAGGACCTCCAGGGTAGTAATCTCAGGATTGCTGCCTGTGCCACGTGCTAACAAACCGGAGTGATAGGGCTGAGGACGGGGAAAACAGAAATAAATCAAAGATAACGTGCAACAGAGATGATAGAAGAGAAGAGACAGGCAGGAGATGAGCCACAATCACAGCAGTGGGATGAGTTACAGGGCAATAGTGGGGTGGTGCAGTTAAAACAGAAAGCAACAAGTACTGGACTGAAAATGTTATATTTGAATGGACACAGCATAAGAAATAAAATGGACGATCTTGAAATTCAGCTACAGATTGGCAAGTATGACGTTGTGGCCATCTCTGAAACTTGGTTAAAGGATGACTACCATTGGGAGCTGAACGTCCAAGGATATACGGTGTATCAGTAAGATAGGTTAGTAGGCAAAGAGGGTGGTGTGGCCCCATGTATAATAATATTAAATCATAAGAAAGGGATGACATAGGATCGGAAGATGTAGAGTCTCTATGGTCTTCTAGGCAGTGTCTTTACAAAATGGGTGACCCCAGCCATTACCAATACTCTTCAGAGATTGTCTGCATGGCGTCAGTGGTCGCATAACCAGGATTCGTAATACGTACCAGCTGCTCATATGACCATCCACCACCAGCTTCCATGTAATCATGACTGCGGGGGGGGGGCTAAACAGGTGCTACACCTTACCCGAGGGTGACCTACAGGCTAGTGGAGGGAAGAAGTGCCTTACACCTCTTTTGGTAGAGACACATCTCCACCCCGCCACCCTTGTCTTATGATTAGCCTAGTGCTGAATAGGTGCTTTGCTGGGTGGTGCCAGTTCTTGGGCCAGAAGGGCTGGTTCCACGCTCTGTCTCTAGATAAATAAAAATAAATGTTCTAGTACTTGGATTGGGCACTGCTTCAGGAGGCCCGATTAAGCCTTTTGCATTTATGTACACGTTGAGGAGGAAGTGTTTGATGAGCATAAAAGAGAAGAAATTCCAAAGGCCCAATGAGATGTATCCCAGACTGCTACAGGAAAACAAGGATGTAGATACTTTAAGATTCATAAGCTACTGGTTAGGGACCACATAACTGGAGAATGATAAATATTATTTATTTTGTCAAGAGCTGCATGGCCACGCCAGATGACCACAGGCCAGCATAAGTGGTAGGGAAACGATTGAAAAAAAATCTAGGGGACAGTATTTATCTACGTTTGGAAAAGTGGAAATTAAAGATATTAATCAAATCTTTGTTCGTGGGAAATCCTGTCTCACTAATTTAGCAGTTTTTTTTAAGATTACAGTCCAGTAGATTTCAGTAACCCTTCTTAAAGGTCCTGCGTGATGGGCTGATCCGCATGGTTAGAGTCCATGGCGTCCAGGACAAGTTGACATTATCAATTCAAAATTGCTTCACTGTAGGAAGGCAGGAGTTCAAAGTTCAGGGGTCATGGATGGTTATTTTTTGATTAGAAGGCTGTAACTAGTGGCCAACCAAAGGGCCAGCGCTGAAACTTCTGACAATTAAGCTATTCATTACTGACTTAGATGCAAAATTAGGAGGTACTATTTGTAAATTTGTTGATGATATGAAAACTGGACATGCCATAGACAGCTAGGGGGTTGGCCAAGAATAAAAAAAAAGCCACTTGGCATATTGCACAGAGCAATAGCAGATGCAACTTAATTCTGACAAGTGAAAGCGATAAATTTTGAAGATGTCAGAGAAGGATAGGATATACACAATAAATGTCAGGGAACCCAGAGTGTGGAATCTTTGGTATGTCCATAAATCCCTGAAAGTGACAGCATGGTGAAGATGGTAAAGGTGACATGTGGGACACTTGCTTTCATCAGCTGTGTCATCGAATATAAGAGTTAGGACATCATAAAATGTTGGTTAGACGTCTGGAGCAATTACGATCACCCCTTGCAAGAAAGATCCACCAGGATTGCCTCGTTTAAAGCATTTCAGTTATAGAGACAGAATAGGCTAGGTTTGTTTTACTTGAACAAACTAACATACTAGATTATGCTGGGGATGAAGTGTCGATACTATGAATCATTTCTCCATGGTGGGGCTGCCTAAGACAAGAGACATAATTTAAGAGGGAAAATAGTAGATTTAAAGTGACAATTCCTGCCCCACCCCCAGCACGTCGAGAATCCACCTAATGTATCTCAGTTGTCAGGACAACAAAAATGCAGCACATCAAAGAAATGTCCATCAATGAATGAAGTTAAATACCTTTGTACATGTTGTAGTTTTACCACTACCTTGAAGGCCAACAAACATGATGACATTTTGTTTTCCTTTTGTGGGTGTCCATGCTTTAACTCCTGGATCTACAAGCTAAATAATAGATCCAAATTTAAATCAACTGAATTTAAATAAGATTAGTTCAATATATAAAATTCCAGTCTTATTGACTTGGGTACCTTAACAAGTTCCTTAAAGACAGCATGTTGAATCATTCGTCTTTTGTTGAGGCCCGAGGCCATTTCTTCTAAGTCTATAGCTGCTCTGAAATACAATTTGGCAAAAGGAATGTCAAATAAATTTTTTAAAACAATCAAACAGACTAATATACATCATACTTTCACTGTCAAATTGATCTTTATGTAAATCTAAACCCAAATTATTACCAAAAGGGTATGGGGAGACAGCTGGAGAATGGGGTAGAGAGGGAAAATAAATCAATCATGATTGAATGGCAGAGCAGACTGGATGGGCTGAATGGCCTACTTCTGCTCCAATGTCTTATGGTCAAATGCAGATATTCATGGGTCTCTCTCAAATAGCAGTATGAATAACACAAAGCCGAATAAAAATGCTCAATAAAAACAAATGGGCATTAACTTCAGCCCTTTATGATATGACAATCAAGAGGACCACAACTTTGTCATAGAGTTTGGAGGCTTGCATGCCTCAATGACCCAGAGAGCTATGTTGGCTGGAGTCAGGGCCTTGTGTTTTAACTCTTGATAGTGTCACCCATGTCAACCAAACAGATCAAAGGGTAAAGGCCAGATTAAGAGTGGTGCACTGGTCCGCAAGGTTTGGGGTTCAGCACAGGACTAACAACCCTGACTGGTCAAAGATTGTTACAAAAACAGCAATAAAGAATCCTTCTACATCTGTGTGTGACTGGGGAGCCTGAAGCACACCAGGGGCACATTTGATAAGATGGTCAAGGACATAGATGGCGGACCTTCATTGCTGCCCTAAACGCCAGCAGTGTAACAGCCAAAAACCAACTAAAGTTAAAGATTGTTACTTACTTGACATTTTCTCTTAGCTGTTTCACAAGTTTTATATTGACATCTGCTTCAAGTAAAGCTGTGCATACTTCCTTTAACATAGCATTCAAAACCTAAGAGTGAAATATATTTTAATGTTATAAAAGCTACAGTTTTCTTATCCCACCACTATTCACTAAAATTGTAAGCTTCTGGTTCAGTTTGCCTTATTTTGTCATTAGCACAACCAATTAATCACCCAGCAGTAATTCCAAACTTCAAAACCTATTTCTCACTGCATAATGAAAAATACTGATCCCAATCATCATTTCCTCACCTACACCTGAGACAGGAGCAACATCATCAGGATGAGGACTATGCCAGAGGCCTCAACTCACATAATACTATGCGTTTCCATTTATAATAAAAAAGCCAACAAAAAAAAGTTTTCAATTGTGTCTTTTCCATTTGGATAAGCAAAACACAAAACTCTTTTAAAAAGCAAAATATCTTAGATAATATAGTTACTACATATACGGGAAATCAGATATATTGAAAAGGATCTGTTGTTAATAAATCAAATGTTTCCAGAACAAACATGTTAATCAAATCCAGAACCCAGTTTAATTTGAGCAATACATCAATATTTATTTTTAATTATACCATATTAAAGAGTCAAAGTTTCTAGTACTGAACAAAAGGTCAACTTTTGGCAATGGCAAATATAATTGTGACAGCTAGTAATAGCTATTTCAAAGTTAATATAACAACTCATTGTATGGCAACTCATGTAGCTCTGGAAGCCAAATTGTCTGGATTAAAATTAGAAAATGAAATTTAAAGTATTCTATAGTTAGAATTGCATTTTGCTCGTACCCTCCAGAGATGACTTAAAGAGGATGATCACAGACAGGAAAGTACAATGTGTTGGTGATGAGCCAAAAAGAACTTTACTGAATGGAGTTTGACAAGATGGAACAAAATGCAAGTAAAAATTAGTGAGATGACAAAGTTAGTCAAAATATAACATATTGGAACCTATAGACATAGTAATCTGTAGCCAAAAGCAAAATGCTGGAGGAATTCAGCAGATCAGTTTTGGAGGGTGGGGAGAGAGGGGAGAACTTCAATCAGGTCCACTGCCCAAGGGTAAAAGGCAGCAGTGGGTTGCTACAGCAAAAAAAGAGCTTTCACCAGCAACCAGTTAGTGCTTGGGATTGATCAGTAAGAGCAAATTAAAAGAAGGCAGGGGCAAGCGCACCGGCCATCATCGCAGCAGCCATTGTCCGAGTGGACGTGGTCAGAGGGGTGTTCTTGAGGCTTTAGCTCTTTGAGGCTTCAACAAAGAGAGGCTTCACTCAGAGAAAACAAAAGAAAAAAAAAGCTTAAGTTTTTTTTCCTTCTCTTCTTTCTATCCACTCTACAAGAACATGTAGCTCCCCGGTAAGCCTCAAGGTCGCTCAACTCGCTGTCGTCTAGGGGGAGCAGCCTTCGGCCCCGCCAAACTGGGTAACTAAGTTTGTGTGGATGCTGTGTGATGTACCACACCCCGCCAAATAACAGACAAAACACCAGATACGATTAAATGATTACAATTTATAGATATTACTGGTAATATATAATTAATAGATAAAATATAAAAGGAAAATAAAAGGCGCCAAGCTTATCAAAGTTCAATCCCTTCGTGCACAAACAGTTGGAGCTCTGGTAACGATCCTCTCTTCACCATTCGATCCCCTCTGACCACTTCAACCCGCCGCCTGGGAGCAACCACGGTGGTCAACCAGACGCTCCACACGAGTCTGTCTCCATCTCCTCTCCTTGCCGAAGACCCTGGACCTCAGACTCCTGCTCGGGGTCTGACCCCGTTAGCCAGCTCACAGGTGCACCGTATCCACTCTCTCTCTCTCCCCATTGCACCTTCTGCCCCAAAAACCCACGCATCACAATAGCTTACAGAAAGAATAACATCTATCCCAATTGGTTCGTTCACTCTCTTATCAATAATATAACCCAAACAAGCTGTTAGCGAGAGAGCTTTCTCAGCAGTTAACATAACAAAGAAGCCATTTTAATTAGCCTACGCAGTAACATAAAAAAAGAAACCCCTTACACTCTCCCCTGACCAATAAAGTCATGTCCTCTTGACTTCTAAATAACTCCCCAACCATTCCTGCAGACACAAAAACCCAATCCAGGTACAAACAGTGACATTGCTCCCCAAACAGTTATGCCTGGTCCCATGGGCGCTACATAGACCAACCTATCTGGGAGTTTCCTAATCCTCCGAGACCTCCGTACCCTCCTCACCTAAACCCTTAAGGCTCAGGCACTACGGGGCATACCTCGGGTCGGCTTGCCAAATCCTCTCTCAACCTCTCACTCATGCCTCCACTGCAACTCGGAGCCCCCTGTTCCGTGTCCGGGGCCCCGGTTCTTTGCCTTCCGGGTCCTGCTGTAACCCAGGCTGCCCACAGCTAGCCCTCCCCACTACCCTAACTCAGTGGGAGAAGGGCTAAAAGTCTCTTCCTCAATCAAGGGGAAGTTAGAGAAAGGCAGCATGTACCACATGTCCAGCACATCATCCTTCAAATCCATATTCTTTATCATTTCCTCGATCGATAGCTGCTGTGTGACTTTCTCCAAACTGAAGCACTTGGCCTGAACCGCTTCTGCAGCCTCTTCAGCCTCCTGTAATCGAGACGACAGCTTCTTCTTGGACTCCTCCAACTCTCGCCATAGTCTCAGCAGTTCTGACTCATGCTTCTTGGCCATCTCAATCTGGGACGCAATTACACCATCAGTTTCTTCCCCCCGACCGGAAAAGCAGAAGTTAAAGGATGCTCAGCCTCCAGTTTTTTCTTCCTGATGACTTCTTCCAGGTCAACTTTCAGTTTTCCACTTCACTTAAACAGTCGATGGTCGTCTTCAGGTTCCCTTCAAGCATCCGCTTCCCTTTTCCGCGATCTGTCCTCGATTGCTTCACCTCCTCTGAAGTGTAGTCAAGCTCCCCTCTCCAGGCTCTCGGTCTTCTGTTGGCCTTAGTCAGACAGCTTCCTTGGTCTTCCCCAACTTGTAAGTCTTCCAATCTTGTCTGGATTAATTCATCAGTAAGTGGCCACAGTTTCTGCATGAAATTCAGGTTCTCAGGCACTCAGTCTCCAGCCTGCATGTCTGAACACTCAGTTCAGCGGTGCAAATCCTCTCTCTTCCCAGTGTCTCATTCCAATTGATGACCTGGGTTTCCATCCCCAGGTCCACCATCGTCTGTTCCAACACCAGGAAGTTCAACTGGTATGTCGGGTCATTTTTCTCAGATTGCACCAAACTGCGCCGGCCAAAAGCTACTCCACATTTTACACTTCGCTTCGGTCGCTTTTCCCCAAACTGCCTCTTTCTCCAGACCTGACACTCGTCCAAAGAATGTTTTAATTCTTTAACTCTTTGTCGCCCGGGCTTCGCCACTCGCCTCGCATCATAGTCCCCCAAGGCGAATCCAAACTCTTGGCGGTCATCCACATACGCCAAAACTCCGAACACCTCCACATCCCCCATGGTCTTTCTCATGCCCCTCGGGAAGGTTGCAGGAGCTCCGGATATGCCCTGGGGCATCTTTTCGGATCAAAAGAATCCTAGAGAACCTATAACAGCTGTCCTCTCCTTATCGGCCTCACTCATCGGGATCTGGCAACATCCACTCCTCAGATCCAGCACATTAAACCACGTTGCACCATACAAACAGACCATAGTGTCTTCGGCCCTCAGGGCCGTATTCTGGTCGATTACAGTGCGCCTGTTCAGAGTCCTATAATCCACTCACATGCCGCCTACGTCTTCCATGGCTACAGGGTCCAGTCGCCGCACCCTCTCTCTCACCGTCTTCAGCAGTCAACTCCCCTCCCTCGTGGTATTTCGGAGCGTCTACTAGGAGGGTCTCACCATCAGATACTTCCCCCAGACCGTACCACAATCGGGTCTCGTTTAAATTCAGTACTAGCCCAAGGCTGCTACACACGTCCTCAGAAGCAGCTCAGAACACTGAGTGCCCAGACAATGCCCCCATGAACTCCAGGGTCACTAACCAATCATCGTTTTCTGGATAATTACTGGCACTGGTACCCCAAATCTCCAGTGCCCTTAATGTTGTCAAGGGTAAATGCTTCAGACACCGGTTGTAAAACGAACTGTACAACAACTTGACCTGCGCCCCGGTATCAAGGATGGCTTTAGCATAGCTTCCATCTATCCGTAATGACACACTGGGGCGTGGTCCCTCTAAGCCTTTAGGAACAGGGTCTTTTCCTTTCCGAAGTTCCTTGGTACATTGCTGGGAACGTGCTCCCCGAGACCCCAAGCCGATCCCCCACTGGGCCTCCACCAAGTTTCCCGACACCTCTCTGATCAGCTGAACTGAAGGAGGGGCTGATCCCCTGAAATGATCCCCCAGGCACTGCAAGCAATCTAGCTGCCCTCCTAGCCAGAGAAGATACACTGAAAGCTTTTCCCCTGCTTTCAGATAACTGGCAGCTGTCACTACGGTGTAATTGAACCTGACAGTTCTAACACCATCAACAGCCCACCTACTCAAACTTTCAACCAATCCGTTGCTCTCCCTCAACCCAGCACTCCTATCTAACAACTGAGAGATCCGCTCCGCCCACGTCTTGTATGCCTCCACCCCTTTAGGGGTGGACAATATCCCAAAAGCCAGGCGGAGCCTGCCATAGCTGGAACATTTATTCGCAGACACTACCTACGAATCAGACCACTCTTTCCCCTCTCTCCTAACAGTATGAACAGCCCCTAGTCCCACCCCCAACTCATCAGCGCTAGTCTGAACTCGAACAAAGACCTCACCCAACACGCATGCAGCAATAACCAGCAAATAACCCACAGAGACACACATTACTACGCACAATCCCACAGAGACACAGCAGCACTGATTTAAACAGGGCAACCATGCAGCACTCCACTGAATCCAATCCCGGACAAAGCCCCCAAGTGTAGCCCCCCGGTAAGCCTCAGGGTCTCTCGACTCGCTGTCGTCTAGGGGAAGCAGCCTTCGTCCCCGCCAAACTGGGTAGTTAAGTTTACGTGGATGCTGTGTAATGTACCCCACCCCGCCAAATAACAGACAGAACATCAGATACGATTAATTGATTACAATTTATAGATATTACTGGAACTATATAATTAATAGAGATAAACTATAAAAGGAAAATAAAAGGTGCCAAACTTATCAAAGTTCAATCTCTTTGTGAACAAACAGTTGGAGCTCTAGTAACGATCCTCTCTTCACCATTCAATTCCCTCTGACCACTTTGACCCGCCACCTGGGACCAACCACGGTGGTCGACCAGACGCTCCACATGAGTCTGTCTTCGTCTCCCCTCCTTGCTGAAGATCCTAGACCTCGGACTCCGGCTTGGGGTCCAAACCCGTTAGCCAGTCACAGCACCGCGTCCACCCTCTCTCTCCCCATCGCGCCTTCTACTCCAAAAACCCACGCATCACAATAGCTCACAGACACACAAGAAAGAATAACATCTATCTTAATTGGTTCGTTCGCTCTCTTATCAATAATATAACCCAAACAAGCTGCTAGCAAGAGAACTTTCTCAGCAGTTAACAAAGAAGCCATTTTAATTAGCCTACGCAGTAACATAAAAGAAGAAACCCCTTACAGACAGTAGAGATGCCAGGCAAGATAGTGAAATGCTCTCCTTGCAGGATGTGTGAAGGCAGGGAGACCTCCAGCATCCCTGACAACTACAATTGTGAGAAATGCATCCAGCTGCAACTTCTAACAAACCTCGTTGAGGCTGAGTGGGTGATAGGTAGGACATACAGGAAGGTAGTTACACACAAGGAGATGGACATAGGAACCTGGGTAACATTCACGAAGGGGAAAGGGATTAAGGAGCCAGTGCAGAGTACCCCTGTGGCCATTCCCCTCAACAACAGACATATCATTTTAGATACTGTTGGGGGAGAATGACCCAGAGGAAAATCAAAGTGCTCGGGTCTCTGGGAATGAGTCTGCCTCTGTGACTCAGAAGGATACGAGGGAGAAGAGTCGCACTGTGGCGATAGGGGATGCATTAGTTAGGGAAACGAACAGGAGGTTCTGTGGGCGAAAACGAGATTCCCAGGTGGTACGTTGCCTCCCGGGTGTCAGGGTCCGGGATATCTCAGATCAAGTCCTCAACATTCTTAAGTGGGAGGGTGAACAGCCAGAAGTTGTGGTCCACGTAGGTACCAATGACATGGGTAGGACGAGTGACGAGGTTTGCATAGGCAGTTCAGGGAGTTAGGTACTAAGTTAAAGGGCAGAACCTCCAGGGTTATGATCTCAGGATTGCTATCTATGCCGTGTATTGGTGAGGACAGAACTAAGAAGATTATACAGTTTAATACGTGGCTAAGGAGTTGGTGTTGGGGGAGGACACAAGATTTTTGGATCATTGGGCTCTCTTCCAGGGAAGGTGGGACCCGTACAGAAGGGACGGTTTGCACCTGAACTGGAAGGGGACTAATATCCTAGTGAGAAGGTTTGTTAATGCTGCACAGTGAAGTTTAAACTAGAGTTGCAGTGGGATGGGAACCAGAGTGCCAGAACAGTTAGTGGAGAAGTTGTGGAAGCAGATGTTGGTTAAGGCCTCAGACAAAGTTAGGAATCAAAAGGTTGAACATGGTGCAACTAGTGTCCTGCGCTGCGTATATTTCAATGCAAGAAATATCATAGAATTGGCAGATTATAGTGCTGAAGATGAGCTTTATAAACATAAGCAATGTGTAGTGAGGAGAGGATGTTTATAGGGCAAAACTACAGTCAACAAGATGAGTTGTAATGTAAAAGGCACACAAAATCGAAAAGGGTGAGTACAGGACTGAAGATGTTTCATTTGTATGCGCGCAGTATACCAAATAAGGTAGTTGAACTTGCAGCACAGTTGCAGATGTTGTAGGCATCACTGAATCATGGTTGAAAGATTATAGCTGAGAGTTTAATGTCCAAGAATAAACATTGTATCGAAAGAACAAACAGGAAGGCAGAGGGCGCGGTGTTGCTCAGTTGGCAAAAAATGAATTCAAATCATTAGAAAGAGGTGACATATGGTCAGAAGGTGTTGAATCATTGTGGATAGAGGTAAAGAACTGCAAAGGTAAAAAGACCCTGAAGGGAGTTGCATACAGACCCCTAGACAGTAGTTAAGATGTGGCCTGCAAATTACAAGAGGAGACAGAAAATGCATGCCAAAAGAAAAATGTTACCATAGTCATGGGGAACTTCAATATGCAGGTAGATTGGGAAAAAATCAGGTTGATACTGGATTCCAGGAGGGGAAATTCAGGAGTGGATTCCAGGAGATGCTACAAATGCCCACTAGGGGATCAGCTATTCTGGAATAGGTGTTGTGCAATGAACTAGAATTGATTAGAAATCTTAAGGTAAAGGAACCCTAAGGGGCAAGTGATGATAATATGATTGAATTCACCCTGAAATTTGAGAAGGAAAAGCTAAAGTCAGATGCATCAGTATTATAGTGAAATAGAGGGAATTACAGGGGCATGAGAGACGAGTTAGCCAGAACTGATTGGAGAAGTACACTGGCAGGGATGATGGCAGAGCAGCAATGCCTGGAATTTCTAAAAAGCAATTCGGAAGGTACAAGATACATAAATCCCAAAGAGAAAGTATTCGAAACAAAAGACTACACACCTGTGGCTAACAAGAGAAGTCAAAGTCAACATAACAGCCAAAGAGAGGGCATATAATAGACCACAAGTCAATGGGAAGTTAGAGGTTTGGGAATCGTTTAAAAACCAACAGAAAGCAACCAAAAAGTCATTAGATTATGAAGACACGTAGTCCTCTTTTATTGTCATTTAGTAATGCATGCATTAAGAAATGATACATTATTTCCTCCGGTGTGATATCACAAAACACAGGACAGACCAAGACTGAAAAAAAACTGACAAAACCACATAATTATAACATATAGTTACACAGTGCAACAATAGCATAACTTGATGAAGAAGTCCATGAGCACAATAAAGTTCAAAGTTCCTCAACTAAGGAGGTAAAGATGGAATATGAAAGTAAGCTAGCCAATAATATTAAAGAGGATGCCAAGTTTCTTCAGATACATAAAGTGTAAAAGAAGCGAGAGTATGGTGGAAGTTCCAGGTGTCAAGGGTTATGAGTGCGTGAAGGCACCATAACTAGAGAGAAGGTTCTTGGGTAACTCAAGGGTCTGAAGGTAGATAAGTCACCTGGACTAGATGGTATACACCACAAAGTTCTGAAAGAGGTGGCTGAAGAGATCATAGAGGCATTAGTAATCTTTCAACAATCACTAGATCCTGAAGTGGCTCCAGAAAACTGGAAAATTGCAAATATCACTCCACTCAAGGAGAGAGGCAGAAGAAAGGAAACTATAAGCCAAGTAGTCTGACCTCAAGTGGTTGGGAAGGTGTTGGAGTAGATTACTAAAGATGAAGTCTCAGGGTACTGGGAGGCACATGATAAAATAGGCTGTAGTCAGTATGGTTTCCTCAAGGAAAAATCTTGCCTGACAGATCTGTTGGAATTCTTTGAAGAAATAACAAGCAGGATAGACACAGGGAAATCGACCGATGTCTGATGTTGTGTACGTAGATATTCAGAAGTTCTTTGACAAGGTGCCACATGAGGCTGCTTAACAAGCTACGAGCCCATGGTATTACAGGCAAGATTCTGGCATGGACAAAGCAGTGGCTGATTGGCAGGAGACAAAGAGTGGGAAGAAAGGGAGCCGTTTCTGGCTGGCTGCAATGACCAATGGTGTTCCACAGGGGTCTTTATTGGGACCGATTCTTTTTACGTTATATGTCAGTGATTTGGATGATGGAATTGATGGCTTTGTTGCAAAGTTTGCAGATGATATGAAGATAGGTGGAGGGGCAGGTAGTTTTGAGGAAGTAGAGAAGCTACAGAAGGACTTAGATTACGAGACTGGGCAAAGAAAAGGCAGGTGGAATACAGTAATGGGAAGTGTATGGTTATGCACTTTGGTAGAAGTTCTAAGTGGAGAGAAAATACAAATAACTGAGGTGCAAAGGGACTTACGAGTTCTTGTGCAGGATTCCCTAAAGGTTAATTTGCAGGTTGAGTCAGTTGTGAGCAAGGCAAATGCAATGTTAGTATTCATTTCAAGAGACCTAGAATATAAAAGCAAGGATGAAATGTTGAAACTTTATAAAGCACTGGTGAGGCCTCACTTGGAGCATTGTGAGCTGGTTTGGGCACCTCACCTTAGAAAGGATGTGCTGAAACTAGAGAGGATTCAAAGGAGGTTCACAAAAATGATTCCAGGATTGAATAGCTTGTCATATGAAGCGCATCTGATGGCTATGGCCTGTATTCACTGAAATTCAGAAGAATGAGGGGTGAAAGGCCTTGATAGAGTGGATATGGAGAGGATACTTCCTAAGGTGGGAGAATCTAAGACCAGAAGAGACAGCCACAGAACAGAGAGATGTCCTTTTAGAACAGAGATAAGGAGGAATTTCTGTAGCCGGAGTGGTGAATCTGTGTAATATTTTGCCACAGACAGCTGTGGAGGCCATCTTTACGTACATTTAAGGCAGAGGTTGATAGATTTTTGATTGGTCAGGGATTGATGGGATATGGGGAGAAGGCAGAGATTGGGGCTGAGAAGAAAATTGGATCAGCCATGATGAAATGGCAAAGCAGACTGAATGGGCCAAATGGCCTAATTCTGCTCTATATCTTTTGGTCTTATGAGACAACATCTGTGGCACATAGAAGGTAAATTATGAATTCTTCAAAACTATGTCAGGAGACTGGACATATTCCCCCACTATGTTTTTACTAATTAAGGAATGTCCCAAATCTGTATTTTTTAAGTCATTAAACTTTAACAATCTTTTACAAAGGGGATGTACATAAAAGATGATCTAATCAATTAAGTATAGCAAGCAAATTATAGGAATAAGTCATTCTAATTTCAGCTCAACCGTAATTTGTTCTTGACACAATTCCAATCAATGATAATTCTTTGTCCAACCACATATACAGTGCCTTGAAAAAGTATTCAGCCCCCAAACCTTTGTTTACATAAATGAGAAGTACAACCAGGGAATTGGATCATTTTAACCGATAAATTTTACTTTTAAATCACAATCCTTTTTTCACAGTAGTGCGAAAACAGGTAAAATTGTAAAGCATGAATAATTAAAAATTAAAAATCTGAAATGTCAGCAATTCAAATGTATTCATACCCCTCTGCTCAGTACTTAGTTGAACCCCTTCTACTAAAAGAAAGGATATCCTTGCCCATTAAGACTTTGCAAAGTGTCACCTAGAAGACACTGTAAGGACGTGGAAGAAGGTCTTGTCATCAGATGAGACTAAAGTGAAACTTTTTGGCCTCAACACTAAGCAGTACATATGCATACATCTAATACTGCACATCAGCCAAGTAACACTATCCCTTCTGTAAAGTATGGTGGAGGTAGTATCATGCTATGGGGATGCTTTTTAGCAGCAGGTACTGGAAATCTATAGGATTGATGAGAAGATGAATGCTGATAAAAACAGAAAGATCCTGGATTAAAAACCTGCTAGCCTATGCCAAAAAGCTTAAACTGGGGAAGAAGTTCTTTCAGCAGGACAATGACCCAAAGCACACTGCCAGAGTAACCACGGAGTGGCTTCAAAATAAAGAAAATTGATGTCCTTGAGTGGCCCAGAGTCCTGTCATTAACCCAATTGAACATCTCTGGCACAACCTCAAGATTGCTGTTCAACGCAGTCCCCAACTAACCTGCACAGCTTGAGCAATTTTGCAAGGAGGAATGGGCAAATCTTGCTCCATCATGTAAAAGAGACTTATTCAAAAAGACTACTGGTTGAAATAACTGTAAGAGGTGGTTCAACTAAGTACTGTGCAAAGGGGGATGAATACTTTTGAACTGCTGACATTTCCGTTTTTGAATTTTTAGTTTTTCATGCTTTACAATTTTCCCTTTATTCGAGTTCTACTATGAAAAAAGGATCATGTAATTCACAAATTATAATTCTCAGTTAAATTGATCAAAATCCATGGCTCTAATACTCATTTATGTGAATAAATGGTTGGGGCTGAATACTTTTTCTAAGGTGCTGTATATCAAAACTGGTTAAGTGCACGGTTATATTGAATATTTGGATTTTCAATAACTGAATTGCAAATGTGGACAAAAGAAAAAAACATCTATAATCTATCCGTCTACATAATTTTATCTTTTTACAACTAAATTTATTACAATTTGGCAAAGATACCACAAGATGATCAAGTTGTCAGAGACAACCAGACTATTGCTCCAATTTTTTCCAACATTAAGTAATTCAAGGTACTGGTAGTAAGATATCTAAAGCTCATTATTAAAAAATGTGAAAATATTCCGGGTTTACAATGAACAACTACCTCAAATAAACACGACTTAACTTTTATAATGTACGCACTTCTTTCGACGACTTAAAATACTCTAATTAAAATTAGCGAAAATAGCTCTCAATTATCATGAGACAATAAACGGGGAAACATACGATATAGCGATTGTGATAACCTGATGCCTTTGGTAACAGTGTGACGTGTTTCAAACCACAGAAAAAATTCCAGACTTTACGTTTTCCGTAATCACAAGTTAACATACCTCCTCGTTAATTATGGTCGCGTTACTCAAGGACCGCAGCGCGGAGGTAATTTTTCTTCCCAAATCTGCCAAAACCATTTTCGCTGTTTTCCGACGTCTAAACCTTTGATAGAAACAACCATGAGACACGATCTGAACGCAGCTGACTTAAACTCAAAACCATATGGTAGCATTTCAAAGATGAACACAAGTTTGTTTTACCACAGCCAAAGAAAACCAAGCCGGAACGGAGGGCGCCGCCGGTGAGACGGTTTAGGGTGAGGAGCTGAAACGGGCCACTTGGCTAAAACTGGCCGACTTCACTCCATAGAAACAGAGGCCAGCAGCCGCCTGTCGGAACCCAGTCACGGTAAGAAACACGTTCGGCCACCACAGCGCTCACAGTTCTGAAACAAAGACACAGAGACGGGTGTTCGAGCCTCATTTTAAAAAGCAAGGAAAAGAGGGTGCCGACGCTACTCTGAATCCATCCAGCTTACCCCTAAAACAACACAACACGCTCCCTCCTCGACAATCACCGAAACGTCACCATTACTGGTGACCCATCCTGCCAGCAGCATTCACATCCGGGATCGCGTCGCTCCGCCCCGTGCCCGATGACACGTCCCGAGGGCAGGCGGAGTGCCCGCTCGAAGGCTGCGGTGTCGGCGAGCAGTTTCGCAGCCAACTGCGAGTTATGTCTCAGCTAAATCTGTGGGGTAGTGATCATTTCAATGGCTTATTCAGTACCGTAGAGGTAAAGAAAGGGAGTATGCGAAGATGTAAAGATTAGTGTCCTTAACTGTGGGGAGTAGGGAAAAATTCTCGACAATGAGGAGGAGAGAAAGGACCTCTATATCTTGGCAAGTGGGGGGAGGTTATGGAAAGGGTATCAATACTATGGGCAATGGGGGGGTAGTGATCAAAAGGCCTTATTACCTTAATACAGTATTGAGGTGGGGGCGAGGGCTCAATACCTTGAACAGAGAGTGGAGGGAAAACACCGTCAGCACCTTGATGAGAAGGAGTACTACAATGTTAGGGATAATACACCAAATACCATGGATAGTAAAAAGCCCCACAATACTGACAACATTGGAGATAGTAAAAGGCCACTCATTCCTAGACACTTGGTAGTGTGGAGGATCAGAGGGATCTTCGGGTCGGAGTCCATAGGACACACAAAGCAGCTGCGCAGGTTGACTCTGTGGTTAAGAAGGCGTATGGTGTAATGGCCTTCATCAATCGTGGAATTGAATTTAAGAGCTGAGAGGTAATGTTGCAGCTATATAGGACCCTGGTCAGATCCCACTTGGAGTACTGTGCTCAGTTCTGGTCGCTTCACTACAGGAAGGCTGTGGAAACCATAGAAAGAGTGCAGAGGAGATTTACAAGGATGTTGCCTGAACTAGGGAGCATGCCTTATGAGAGTAGGTTGAGTGAACTCGGCCTTTTCTCCTTGGAGTGACGGAGGATGAGAGGTGACCTGATAGAGGTGTATAAGATAATGAGAGGCATTGATTATGTGGATAATCAGAGGCTTTTTCCCCAGGGCTGAAATGGTTGCCACAAGAGGACACAGGTTTAAGATGCTGGGGAGTAGGTACAGAGGAGATGTCGGGTAAGTTTTTTACTCAGAGGGTGGTGAATGTGTGGAATGGTCTGCCAGCAACGGTGGAGGTGGATATGATAGGGTCTTTTAAGAGACTTTTGGATAGATACGTGGAGCTTAGAAAAATAAAGGGCTATAGGTAAGCCTAGTAATTTCTAAGTTAGGGATATGCTTGGCACAACTTTGTGGGCCGAAGGGCCTGTATTGTGCTGTAGGTTTTCTATGTTTCTATGCACATAGTGTAATGCACTTGGATTTTGTAGCTAATAGGAATTGATGGATCTTATATTGCTAGACAGCTGGTTAATGTAAGTTCTGCTTTAAAAGACCCCAAGAATCCTGGAGAACAGGAATAAAGAGGCACCACAATAAATGTGCAAAGGCCTACTGAATATCAGGACAAAAAGATGGTTAAAACCTCATCAATATTCTGGAACATGGGAGAAATGAAAGATATGTCAATACTAGTGATAAGTGGGAGTGGTTAGGGGGCTTTTTAGTACCTCAGGACATGGAGTACTGAAAAGCCTCCAAATTCCCTGATTCAAGGGTAAAATTTCCCTTAGTATCCTGACAGCGTGTAAACAGCCCTCAATAACCTAAACACAAAAACGTCGATTTTTTTTTCTAACTTTTGGTAATTTTCCCCCACCCCCTTCCAGCTTCTTCCATTCCCCACTCTGGCTCTCCTCTTACCTCTACTCCTCACCCACCTATCACCTTCCCAAGTGCCTCTTCTTCTTCCCTTTCTCCCATGGTCCACTCCTATCAGATTCCTTCTTCTCTAGCTCTTCCATCTTTTCCACCCATCACCTCCCAGCTTCTTACTTCTGACCTCCTCCCCCCACCCACCTGGCTTTACCTATCACCTTCTGGCTTATACTTCTTCCCCTCCACCCACCTTCTTATTCTGGTTTCTTCCTCCTCTCTTCCAATCCTGATAAAGGGTCTCGGCCAGAAATGTCAACTGTTTATTCTTTTCCATTGATACTACCTGACTTGCTGAATTCTATGAGCATTTTGTGTGTGTTGCCCTTAATAACCTAGGCAGCAGAAATACTTAAAAGGCCCTCAATACACTGGATAATCAGAGTGACGAAATGTTCTCTAATGCCAAATTGTGTGGGCAGTGAAAGACCCTCAAAAACCTGGACAGCCTCGGAGTGACCGTTATTGGTGGCATGTCTTGTTCCAACTATGTACATGCCATGACCTAGAAAGCTGACCAGTGCCTCTGCTTCCTCAGCTTGGCATGTTCCCTTTGACCCCCAGCAATTTTTATCAATGCACTGTAGAAAGCATCCCATCCAAATGCCTTACAGCTTGGTACGACAACTGCTCTGCCCATGAAGTCCCTTAATACTCTGGACCATAGGTATTGTGAGGGGCGATTTCAATCGATACTCCAGGTCATGAAGATCATGAAAGATCCTGCAATATCCTGGATTGTGGAATCACCAACGGACCATCACAATATCGAGCAAGTCAGTAATTTAGGATTGGTGCAAAGCCGAGAATAGTGGAGGAAAATGAAGGGTCCGTAGATTTTCTGCAGTGTGTTTTTTTTTCCTGAAAAATCCCTGGATAACTGAGATAGTGAAGTTAAAGACCCCATAATACAATGGAAAGTGAGAGTACTGAAACATATGCTTTGTATTTTGCTTTATTTATATTTATCCCCAAAGTCTTTATTTTACGAAGAAAATCCTTCATGAGAACTATTAGCAGTGCCTCCTGCCACTTCCTTCTCTTTTCTGAGCCAGAGAAAAGTTGGTTTCTTGATTGGTACCTCAAAAAGATAAAAACCATGGAGGCTCCTTTTTGTTTCAACTTGAGTTATCGTACTTGAGCAAAAGAGGTAACTAGCTGCACTAACTTCAACATCTAAATGATTGAAGATACTGTAGTTCCTTTCCACTGGACTGGTAATTTGTAACCATGTGAAGAAACACTAGCGAGGGGAGTGTTGTTTTTATTTAAGCTGTTCCTGGATGATGTCAACTTTTCTGAAAACAGTTTGGAAATATTATTTCTCTTTTTGCACTTGATGCTTGTAATTCTGATAGCCCTTAAAATTCAAAGCTTTATTAAGCTAATGAGATATTTGTAATAAAAAGCAGTATGCTGTAAGAACTCAAATCAAGCAGTATCCATGGAGGCAAACGGTGAAAGTCCGCAGATTCTTCTTGACTGCTAAATTCTTCCAATATTCCGTTTTACTTTTGTTCCAGATTCCAGCATCCACAATGTTTTTTTTTGTCCGACCTTGTGTTTGTAATGAATGCTACCAAGTCTGTAATATACTGCCTCAGCTGATTATAGTTTCTGCTAGCCAAGAAAGTCATGGAGTTATACAGCATGGAAACAGACTGTTTAGTCCAACTCATTCATGCCAATCAGTTACCAACCTGAGCTAGTTCCATTTGCCTGTTATTGGCCTATATCCTCTGAACCATCGGTCGGTAACCTTTTTGCCTCTGTGGGCCAGTTCGCATATTAATGAGCGGATGGTGGGCTAGATAAATGCCATAAAAACTTGAAATATGGGAATTATCCATTTAAATGCATCCAGTTATGTTTTGCCTCAAATTAATGAATAACACCTGCTAGAAAATCATTTGCGCTTAAGGTTGCCTACCCCTGCTCTAAACCTTTTCTATTTGTGTACCTGGCTAAATGTCTTTTAATCTATAATTGTACTCACCTCTACCACTTCCTCTTGCAGTTTGTCCCACATACCAACCATTCTCTCTGTGAAAAATTTACCTGTCAAAACTCGTACAACTTTTGTAAAATGAGCGATAAATAGGAGTTAGTAAAGAGCCTTGACCTTTATTTTTCTGTAGTTGTTGCATGTAATGCCATATCAGCTTTCACGCAATTTCTGTGAACAATTCTTTATTAATCTGTTCCCACAACATTATGTAAACGATTTAAGAGAGACTTGAAGGTTTATGCAAGGCTACATGAGGTAAATGGCATCTTGATTGTAAAAGGTCATACTAATTATTTACAAGTAAACAAGTTCAGTTTTGAATTTCAGGTGAGAGTCACAATCAAACTAAAACCAATTGGCTTTACGATGATCTCTAGGAAAAGGTACAGTCGATGTTTCAGGCCGGAACCCTTCGTCAGGACTGTACTGACGAAGGGTCCCGGCCTGAAACATTGACTGTACCTCTTCCTAGAGATGTTGCCTGACCTGCTGCGTTCACCAGCAACTTTGATGTGTGTTGCTTGAATTTCCAGCATCTGCAGAATTCCTCGTGTTTGTGGCTTTACAATGGTCCATCTGAGCTGATGCGCACATTGCAACTTACACAGTCATATGGGGAAATATCACGATCGCTGGAGTGGAATCAAAAAAACAATGACACTAACTTAAAGAAAATTACATTATGTTGCGGACAAAAGCTTGGTCAGGATGGTCTTAACGGCAAAAAAAGGGATTTGGAGCAAGTATAATCATTTTCTCCCAGAATTATAGAAACTGAAAATAAGGAGCCAATGTGTGAATATAGATGAGAACATGAACATAGTTCAGTTCCTTTTTCGATATTCTGGTGAGTTTAATATTTATACTGTAATGATTTTCTATCAAAATTAAGTTTCCTTCATCAAGCTAATGAATACTCTGTTTTGAAACTAAACTTGGCACCAGTCTACAGGGATAAATCGAAGAACACATAACCAAAAGTTTGGTCAAAGAGATAGGTTTAAAGTACATTTTAATGCAGGAAGGAAACCTCATGAGGTTTACATAGACATTTATTTTTGTACTTAGAAATTTGTAAACCATCATCAGTATTCTTATGGAGACAGAAGAGAAAGCAGATGCTGGAATCTGGAGCAAAACAAAACAAATTGGTGGAAACACAGCAAGTTAGGCAGCATTTGCAGAGGGAAATGGACAGTGAGTATTTCGATTCGAGGTCTTCACAGGGATAAAAGATAGTGGAGGGGAGATAGCCACTATCTGGAGGTGAAGGGAAGGGATAGAACAAGAACTGGCAAGCAATCAATGGATCCAGTTGAGGAGGGACGATAGGCTGATGGGAGGAGGGAAAAGTGGCAACAGTGAGAGAGACTGGGAGGTGAAGATGGAGGCAACAAAGTGCTGCAGATGATGAAAGATGATAGGAAAGGAAAGTGGAGCATTGAACCAAATAAGAGAAATGGAATGGGTAGATGGGAACAGTAAGGGGAGGGGACCCAGTGGGATGCATGTGTGGGGAATGGGCAGTTGGAGTAGGTGGAAGAGCATAAAGAAACAGGGTAATGGGGGCGGGATGGGAGGGGAGCAGTGATTGTAAGAGAACTGGAAGAAAAATGATAGAGGGGAGCTGGTTGTCTGAAATTGGGGAATTCAATATTTATTCCATTGAGTTGTGGAGTAGCCAAGTGGAATGAGAGGTACTGTTACTCAGAGGTTTCCAACCTGGGGTCTACGGATCCCTTGGTTAATGATAGGAGTCCATGGCAGGTTGGGGACCCCTGCTCTAGATCTTTATTTAGCCTCACTCTGCCCTTGATTCCCTTGTAGTTCACTATCTGTTAACCTTTGATGTAAATCTATTCAATGCCTGTGCCTCCCTGGGTTAGGAAAACCTAAGATCAGAATCAGGTTTATTATCAACGGCATGTGACGTGAATTTTGTTAACTTAGCAGCAGCAGTTCAATGCAATACATAATCTAGCAGAGAGAAAAAATAATAATAAATAAAATAAAACAATAAATAAACAAGTAAATCAATTACGTATATTGAATAGATTTTTTTTAAATAATCAGAAATACTGTATATTAAAAAAAGTGAGGTAGTGTCCAAAATTTCAAAGTCCATTTCAGAATCACATGGCAGAGGGGAAGAAGCCGTTCCTGAATCGCTGAGTGTGTGCCTTCAGGCTTCTGTACCTCCTACCTGATGGTAACAGTGAGAAAAGGGCATGCCCTGAGTGCTGGAGGTCTTTAATAATGGATGCTACCTTTCTGAGACACCGCTTCCTAAAGATGTCCTGGATACTTTGTAGGCTAGTACCCAAATTGGAGCTGACTAGATTTACAACCTACTGCAGCTTTATTCGGTCCTGTGCAGTAGCCCCTCCATACCAGACAGTGATGCAGCCTGTCAGAATGCTCTCCACGGTGCAACTGTAGAAGTTTTTGAGCGTATTTGTTGACATGCCAAATCGCTTCAAACTCCTAATAAAGTATAGCCGCTGTCTTGCCTTATGCAGCCCTCTGCAATAAAAGCGCTTATTTGTTTTATCTTAAGGGGGTAATTCCTTACTCTGAACTCTGCTATAAACTCATACAAGCGGCAACATCCTCCTGGCATATTTCTCCTTCCACGTCCTAATAAAATCATCTCTTGCCCTTCCAAACTTCATTGCATTGACACCCAACCTATTTAACATTTCCTTATAAGTCAATCCTTTTACCCCAGTATTTAGTCTACTTAGCCTTCCCTGTGCTGTGTTCAAGTACTCCCCTTAAATATATACAGGCATCCGTTAGTCTCATGAAACCATGGATTTGAGCCTGGGCAAGGTTGTATGGAAGACCGGCAGTTGCCCATCCTGCAAGTCTCCTCTCTCCACGCCACCGATGTTATCCAAGGGAAGGGCTCTAGGGCCGAAACAACTTGGCACCAGTGTCGTCACAGAGCAATGTGTGGTTAAGTGCCTTGCTCAAGGACACAACACGCTGCCTCAGTTGAGGCTCAAACTTGCAGCCTTCAGATCACCAGACCAATGTCAACCACTTGGCCACGCGCCAACACTCCCCTTAAATATGGAAAGCAAAATTGCATGCCATACTCTACACTTCTGTGAAGCCTTCCTACCTCTATTACCAAATAGATCCTTTTATACTGTTGTGTTTTGTAATCCCACTGCATTTAAATCAGGAGTTCTTAACCTGAGGTCCGTGAACTTGGATGGGAAAAAAGTACGTCTTTATTTTCACTAACCTCTAACTGAAATTTAGTATTTCCTTCAATTATGAATGTAGGCAACAAACTGCAGCAGCAGTACCTGTGACTTTGTCACCAATAGAAATCACAGATATTTATGGTAGTTATTAGACCTGCCGCTAGATCAAACATGATCACAGGTTTCCTGTCTGCAAACACTCGTGCAACATAGCTAGCCAACTATCGGGCAGCCCTGGACGTTCACAAAACAGTGACATCACGTGTTCTCAGATTTGTGTCCAAGGCATCTAGGTTGCTCTGCATTACAGTATTCCCTATCTACAGTTGATGTTGATCAATGCATAGATGGAGGTGAGTCATTGTTGTTGTTTGTTAAAATTTTGCAAAACTGGACAGTTCAAATAAGAAATCCTATGTCTCCATAAGACCGTGTGGCCCTTTGTAATACAGATAGGGGTGCAGGCTACGGTGTAGACCAAGCAAGTTCAAGTGCACCTGAAGGTTGGGATAACTGCTGAAGTGTGCCAGTTAGAGTAACATCTTATTATTGCTAATAGATTGCAAAGTCATGCACAGTGTTGTAAGTTCTGTGAGTAGCAGAGCTTCTTTCTCTCTTTTTGTTTTTCTCTTTGTACTTCCTTTTTGTACACTGTCTGTCTCTGGAAGTAAAGATGTGCACATGCAGTAGGTTTTACAAGCGTTGTTTGTGTATTATTATTCCGTTAAAAAACCATCTTAAAAACAACTTTGTGAGAAAACTGCAAATGATATCAGAAATGAGAACCATGATTTCCAGGAAGGCACAGAAAGCCACGCAACTCCATGGGCAATATTAGCCAAATTTCAGGAAGGACACGGCGCCTGAAGCCATTAAAAATGTTAAAACTTCGGGTAAGTTGTAAAACCTGCCTTATTTTACTAACTTGACATACAAATTTGTTGAATATCTTACACTTTACTTAATTAACATACAGATTACTTATTTCTTTGTAGACTTATCACACAAATTACTTAACTATACAAAAATATTGAGTTTCAAAAAAGTCAACTGAATTAAATATTTTATTTTAACTTTATTTTATTCTTTTTGCAGGCCCAATTTAAGTTGAAATGTCGAAGGAAATTGACTATGTATTTTATGGTTTCACTTTCATTGATGGAGGTGATGGGACACAAAATCAACAGTGTTTTTTGTGTAGAAAAATTCTTAATAATGAAAGTATGACGTTAGTAAAACTGAAACAGCACCTCACGTTTGTCCATCCTGAAAATACATCTAAAGATGCGGATTTTTTTGTGCAAAGAAAGCTTAATTTGAAAAAATTGGGACACTTCCAAAACTTGGGTTTGCCATTTCACAAAAACCTTTTCTTGAAGCATCCTATAAAGTTGCCTACCAGATTGCCAAACAAAAGAAGCACCACACTATTGGAGAAACTTTAGTAAAGCCATGTGCATGGGAAATGGCCGAGATGGTTTGTGGACAGAAACAGAGAAAAAAACTGGAAGCAGTTCCCTTATCAAATAATGTGACACGTTCTAGATACATTCAAGATATTGCTTTTAACGGTTTAAAGCAGGTTATTGAGGAAGTGGCAAATTCCATCCAGTATGATACTGCGTAAAACTACAGACATCTCTCAATGTAGTCAGCTTCTTGTTTTTGTTCATTATGTGCATGCTGATGCCATCAAAGAAGAATTCTTATTTTGTGAGACCCTTTTAGAAACTACAAAGATCATTGACATTTTTGAAATGGTAAAAAGTTTTTTTACCAAATAAAATTTTGACTGGAAGGAAAAAATTCATACTCTTTGCACAGATGGAACTCCTGCAATGCTTGCTAATACATCTGGTTTTGCTACTTTAGTGAAAAAGGAAGCTCCTGATGTCATCATTACTAATTGTATTTTTACTCAGACATGCACTGGCAACAAAGACTCTTCCAACAACCTTGAAAGAAGTTTTCTCAACAGCCATAAAAGTCATCAGCTTTATTAGAAGTAGATCTCAATCAGAATAATCATATTTTTAAGACTTTGTCAAGAAATGGGTGTAGAATATGAAGTTTCTTTACCACACAGAAGTTCACTGGCTTCAAGAGGACAAGTCTTGAAGCACCTGTTTGAACCAAGGACAGAAGTTTCACTCTTTCTGAAAGAAAAAGAAACTCACTCTTCAAACAGTTTTCAAAAAAAGGATTGTATCCATGGATTGGCTTACCTGGCAGATCTGAAGTCTCCATTATGGATGCTATTGAAAAATTTAAAACTTTTTTGGGTAAGCTGCCTATATGAAGAAGAGAGTAGACGCTGACATCTTTGCAAATTTTCAAATGCTGCAGCAGGTGCTTTACCAAGATAGAGTTGAGATACAAAATTCTCTGTCAATTTCTTTGAAGAGAGACATCTGCGAACACTTGGAATCACCTCAAGACTCCGTCAAAAGTTATTTCCATCTTGATGGCATTAAAATTGAACCAATTGATCCACAATCCTTTTCTTCCTGATATAAACTGTATCAAATATGTTGATCTAGCCAAAGATGAAAACCTTAGGACAAAAACTTACTACGATATTAGTTTAACTCAAAGAACCTTGAAGAATTCTGGTGTTCCTTGAGAGAAGCCTATCCTCACCTAGTTAAATAAGCTATGGAAATTTTAATTCCATTTGCAAGAACATATCTTTGCAAATCATGATTTTAAACACTTGTGACTATTAAAACAAAAAAATCGAAATCAATTGGATCTCCATCATGTCAATGTAGCTTTGTCAAAGTTTGCCCCGCAGTTTAATGTTCTTATTCAAGCTAAGCAACAACAACCTTCACACTGATATGTCTTTAAAAAGTAAATATATTTTTTAACTTGCCTATACTTTAAATATATATAAAAGTTTAGTCTTGTTATTTAATGTGTTCATAAAGAAGCACATATATAACTATATCACAAATCTGTTTTTTTTATTTTGATAACAATTTCTATATAATTGGTTTCTTTTGTAATCCTATGTATTTTATGTTATGTATTAAATACATTATGCTGAGAAGTGGTCTGTAGGCTTCACCGGACTGCCAGTTTTAACATGGATTGTAAATAGTGGAGTCTTTGCCATCTGCAAGTTGTTTTTTGATACTGATAGCATTCCATTTCCAATCTGAAAATGTCCTTTTATTAATGCTCTGTTTTTTCTGTTAGTCAGTCAATTCCCTATCAATGCCAATATATTATCTCTAAGTATGTGCATTCAAGAAGTGTAGAAACCATTTATGTGACAACATACTGAATATCTCTGAATACGCTACATCTACTGATGCATAAAAGAGTGGAGCAAATCCAGCCCAGATAATTACCACACAATCAACCAAGTGAAGGAAATTTTTATTAACAGTGCTTCACTCAGTAGCTACTTTATTAGGTACACCTGTACACCAATGTTTCCTCTAACTTGTAATGAACAGTGTGCGCAAAAATCTTGTGCTGTGCAATTTTTTCCCAGTGACAAAACATGTGTGCATTGAATTTTATATACAGAGATATTAATTTTAACAGCTAACAAAACACTGTCAATAAGAATTTTGATCTCTTCTGTACTTGATCATTTTCACCCACGTTCATCTGCACCCTCATAAAACATACGTAGCAGCCCTGCAGAGGGTAATAAAGGATTTTCTGGCCAGAGCTTTTGCACACCATCCATATGTGATACACTTGTTAAATGATGCTTTAAAAAGTCAAGTTTCCAAATATCACTCCACTTCTTCCCACTTGCAAATTCACCAGCAATTTTTGCATCGTGACGGTACATGCAGGTAATACCAGTTTCTGTATTGTACATAAATATTTCTTGTAGCTGTATATCTTGGACTCATGGGCTTTTGGTGTAGCAGTTTCTACTGTTTCATTAAGCCATTCCACTTTAAATGAACTAGCAGTTCTTTGGCGATTCACGCTCTTTGCTTCTCTCGAATTCAACATAGTGAATCAATAATTTCTTGAATAAGATCAGTATAAATAAGCCAGTTCTAAAATCTGCAGACAAATCATCACAAACTCCACGTTGTCAACACCGTCTGCATCAGAAACCAGAAAAAGAAATTCACTTAACATGCCAACGAAGTAGAGGATGACAACCTTTTGTGTGCAGTTTAAATTCCTTTGTGCATTAGTAGCAAAAGATGTGAGCACACGCACATGCACACACCTTAGAAGGAACATTACTGTACATGTGCTTGTTAATGCAAATATCCATTCAGCCAAATGTGGCAGCAACTCAATGCATAAAAATATGCAAACATGGTCAAGAGGTTCAGTTGTTCAAACTAAACATCAGAATGAGGATGAAATGTAATCTAGGTGGCTTTGATTGTTGGTTTGAATATCTTAGAAACTGCTGATCTCCTGGGATTTTCATACACAACAGTTTATAGAGTTTACAGAGAATGGTGAGAAAAACAAAAAAAAAAATCCAGTGAGGGGCAGTTCTGTGGGTAAAAACACTTTGTTAATGAGAGAGGTCAGAGGAGAATGGCCAGAATAGTTCAAGCTGAGAAGGTGACAGTAAATCAGGTAACCACAAACAGTGGTGTGTAGAAGAGCATCTCTGACCGCACAACAAGTAAAACCTTGAAATGGATGGGTTACAATAGCAGAAGACCATGAATATACACTCAGTGGCCACTTTATTAGGTACAGGAGGTACCTAACCACTGCCTGTAAGGGGTTTGTATGTTCTCCCCGTGACTGCGTGGGTTTCCTCCCACAGTCCAAAGGTGTACCGGTTGGTAGGTTAATTGATCGTTGTAAATTATCCCATGGTTAGGCCAGGATTAAATTGGGGGATTGCTGGGCAGCGTGGCTGGAAGGGCCTATTCTGTGCTGTATCTGAATAAAAATAAGAAATAAAAGCCTACAAAAGGTGGTGGATGCAGCCCAGTCCATCACAGAAAAAGCCTTCCCCACTTTTGCGTACATCTACAAGGTGTGCTGCCACAAGAAAGCAACATCCATCATCAGGATCCTCACCATCCAGGCCATCTTTGCTTCTCACTGCTGCCATCTGGATCCAATGCCACCAGTTTCAGGAAGTTTCTGTCTTGTGGACCTCTGGTTTCCTCCTCCTGTGGTCAATAATCAGCTCTTTTGTTTTACTGACATTGAGTGAAACGTTGTTGTGGCACCATTCAACCAGATTTCCAATCTTCCTCCTTTATGTCAATTCATCACCACCCTTGATTCAGCCAACAATAGTGGTGTCATCAGTAAACATAAATATGACATTGGAGCTGTACTTAGTCTCACAGTCAGAAGTATAAACCAAGTAGAGTAGGGAGCTAAGCACATGGCCTTGTGGTGCATATATGCTGATGGTGATTGTGGAAGAGATGTTGTTGCCAATCCAAACGGACTATGGTCATGAATTGTTAAAAATTTCCACAGTACGCTCCCCAGCTATTTAATACTTGTAATATTCCCTGCCTTGCATCCTCCTCACCCCATCCTCTTATCATCTCTGCATATCCCAGTAATCTCACCTGCCTTCCTCAGTCTTTGCTTGACTTTTCCCCAATCAGCTGCCATGTACCACCCCTCTTTTCAGTGTCTTCAAGCTTGCCTATCCCCACTACTGGTTCTCCCCTCCCGCTCACTACATGATTTTCTGCCATTTAGAAGATCTTCAATTAAAATTTATGGTTAGCATATGTAGGCCTCAGAGCCTTTTGGGCACGTTTGCTTTTTAAACTTCTTCAATGTGCCTTCAACTTCCACCCTGCCCTTGAATTCACTTGGTCCATTTCTGATACCTCTCTCACCTTTCTTGATCTCTCTGTCTCCATCTCTGGAGACAAACTGTCTACTGATTCCCAGAGCAATCTTGACTATACTTCCTACCCTATCTCCTGTAAAAATGCTAATCCCTTTTCTCAGTCTTTTTGTCTCCGTTGCGTCTGTAAGGAGTTTCTTTTTTTTATATATGTCACTGCGTAGTCTAATTAAAATGGCTTCTTTGTTATGTTAACTGCTGAGAAAATCCTCCCGCTAGCAGTTTGTTTGGATCATGTTACTGATAAGAAGGTGTTACAAACCAATTGGGATAGTTGTTATGCTTTCTGTGTGTCTGTAAGATATTGTGATGTGTGGGTTTTTGGGGAGAAGGCGAGAGAGAGAGAGAGAGGATGAACCAGGTGCTGTGAGTCCACTAACGGGGTCAAACCCCGAGCAGGAGTCCGAGGTCCAGAGTGTTCGGCGAGGAGAGGAGACGGAGAGGGACTCGTGTGGAGCGTCTGATCAACTACCGTTGTTGGTCCCAGGCGGCAGGTCGAGGTGGTCCAAGGGGATCGCAGGGTGAAGAAGGAGGGTCCTGAGCTCCAACTGTTTATGCACAAAGAGATAGAACTTTGATAAGTGTGGCGCCTTTTATTTTCCTTTTATATTTTTATTTCCTATTAATTATATAGTTCCAGTAATATCCATAAACTGTAAATCATTTAATCGTATCTGGTGTATTGTCTGTTATTTGGGCAGGGTGGGGTACATCACACAGCATCCACACAAACTAATTACCCAGTTTGGCGGGGCCGAGGGCTGTTTCCTTAGACAACAGCGAGCTGAGCGACCCTGAGGCCAGTCAGGGGGGGCTACACATCTGTTCCCAGAATGAGGCTTTCCTTTCCAGGACATCAGAGATGTCCTTCTTCGAAGAACAGGGTTTCCGTTCCTCCATCATTAATGCTGCCTTCACTGGCATCTCTATTTCCTGGACATCCGTGCTCACCCATCTCCTTGCCACCTTAACAGGGATAGAGTAGCTCTTGTCTTCACCTACCACTCCACGGAGCATCCGCATCTAACACGTCGTATTCCACAATCTTCAACAAGGACCTACCAACAAATATATCTTTACCTCTCTCCCCCAACTCTCCACTTTCCGCAGAGATTGCATCTTCCATGATCCCTGTGTCCATTCATCCCTCCCCACTAATCTTCCTCCTGCAAGTGACAGACATATGATGCCTTCACCTATCCCTTGGTAACCTGCCCTCCTTCCCCTCCACCTACCTTTTTTAGTCTGGCATCTCCCCTTTCTTTTCTAGTCCTGATGAAGGGTTTCACCTCGAAACACTGACTGTTTATTCATCTCCATAGATGCTGCCTGACCAGCTGAGTTCCTCCAGCACTTTGTGTTTGTTAAACTGTGATATGGGTCTGTTCTATTTAATTTTGTAACCCAAGATGACATAATTGTACAGTACCTGCCAATGAACTAGGCTGGCTAAGCAGGTTTAAAAATGCACCCCTCAGAAGTGAACTACATTAAATCTGAACTCCATTGATTTTTAAAAAAGAGAGAAAAGTAGCTTAACTTTTCAAGAACTGTTTTATTTTCATTGTGCTCTCTACAATATGCTCTGTGGGGCTATCTGAAATCTCTGCACAATTTTTGTCCCTTCAATCTCTCCCACTGTTTATTTTTCATGAAGATCCTGATAAGCCAAAAGGCCCCCCAGGCATATGATAACAAATTAGAGGTACCATCCATAGCTCCAGTTTAAACCTTCTACTGTACTCCTCTTTGTAGCCTCTAAGCATAATTTTGCTAAACTGTACTGCAATTATATACTCCAGGGAAATCTCCAACTGGCATTTCAAGCTTCAACAACAGATTTAGAACCTTGAATTCAGATTCAGCTACAGTTAATTTTGTTCATCAAATCCTTTAATTTTGTCTTACTATATCTATGCTGATTTTCTCCAATATTTTGCTTACTGGTCAATGCATAGTCAAGCTCATGTCCAGTCTTGGTAAATATTTTATATTAGATTAGATTAGATTCTTTCCAGTGTTTTCCGTGTGTCCTTTTTACATTGCCTCCATTTATCAAACACTGATTTAAGAAGATGAGCATAAATGCAAAAGACAAAGGATGTAGCAAGACTGAGAAAGACATTGATTAAGTGAATGAGGTTTAATGGTGCTTTTATAAAGGGTAAGAGGAGGAAATACCGATCCAATGAAAGCATAATTTAAGTACACTTGTTTATTTATATGCAAATTAATTATTATATAGCCATCAGAATCAATAACCTCCAACACACAAGGTGGTGAAGTTTCTTTAAACGTCTTCATTCTGCTGCTGTACATTTAAAAGCTAATTTAAATTGAGTATAATTAATTTTGAATTGCCAATTGTAAAATGTTGCTTTCGCTAGTTCTATTTTTAGTAAACAGAAATTCATTGAGATTTTGGTGCGCGTAGGTGGAAATACCCTCAAAAATTGATAAAACTTGATACAGTGGACTTGATTTCCTCTGTGACTCATCTGGACAACTTGAGAAGAGTCTGCAACAGAATTTCAATACAATAAACAATGGTATTTAATTCTGTTATTTGTAGTGTTATTTCTTAAGTTTTTTTTAACTTGCCATCTACATTCATGTACAAATTTGATTTCAGAAACTAATGATCATATTAATGTTTTCCTTTCATAACTCCAGTAAACGTTTTTTTTAAGCTATTGTTAGGATTTGTCATGCGATACTCTCTTTTACTGGTGGGTCCCCACTGATGCTGCTTCAGAACAAGTCACAACAAAGCCCATGATGTTTGATACAGATGGCTTTCTTTAACATTGGGATTAAAGAGTAATTATAATTGTTAAAGTCTCTACCTTTGTTCCATTTTAAAGTACTGACAGTTTCCAAAATTATTATTGCTATCAAACTTATTTGATGTCTATGCATTTTAACAAATGATGATCAATATAAGCATTTACGTCTCCTGAATTACTTCTAATGTAACTTTGATCCACTTACAAATAGGAAATTGGTCATCCTTTTATACTATATGCAACTGGAAATAAATATTGCAAATCAGAACATTTTCTGCTGCCCTTCCCTTCTGCTTGAGTATGTGGAACAGGGTGTATAATGATTATTGATCTGATACTATTATCTGCATTTTCTACAATATTAGTACATTGCTCCTTGGCTACTCCTCCTTCCACATATACAAAAATTGGGAATCAATTGTGATGCTTCAGATCCCTGTGTACGGTATCAACATAAAAAGCTGATTACTGAAAAGTTGAGTTCTGCTGTCTGGACATGTAGGTTTTAAAGTTTCTGTCAGTTGTAATCATACAGTCCAACAGATCTATGATTCATTTTTCTGTGTATTCCATCAGATAAATTGAAAGAGTATCAAGCAAACACCCACACATAACAAATACTTTGCGTGCCAAATTGCATTGTTTTATGCTGAATGGATTGCATGTAACAAGAATTTCCGCTCCATGAATTTCAAGCACTCTGATATGTAAATTAGATTTTAAAATACAAATAATGAAGGACTTGCTCTGCTGTGTTCTTCCTGGAAGCTGAATACAGGGACAAACCACTGATGCCTTTCTAAAAAAATTGTGTGTTTTGTGTCATGTGGTATTGTAAAGATAACATTTGAGAAAACGAACTTTACATTCATCTCTGGATCACAGGAATGGGACTGAAGCATTGGAGGGCTAATGCTGCACTGTTATTACAAAGGGAGGAAGGGAATAAACTGACTCATTTCAAGCCAACATGTTTAATTTCAGTGGCTCACAAACAATAGGAAATTCATTACTTACTTAGAAAGACATAGATTAAGGACAGCCAGCATGGATTTACAGAAACATCATGTCTGATAAATTGAGTTGCATGAGATGATGATAGCAAAACTTTTGAAGCCTTCTATATAAATTGCAGCAAGATCTTTAACGAGATCCAGTGAAGTGGACTGGTCAAAAACAGGTACTGTAAGACGGGCAAAACTGACTAAGTGAAGGAAAGCAGAAAGGAATAATTAACATTAACTTTTATGACTGAAAGGCCATGACCATAAAATTCTATAAGATTCCATTTTTAGCAGCTTGCTTTTTATTGTAAAGATTAATAGAGTTAATCTTAAGATGTATGATAGAGAAGTGTGTTGACAGGGAGAAGGTATGCTTTCAATTTTGGGAGTCAGCTAAGCAAAAAAGTAGTAAGTGTGATTTAACCCAGAGAAGAGCAAGATAATATCTGGGAAAGTGTAACAAAGAAAAGGCATAGACAATAAGTAAGAGGGTATTCAGTGGTATGAAAGGACTGAGAAGTATTAAAGTGTATGTTCACAGATTGTTAAGGAAACCATGACAGACAGAGACACAAGAACCTTTAACATATGCAGTAATTTTTGCTCCAGATTCCAATATCTGCAGTCACCTTCATAAATGCTGCTTGACCTGCTGAGCTCCTTCAGCAGAGTGTTCTTAGAACAGGCAGAGAAGGAGGCTAAAAGGCTAAAAAGGATTCCTCCCTTTATTAACTGAGACAGCACAAAGATTATTTTAGAATTATGTACACTTGTTAGATCACAAGTGTGTTTGAACTGGAGAACACACATAGAAAATTTATAAGAATGGTGCTAAGGCTAGAAAATTATAGCCACATACAAAGAATGAACAGGCTATTTTTTTGTTTAGTTGGAATAGAAAAGACTAAGAAGACTTAATTAAGCTGTATAAGATCATGAAGCATATAGAAAAAGTAAAATACAAATAACTTATTTTGTTTAGCTGAGAGTCCAAACTTTGAAGCATTGATTTCAAGAATTGGCAGGACTGTACTGAAGTTGAGGGAAATTGTTTTCACCATTAAAGTTTTAGAAGAATCCCTAAATGCCTAAAAAGTACCTAATGTGTTCTTCAACAGCTGTAAACTGCTGGGTTACAGATCAAATTCTGGAAGCCAGGGTTAAATTAGGTATCTCTCTTTCAACCAGTACAGATAAAACAAACTAGTGGACTGTCCCCAATACATTTTTGGCAGATCCCTTTCACTACTATTGAATTGAATTGAATTGACTTTATTTCTTACATCCTTCACGTACATGAGGAGTAAAAATCTTTATGTTACGTCTCTGTCTAAATGACCAATGTGCAATCATAGTAATTTATAATAATTTATAATAAATAGAACAGTCAATGTAATATACAGAACACTCAAATCAGCGTGAGTTCATCAACCTGATGGCCTGGTGGAAGAAGCTGTCCTGGAGCCTGTTGGTCCTGGTTTTTATGCTGCGGTACCGTTTCCCAGATGGTAGCAGCTGGAACAGCTTGTGGTTGGGGTGACTTGGGTCCTCAATGATCCTACAGGACCTTTTTACACACCTGTCTTTGTAAATGTCCTGAAGCATGGGAAGTTCACAACTGCAGATGCGCTGGGCAGAAGCCTGTGATTAAGGGAGGTATAATTACCATACCAGGCAGTCATGCAGCCAGTCAGGATGCTCTCAATTGTGACCCTGTAGAAAGTTCTTAGGATTTGGGAGCCCATACCAAACTTCCTCAACTGTCTGAGGTGAAAGAGGCGCTGTCGTTTCTTTTTCAGCACACAGCTGGGGTACTTGAAGCTGTTTACCCTCTCAACCCCAGATCCATTGATGTCAATAGGGATCACCCCAGATCAAGTGATATCGACTTGAGGCACTATTTCAAGAAAGCAACATCTATCATCAAAGATCCATCAGGGCCATGCCACCTTTTGAGCTACCATTGGGCATGAGGTACAGAAGCCTGAGGTACAAAACACAGTAAGATGGTGACCCTTTGCATGCAGCTCTGATCGGAATCATCAGTTTTCACATTTAAGCCTATTACAGCTGAAATTCACAGTCACAGCCATGAGTACTTCAATAAGCAGCATCATTTTAAGAAGTTTAAAAAAAAATCTATCATTACTCAAAATCAATGAATCTCGGAAGGCAGACTCGGGTTGGGAGTGCTGTTCCCCTTTAAGAAAACAGAAGAGGGGACACCACACTGGTCTACAGGTACAACTGAAGAGCAGCGGCCCTAGTCTTCGACTTCCAACTATCCTTCTGGCGAATGTACAGTCTCTGGAAAATAACACTGAAGACCACAGAGCAAGATTGCAGTACCAGAGGGACATCAGTGTCTGCTGTGTACTTTGATTCATGGAAATACAGATATCCCCCATCAATTCGGATGTAGCGCTGCAGCTCGATGATTCCACCATTCTGTGCAAAGACAGGACAGCTCAGTTTTTTAAAGGCAGAGGAAGTGGAGTACGCCTCATGATTAACTCATTGTGGCGGTTTTGTCTCAGTCCTGCTCACCCGACCTGAAACATCTAGCAGTCAAATGTCATCCATTTTATCCGCCGAGGGAGTTTTTCACCATCATCCCAGTAGTGGTGTACATTCCACCTCAGGCCAATGTCAGAGAGGCACTGGAGGGGCTAAGTACTGCGATCAACAGTCACAAAATGGTGCACCCTAATGTCTTCCCCGTCATTGTGGGGTATTTCAACCAGGCCAGCTTGAAGAAGTCTCTGAAACAATTACAACCAACATAACACCTGTGGAACCATCAAGAATGCTTACTATGCCATCCCACACTCACACTTTGGAAAGTCCAATCACCTGGCTGTACTTCTACTCCAAATCCATAGGCAGAGACTAAAGACCACCGCACCAGTAGTGAGGGCAAAAAGGTATGATCAAGGGAGGCGGAGGAACACTTACAGGACTGCTTTGAGTCAGTGAACGGACAATATTCAGGGATTCATCTTAAAGTCTGAATGAATATGCTACAGTTGTCATCAAGATGTGTGGATGAGTGTATGCTTTCAAGAATATACCGGGCATACCCTAACCAAACTCTGTGGATGAATCAGGAGATTCGTAGTCTTCTGAAGGCTAGATCTGTGGCATTCAAAACCAGTGTTCCAGAACTATACAAGACCACATATGACCTACAGAAGGCTATTTTAAGGCAAAGAAGCAATTCCAGTTGAAGTTAGGGATGGAATTGGATGCACATCCGCTCTGGCAGGTTTGCAGGCCATTAATTCCTACAAAGCAAAACCTAACATACGAAATGGCTGTGTTGCTTCACTCCCAGATGAGCTTTTATGCATTTTATGCCTTTTATGCATGCTCCGAAAGGGAGGATAAAACTAAACCTGTGTAAATCCCTGCAGCATCCAGTGACCCTGTGATCGCTGTCTCGGGGGTCTATGTCCGAATATCTTTCAATAAGACAAATCCTCGCAATGCATCAAACCCTGTTGGTGTACCTGGTAGGGCTCTGAAAACCTGTGCCAACCAACTGGTGAGAGTGTGAAGGATCTTTTCAGTCCATCACTGATGCAGTCAGAGGTTCCCACCTATTTCAAAAGGGCGACAATCATATCAGTGTCCAAGAACAGCAGGGTGAGCTGCCTCAACAACTATTGCCCAGTAGCACTCCAATCTCCTGTGATGAAGTATGTTGGTCATGGCTAGAATCAACTCCTGCCTAAGCAAGGACCTGGACCTGCAGCAATGTGCCTATCACCACAATAGGTCTACAGTGGATGCAATCTCACCAGATCTCCACACGGCCTTGGATCATCTGGACAATAGAAATACCTAGGTCAGGCACAACAAACTTTATGAGAAGCTTACATAGATTCAGCATGTCATCTAAAACTTTGACAAACTTCTGTAGATGCACAGAGAAGAGTATCCTGTCTAGTTGCATGATTGCCTGGAATGGAAACACCAATGCCAAAGAACAGAAAAGTCTACAAAAAGTGATGGACACAGTCCACCAGTCTTCGTTTGTAAGTCTTTATTTATGTATAGTTTTCATAGTTTATATTGTACATGTTATTAAGAACCTAGTTATTGGGAAATACTACATGATAATGTGGTTCAGTGTAAAGTTTGTACAAAAATTTCAGCATTTGTTGCTTTTATAATAATAAACATTAATTTGTGGTAATACATACATAATGATGAGGAAATCAGTACTCTTAAAATGGAGGAAATTTGACAAAAACTTGTGAAAAGCATATATTCACAGTTAAATGCCAGAATCAGAATCAGGTTTATCACTTACATATATCATGAAATGTGTTTCTTCAGGCTGCTGGTGGTAATGAGTTGAGGGCATGTCCTGAACGGTGGAGGTCCTTAATGCTGAATGCCACCTTTGTGAGGCATCACTTTTTGAACAGGTTCTGGATGGTGGGCAGCTGGCTGAGTTTACAACCCGCTGCAGCTTTTTACGATCCTATGCTGTGGCCCAGCCACACTAAATTGTGAGACAACCAGTTAGATTCTATAGAAATTTGCTAGAATCAGAAGTTTTCATCAGCAAGCTTTTTATGATATATGACATGCACTATTGCAACCTCCATTCATATGAAAGAAGTTGCTGTTTCAATTCTCCGACTACTAACTATTTTCAGCAAAATAGTCACAAACACCTGTCAGGCAGTTTTGGATTTCTATATCCATACAATCTGCATATCCATTTCATGTTCCAAATGGAAACGAGTTTTGTATCATTTATCCTGGAGTGGCAAAGGAAGTTGGTAAAACATTGGCAATTATGAATAGTTCATTGGGCAGGGTGGAAGTGGTATGCCTGGAAACTAAACACAATTGAAAATTAGCTCTTGTATTCAAAAATATAACAAAGCAGTGACAAGTGCTTCAAACACAAAAGAATTGTTTATAATAAACCTGACAAATACCTGCATAACAATAATTCAATTATTTCATGGATCCAAGATGGAAAGATCAAACTCCTTGACTTTTTTAAAGTGAGACCAATGTGTAAGTTGTGCAATAGCTTGAATCACTTAAAAGACAATTAATATATTCACATAGACATAGTCTGGTATACATTAATAGTTTGTCATAATAAGAAATCCAGTATAGAAATTCACAACTAGATGTTCAATGTCTAGAAGTTAAGAGATCCCATATACAGTGGATTCCAAATTAATCGGGGCAGTTGCTTATTTGGGACAACTCTTATGGAAGAAAACCTAATCCTGAAAATAGCCAGGATCCATTTATTTGGACACTATGCCACTTAATTCAGACTGGAGACTGGTGCCAAAAAGTTTCTAACTAGTGTTGGTCATGTGGATTTGTATGGCCATTAAGACACTACATCGTACTTAGAAGAAACAGTTTTTAGATAGCGTCAGATGTGTGTGTTGTTCAAAAAGCAGTGATTTTTTTCACTGGTAGTCGGCATAAAGTAAGCAGCAAGACATTTCAGAACTGTTTTGTTCACCGCAGTTTCAGAAACAACTAGGAGTGAAAATAAAATGAGTATTAACAATCATCTTGAATATTACAATGAAAATTTGGAGTATGCAAGCATCAAAAGCATTGTATGAAGGCAGTCCATTATCTGCACTATGTGCCTGTGCTGATTTGTTCATTTACAGTCAATCTAAAGAACACTGCAGCATACACTGGATGAGTTCCTCCGTCAATAACCATCAGGAACTGATACACAGTTTTAAAGTCTTGCTAAGCCAACAACGTGAAGAAAACGTCATAGTAAATACAAGTTCACTGTTGACTTTTATAAATAGTCTTTGTGTTCATTTAGAAGAAAGGTTTCCTGAAGATGAGGTACAAGAATGGTCAGCTTTTGATTTCACTGCAATTGCAGATTGTGACTTCACATTTGGCGATGAACAAGTTAATGCCTAATGACTAAAATATCATGATTTTCTAGCTGAAAATACTGTAATAGTTAGACAGTTTAATGATTTCAAATTTTCCATGCAAGAAAAAATTAAATCCAAACCGATTTCAAACTTTGCTCAAATGGTGGCATTTGTACTTCAAAGTGAACAGTTTTGCGACTTTGCACAGCTGATGGACATAGGGGGAACCTTTCTTGCATCTAGTGCGGACTGTGAGCGAGGTTTTAGCCTAACGAATCAACTCAAAAGCAAGCTGAGAAACCGTTTAGGTGAATGTCATTTGGATATGTTAATGAGAATCAAAAGCTATCAATTAGATGGAAGTTCTATTAGTCTAGATAGAGTTTACAAAGAATGGGTAAATGCCAAAGACAGGAGAGAGAAAAAATAACTGAGTGACTTAAATATGTATGTTATTTTGTTGTTACTCTGTGCCATTTTATGTCAAATATTTTGTAAATCTACATAAACTGTGCCATGTGTGCATTCAGTGCGCACATACTTTTGTCACAGGAAAAAAATTTACACAACAGAAGATTTTTGCGCACAATGACTACTAAAAATTAGAGGGAACTTGGTTGGTAGTGTTCTGATTTGATCTGTATTTCATTTAAATACATAAATTGTTACTCAGTTAAACAATAATTTGTATTTTATGAGATAATTGTCAATACTGTACCTTCAAATTCTTCGTAGTTCACTCCCAGCCATTTCTAGCATTTCCAACCCTGAATGCTTAAAACCTCTGAGTAAAAAGTTCCCAATTGTTTTAATGCTTATTTCTTGGCAACTATCAGTGACATAAGTTACACACATCAAAGTTGCTGGTGAACGCAGCAGGCCAGGCGGCATCTGTAGGAAGAGGTGCAGTCGACGTTTCAGGCCGAGACCCTTCGTCAGGACTAACTGAAGGAAGAGTGAGTAGGGGATTTGAAAGTTGGAGGGGGAGGGGGAGATCCAAAATGATAGGAGAAGACAGGAGGGGGAGGGATGGAGCCAAGAGCTGGACAGGTGATAGGCAAAAGGGGATATGAGAGGATCATGGGACAGGAGGTCCGGGAAGAAAGACGGGGGGGGGGGGGGGGACCCAGAGGATGGCCAAGAGGTATATTCAGAGGGACAGAGGGAGAAAAAGGAGAGTGAGAGAAAGAATGTGTGCATAAAAATAAGTAACAGATGGGGTACGAGGGGGAGGTGGGGCCTAGCGGAAGTTAGAGAAGTCGATGTTCATGCCATCAGGTTAGAGGCTACCCAGACGGAATATAAGGTGTTGTTCCTCCAACCTGAGTGTGGCTTCATCTTTACAGTAGAGGAGGCCGTGGATAGACATGTCAGAATGGGAATGGGATGTGGAATTAAAATGTGTGGCCACTGGGAGATCCTGCTCTCTCTGGCGGACAGAGCGTAGATGTTCAGCAAAGCGGTCTCCCAGTCTGCGTCGGGTCTCGCCAATATATAAAAGGCCACATCGGGAGCACCGGACACAGTATATCACCCCCGTCGACTCACAGTTGAAGTGTTGCCTCACCTGGAAGGACTGTTTTGGGCCCTGAATGGTGGTAAGGGAGGAAGTGTAAGGGCATGTGTAGCACTTGTTCTGCTTACACAGATAAGTGCCAGGAGGGAGATCAGTGGGGAGGGATGGGGGGAACGAATGGACAAGGGAGTTGTGTAGGGAGCGATCCCTGCGGAATGCAGGGGGGGGGTGGAGGGAAAGATGTGCTTAGTGGTGGGATCCCGTTGGAGGTGGAAATGATTTTGGATCTCCCCTTCCCCCTCCAACTTTGAAATCCCTTACTCACTCTTCCTTCAGTTAGTCCTGACGAAGGGTCTCGGCCTGAAACGTCGACTGCACCTCTTCCTAGAGATGCTGCCTGGCCTGCTGCGTTCACCAGCAACTTTTATGTGTGTTGCTTGAATTTCCAGCATCTGCAGAATTCCTGTTGTTTGCGGTATAGTATCTAATGGCCCACAAGTACACATGACTGTTGCTAGTTAGAAACTGTTCAGCAAAAATCCTTGGTCCCAATTAAGTGGCATGGTGTCGCAAATAAACGAAGTGGATCCTGGTTATTTTCTCAAATAGTTAATGGTCATCCCAAATAAGCGACTGCCCCAGTAAACCAGAATCTACTGTAAATATGTAATGCCCTGGTTAAGATTTGCTCAATGGGCCAAATGGCCTAATTTTGCCTCTCTATCTTACGGTCTTTTGTTTTACAGTATTGCATTTCTACTGCTATGCTGTGAGGTATTTTTATTTTCGCAGTTTTCCTGCTAACACAGTGCGTTCTGTTTGTTAAGCTTCGTAGACAAGTGTTTTGGCTTTGGCTGCTCAGCCTAGGAATGTTGTGCCAGCCAGTTGGGTTTGTCTGGTATCATGCTGTAACATTCTGTCCAGTGGGATGCCATGGAACATTTCGAGAGAGCTGGGTGGGATCAGACTTCTGAAGGACAATAGTCTGTTTTGTTTTTGATTGACAGGGGTTTGGAAGATGAAGGTGATGCAGAGTGGAGCAGCAGGGAAGATGCTTGCAGAATCCCACTTTAAGGAGAGAGCCCTCTGTAAGAAGTGCTTTGTGCAGACAAATGGTTCCAAGGAGAAAGTGCCAATGCTTCTGAGCTAGCCAGTCCATCTGAAATGACCTTTGAGGGTTCAAACAGTGGCTGGTGTCTTTCATGCAGGATGTGGGTTCAGCACTTGAATAATCAAAGTGCAGCATCCCGACTACTTCAGAAATGAGCTCCAACGTTTATGTGCACATTTAGACCGGTTTAACTGTACTGGACTCCCCCTCACCCCCATTAACTGTTTGTTAAAGTCAGAATACCTGTAAATATACTTCCACTTTAATTTTACGCTGGTGTGAGGTCTGTTATTTCCTGTTGAGTGATAACTTTGTATGGGGCAGCATTCACCACAATTTTCATTCCCTCATTGGACTATCCCAACTTTCCTGTTAGGTTGAACCCAAATCATACTGACCCAAGACGCGTGTTGCTTATTGACAGTGACTTTATCACCGTTACCCATGCACTGCTGAGTCACATGGCTGTTAGCCATAGTTACTGTAGCTAATGAACCAAGCTTGCTACGAGCCACAGTGAGAGGGTTACACATATATTTTGCTATTTACTACCCTGAGATTCATTTCCTGCGGGCATTCAAAGAAATCAGAATCAATGAAAAACTGCACACAAGAAAGACAGACAAACAACCAATGTGCAAAATTGTGCAAATACAAAAGAGAGAAACAAAATAAAGTAATAATAATGAATAAATAAGTAATAAATATTAAGAACATAAGTTGTGGAGTCCTTGAAAGTGTGTCCATAATGTGTGGAATCAGTTATGTTGGAGTGAGTGAAGTTATCCCCGCCAGTTCAAGAGCCAGAAGGTTGAGGGTTAATAACTTCCTGAACCTGGTAGCTTGGGACCTGGGACTCCTGTACATAGTTCCTGCTGGCAACTGTGAGAAGAGGGCATGTCGTGGATTGTGAAGGTCCTTGATGATGGATGCTGCTTTCCTGCATCAGTGTTCCTTGTAGATGTGCTCAGTGGTGGGGAGGGTTTACCTCCGATGAACCAGGCCACACATACTACATTTTGTAGGCTTTTCCATTCAAGGACATGTGGTGTTTCCATATCAGGCCATGATGCAACCAGTCAATATACTTTCCACTGCACATCAATAGAAGTTTGGCAAAGTCTTAGATGACATGTTAAATCTTTGCAGACTTCTAGGGAAGTATGGATGCTTCTGTGCCTTCCTGTAGTGGTACTTACATGCTGGACCAGGATAGATCCTTTGAAATGATAATACCAAGGAATTTGAAGTTGCTGACTCTTTTCACCTTTGAGCATCTGATGAGGACTGGTTATGGACCTCCAGTTTCCTCCTCACCTCTTTGGTTTTGCTGTCATTGAATGAGAGATTGTTGTGGCACCATTCAGTCTCTGTCCTACTTGCTGATTCACCATCACTTTTGATTCAGCCAACAACAGTGGTGTGGTCAGCAAACTTATATATGGCATTGGTGCTGTACTTAGCCTCACAATCATTAGTGTTGAGTGAGTGAGTAGAGCAGGGGGCTAAGCACACAGCCTTGTAGTGCACCTGTGCTGATGGATTGTGAAGGAGATGTTGTTAATCCAATCTGGACTGGGGTCTGCAAGAGAAGAAACCGAGGATTCAGTCACACAAAGAGGCACTGTGGCCCTGCCCTACTGTTACATTTATACTTAGAGCAAAAATATTTGATGGATTTTGAGTTTGGGAATCTCTACTGAGAAGGTCTCAAAGAGAACACCTGCTTGTCATGATAAATAAAGACTTCCCTTCCATCAGTTTCTCCAGTTACTTTGTCACTGTCACAACAGTATGATGCAGCTCAAATTAGAGTGCTCATTTCAGGATTCTGATATCAGACATTGTGGCTGACACATCAGGGCTCACTGAGTATAATCAGAGCCTCAGTGCTGGGTATGTTGGCCAGTAAAAGAGCATTAATGCTGGTTTGCTAATCTTTCTAATGACGTGGAGCATTTTGTGATGGTACCTCACCTGTGCTTCGAGGTGACTGCCCGAGGGCTGTGTCTCACAAATATATGGGAGCATGGGGAGCACTACTGCTTAACTGGCTGTGAGCTTTGTGCTAGTTTTGAAGTATGAGAAATGCTCTACATTTTGCAGATTTTCATTGTTTGATTTTATTATCTAGGAGTAATATCGTACAGCAAAGCCAGTTTGGTAGACCTATGTTGCACAGCTTTTGTGCTGCAAATAGAGTGCAGGAGCTATTTCATATGCTTCAGGTAACATATTGAGAATGATTTGAAGCTCAGACTCCAAAATCCATATAATGCTCATTTGCAAATTTGTGGTGAAGAAGATTGCAAAATACGCTGGGGTGATGATGCAATCTTTATTATACCAGCCCATATTAATATGCCTCCTGTGGATTGATTGCAACATGTATACTGTCATGCAACAGATGGGAGATAAAGATGAATTTCAAATTTGAGAAGGGTATTCCATAGTTCCTCTTGATTCAAAAGCTTTTGCAAGATACAAAAAAACATGTTTAGCGGTTTGCGCTGCTTCTTGCATTTTTCATGAAGTTGGCATGTGGTGAGGATCTTGACGTGCTTCCGCTTAGATGAAATCTAATGTAATTCAGGGAGAGGCTTTTTGGCCACCACCTGAGGAGGATTTCAGTGGCAACTTTGGCTGTTGCAAACTGCAGTGAATCCTCTCCTAGCATTGAATCAGATTTGTCTTTCCTGAAGTTCATAATTATTGCATCTCTGAGAACCCCTGATACCCTTTTTTGCCAGACTTAAGAAATGAGTTTGCAAACTTGTAACTGAAGTTCCTTTCTGCCAAGTAGCACGGAAGAGTCATTGTTGTTTTTCAGATGGCATTTGCTCCCCCCCCCCCCACACACACACCACCATCACCCACAACTTCTTGTCTGGGATGGTGGCAAGGCTGGACAGATAATTTCCTGTTAAATGCTGTCCTTTCAGTACATGGAATTCACCACTTCCATTTCATAATGTGTAATTTCTTATGCTTCCCAAAAGCCACACACACTCAACTGATTTGCCTTCCGCAAAATTACATAGAAACCACATCAGTAGAAGAGGTCATTTAACCCAATCAGTCCATAATTATAGTTATTTTCCTTGTATTTTCTTGAGCCATTGAACAAATTGTAGAAAAGCACTCCAATGTTCTCAATATAAACTTCTCATTCCAGTACTATGCCTCACACTTACAGCTCTTTGTAATTCTGTTTTCTGACAATTTAACTCTTGCCAGTTAAGTGTACATAAAACAATCCCTAATAGTTAAGAAGGCCCCTTGGGAATAATCTTGAAAAGATTATTGAGGTCTGTGTGCATTGCTGTTACAAGTCAATTTTAGGGTCATACTCCAGGGTAACGTGACTGAGAACTCACTAACAACCCACAGTCCAAGTATGTACAGTTGGTAAGCTAATTGGTTATTATAAATTGTCCCGTAATTATTAACACACAAAAAATGCTGGAGGAAGTCAGCAGGCCAGGCAGCATCTATGGAAAAGAGTACAGTTGTGTCATAAGGGGGACGTTAGTGGCAGACCCAAATGCAAGACACAGACACTGAAGTACTAGGAACAGGACTAGGTTTGTCAAGAAAGCAAGGGAAGAAACAATGCTGGACATCGACGCAGGCCCTGGACAAGACTAGGATTCAGGGTCTGGGCTAGGACTTGGACTAGAGACACGGGACCCAGATGGGGAACTAGGGACAAGGAGCCTGGACTAGGAACTCAGAACTCTGGAACCAGAGTCTGGACAAGGACCCGGAACCTGGGTCTAGGTTGGGACTCGGAACCTGGGTCTAGGTTGGGACTCAGGACTAGGATCTTGGCAAGGACAGGACGCGGCTACAGGACAGGACAAGGCACCCCAGCACAGGATGAGGAATCTCCAGCAGGGGCTGAGCACCAGAACTGGATTGGGACACGAATCTCAGATTTGGACAGGGCTGGAACACAATGCCTGGACTTGGTCTTGGAACACAGGAACACAGAGCCTTGGATGTGGACTGGACGAGGTACTCCAGGGCAGGACGAGGCTCTTGGACTAAGTTTGGACTCGGCTGGGTTAGACTCTCAGATACGGAGCCGGGACTCGTCCTTGGAACACAGGGCCGGGATGCTATCGCAGGGCCGGGACCCTTTCTTGGACGCAGAGCCGGGATGACTGCCGAGAACACTTGCTGAGGGAACTGCCGAGGTAAACTGCCAAGGGACTCCTGGATTGGACGAGGCACATGGACAGGATGAGAACATGAAGCCTTGACTTGGGACAGGACTGGAACACGGCGCCTGGAACTTGGAACACAGGAACACAGAACACAGAGCCAGGACCTCTCCTTGGGAACAGGACTTAGGGCCGAGACTCTAGAGTCAGGACCTCTCCTTGAGAACAGGACCTAGGGCTGGGGCTCTTCTTTGACACGTACACTAAACAGAGGGACACAAAGAGACAGTTCCAAACTCAATGATAGATAGTTCCTTATCTTGGCGTGGCAAGGCTCCAGTCCCACTCCAGCGGTTGAACTAGATAGCGAGACAGGTGAGGATGCAGTCAAGGTAGCAGGCTAAAGTAACAGACCAAGATTACAGATGAAGGTTAGTGCCAAAGTAACTGTTGAGATAAACAGCCAAAGTAACTGCCAGGGATTCAGATGGATAGGGGAAGGGAACAGTCCTGCCCAAAACGAGAATCAGGTGCCTCAATTAAGGCACCCAATGGAACAAGGGAAAGCAGGAAAACCTGGAATAAGGAATCAATGGACTGGACCGTGAACCGGAATACAGACGTCATGGACCGGACCACGACAAGTTGACATTTTCTGCTGAGACCTTTCAGGATTTTCTTAGGGTGTTTTGCTTGGATTTCCAGCATCTGCAGATTTTCTCTTGCTTGTGATTGTCCCAATTAGGCTAGGTAAGTTAAAATGGGGGAGTGCTGGGTAGCACAGTTTGAAGAGCTGATTGCTTAATGGATGTATCTATGTACATATGTATGTTGGTTGGTAGGTAGGTATGTAGATCCATTTACATTATTCTTCCAACCTTTTCTTCAACACCCAATGGGGTGGTAGAGGCAAGTACTCTCACAACATCTAAATGAGCACTTGAAATGGCAGTGCACGAAGGCCACTGACTAAATGTCGGTAAATGGGATTAGGTATATGAATACTTGGTGTTTGGCATGGACACGGAGGGCTGAGGTCCTTGGTTCTTGGTTCTTGATCCTCCAAAATATTCCACATGGAATTTAAACTGGAGGTGGCGGAGGGTGGGCTTAAGGAGGAGATTTTTGAAGATGAAAAGCTGCCTTAAATTTAATTGGGTTTGGTTGTGTGACTGTAGTAAGATTATTCCACGCTTTAATTGTGCGGCGGGGGGGGAATGAATTGCTGTATACATCTGACCTGGTAGTTAATATTTCAAATTGAGTTGAGTGCCCTCGTCTGCTCCTAATAGGTTGGGGTTTGATGTGGGATTGGTAGTCTATGCCGAGTTGACCATTTAACATTTTGTAAAAACAGGTCAGGCGGTGTGCTTCAGATCTATCTTGGAGAGAGTTCCACTTTAATGAATTTAAAAGTTGAGCAACTCTCTCATAGGTATTTGTGACAAATTGGGCTGTCTGTCTTTGGACTTGCTCGATGGAAGTAGTGTTTTTGTTTGTGTATGGGTCCCATGCAGCAACTGCATTTTCCAAATGAGGCCTAACAATGGTGAGGTACAACTTCTCCTTAACTGAAACTGAACAATGATGAAAATTGCATCCTAAAAATTTAGGACTCCTGTTGAATGATGGGTCTGACTATTCCAGCATAGATCATTCTGGATTTTGATACCAAGATACTAGATATGTTTGGTTTCTTCAAGGGCAACACCTAGGATTTTATATGATGTTTTTTTACCTGGTTTTCTCTGCCTGTGACACGCATGGTTTCACATTTGGAAGGACTGAACGTCCGGTTCCTTTGAATACTTCAAGACCTGCCAGGTTTTGCCACTCACCTACAGAGCCGGGATAATTTACAGTGGCAAATAACCCATCGACCCGCACGTCTTTGAGGTATGTAAGGAAGTTGGGAACCCTGTGGTCAAAGCTACATTAGTTGCAGAGTGAATGAGATTTTTCCCCCCAAAAATGTACTTTATTCAGAAATATTACAAAATAGTTATTTACAAAAAACATTCGTTGACTCTGAGTCCTTATTCAATAAATAAAGTTATTTACAATAAATCATGCGTTGACTCTCAGTCCTTATTCAAAATAAAGTGAATGAGAATAACAACATTAGATAGTATTGAACGCGGGTCTCTCGAACTGTCAAGCAAGCAGCTTTACTGGCATTGTGTAAACATAATGAAACGTCACAAAACGATATAATGATCTGATTACCTATTTTAATCACGTTGGTTTAGTGAACTCTTCTCAACTTTGAATAACACAAAGAGATATTTGATATTCACTCCAATTTAACGTTTCATCTGAAGACAGCACCTCTGCCAACGAAGGTAAATATGGCCAGGTCCAGTACTGGAATGTTATCTTCTGACTCGGACAACCGCACAACGGCTTGAGCTTCTGTAAACAAAGTCTGTTTTCTATTGAGTAGGTTAGACAATAATTTAGAATGGTAGGCAGCAACCGGTCTTCTACCCCACTCGTTTTCCAAATCGCAACACAGTCGTGGTCAGGAAACCACCTCTGCGAAACCATCAACTCATTCTCCCCATTCCGGCGGCAAGTTGAATGGGAAAAAAAAGTTCGAGCAAGGCTCGCGCTGTAATTGGATCCGTCACAGCTGAAGAAGGCTCCAAGCGGCAGCAATTCAAAGTGCGCACAATGTGAAAAGACCACGTTGGAAGGAAGGAACGAAGTGAGCAGCGAACACTTGGCCGAGCGCACAGCGCCCTGCGACCAGCGCAGATCCCAGTCACACGCGACGTCACAGCACGAGACAGCGAGCTGTACTCGTTCCTCTTCACCGGCGCGGCCAATGGGAAGAGAAGTATTGGCGTGTGGGTTCTGCCCCCCTTTATGACGTACGTGCGCAGGCGGCGTCACGGGAGGGGAGGGGGTTGGGTTGGGTTGGGTAGGGAAGCGAGCGTCGGAGTGAGTGAAGGAGGCGGCAGAGGCTGCGGCTCGGCGGGCGGGGAAGGAACGGAAAGGAAAGGAAGCGTTTGGCAACTGAGCAGGTACGGCGAGCGCTGACCAGGCAGCCGGTGGTGGTCACTGAGTCGGTCACCACCAACTCCTGTAAGTCGGACGGCGGTGAAACGTCCGGCACCGGCCAGGTGTTCGTTGGGAGACACTTGGCGCGACTTGTTCCGCGTTTGGTGCGGCCGTGCCGACACCGCGGAACCGCGACTGCCGAGCACATTGTCTGCCTCGCTTGACTCCGGATTCGGCCGTGCTGCCGGCGACAGGGAGCCGCGGCGCCCCAGTGATGGATCGAACGGCGCCGGCGACGATTAAGTTTGGTGGTGAAGTTTCCTGGCCGGTTAGACGTTGCCGGCCGGGTGCGGGCTCCCTGCTCTCGGGCTGCGGCTCCGGGCGCCGATTTTATTTTGTGTTTTCCCCCCTCTCTATATTATTCTCTCTTTGTTCTTCCCTCCTTCTCTGACAGCTCTGCCTGTCTAACGAGGAGATGCCGCTCCTCCACCGTAAGCCGTTCGTCAGACGAAAGCCGCCGTCCGACCTGAAGCCGGACGAAGAAGTTTTCTACTGTCGGGTGACCAGGGAAATCTTCAGGAGTTACGAGTGAGTTGCGATTTCACCTCGTCAACCGGTCGCTAAACTTTCTTCCGCGCAGATGCTCTGGCTGATAACCGCGGGTCGGATGGCTGGGGATACTAGCGCTGCCTTTCTAGCCCCTTACGCGGCCGTACTTATTATTATTGTTTAAATCAACAAATAATGGTTCGAAATCTACGTTAACGGCACGGGGTTTAGTGAGCAACCTCTCCCACGGCCGCCGTGTCCTAGGCTCGACAAAACCCGGGTGTTTCTTAAGTGGTAATAAACTCGTGTCGGTTGTGAGTAGGCCTTGTACTGTCGGATCATGTAAATTTATTCATATACCATGATGTCTGCTTTTTTCTCCCTTCTCTATATGCGCGCATTCACTAAGTTCTGAACGAATTTGCGCCAAGCCAAACGTGGCTTGGTCCTCAATTCTCTGGTTTACATTGTGCCAGGTCAGAGCTTCATTTTGGATAATCCTCTAACGCGGAGGGACAACTTGAGTTTCTGGGCGACATGTGGAGAGCGTGGGTTGTTTTGGTGGTTATCCGAATTGCCTCTTTTGTACAAGGACTCAGTAATGGGCCTAGTTTAGAGAGCCAGAGACTGCTCATCTCTATGCAGCAATACTGAAAGTTATTTTCATAGTGTCATTTTAAGATGTCGAAGACCTAGTTCGTGAATTTTTTTTAAAGACAATATAACAACCACGATTTGTTTGCCTTAAAAATGATTCACTTATTACCGCTAAGATAGACGATAGAAGAGGAAAGGCTAATGGAAATGGTCACAAAATGGTATATTAAAAGACTTGATCTAAAATAACCTCTTGGAGTGACTAGATTTTTTTAAAAAGCCTAGGAGTTCCTTAATTGGAATCTTGTCTTTTCTAAGTTTTGCAAGTTTTTTATATTTAGTGGGCAGCACCACTGACAATTTTGTATTCATCGCATTGAAGGCTTAATTGTTGTATGGATGCTGATAAACTTTGAGATTACTGCCCATTTATGTCGAAATTTGCTTTTATTTAAGTAGTTAAGAAGGTTCTTTTTAGAAAATGTGTTTCAGTTTGACCTGTTGACATTTGTAGATGGGAATCAAATGATCACTTTTCAAGGAATGAACTTGATAGAATATGTGAAGATTAACACCTGCAAAATTTAAAAACAAGTAATATGGATTATTTGTTGATACCAGTTTCTTGCCATCATGTAAGCAGATTGTTGCCCCCCCCAGTTAATGATGAATTTACTGGTCAACCACACTTTAAATTATAAATATTTAATGAATATTGTACCATATCCACCCTGGTGTGCAATTGCACTGTTCCACAATCTGTGCCGGGTGATTGTCCATCCAAAGACTAGGAAATCTCATCCATTAACTTGTAAGAAATGGAAGTAGGAGCAGCTTATTTGACTCTGCCTTTTCCATTCTCTAAGCTTAAGACTGTTCTGTACCTCCACACAGTTTTCCTACCGACCCCTTAATCCTTTGATTCACTTGTATCTTCAAAACATAATGATCTTTTGAACGTACTTTGCACTGAATCATGGGCCTCCTAAAATTTGTTCCCTTTATAAATGGCTATTGCTTATTTTGAGTGTTACCGTGATTCTAAACTTGCTCTGTCAAGAGAAACATCAACATCAAAGACATCAAATCAACGTTAACCTTCTGAAATCCGAAAAGAATCCCTCTTGTTTTATTAAACTCAGAATATACTGTACTGCAGTCAGTTAAATCTCTGTGCAACAAACCTACAATCTCTTAAATCAATATGGTGAATTTCAGTTGCACTCATTCAATCACAAGTAAACAGATGAGGATGTCAGACCTTCATTTTTGGATAGAGTTGTATGAAAGACTTGCATTAAAAAGAGATGAGACATCTGTTCTTGTGCTGAAAGTCTTTTGCAATATTAACAAACATACCATTTGTCTTACTAATTACTTGCTCTGTCTACATGTTAAATTTCAGTGATTCCTGTAGAGATGCCAGGTCTATTTAAAGGTAATACCTTTTACTCTCGCACTTTCATAAGATCTTTTTTCTCTGTTAGAATGGATGACATTCAACTTTTCCACATTTTACTTGTCATTTACTTGCTCTTCAACTGCCTATATCCCTTCAACACATTTTAACATTGTGCTAATAGTCCATTCTTCCAGCTGGCTTTATATCTTCTGTGTTATGAGTAGTAGTCCAGATTAGATCCCAGTAGTACCCCACTGATCATAGCCTTCCAATCTGGAAATGATTCAGTTATTCCTTCAAGAATGACTAATTAAGACTGAGAAGACAGGGTTGGCAAGATGGCCCTATTTGAACATTAAATAATTTGTCATTAAAGCACCCAAGATTATGGGATGTGGGGAGGCCAGATTTTTCCATTAACCTAGCCTCAGTCCATGCCAGTATATTACCCCCAAAATTGTGCTCTAGTTTTGTTTAATAATCTAATGTTCATCACTTTATTCATTTTTTTTCTGGTGGTTGGAATGCCATTTCAACTGGTTCACTCTGAACAATTCTGCTAATTGCAATCTCAAAACAAATCAACATGTGTATAGTTCCATCAATGCCTGTCTCACCTTAACACTTCTGTAGCTGCCTGTTTTCTTTTCCTTCTATAACTCTAGAGGATGTATTTGCTTCCTTCATCTCGGTGAGAACCATTCTTGAATTTGTGTAATTTTGGTAGGTGATAATTAGTGGATCCACTTTAAGCACTAGGATACTAGTTATCAAGTCCTCACACATCAAAGTTGCTGGTGAACGCAGCAGGCCAGACAGCATCTCTAGGAAGAGGTACAGTCGACGTTTCAGGCCGAGACCCTTCGTCAGGACTAACTGAAGGAAGAGTTAGTAAGAGATTTGGGAGGGGGAGATCCAAAATGATAAGAGAAGACAGGAGGGGGAGGGATGGAGCCAAGAGCTGGACAGGTGATTGGCAAAGGGGATATTATCAAGTCTTGTTTGTTTTTTCCTTTTTACTCTCATTTGTTTCATTGATGCCAAATTTTTGGGATTGCCTTGGTCCTCAGTTGAATTCTGATTCTTTTTCTCTCATAATTCTCAGGAGATGGGTCTCTTTGTGCAGCAGTATAAGCCTTTCACTTGATTTTGTATCATTTTTAACCCCTGTTGATGGCTTCAGATGTTCCCTGACAGTCCTTTAGGAAGTATCTGTGCTGGTGATCTTTCTATCGAATGAGAGTGAGTCACACCCATGTCATTGTTGGCAAGCACTAAAAATGGAGGCCAAGTTCCCTTTCACAGAAAAAGGATTGCTCTTCTGTTGTTAATTCTCATCCCCTTGATAGCATTGATAGTGAATACAACATGTGACAATAATTTCAAATATTTGTACTAACAAATTGTCTGTGGACCTCCATTTAAATCTTAAAACTGTCTTGAAGGATTCCTTTCGTTTACTGTTGCTGAGACCTGTAATCTTCTGTACAGTGCAAAAAAAGCTTAAACTGAATATCATTTGCATTCCTGCAGATTCTATACTAAAAGTGATCTGCAGTTAAATGTGACAATAGTTTTGCTTTATTTTGGGTTGCAATTTCATTGGCTGTCTGTTAGTTGCTTATTATAGAAAGAATAAGATGTCACTGCATAAAAGCATCTTCGTAAAAGTTGGTGTGTGTTTAATGTGGAAGTGTGCTTTATACTTTTAGTGGAGAAAACTATATTTTTGCAATTCAGGATGAATTTTAAATATATCTGAGATTGTCAGAAATTGCTTGCACTCAATTTTTCAATTAATGACATCACTTGTGTATTTGTCTGGTCCCATCTAATTAGCATCTACATCATAAACTACTTGTAACAGATTAAAGTTCATTTCATTCCTCTAATATGAAATGAAACTAAGATGCCATTTATACTAATCTAAAATTTAGAACGAACATGCTAGATACTCAGCAGGTCATGTGCATCTTTAGATAAGTTGTTTCAATTTTAGATGGGTGTATTTTCATCAGAACTGGGTATAGTTGCAGATTTGTGGAAGAGTTTGTGAAATGGTGAGAGACAGTAAATGACCAATTTGAATGAAATTAAGCAGTAATAGCACAAAAGAGGAAATAAAAGGTTAGTTTGAAGGAGTTAGATGTAGACTGGCCATTTTCATGATTAAAAGGAATTCTGGATGTGATTATTGAACTTCTACTGGGTCCTGAAGCTTTTAGATATTTTTTGGAAGAAATCGTACTGGTCCACAAATTTGCATTGGAATTTGTAGAACTGTATCAGAACTCAGAGAGATTGGACTGTAATCTAAAGGAGAATCGTAACAATGAGCCTGCGAACATATTTGAGCTATTTAAAGTGCACTTACTTTTCCCATAGTTACGAGCTATATTAAATCAGAAGTGAAAATTGCTACTTCCCATAAAAATACTTGGTGCTGGATGTGTAAGAAGTGAAGATTTAAAAGGGTAGCATTGTATCTCCTGTGCCTGCGTAATGAGATGTTTTAGGAAATGCCATACATATTGATAGTGAAGGAAGAGTAAACTAGAGCAACTGAGGGGATGATACTTCAGGATGCTGAAAGGATGTAAAGACGTCACAGACAACAAATTTTACGACATACGTTAGTGATATTAAACATGATTCTAAGATGCTGGAAATTGTAAATGTCGTTGTAATAATTGTGAGCCTTTGTGGGTAGAAATGTGAACAAAGGGACTCCCTTAGTTCTGGGGTTTGTAAGTGGGGAGAAAAGTAAGAGCAGAAGTGTAACTAAATTCACTGTATTTTATACCTCGAAATTCAAAGTAAATTTATTATGAAAATATGAATATGTCACAATATACAAACCTGAGATTCATTTTCTTGTGGACTATTCACGGTAGATACAAAGAAATAGGATCAATGAAAAACTGTACCCAAAGAAAGATGGACAAAAAAACAATGCAAAAGGCAAAAAAAAAGTCCAAGTACATAAGAGAAAAATAAAATAATACTGAGTCCTTGAAAATGAGTCTATAGTTTGTGGGATCAGTTCAGTGTTGGAGTGAGTGAAGTTATCCCTTCTTGTTCAAGAGCCTGATTGCGAGGTAATAATTGTTCCTGAACTTGTGGGTCCTGAGTCTTCTGTAACACCTCCCTAATGGCTGCAGTGAGAAGAGAGCATAAACTGGATGGTGGGGATCTTTGAGGGATGCCTCTTTCCTGCAACAGTTCTCCTTGTAGGTGTGGTCTGTGGTAGGGCTGTATCTACTACATTTTGTAGGCTTTTCTGGTCTTGGGCATTAATATTTCCCTACCAGGCAGTGATGCAACAGGTCAGGATACTCTCCACTGTGCATCTATGGGAGTTTGCCAAAGTTTTAGATGACATGCCGAATCTGCACAAACTTCTAAGAAAGTGAGGTGCTATAGTGCCATCCTTGTAATGGGACTTGTGTGTGGTCCCAAGATAGGTCCACTGAAAAGATAACGCCAAGGAACTTCCCTACTTAACACCGCTTTTTTTTTCTTTGCAGTGACTTTTTTGAAAGAACCATACTTTGCAACAGTCTGGTCTGGAGCTGTGCCATTACAGGAAAGCCAGGGCTAACTTACCAGGAAGCAGTTGAGTCGGAAGCCAAGGCCAGACAGAATCTTCAAAATTTCCCTGATCCACTGGTGATGCCCATCCTTTACTTAGCGTCACTTTCCTATTGCTCACGACTCCATGAGCTCTGTGAAGATCTCTACGTGTATACGCAACATCGATACTTTGCAGGAGAGATAGTAGAAGTAACTGGTCTTAATGGTCTCAGGTATTGATGTAATATAAAATATTAGCACTTTGAAAGGGATAACTCTTTGCATTCCTCTGCCATCTTACATTGTGGTCCACTGAATATTTTTTCTTTGACGTCCTCAAAACTGCACACTTTTTCCAATACTTGTCGCAAAAGCACTTGGGATGGATTTGTATTTCTAAGTGGTGTGTCACAAGTTAACTTTTCCTGTTTTTACTCCCAATTCTCAATGTATTACTTCCTGCACTGTGATGCTACAGACCGGGGTTCCCAGCCTTTTGTGGGCCATGGACCTATACCAAGGGGTCCATGGACCCCGGGTTGGGAATCCCTGCTATAGATGTTACCTTGATCAATTTAACGATGTTTACATATGAATTTGACAACATTGCTTTTTCATTAAGCTGGATTGCACAGTAGTGTATCCTTTTACCTGATGGCAATTTTCAGCAAAGCATAGTGCTGTTTTTTTTTAATATTACTTGCTACAGGTTCTTTTTGCCCTTTGCTACCACAATTAAAGTATGTTAACTTGTACGCATAGTGAAGTGAATGACAGTACAAATGGATCTGCAATGTCAAGGGATCAGGGTGCTGTTTTGCTTTACTGAGTAAGAAAGTCAGAAGTTCAAGTCCCACTCCAAAATGATTCCATGAGTTATTTTGATACCATACTGAATGAGTGCAGCTTTTTAAGGCTTTAACTTTGCATTTGAAAGTGATACTTTGCTAGTTTCAGTCAAATGAAAACAAGTTGTACCTTGCCTAGCATTTGATCTACCACCAATAACACCAAAGCAAATTAATTGGTTACAGGTCTCATTGCAAGTCCCAGAGTCACTCAAGTGAGTTAGTTGCTGTATTGTCATGCCAATATTTAAGTAGCATACTAGCTGTAAATGCCAGAGGGCATCCTACAGATGTGAAAGATGCTTTTTTTAAAAATGCAAGTCTGCATTTTTGTATACTCTTCATCCCAGAAATAAGAACATGATTTTGAAGTTGGTTTCCCCATTTTCTCAGATATTTGACCATTTTTTCCCTTACAGTCTTAAAGGGCAGAAGCAATGGAACATAAATATTTAGTTTACATTGATTATAATGTATTTATTAAGTCAGACTTTAATCAGACATACAGTAAATGCAGACTTTGAAGTTAATGTCTATATTCTCAGTAGTAAATGAAAACAGTAATTTTCAGATTAAGTAGATGGAACTTTTTTTTAAACAACCCCATCCCAATAGAAGGAAAGGGTTTGGGGTGGTGTGTTCCAACACATGTGCAGAACTGCACATTTTCCCTGTGAGTATATTGTTGAAGACTTTAAGAGCACCTGCATTTTGATGTTGAGATTGTAGTGTTTGACAGTTTGTGTTTAGAGCACACTTACACGAGTAATGAATGTACATTGTATGCCATTGACAGAATCGAGATGTATAAGCTTAAATGATTCCTCATGAAAATGACTCGAACATTTTCTTTAAAAGAACTGCATATGTTTGGAGTACCATTTAAAATTTGTATTTCTGGATTCAAAAACAAATGAAGTGCCAAATATTTGGGCAGTTATTCAAATCCAGCTAGCCTATGTTAAGTTTTCATTAGCTGTATTTGATGAAAAGTTTCTCTTTTTTTTTTTTGGATTCAATTGAAATTTTTTTTTTTTGTAGGCAAACATGTAAGGTTTTGGAAGTTCTGACCCCACCGATGCTAAATGGGACTGCTAATGGACACATAAGTAACAGAACTGAAGATGTTGTAATTGTCATTAGTGATGAAAGTGACATTGAGGAACAATCCAAAGTCTCGACAGCTTCTCCATCAATTGGGTAAATCTTTACATTGCACCTAGATAGACTAATTTGTGTCTTTAGTCTGTTCTACTGGCACTGCTAGGTTATAAATAAGATAGTTGAGAAGCATCATAATGTGGTGAGAGATTAGAATAATTACTAATCTCTTGTGTGGAAACAGCAATGGTTTGATGTGAATAATTTAAACCAGTTGAATAGCCCACTTTCTTTCAACTCTTTACTTCATTTTTTTTCTATTAATTTCATTCATTTATTTTTAGTTTGGCCATTTAATTCCATAATCTTGCAGCTGAAATTTCTTTTCTCCCACTTTATGTAGAGATTCTTGTTGCTTTAAGTTATGTTTTTGAAGCTGTTTCTCATTTTTTTTTTTCTTTTTAAATTTTAAATTGGCTTTCTTAACTACATGTGCCATTTCCTTGAGCAGGTGATAAGTGGAACAGTTAGAATTTACAGCAAATGCCTTTTTACAAGTTAAAACTTGTCTGATCTGTTACCTTGAAAATCAAAATTATGGTTTAGTGAAACATTTTTTTGCGAAGTAAACTGATTAGCAGAATATTAGAGCTTTTGGAGTGGGCTATCCATCAGAAGTAATAGATGAGCTGAGCTGTTAACATTGCTGTTGGAATGGCACATATTGCATTCCAGTATTGGATGTGATGATGAGCTTGGAAATTTGATGAAAAACATATTTGGAAATGGCAGTAAGCTCTAACTGTAGACTTGTTTTTGTATTTGACAACAATTTTTGTCAGACTAATTGAATGTGCAGACTAATTTCTAAAGTTTTTTCTTCTGTTGGCAAAACCAGTGTGTTAACAAGATCGAAGATTTATAGCACAAAATATCAAATCAAGCATAATATAATGTTGCCTGTTGTGATCTATAAATTAACAAAGCAGCAACATTGGCCTTAAAGATTTTGCGCATCCCACCTGTGATTGTTGGATTCCTCCCACATCCCAAGTTAATTGCCCATAATGTACATGGGTAGTCATATAACTGGGAGGAATTGATAGGCACATGCGTGAAAATACATTACAGGGAATTAAGTAGATGAATATGCCTGATAAATATGCTATGACAGCTGGCATAGGCTTAATAAGTGGTCTCCCATGCCATAAGAAAATGAAACAGCAGTGAGTAAACATTTTGGGCAAATTTATATTTGACTATGAACATGGAAAAGTTAAGAGTATTTCTTATTTGGAGAAAGTGAATTGTGCACCTTTGCTTTCTAGGAAATTGGGTTTCTTCTGCTGATATTTGTTCATGGGCATCCTAATGGATGTTTATGCTGAAAAATTAAAACTCTCTCTCTTTGGAGTGCAGCAAAAACAATTACAGAGGCAATTACAGTATTTGCCCAGTTATCTAGTATCTTGAATTAAGCAATTCATGTTTCTCATAGTAGTCACCCTATAGTTTCTGTTTGTCAGTTAGGTGTAATCTTGTATCATAGGTCCAAACCTACTTCAATTCAGTTGACAAAAATGTATAAAACATTAAATTTATTTAAGTACTTGAGAGTCTGGAGTAAAGCTAAGGGAAGAACTACAGGGTTTGGGTAGAAACTAAGTCTGGTAACTGCTTAAGTTTCTTTTCGAAATCCCTACACAAATCATTTGAGAAGGTGGATAATGGTGTGGCTCAGCAGTCCACTTTAGAAAAGAAATTCAAAAAGGCTTGTACTTGCATTTTATAACAGTGGTGTATTTAATTTAACAAAAAACGATGAAAGCTTGCGAAGTTAAGCAGCACAATATTGTTAAAATTTGATATTGTTTTTGCAGGGAAAAAAGCAAGATTGATGTATCTTTATTTAAGTACAAGGTGAAACCACTTAAAACTGAAGGAAATGAAATCATAATTAAAGCTGCCCAGATGAAGTGAGTATCTGGGATGTTTCACTAGAAGTTTAAAATCTACATGAATATTGAAATATTTGCTGAAAGATGTATCTTTTGGAAATCCTATTGTCTTTTGGTGCCTTGATGGTGATTCACAGTGACCAAGACTGGTTCCTCAATACTCCTAGTTATTCAATAATCCAAAGGGAAAGTTGGTGAGATTACATTATTAATCAGGCAAGGTAACAGTGCAGTGTTGGCGCGTGGCCAAGTGGTTAAGGCATTTGTCTAGTGACCTGAAGATCGCTAATTCAAGCCTTGGCTGAGGCAGTGTGAGGGTCCTTGAGCAAGGCACTTAACCAACCACACATTGCTCTGCGACGACACCGGTGCCAAGCTGTGTGGGTCCTAATGCCCTTCCCATGGACAACATCGGTGGTGTGGAGAGGGGAGACTTGCAGCATGGGCAACTGCTGGTCTTCCATACAACCTTGCCCAGGCCTGCGCCCTGGAAACCTTCCAAGGTACAAATCTATGGTCTCACGAGACTAATGGATGCCTATAATATCAGTGCAGTGGTGAGTGCTGTGCTGTGGGATGTAATGAAAGTAAGCTCTGGGAGGGTTAAAAAAAGGCAAGGGTGAGGGGTGGTGTTTAAAGACCCTGATGTGTTCTTGTAGAATAGGAAGCAAATTGGGGAAATATTGGCAGTGTGCATATTGATTAGACTCATCAAGTTATCAAGGTCACTGGGGAAGAAAAATGATATAATGCAGCAAGGATTCTTTCCGTGTTATTGCATTTGTGGAGCATGCTGGCGAGGCCATACCTGAAATACTGTGGACAGTTTTAGTCTTTAAGAATACTTAAGTATTGGAGGAAATCTACAATGCTAATCCCTGGGATGGGAGTGTTGCTCTGTCATAAGCAGCAAAGTGAAAAGTTGAGGTGGAAACACAAAATTGAATAGATCATGACCATGCCCTCTGAGAATGTCTCAATCAAGGACACAAGTACAAGATTAGAGGTAGTCTGTGCCAGGGGACATGGCCTCAGAATAGAAGGGCATCCCTTTAGAACAGAGATGAGGAGGAAATTCTTCAGCTGGGAAGTGGTGAATCTGTGTAAGACGTTTCCACAGGTGACTGTGGGAGCCAGTTCATTGGGTATATTTAAAATGGAGGTTGACAAATTCTTGATTAGTATCAAAGATTATGGGGAGAAGGCAGGAAAATGGGGTGAGAGGGGAAGTAAATCAGCTATGATCAAATGGCAGTGAATACCCAGTGGGCCGAATGGCCTGATTCTGTTTTTGTTTTATGGGCTTGGAGCACAGAAACAGGCTCTTTGGCCCATCTAGTTTATGCCAAACTTATTCTGCCTAGTCCCATCAACCCATACCTTGGCTATAGTCGTCCAAATACCTCCCAGCCATGTTCTAACTGAAATTTCTCTTAAATGTTGAAATTGAACATAACTTTGGGAATTTCTTGCAGGGGTTTGCTATTCTCTAGAATTCTGAGGATTGAAGGCTAGATCGAACATTTTTTTGAGATGAGATGATTAATTTTGAAAAATTGTTGAATTGAAAGAAATAGAGTGAAATTTAAGGAACTTGGAATTAATCTGCCATGATGGGATTTCAGAAATTGAAGAGATACAAGGGATGGGTGGTGGGCAGGTGTCTACTCCCACTGGGGGTGTGTGTGTGTGTATCTAAGTAGCTATGATTTAGATTTTCTTTTCTTTTACCAGTCGCAAGAAAAATCAATATTCCCGGGATAAACTAAAGCTCTTCCTCAAACAGCATTGTGAATTGCGGCATGGCAGACTTAAGGTTAAGGTAAGATTGATCAAGTTGGTGTACTGGATGATCATGGATTTTCAAGGCAATATTTGTATTATTAAAGCCTTGCGTCTGTGGTGGGAAAGTGTTGGAAAAGGTTCTTAGAGATAGGATCTGTGGACATTTAGAGAATCATGGTCTGATCAGGACAGTCAGCATGGGTTTGTGAAGGGCAGATTGTGTCTAACAAGCCTGATAGAGTTCTTTGAGGAGGTGACCAGGCATATAGATGAGGGTAGTGCAGTGGATGTGATCTATATGGATTTTAGTAAGACATTTGACAAGGTTCCACACGGTAGGCTTATTCAGAATGTCAGAAGGCATGGGATCCAGGGAAGGTTGGCCAGGTGGATTCAGAATTGGCTTGCCTGCAGAAGGCAGAAGGTCATGGTGGAGGGAGTATGTTTGGATTGGAGGGTTGTGACTAGTCCCACAAAGATCTGTTCTGGGACCTCTACTTTTCGTGATTTTTATTAACCACCTGGATGTGGGGGTAGAAGGGTGGGTTGGCAAGTTTGCAGACGACACAAAGGTTGGTGGTGTTGTAGATAATGTAGAGGAATGTTGAAGATTGCAGAGAGACATTGATAGGATGCAGAAGTGGGCTGAGAAGTGGCGGATGGAGTTCAACATGGAGAAGTGTGAGGCAGTACACTTTGGAAGGGCAAACTCCAAGGCAGAGTACAAAGTAAATGGCAGGATACTTGGTAGTGTGGAGGAGCAGAGGGATCTGGGGGTACACGTCCACAGATCCCTGAAAGTTGCCTCACAGGTAGATAGGGTAGTAAGAAAGCTTATGGGGTGTTAGCTTTCATAAGTTGAGGGATAGAGTTTAAGAGTCGCGAGGTAATGATGCAGCTCTATGAAACTCTGGTTAGGCCACATTTGGAGTACTGTGTCCAGTTCTGGTCATGTCACTGTAGGAAGAATGTGGAAGCATTGGAGCGGATACAGAGGAGATCTACCAGGATGCTGCCTGGTTTCGAGAGTATGCATTATGATCAGAGATTAGGGGAGCTAGGGCTTTACTCTTTAGAGAGAAAGAGGATGAGAGGAGACATAATAGAGGTATACAAGGTATTAAGAGGAATAGATAGAGTGGATAGCCAGCACCTCTTCCCCAGGGCACCACTGCTCAATACAATGGGGACATGGCTTTAAGGTAAGGGGTGGGAAGTTCAAGGGGGATATTAGAGGAACGTTTTTTACTCAGAGAGTGGTTGGTGCGTGGAATACACTGCCTGAGTCAGTGGTGGAGGCAGATACACTAGTGAAATTTAAGAGACTACTAGACAGGTATATGGAGGAATTTAAGGTGGGGGCTTATATGGGAGGCAGGGTTTGAGGGTCGGCACAACAATGTGGGCCGAAGGGCCTGTACTGTGCTGTACTGTTCTATGTTCTGTTAACATAATTGTTGGAGAATGAGCGCAGGCTTTGCGCTTTCATCCACTGGTGGCTTTCTTTCTAATCAGTTTTTACATTGAACTGTATGTATCTTGAAATGATACCAAGTATGCTGCATTAGATCTTGAAGAAAACCTACAATAGCCTTCCGTTTCTCATTGCAGTTTATTTCCACTAGAACTATCCTGCTTAAGTTAGGCCTATGAACTCTCCGTGCTGATATAAATACAGTTTTAAAGAATCCTATATTTTAAAAATGGTAAATTCAAATGTTGAACATTTGGATACTGATTTGGTTTATATTGCTCCAATGCTGAGGATAAAGAATAAACTGAGATGTGATCCATGGTGTCCTATAACATTCATTTTCACTTTGCTTTTCTTATTAGATTTTTGTTTTTGCTGCTTTTGACTTCCCTTTTGACCTGCCACTAGAGGGTGCAGGAGTTGTATCCTTGTAAGTGGTAGTTAAGCAATATCTAATTTTATAATTTCAAAATGGATGCTACATTGAATCATAAGTCATTTGAAAGTTTAAATACAAGAGAAAGATAGTTTTGAGGTATTACTGCTTCAAAACTAATAACCCCATACTAGATCCACAAATTGTGAACAACTTCTTTGCCTTTCTCCAGTATCTTAGTTTTAAGTTTTCATCGTAACCCTGTTTATGAAGTGTGAGGCTAAATACTGCAGGTAATAAAAATCTGAAGTCAGAAAATGTGAGAAATATTCAACAGATCAGACCAGCTCGTGCAGGGTGAAAAATAGGGTTAGTGCTTTTGGTTAATGACCTTGTTAAAATTTTGTTTTTATTCATATATGTGAACTATTGAGATACAAAATTCATATAATCTAGTACATGGAAGCACTATTGGGGAACTGTATCCATTCAAACTATCTGTTTATGCCTTGCCGAATCCAAATTCTTTTTGCTGGCTGGTGGTGTAGTGGCATCTGCACCGGAATTCGAGGTGAGTGGTCTCCGGTTTGAATCCAGCCAGCTCCTTTCTCGCTTCCATCTGTGCTGGGTTGAGCATTGAGCTAGCAATTCAATCTTGTACAAGAAAACCCGACACGCTAAAGAAATGACAAAGTTGCCACCTGATACACCACAAGGTGCAGAAAGGAACAACAGCAATCCAAATTTATCTGCCCTTATTGCCATTGACGTGCTGTGTCTGAACCAGCGTGTATCTATGAAGATTTGGACACACTTTCCTCTGTAGAGTTACTACTTCTATATTCTCAAGACGTTAAAAATGATCTTTATCTCTCGTTCCTAACCATGCTAGGTCATCCTTGATTGTCAATAAGTATATTGTGCATGCTTTACCAATTCCAAGTTTTGAGGATTAATTATGTTATCCAGAAATTCTTTTTCTAAAATCCAGTTCAAATGTCTTTTCACTAAGAGCATATTTAAAATACATTTGGTTATATTCAGTTGAGAGAAAAAGGTTGCTTGTGTTGTACATGGTTCAGCTTATGGGTACATTTAATTCCAATGTCTTTGCTTTTATTCAGTCTACAACAATAGATAAATACAAGCTTTCAGAGCAGAACTTCTTACATTTGTTTCCGGATGATCTATCAACATTTACCTTGGGTTCTAACAAAGGGCGAGTAAGGATTCCGAAGAACTGTTCTTCATTAACAAATGTGAGTATCAAGAACCTTAGGACGAAGGGTCTCAGCCGGAAACATTGACTGTACCTCTTCCTAGAGATGCTGCCTGGCCTGCTGTGTTCACCAGCAATTTTTATGTGTTGCTTGAAATTCCAGCATCTGTAGATTTCCTCGTTTTGCATTGTTGAATGAAGTATTTGGGATTTAAAGATGCTGCTGTAGTTTCTGAAAATATATTTTTTGCTTGGTTATCTGATTTTTAAATTTCATGCTATTGAATTTTACATTGGAATTGTGTGCAAACTGGTTTCAAGTGACTTAAAACAATATTGAACATTTACAGAAGCAGGGGTAAACCATAAGGTCCCTGCCTTAATCTTGTGTCTCTGCTTCTAGACAGCCATCTGATTCAATTTTTAAACCTAGATGTCTGTTGATCTCAGATTTTTTACGTTCAATGACAAAGTATTTGCAACTTTGAGATGAGGGATGCCAAAGATTTGTATCTCTGTATAAAGATATTTGTCCTAATTTCAGTAATAAATGGCAGATCCTTTTGTAATTGTACCCCTTTATTATCTATTTGGAGGAAATAGCCTCCTGTTATCTGCCCTGTTAATCTCCATCATAAATTCATAGAATTAGCTGTAGTAGGCCATATAGCCCTTTAAGCCTAGACTGTCATCGTCCTTTTATCCTGGGAATTGGTCTGGTACCAGAAATCTTGTTGGTCCCTTCTCAAGTAAGACTATGACATTTGGTCTGCGGTGTTGCGATGAAGATGACTGATTGGAGCAGTCTGATCCTGGAAGCTCCTTTCACACAAATGACAAAGGTGTGGGATGCTGTAGCATCAATGGTTATTGTTTTCTGAGATTCCCTTTTCTGGTTTGCTTTCTCTTTCCTACTTTCCTCATATGTGCAAGCACTTTTTTATGCAGATATTCAAAAAGGGCAATCCAGTGCTGCTTGTTCTCAGTGGTATATGACAGTGTTGAAATTCTTCCAAGAGAGTCTTTGAATCTTTTTCTGTCTACCACTTGATTGTTCGCTCTCAGTCAGTACTCCGTAAAGTAGTTTCTTTGATATTCTGTCATCAGCCATTCTTCTGACTATTTGATCTGTGATTCTTTCTGTAGTGTGTATATTGTGGTGAGCATTGTTCAGAATCTATCTGATACCTTGTTTTGTCACTTGATGTGAAGTATTCTAAGTAGAGATTTCATATGTTTAAGCTGTCATGCAAGCTTGTTTCATGTCATTGGTGACCAGAACTGGGTCTGAAGACTCAATCATCCAGTACTCTGGCCATTGTTTGTCATGACGTTGTTGGACAATTGTCAGTATTTCAGGACAACCTTGCAGTGACCTTCCATAGGACCTCAAACAAACCTCAAAAGGTTTAGTGATGTCAACAAAGATGGTGAATAAATTGCAATAATGTTAGCATCTCTTTTGACTCACTGCAGGGATGTCTACTGTTCCATACTCTTCATGAAATCATCTGCAGGAGATAGCCTCCCATTCTTTCATCTCCCTAGACGTAATAGCCGATCTTCTCACATCTTAGACCATTGATCCTTGATCCTTAATTCTCATGTATTTCTTAGACTAATTCTAATTCTTTGGGTGTTTAAACTCCAAAGTGCAGAGACAAAAATTGAAAGTGTATCCTACTGATCTTTGTGTCTCAGTGGCATAAGGAGCTCTGGTTTTCACGTATATTGTGTCTTGACTGACTACTTTTTGCAGATTATCCACCTGTTGTCCTTCATCCTTATCTTTGTGCTGACTTTGATGCAGATAACTGTTGCTATATTCAGTTGGGTTTTGAGCCCTGTCTGGTCAGGGTTGCTGATCCTTTCTGTCTCTGGACTCTTTCTTAGTTTTGGTCAAGTGTTTCCAAATTGCTTGATAATTAAGTAGCATGCATAGTTAATTGTGGAATATAAATTTAAGACTGACATTTTTATATCTTAAATTCATTTCTGTGAATTGAATTGACTTTGTTTCTTACATCCTTCACATGAGGTGTAAAAATCCTTATGTTGCATGTCAGTCTGAATGTGCAAATTATAGTAATTTGTAATCAATATTGTGTATAGTAAGATATACAACAGAACAGTCAATATAGCTTAAAAATACAATTGTGTCAGTGTGAATTAATCAGTCTGATGGCCTGGTAGAAGAAGCTGTCCTGGAGCCTGTTGGTCTTTTTATGCTACGGTAGAAGTTAGTGTTTGATATTGTTTTTAATGACTCCCCACTAATCAATACAGTGAATTCTAGTTAATAGGCCCATTGGTTAATCGGAGCAGCTGCTTATTTGGAACAACTTTTAAAGAGCAAAAACTAATTGGGGGAAAAATACCTGGGATTCCCTTTATTTGGGACACTGTACTGCTTAATTAAGACTGGAGACTGTTGCAGAAAAGTTTCTAACTAGCTTCATTAAATACTGCACCATGCTGAGAGCGAACAGTTTTTAAATAATTGTCATGAATAGTTGGTGAGAAGTAACCAATAAAATAATTCGAAACTGTTTTGTTCGCTGTGGTTTAAAGTATTCAGGCTTGGATATGCCAGCAATGGCTGGGAATGAAAGGAAAACAATTTCACTACTTCAGGTTCGGAACTATAAAAATATTTGAAGGTATTGATGATTATCTTGAATGTTACAATGAAAATGAAGATTTGGACAAAGCAATCAACAAAAGCATTGTATGAAGGTGTTCCATTATCTGCACTAGGTATCTGCATTGGTTTTGTTTGTTTACAGTCAGTGAAAGGAACACAGCAGTATACACTGGATGAATTCCTCCAATAACTATTAGTAACTAATATACACATTAAAGTACTGTACTCTACTAGTCTAATTTGTTTTTTGTTATTTAAATATTCAATTTATTATCTAGTTTAAAATTAGTTTGTCTTTTTTTTTTAATACCTTTTTAACTATTTCCACGAGCTTCAGCTAATTGAGGTAACTGCTTAGTTGGACCAAAATGTACTGGTCCCGGATGTGGTCCAACTAACTGGAATCCACTATTTACAAACTACATCTGCCCATAATGCCTTCATTATTCCATCTGCCACCTTCTTATATACTCAGCTGGTGTAAAACTACCCCTTTGCTAACTGTCAACTCGCTTTCCTGCCTAACTTTGTTTTGTTAGTATGTCAAATGCTTTGCACTGTCTATTTACCTGGCAATTAATATTGATTAGCTGATCAAATTTTTCATCAATCATAAATTAATTTTGTCGTCAAAAATTTGATTCTAGTGCAAACTTAACCTTTTTTTCCTGGTTGTAATAAACAATGATCTGTCCTGTGCTGTACTTTACTGTAATTGGGTGTTTTGGTTTGGAAGTTGGGCTCCCTGCATCCCTCCCTCCCTCCCCTTTCTTTCACTCTACCCCAAAAAGTAGGTAGCTGATTTTTTTTTTAAAAATGAAACTGATGGATGTAAGAGTTGTGAATAGATTGTAGCTGTCTTTGTCATTTGTTAGGGAAGACTGTAAGGAGATTCTGTATTCCTGTTTAGCTTATCTGGTTGGTTGAAAAAGGGCACAGCAGTTTGTAGCTATTGGAGGCATGACTTTACTTCTGTTCTTATGGTCTTTTTCCAATCAACCATTCTTTATCCATCATAACATTTGCTTGTTCTGGTTTCCAAATTTGTGTGCTGTTCAGGAGTAGGTATAAAAATTGAGAAATGCACTTTTTATCCCACTCACTTTTTTCCGTAGAAAATCCTGTCACCTTTCGTTAAGACCACTGAAGGGGCCAAAATCAGTTTTTTGAAAACTCATTAGAAATGTTTAAAATATCAGTACAATGCCTTATACAATTTCAACATTACATCCCAAGTCCTATACTCAATGCTCTGATTAATAAAGGCCAGCATACCAAAAGCTTTCTTCACCACCCTATCCATATGAGATTCCACCTTCAGGGAACTATGCACCATTATTCCTAGATCCCTCTTTTCTACAGCATTCTTCAATGCCCTACCATTTACCATGTATGTCCTGTTTTGATTAGTCCTACCAAAATGTAGCACCTCACATTTTTCAGCATTAAACTCCATCCGCCATCTTTCAGCCCACTCTTCTGACTGGCCTAAGTCTCTCTGCAGGCTTTGAAAACCTACTTCATTATCCACAACGCCACCTATCTTAGTATCATCTGCATACTTACTAATCCAATTTACCACCCCTTCATCCAGATCATTAATATATATGACAAACAACATTGAACCCAGTACAGATCCCTGAGGCACACTGCTACACACCGTCCTCCAATCTGACACACAGTTATCCACCACTACTCTCTGGTGTCTCCCATCCAGCTCACAGGCACGTGTTAAAGCAATGCCGTTCCGAATCCAGGGAGAGTGGCTGCTCGGGGCGCGCGCTGAATTTTTTTCGTAGCAGTGAAAGCACCTTCTGAAAGCGAAAAGAGGGTACTAATGTAGGTCTTTCATAACACTGAGGTTTCGTAAAGCGAATGTTTGAAAAGTGGGGGACACCTGTATATTGAAACTAATGGTATTGTGATCACTGGACCCGAAGTGCTCCCCAACACATACCTCTGTCACCTGCTCTATCTCATTCCCTAACAGGAGATCCAACACTGCCCTTTCTCTAGTTGGTACCTCTATGTATTGCTGCAAAAAACTATCTTGCACACATTTGACAAACTCCAAACCATCCAGCCCTTTAACAGAATGGGCTTCCCAGTCTATGTGTAGAAAATTAAAATCTCCCACAATCACAACCTTGTGCTTACTACAAATATCTGCTATCTCCTTACAAATTTGCTCCTCCAGTTCTCGGTCCCCATTAGGTGGTCTATAAGTGTCTCTACACCTTTCCTATTCCTCAATTCCACCCAAATAGCCTCCCTGGACGAGTCCACTAATCTATCCTGCCAGAGGACCGCTGTTATATTTTCTCTGACAAGCAATGCAACACCTCCCCCTCTTGCCCCTCTTATTCTATCACACCTGAAGCAACAAAATCCTGGGATATTTAGTTGCCAATCACACCCCTCCTGCAACCACGTTTCACTGATAGCTACAACATCATATTTCCAGGTATCAATCCATGCTCTAAGCTCATCCACCTTTCTTACAATGCTTCTAGCATTAAAATGGATGCATTTAAGAAACTCTCCACCTCTTACTCTCTTTTTATCCTTAATGGAGCAAACAACTTTGTTATCTTTTTCTTCCTTCTCCTGTACATCTTTGGTCTGAGTGCTCCTGATCTCTGTCCCCTGCTTATCCTCCCTCACACACTGTCTACTAGCTTTCTCTATTTGTGAACTAACCTCCTCTCTCCTAGTCTCTTTAATTTGATTCCCACCCCCCCAACCATTCTAGTTTAAAGTCACCTCAGTAGCCCTCGCAAATCTACCCGCCAGGATATTGGTCCCCCTAGGATTCAAGTGTAACCCGTCCTTTTTGTACAGGTCACACCTGCGCCAAAAGAGGTCCCAGTGATCCAAAAACTTGAATCCCTGCCCCTTGCTCCAATCCCTCAGCCACGCATTTATCCTCCACCTCATTGCATTCCTACTCTCACTGTCGCGTAGCACAGGCAGTAATCCCGAGATTACTACCTTTGCGGTCCTTTTTCTCAACTCCCTTCCTAACTCCCTATATTCTCCTTTCAGGACCTCTCCCCTTTTCCTACCTAAGTCATTGGCACCTATATGTACCACGACCTCTGGCTTCTCTCCCTCCCACTTCAGGATATCTTGAACACGATCAGAAATATCCCGGACCCTGGCACCAGGGAGGCAAGCTACCATCCGGGTCTCCCGACTGCGTACACAGAATTGCCTATCTGACCCCCTTACTATCGAGTCCCCTATTACTACTGCCCTCCTCTTCCTTTCCCTACCCTGCTGAGCTACAGGGCCAGACTCTGTGCCAGAGGCACAGCCACTGTTGCTTCCCCCAGGTAAGCTGTCCCCCCCAACAGTACTCAAACAGGAGTACCTATTGTCAAAGGGCACAGCCACCAGGGTACTCTCTATTACCTGACTCTTCCTTTTCCCCCTCCTAGCCGTGACCCACTTATCTGCCTCCTGTGGCCCCAGTGTGACCACCTGCCTGTAACTCCTTTCCATCAACTCCTCACTCTCCCTGACAAGACGAAGGTCATCGAGCTGCAGCTCCAGTTCCCTAATGCAGTCTCCTAGGAGCTGCATCTCGGCGCACCTGGCGCAGGTGTGGACGTCCGGGAGACTTGGAGACTCCACGACCTCCCACATCTGGCACCGAGAACAACAAGCTGCCCTCACACTCATACTTCCCCTCTCCTCAAATAACAATAAAAAATGAATAACCAAACCTCCTTCACCTCACCCGGTTCCGCCTGACCCTGTTGAGCTGAAGCCCTTAAGCCTTCACTCTGCTCCCGGCTCAATCTGCAGCCTGCCTCTCTGAACGCTGATCGAAAAAAAACCCAAAAAATCCAAAAATGGCTTCCTCCGCACTCCCACTCCGATTCTCAGACTTCCTTCTTTGAATTACACCCGAATCAGGATTTCTGTCCTTTTAAATCTTCCACGCTTTACTGCCCGACGTCACACGCCTGCGCAGTCCCGCCTCTCTGAACGCCAATTTGTGGGGGGGGGGGGGGATTCAAAAATGGCTTCCTCCGCACTCCCGCTCTGATTCTCAGACTTCCTTCTAGGGTGTAAGTGGCAACATAATCATTTTTGAAATTGCACGTGGTTTTTGTGTCCAGAAGGGTGGTTGGAAGATAAAATGCTGTTTATCAAGTTATATGTTGTGTCAACATGGCAGGCTGAGGACTTAAGTCAGTATGGAAGTGGAACGGGGAAGTTGATCAACATTTAGGTCATATTTCCTGATGCACTGAAAGCATTCTCCAAAATGCTGCTTTCCAGTTTAAAGAAAACCACATTATATATGGTGAAATTTGTATTAATGTGTGAGATATGGATAAGTTTGTGTTGCACTTGAAAAGGGTGTGGGAATCTGGGTGGTGAAAAGAAGGAAAATAACTAAGTATATTGAAATACTGACTAACCTACTTTTATTCTCTAGTCACGGTCTGATAGTGCTACTGATGGGGAGGATGCATCGAGGCACAAAACCAAACCTGCACAAGAAATTGAAAAGTTGCACAGGCAAAAAGAAATGAGAGCACTAGGTAAACCATGTTTTGTTTTCCAGCCTGAAGAGCAGTCAATGACAGTCAATTTCCAAGCTTCCTTTTATTGCCAGATTGTAAAAGGAAAGGGGATTATTTGTGTAGTTTTTGGGTTCCATTTTCATTTTCCCGCCTTAATGCAGTTGCTACATGCTTGAAATTCAAGTATAGGTAATCATGGTTGATGGATGTGGGGCTTGAATGTTAATCTGAGTGCATCATTTGAAAAGCGTATAGAATTGGAAATTATAATGGTATACAAGAGAAGGTGTTGCAGTTTATTTGCTGGCAATGTTGCACTTGTAACAGTGAGACAGAAGAGACAAAATATAGATCAATTAAAGAAAACAGCATTGTTTCATGTGATAATGCTTTTGAACAATTGAAATGTTTGGTAAGCTTGTCATGGACAATAGTGCCCAGAAACATTGGAAAGGTGTTTCAGAAAGTTAGTTTGTTGTATTTGAGATCTTTTGAGAACTTAAAAGGGTCAGAATCTGCTAAGTAGCTTCAGTGTGGGGTTAAAAACAATCTGGAAAATAAAAATTGGTGCATTCCATAAATAGTCAAGATTATTGCCAAAGTTATGTTTTTGTTAACTTGCATTTTCAGAATACTTTCCAGCTTGATTAATTAATTTCTTATTCCTCTGAAAGCCAAAAGGAGGAAAGAGGAGGAACTAGCAAATGAGTTAAAGAAAAGAAAGGAGATTTTGGAAGCTAAAAAGAAAGAAAAAGAGGACAAAGAAAAGAAAAAAGAAGAATTAAAGAAAATATTAGAACAAGAGAAAATGAAAAGGAAAGAAGAAAAGGAACGCTTAAAATTGGAGAAAGAGAAGGTAATGAATAATAGTTTGACTCAATTAAAATCCAGACTAGTTTTCAATATAGTGTATTCATTACTTATGACTTGATTTATTTTCAGTTGAATGATACATGCTCTTATTGCAAAACTGCACATGGTTTTATCACCTATATCTTAACTATTTTTAAACTGCCTATTCTTTCTTTTTCCCTTGTCCTCCCACCTACATGTCACTCAGCTGATTCCTTTGTATCATCAGAGGAAATTGAAACCTGAAGTTTTCTTAATTTACCTTAACTATCTTGATTTTGGCTTCTGTTTCACCAGAGATGTTGCCATTAAAATTAATTTCCACTTATGTAATTATTGAAGACTGATTTTAGGTGTGCATAATTAAAATTTAGTCTCCTTAAAACAGGAAAGAGAGAAACTACGAGAAGAAAAGAAAAAGTATGCTGAATATCTTAAAGAATGGAATAAACCCCGAGAAGATATGGAATGTGAGGACTTAAAGGTAGCTGTGCAGTTTTTAAAGTTTATGTACTTTCTATGAATAACTTCTTGAAATCCATGTGTGTTATTAACAGCCATTTAGAAAATGCGATAATAATGGATGTAATTCTTGAGTCCTTCCACAAGATGGTGGTATACTTTTACTTCTGCCACTTCAAATGCTGTTTCTTCTGACTAATCGTGAGCCATGCCATTAGAAATTGTCGTAACAGTTTTGGCACATAATGTTCTATTGCGTCGTTTTCTTCCTGTGTTATGATTTTCTCAGGTCTATCTTTTAAATTGCATCTGGTAATAACATTTGCAAAAATTGCTGTCAAAACCATAGCCATAATTGATTCTTCCTTTTTATACGACCATTTTTATTTATTTTCTGTACGGTTCATTATTCCCCTCCTCTTGAAAGTATTGCTTTTTCAATGGCCGTGGGCAGAGCAAGCAAAACATTTTTTAATGCCAGCCATTCCACCTCTCCCGGAAGTTCTGGGAGTCTCCCGCATGTTGATGGCAGCTCCCTGACGCCTGCAAATTACATACAATATCCCAGAAATCGATTTTTGTTTTTTTTTAAGAAGAAGAGTGAGAACGAGCATCCTGATTGGTCTCTCTTCGTGCTAAAGTAGACCTATCAATTTTCTCTGTGGGCGAGTTTTACAGTCAACCTCAAAAAATAATGACAGTGTTGCTCACTGCACCGTTTGCAACAGTGACTTTTCTATTGCCCATGGTGGGTTTAAATGTAAAAGACATGTTGAGGTGAGTTTAACAGGTGTCATTCATTCATTAGCATAGCTGACGTTATTTAAACTAGCTGGCTAGCTGCTAAGGAGCTACTCTTGATGTCCTACGTGATGAGGTCAACTCCCTGTAGACTTGCTTAAAGTTGTAATAGAATTTTAAAAAAATGACTCCATGATAATATAAGTACATATTTTAATGTCACATTTTCTGCATATACCCAACTTTGTTTACAGATTAGACAAAAATCACTAAACAAAGTATTACATTCACCCTTGGAGGTCGACTGGGGCGGGGGGGGGGGTGCTATCTCCCTGAAATGAGTTTTTGCGGGGTAGGATGTCTATAATGCGTCCATAATTGCAATTGATAAATTGATCTAATCGCTTGAATCTTTTAAGTACAAAGTTCAAGGATTTCAACCAAAGATACAGTAATCAGTGATTAGCAACAATACAGGGTTTTGTGCGAATTGAAGGGGTCTCCTAAAGTGGTTGTATTTCCATGGACCCGTTGATCTTGTCCTTGTCCTGTGCTGAGATTTGGCGATTTGCTTCAGTGCACTTCGTGGGTAATATAAAGGTTGAATGAGTAGAATTGGCTGAGGGTAAGGGGACGAAGAAGCATTGGTTGGGTATGAAATGCCAGACTGATGTATCAAGAATAGGCCTATCAACATAGTGGTTTGTGATTGTGTTAGATGGATGTACTGCAGAGAGTTAAATGGAATGGATCTGCAAACTGGGAACCTAGAGTAATGGGCATATGACTCAATGAGGCAATAATGAGAAGAAGCCAGTTGAATTTTAAACTGCAGTTTCCCCACTCTAGATGCTCAGAGATTGGTTCTGTATCATGACATCTCTCAAGGAAAGGAGACGAGAAGGGTACAGAAGAGAAACTGGATAAAGATCAATTTGCTGTACAAAGATGGTATAACTAAGAGACCATGTGCTTTGATTTAACTAGAAGCAGTTGCACAGGAAATCCACATGGAATATGCTGCGCGTGCATGTCACAGCAAACACTTAAATTAGTTAGCATCTGGATTAGAAAATGGCACTCTCTCCTGCATCTGTGAGCACTCCAATAATGTACTATACATTATCTCAGTACCTCTGTCGTTACTAATTTTCTGTTTGCATTATCTAATTTATGTGCAACTATCTGAAGGTCTAGTGATAATATATTGGCTGGTTGTATAAGAAATCTAAAATGCCTGACTTCAAGAATCACAAAACTGCTGCTGACTGTCTTGAGCTGATGTTTTTCATATTGACAGTTCACAATGTTTAATGTTAATGTATGATCCTAAATTCTGAGCTGTAGATGCTAAAAATGCTAAGGAGTGTTTTAAATTGATATGTGATTAGATAACCATCTGATCTGTTTACTTGCACATGCACTAAGAACTCTTACTTTGATAAATGTTCGCAATATTAAAATAATTTGTAATTGTTTTTGAATGAATATTGCATAATATCCATTGTCAATATTTTTTAATCCATAGGAACTTCCTTCTCCAACACCTGTGAAGACTAGATTACCATCAGAACTGTTTGGTGATGCATTGATGGTTCTAGAGTTTTTGCATGCATTTGGAGAGCTATTTGACCTCCAGGATGAGTTTCCAGATGGTGTGAGTCTAGGTAATTATTTTGAATTGTAAAACTAGATCTTTGTGCAAGTAAGATAATGATTAGTGAAAGTTTGCTTATGGGTGGATTCAAGTATAGATAAATTTACATTGGGACCCGGGATATGCTACTGACACTCTTGCTATCTTTAATAGACTTCATGACAGAGTATTACTTACACTGTTGTTTCTATGTTATTGTTAGACGGAGAATTCTAAAATACAGGTTTAGTGATGTCATTATCATAAGTCCAAGAAGCTGGACTTCCACAAGATCTTGAGTATGTAGTGTGTTGCTGCAAATTGTGTACTTTTTTAAAAAAAAAGTCGAGGCGAGTTGCTCATCAAAATACCTGAACTTTTTCCCTAGCTCTTGCACTCAACAATAATATAATAACATCTTGAAGATTTCTTTTATTAACCATCATTGTACCTATTTATGATCTGTATGTCATTCCATACTAAACAAATATTACTGTTGGTCATGAACCAAAGAATGTCATGCCTGCCTTTCTATCTATTTTGGGTCTTGTTCTACCTACAACTAGAGAAATGCTACCAAATAGTCTCTAAATATGCCAAATGCAAAGGCAACTTAACAGTGTTCCGTCCTAGACAAAATCCCTAGCTTTGAGAATCTAATCACACTTAGTCAAATCTATTGATATGGAAATATACTTTGCTTGCCCGGAATTAGATTCCTGGAATGGAGATACAAGTGATCTTCTCAGAGCCACCTGAAATCCAATATTCCCACTCATTCCTGTAGATCTGATTCATTTCTACTCAGGAGTGGAGAACTAGTATTTTGGATGGTACTGAACATGAAAGAAGGAGCACATCTCTCGCAAAACTTCCTGATCACTGATTCCATCAGACTAGGGCCTGTTGTGTAGAAGAATTTGCGGTTTCACATTGGCTTTCCCAGTAACCTCGGGACCCACAAAAATGCACAAAGGCAAGTTTCCCACTTTCTCAAGGGAGCACTTAAGACGATGGAGGACTTTAAATTGGAACTGAGGCAGCTTAATAGGTGGCAACAAATGTATTTTATTGTTCTCATTTAAAAGACTATAAATTGATAATGAAACTGATCTGCAGGTGTTAATTGCCTAATTGTTTGAAGTAAACCAGAATTTTTCTACTATTTTAGATGTGCAATAATATTCTCAGAATATTTAAGATTTTAAGATTTATTGTTGAGAAATTGCTACCTTCCCAACCTCGTACCCTACTGATATCATTGATAAAATTTTAGGTTTAAATCCCTTTCAGAAGGGAATAATTTATGATATAATTATGAAATTACAGCGAGGTATAGCTGATAAAATTAAAAATGAATAGGAAAGGGAACTTCAACTTTCCCTACCCATAGAGAAGTGGGATAAAATTTTTCAATTAGTTCTTCCTCTATATGTGCTAAACATACACTAATACAATTTAAAGTAGTGCATAGGGCCCATATGTCTGAAGAAAAATTAGCCCATTTTTATTCCCATATAAACCCTATTTGTGACGGATGTCACTCTGAAGTGGCTTCTTTAACTCGTATGTTTTGGTCCTGTCCTCTTTTGTAAAAATTCTGGAAAGATATTTTTGATATTACTCAACAGTTTTGCGTTTTGATTTACAACCCCATCCTATTACGGTAATTTTTGGCTTGCCAAGGGCAGAACATAGATTTTTATCCTCTTCAGCCTGTCGGATGATTGCATTTGATACTTTAATGGCCAGAAGATCCATTTTATTTAACTGGAAGGAGACCAATCCTCCTACTACATTTCAATGGTTTTCCCAAACTATATTATGTTTAAATCTAGAAAAAATCAGAAGTGACATTTTTGATCCTTCGGTTAAATTTGAAGAGACTTGGAAACCATTTATTCAACATTTTCATATGATGTAATTTGACCTTTCCGAATCCTTCTTATTAACTTAAAATATATGAATAGAGGAGCAGAGTTGGCAACATTACTGAACGTGTTCGATTTAAGATAATGATCTAGCCTTGTTTTGTTCCGTTTGCTTTTCTTTTGGGTTTAGTGTTTAGTTTTTATTGGGGGGGCGGTTCTTTGTATTTTTTTCTTTTTATTTCTTTTTTCTCTATGATTAATTATATCAAGAGTTTGGAAGTTCAAATAATACTGGTATTATTTGAAATCTTTTTTTGTACATGCTTATCAACAATAAGATTATTCCAATCTCTCTGTATCAACATTGTTATACTGTTTATAATTTTGGAAAATTAATAAAAAAATGTAAAAAGAGAAATTGCTGATCTGATGGAATGATTCTGATTAATTCACAGAAAGTCTAGAGGAAGCACTTGTTGGAAATGACACGGAAGGGCCACTCTGTGAATTGCTATTTTTTTTCCTAACTGCAATCTTCCAGGCACATGCAGAGGAAGAGGAAGAAGTAGCCAAAGAACAATTAAAGGAACCAGATCCAAAAGGTTAGAGATTGGTTTGAAGATATAGATTAGTGGTGTAATCAGCAAATTATACTTGTTGTTGCTGGACTTCCTGAATAAGTTAAGACAAAATCTCTTGACGTATATCTCACTAACATACAAGCTGGTGATTTTAAACAAGAAATACATTCCAGGGAATACTAAGATTGAACTGTATATAGGAATGATGAGTTTTTTTTAACTTGCAATCTACTTGGCTTTTTTTTCTTTCGCACTGTTAAAACCCAATTAGCATTGTTTTATAACATCACCCTGTAATTCAGTTTATAGCTGTCAAATACTGTATAAACAGTTGATCAATTGCATTTGTGCATTAACAATGTTCATCACAAGGGAGGGATAAAAGGTAGATAACTAAGTTTGTTTATTTGTTGTCATGACTGATTTAGTTGTAATTTTTTATAGAAACTGGAAGTTGATGCTTTTTCCTGTAGTTATAATAAACCCCTGAGCTGAACCTAAAAAAGTTCAACCCATAATCATTTTTCTTCTGAAGTGTTTCTTCAGAAGCTCAGAAATATGCACATTAGATGCAGCTTTAATAAAATATGAAATGTGTGTTTTTATTCTTAATGAATTTGAAGGTACAGAAAATGTGTTGTAGGTGTGGAAAGTATAAAATTAAAGTCAACAAAAGCACAAGAAGCCCTTGGTCAAATTGCACATTTCCAGTGTAATCCACTGGCCGTGTAAAACTGAAAATTTATGAATTGCAATTCTGCATGGAGGGTGGGGGACCTAAAATTGTTTAATAGCGAACGTTTCAGTAGTTTATTTTGGTGGCCGTGGCTGAATTAAATTCAAAGAAATGTGGTTATTATTTTTCCCAATACTGATTCCAATCCTGGTGCTTGGCAGATTCTATGTTTTTAATGGGGAAAGTGGACAGTATTGAAATACAATCTAACAAATACTTTGCAAAACTGAGCAGTCATTTTAGAGAGTTAATACTTTAAATGTGCTGCTTTTAATTGGAAGCTGTCCTTGAGGTATCTTTAATACATTGTTTCTGTGTTTAACAACAAACCTCTGACTTTTTATTCAATTCACAGATGCTTTGGATGAAGATCTAGATTCCTCCAAATGTGCAGTCTCTGCTGTTGCAGCTTTTGCAGCTGCATGGCCCCAGCTCTACCAAGGTCCTTTACTTATAATTGCAGTTTGAATTTTCATTGGGGGAAAACTTGCTTTACTAGCCTAATGATCATTAAATGTTTACCTGCTTATTTGTTGAAGGCTGCTCATTGCGTAATTTGGATCTCGATAGCTGCACACTGTCTGAAATCCTCCGGCTTCACATCTTGGCAGCGGGGACTGACGTAACACCAGCAAATGCAAAGTATCGATACCAGCAGCAAGGTGGATTTGATGCTTCTGATGATGCCTGTGTTGAATTCAGGATGAATAATCCAGAACTTCTGAAAAAACTAACGAATATCCCAGTGTATGATTTGACATCAGGTAACGATGTATACATTTTTAAAAAAACTTTTGCTCCTATAGCAGTTTAGTCATTATCAGTCCTCCTAAAGGAGAAAGTTTATTCAATGATTGCATGTTTTTTTAAAAGGTTTTTATAATAAACATTTGACTATTTTATTTTGACCACAAATCAAATGTTGGCAATTCAGTAAAAGTTTCAAAGAAACTGAAGTGTACAAATCGGAGCACAACTTCTCAGTATGCATCATCACTGAAACAATTAACAAGTAAAGAATAAATTAGTCTTGGCGCACAACTTGCTGCACATGCATTCATAATCCCTTTGCTTGCTTTTTGCCAGCGGAAAAACTGAAGGTACTGCATGCTCTGTGTGGACAGCTACTAACTCTGGTTTCCACAAGGGACTTCATTGAAGATAATGTAGAGATTCTGAAACAGACTAGGCAAGAATTTAGAGAACTAAAAGCTGAGCAGCACCGCAGAGGGCGAGAGGAAGCTGCAGCAAGGTATGGACCGAGTAGACAATGATAATTTATCATAGAACTGTGCCTACAGATGTGTTGGAAGGGTTGCAAGAACTTGGAAATTGGACTAACAGTTCTGTGCTATAGCCTTCAAGGATTTGGAGGGAATAGATATCAGTGGTCCACTTCAGGTAGAATATTTAAGAGCAGGCAGGGCAGATATTGAGGGGTCAATTAATGATCAATACTTTGTGTCACATGGCGTCATCAGTATATCAACGGTTAGGGTGGGAATGCATTAAATTTGACGTCATTATTTGCAGGTTTCATTAAGACTATATGCCAAAGTGGGAAATGACATGGGAGCAACTGCAGTTTGGAACACTGCAGGAGAACTTGACATATGGTTTAAGTTCTCCTGCAGTGTTTCAAAAAGCATTGTATGGGGAATGAAATAATCCTATATGCATCTGACATGGGAATGGCATCGTGGCCACAACTGTAAGTGAAACCAAAATGTTCTTCTCAAATTTCTAGAATGATGCAGAAAGGCCTATAAATGGTACAGGTAGCCCTGCTTATCCGCATCCGCATGCGTGAATTCAACCAACCACGAATCGAGAAAACCCGGAAGTGCTCTTCCAGCACTTGTTGTTCGAGCATGTACAAACTTTTTTTTCTTGTCATTATTCCTTAACAATGCAGTATAACAACTATTTTACACAGCATTTACATTGTATTAGGTATTAGGAGTAACCTAGAGATGATTTAAAGTATACGGGAGAATGTGCGTAGGTTATCATGGATCAGGATTGGGAAAAAAACAGAAATTCTCTTACTAAGTAAGTCGGAACAGGTACATCTGGTATTATTTAGCGTCAGTTATATTTTACCTTTCTATGCATATAAAACACTTAAGAAACGTATGTTTCAGTGCTGGGTTTGGGAACAGAAGTTCCTGAGTTCAATCCAGTGACAGACCACTCCTGAGTGTGCTGTCCATCCGTGTCACGTTGATGTGGAGGATCAAAAACACAAAACCCAATAATTAAACCACTGCTTAGTAATAATTGTAGCTTTCATCAGGGCAGGGCCTTTCTCACTTTATCCTTTAAAATTGCTCTGATCGTTGACCGACTGTAGCCTAATGCTTTTCCAATGACCGATGGCGTTTCACCTCTTTCCGATTGCCTTATTATTTCCACTTTATTTTCAATCATGATTATTTTCGTGAACAGAAACACTGCAGATTCAGGTCCTAATGTCCACCGCACTGAGACAGGTTAAATAAGGTCTGGGGTTCCGCTGGGTCCTAAGGTCCATTTCATTGAGACAGGTTGAATAAGGGACTTGAGCATCCGCGTTTTTTGGTATCCACGAGGAGTCCCGGAACCAATCCCTCGCGGATAAGGAGGACCAACTGTATTATCATATCTCATTCAAAGCTTCAATTCCATAGTTGAGGGATAAAATTCACTTACATTTCTGTGAGTGTTTTGTTTTTTTTTAAAAAAAAAATGTGCTGCAACTATGCAAGCATATACAAGTGACCCTTTTGGAGCAAATTTATGCCACTTATGTTAACAGCATAACATAATGGTTAGGGCCTCGTGAAAATGTGCTGGCCTTGGAAAGAGTGTAAAGGAAGTTTGAGGATGATCCTGGGAATAAAAGGTTAATGTTTAAGGAGCGTTTGACTCTGGACTGGAGCTGTTGGAGTTTAGAAGAATGAAGTGGGGGGGATTTAATTTAAACCTACCAAATATTGAAAAGCCCAGATGAGTGGATCTGGAGAGGGTATTTCCAGTAGCGAGAGAATCTAAGACCAGAGGGCACAGCTTCAGAATAGAAAGATGCCCCTTTAGAACAGACCTGAGGAATTTCTTTAGCCTGAGGGGTGTGAATTTGTGAGTTCATTGGCAGTGTGGCAGCCAATTATTGTGTATATTTAAAGCAGAGGTTGATTGGTACTTAATTAGTAAGGGCGTTAGAGGTTATAGGGAGGAGGCAGGAAAATGGAAAAATAAATTGGCCACAATCAAATGGTGAAGCAGACTTGATGGGAGAAATAGCTTAATTCTGCTCCCATGACTTATGGTCTTGTCTTCCAGGTAACAAGCTCTAGTTTCATTTTTGTTGTAGTTATTTAAGGAACCAAATTTGACAAAAATCCCTCTCTTCAGTGGAAAAATCCCAGCCTAGCAGACAGGTTTCATCCACAATGCACCATTGTGGTATCTTAAGTAATGCAAGTCTGCTTTGAAGCATGTGTTATGACAGCTGAGCTATGCCAGACAAGCAAATTGTGCTGTCATCGTTTTACATAAATGCCCATAAGACCTTGGCTGTGAAACTGAAGCCTGCCTAGTTCCAGTGTTATCATTGATTTTTACCAAATTATATCCACTGATCTAGTTTTCACAATCATTGCTTACTAAGGATAGCCTTAAATAAGGTATTTTTAAGAATGCCACCATTGAATTTCATTCTGTTGATTATACTGCAGGAATAGAAATTTGGTTTGAGTAAAATTAATGTGCTTGCATCATGCAGTATGTGACTTTGGAAGATAGTCACATAGTTGAAAAAACGTGTATGCTGCAGGGTTGGTTTCTATGGCCCAGATTGTAGTTAGCTAGGATTTTTATATCTATTATGTCTTGAGAGCTAAATTGCATACTACTATTGATATTCTTGTACATTTAATGTTGTTATTTAATGTTCACATTACCTGGCAGATACCGCAAGAGAAAAGAAGAACGACTAAGAGAGCAAGAACAAAGGTTCAAGGAGAGGCATGATCAGCTGAAAGAAGAACAGAGAAATTTGAAGGGAAATTCAGTGTAAGTTTTTAGTGACGGCTCAGTGAAGTCATTTCATGCTTTTAAAAAGTCCAAATTTGAAAGCCTTGAGTTCTGATATGTAAAGAATGGTTCAAAAGCAACTTGGCGCAACTAATTTTTCTTATGGCTGTGGGTACAATGTTAAATGTTTTATGTAGCAACAGCAGGGCCTAGACCATATTTTTGGTTCTGCCGTACAAAAATATACATGAATACTGCTTTATTTCATATTAACCCAATTTTAAACTAATTTGGCAGGAGTTTGGGAACCGGAATGATAGGGCGGAGGATGGGCAGTGGGTATACAAGCAGATGCAGAGTGTAGTGAGACTGTGAAGAAGGACAGGCAGTTGATTGGGCAAAATTGCAGTCTGTGGGATGAGTTGGAGTGTAAAATAGGGGCAAAATCAAAAAGGGTGAAGAATACAGCACTGCAGGTGTTATATTTGAATATACGCAGTACTGAATAAGGTAGATAATCTTGTAGTGCAGTTAGAGATTGAGGGATTTGAATATGCAGGTAGATTGGGAAGATAAGGTTGGTGCTGGATCCCAAGGGAGGAAATTTGTAGAATGCCTATGAGATGGCATTTTAGAGTGGTTGAGCCCACTTGGGAAAAGACAATTCTGGTTCAGGTATTGTGTAATGAGCCAGATTTAAGGTAAAGGAACCCTTGGGAGACAGTAATCATAATATGATAAAATTTGCCTTCAGTTTGATAGGCAGAAGATAGTCAGATATATCAGTGAAGTAAAGGGAATTGGAGGCATGAGAGAGGAGCTTGCCAAAGTTGATTGAAATAGGTCACAAGCAAGGATGATGGCAGAACAACAATGGCTGGAGTTTCTGGAGGCAGCTTGGAAAGTGCAGAATAGATAGATCCCAAAGAAAATGTAATATTTGGATGGATGAGGCAACCTGTGGCTGATACGGAAGTCAAAGACAGCATAAAAGAAAGAGAGGGCATTTAATACAGCAGATTAGTGGGTAGTTAGATGATTGGGAAGTTTTTAAAACCAATAGAAGGCATCTTTTTAAAAAAAAACGCCAAAAGGAGAGAAACGATGAAATATCAAGGTCAGCTAGCCAATGATATCAGGATATCAAAATATACGTATGAAGGGTAAAAGAGAGGCAAGAGTGGATATCAGACTACTGGAAAATGATGTTGGAGAGGTAGTAATGGAAGACAAAGAAATGGCATCAGTCTTCACTGTGGAAGACACTAGCAGTATGCCAGAAATTTGGGTGTGTTGGGGGCAGAAGTGAGTGTTGTTGTGAAGGTGCTTGGGAAGCTGAAGGTAGATAAATTGCAGGAAAGATATTAGCATGGATAGAAAACTGACTGGCAGGAGGCAAAGAGTGGGAGTAAAAGGGGCCTTTTCTGGCGAGCTACCCATGACTAGTCATGTTACACAGCAGTCTGTGTTGGGATGACTTCTTGTTGTATGTCAATAATTTGGGTGAAGTAATTGATGGCTTTATGGCCAAGTTTGCAGATGATATGAATATAGGTGGAGGGGCTGGTGGTGGTGTGGGTGCAATGTTTTCATGAAGTCTGCAGAAGGAAAATGGGCAAAGAAGTGGCAGATGGAACTTGGTATAGGGAGGTGTATGATTATGCATTTTGGTCAAAGGAATAAAAGCATAGTCTATTTTCTGAACTGGCAGAAAATTCAAATATCAGAGTTTCAAAGGGGCTTTGGAGTCCTTGTGCAGGATTCCCTAAAGGTTAACTTTCAGGTTGAGTTTGTAGTAAGGAAGGCAAATGCATTGTTAGCATTCTTCTCAAGAGGACTAAAATATAAGAGCAAGGATGTAATGTTGAGACTTTATAAGGCATTGGTCAGACCACACTTGGAATATTGTGAGCAGTTTTGGGCCTCTTACCTAAGGAAACATGTGCTGCATTTTAGAGGGTCCAGAGGAGGTCCACGGGAATGATTCTGGGAATGAAAGTGTTAACTCGAACGTTTAATGGCTCTGGTCCTGTACTCCACTACTTTTTGTAGGATTTTCATTTCAGGGGCATTGGTGTTTCCATACCAGGCTGTGATGCAGCCAGTCAGTATGCTCGGCATCAAAGCTTTAGATGTCATGCCAAATCTTTGCAAAATCCTAAGGAAGTAGAGGTGCTGCTGTGCTTTCTTCATAATTGCACTTGCATGCTGGGCCCAGGACAGGTGCTCTGAAATGATTACAACAGGGAACTTAAAATTGCTGGCTCTTGCCACCTCTGATTCCCTGATGAGAACAGACTCATGGACCTATGAAGTTAATAATCAGTTCCTTGGTCTTGCTGACATTGAGTAAGAGGTCATTGTGCCACCACTCAGTCATATTTTCAGTCTCTCGCCTATATGCTGATTCAGCCTGCGACAGTGGTGTCGTCAGCAAACTTGAATATGGCATTGGAGCAATGCTTAGCCACACAGTCGTAAGTGCAAAGTGATAGAGCAGAGGGATAAGCATGCTACCATGTCGTGCACCTGTGCTGATGGAGGTGGTGGAGAAGATGTTGCCAATCCAAACAGGTTAGGGTCTGCATGTAAGGAAATAGAGGATGCAATTGCATGAGGAGGTATTGAGGCTAAGGTCTTCAAGCTTATTGATTAGCTTTGAGGGAATGATGGTATTGAATGTCGAGCTGTAGTTGTAGGGTATTCTGATGTATGTACCTTTACTGTCCAGCTGTTCCATTTGAGTGGAGTATCAATGAGATGGCATGTGCTGTGGAACTTTTGTGCCAATAGGCACATTGGAGTGGATCCAAGTTGCTGCTCAGACAGGTGTTGATGTGTTTCATCACCAACCTCTCAAAACACTTCATCCCTTTGGATGTAAGTGCTTCTGTGCGATGGCCATTGTGGCGGGTTACCATGTTCTTTAAGCACCAGTATAATTGAAGCCCGCTTGAGGTAGGTGGGTATCTCAGACTACCAAAGTGAGAAGTTAAAGGTCTCAGTGAATACTTCAGTCAGTTGATAGGGCACAGGTCTATTTGGACAGGTACCCCATTTGAACCTCAGAGACTGAAATTACAGGATTATCGGTGCAAGTTAGTGACGGTTCCTCTATGTTTTGATGGTCTAAGCATATAATCTTGATAGTTATCTTCTGCCATGCCTTTCAAATTTTTATACAAATTTGCTACTTTTCACCACTCTAAGCAATGCTTCTACACAGATTATCATGGCGCTTGGATAGCAAGTTCTTTAACATAGTTCAAAAATCTTCTTTATTTTCTTTTAACTTGTTTGTTCAATCATATTGTGTGTTTTCAAATTCCCCCGATATTTAAAATTGTTATCTGGCTTCCCTATTCTGTGAAGAATTGTTTCTTTTTGGTTCTTCAGACATACTCTCATTTCAGCTGTAACCCAAGCAACAAGTTCAAGGGAGTGGTTTTATTTTGAATGCAGAAGGAAATCTACTTTTTCTGTTTCTTTGGTCTATCATCGTAATCAATCCTCATTTTCATAGGTGGGCCATATTCTTCCAGTTTGTTATGTGTCTTCAACTCCATCCTAATATGATTTGGGAGGAAGTCAGGTTTTAAAAAAAGAATGCTGAAGAGCACATTGGATCAGTTAGCATGTGTGGAAGCAAAAAGTGCAAGTCAAGACCCTATTCAGTCCTGATGCAAGGTCTCAACTTAAAATGTTAACTTTCATCTTTTGGCTCCCCAGTTGCTAACTGATCCACTTAGTTCTTCTAACATTTTGTTTATTCCAGATTGTAGCATCAGTCGTCTGTTAGTCTGGAAGACTGAATTGTTAGCCGAGAATAAATTGGACCTCTATAGGAAGCCCAAAAAAGCTGGCAAATGTGTTCTTTATTGTGAAGAAATGTAAAATGTTTTCATCAGTAACGTATTGGTAACTTAGAGGGTTTGATTTAATCACCTTTACCAAAGTTGTGCGATTGATGAGCTGGCAACATTGCCAAACCAGAAATGAGCAAAAATATGGACCCTAAATAAATAGAATAATGGGATAGATTTCAAAGTTATGGGATTTTATGTAGCACCTTAAATATCTTGAAATATTCTAGTGAACAAATTTATTTTAGATGTTTTATCACTTTAAAAAAACAGTCACATGACAGTCTTTCAAATTCGCAGGCCATGATTACTTTCCAATACTTCTAAGAAATGAATGTAGGTTGGGACAGAAGAGCTTTCTTGTAGTCAAACTTTAGATATGGTTTTGGCCATCAGAAAAGGCAGCTGGGGCTTCCATTTAATGTTTTATTTGCATTTCTAATAATGCAAGAAGGACAAAAATGATTACCTGGGCATCTATTTTGGCACAGGACCAGTGGATAAAGTGGCATTGTTCCATATTAGCTGGCTGTTGCATTCTTATTTTAAAAGATAGAACACTGCTTTTGATCAGCATTCTGAAGTTATCTCTTGTTCACCAAAATCTAGTTCTCTCAAATCAGTCTCTTTGTTGGACTGTTCATTGATTTCATTCTCCCCTTGATGAGTTTCTTGGTCTACTTTGCTTTCAAGAAGAAGGATGTCATGGTCTATGTAGATTTACTGTATAATTTTTGTTTATATTTGTATGCTTATTTAGTTTAAGTATTCGTCACTTAAACTTCAGTCATCGTTACAGAGGCAATGATGCCATACAGCAGCAAATAAACTAATTGTTGTCCATTCAAGTCAGTTTCTTTTTATCCAGACCAAAAAAAATTACCATAGATAAAGTTGTATTGTTTAATCAACTTGATCAAAGCAATTTGAAGGTACGTTGGGATCTGGCCAAGGAACCTGACTTGGTGTGGAATATGACTAGTCATAGATTTAGTGGGAGGGATTACTGAATTATTATGGGAATATCTTGGCTTGCTTGTCAATATAAGTTATTTCTAAAGTGAAGAAGATATGATTCGGAACACAACTCAGGAAGAGCTCAGCACCAGCACAGAAAGCCAGGAGTCTGCACACAGAGATCGTGGGTGTGATACAGCCACAGAAGATGAAGAAGAATTGGGATCATGTAAAAAGGGACAAAAAGGTTAGTCTGAGAATTGCAATTCCCTACATTTCTTTTCACTATGACAATGTAGAACAGTACAGCACTGGATAAGCCATGATTACGTTCATGATGTGCCAATTTTGATGCCAATTTGTAACTAAGTATCTTCCTGCTGTGTATTATCCATATTCCTCCATTCTCTTCATATTCGTGTGTCTTTCTAAAAACTGCTTAAACACCACCAAACTTCAACCCCAGTAATCTATTCTGTGCACCTTAATATTCCCTGCATGTAAAAAGAAAACTTGCCCCTCACATCACCTTTAAACTTCCTGTCTCCCCACCACCCAAACCCTGAAATGTTTGTCCTCTGGTGTTTGACATTTCTACCTGGTGTTTGACATTTTACCTGGGGGAAATTCTATCTAAGCTAGTCATAGAACATAGAACAGTACAGGCCCTCTGGCCTACAATGTTGTGCTGACCCTTAAACCTCGCCTCCCATTTAACCCCCCCACCTTAAATTCCTCCATATATCTGTCTAGTAGTCTCTTAAACTTCACTAGTGTATCTGCCTCCACCACTGACTCGGGCAGTGCATTCCATGCACCAACCACTCTCTGAGTAAAAAACCTTCCTCTAATATCCCCTTTGAACTTCCCACCCCTTACCTTAAAGCCATGTCCTCTTGTATTGAGCAGTGGTGCCCTGGGGAAGAGGTGCTGGCTCTCCACTCTATCTATTCCTCTTAATAACTTGTGTAGCCCCCCTGGCCAGCCTCGGGGTCGCTCGGCTCGCTGTCATCTAGGGAAACAGCCCTCGGCCCCGCCAAACTGGATAATTAGTTTGTGTGGATGCTGTGTGATATACCCCACCCCGCCCAAATAACAGACAATACACCAGATACGATTAAATGATTTACAGTTTATAGATATTACTGGAACTATAATTAATAGAGAATAAAATATAAAAGGAAACTTGTACACTTGTATACCTCTATCATGTCTCCTCTCATCCTCCTCCTCTCCAGAGAGTAAAGCCCTAGCTCCCTCAATCTCTGCCTGGGGTAAATCTCCTCTGTACCCTTTCCAATGCTTCCACATCCTTCCTATAGTGACGCGACCAGAACTGGACACAGTACTCCAAGTGTGGCCTAACCAGAGTTTTATAGAGCTGCATCATTACATCGCGACTCTTAAACTCTATCCCTCGACTTATGAAAGCTAACACTCCATAAGCTTTCTAAACTACCCTATCTATCTGTGAGGCAACTTTCAGGGACCTGTGGACATGTATCTGCTCCTCTACACTTCCAAATATCCTGCCATTTACTTTGTACTCTGCTTTGGAGTTTGTCCTTCCAAGGTGTACCACCTCACACTTCTCCAGGTTGAACTCCATTTGCCACTTCTCAGCCCACTTCTGCATCCTATCAATGTCTCTCTGCAATCTTCGACAATCCTCTACACTATCTACAACACCACCAACCTTTGTGTCGTCTGCAAACTTCCCAACCCACCCTTCTACCCTCACATTCAGGTCGTTAATAAAAATCACGAAAAGTAGAGGTCCCAGAACCAATCCTTGTGGGACACCACTAGTCACAACCCTCCAATCCGAATGTACTCCCTCCACCACGACCCTCTGCTTTCTGCAGGCAAGCCAATTCTGAATCCACCTGGCCAAACTTCCCTGGATCCCATGCCTTCTGACTTTCTGAATGAGCCTACCATGTGGAACCTTGTCAAATGCCTTGTAAAACCCATATAGATCACATCCACTGCACTACCCTCTTCTATATGCCTGGTCACCACCTCAAAGAACTCTATCAGGCTTGTTAGACACGATCTGAACTTCACAAAGCCATGTTGACTGTCCTGATCAGACCATAATTCTCTGAATGCCCATAGATCCTATCTCTAAGAATCATTTCCAACAGCTTTCCCACCACAGATGTAAGGCTCACTGGTCTATAATTACCTGGACTATCCGTACGAACTTTTTTTGAACAAGGGGACAACATTCGCCTCCCTCCAATCCTCCATTACCATTCCCGTGGACAACAAGGACATAAAGATCCTAGCCAGAGGCTCAGCAATCTCTTCCCTCACCTCGTGGAGCAGCCTGGGGAATATTCCCTCAGGCCCTGGGGACTTATCCGTTCTAATGTATTTTAACAACTCCAACACCTCCTCTCCCTTAATATCGACATGCTCCAGAACATCAACCTCACTCATATTGTCCTCACCGTCATCAAGTTCCCTCTCATTGGTGAATACCAAAGAGAGGTATTCATTGGGGACTTTGTTCACTTCCACAGCCTCCAGGCACATCTTTCCACCTTTATCTCTAATTGGTCCTGTCTTCACTCCTGTCATCCTTTTGTTCTTCACATAATTAAAGAATGCCTTGGGGTTTTCCTTTACCCTACTCGTCAAGGCCTTCTCATGCCCCCTTCTTGCTCTCCTCAGCTGCTCCTCAGACCCATCTGATCCTTGCTTCCTAAACCTCATGTATGCTGCCTTCTTCCACCTGACTAGATTCTCCACCTCACTTGTCACCCATGGTTCCTTCACCCTACCATTCTTTATCTTCCTCACCGGGACAAGTTTATCCCTAACATCCCGCAAAAGATCCCGAAACACCGACCACATTTCCATAGTACATTTCCCTGCCAAAACATCATCCCAATTCACACCCGCAAGTTCTAGCCTTATAGCCTCATAATTTGCCCTTCCCCAATTAAAAATTTTCCTGTCCTCTCTGATTCTATCCTTTTCCATGATAGTGGTAACGACCAGGGAGCGGTGGTCACTGACCCCCAGATGCTCACCCACTGAGAGATCTGTGACCTGACCCGGTTCATTACCTAGTACTAGATCTAGTATGGCATTCCCCCGGTCAGCCTGTCCACATACTGTGACAGGAATCCATCCTGGACACACTTAACAAACTCTGCCCCATCTAAACCCTTGGAACTAATCAGGTGCCAATCAGTATTAGGGAAGTTAAAGTCACCCATGATAACAACCCTGTTATTTTTGCACCTTTCCAAAATCTGCCTTCCAATCTGCTCCTCTGTATCTCTGCTGCTACCAGGGGGAGTATTCTATAGGCCCAGTAGAGTAACTGCTCCCTTCCTGTTCCTGACTTCCACCCATACTAACTCAAAAGAGGATCCTGCTACATTACCCACCCTTCCTGTAGCTGTAATAGTATCCCTGACCAGTAATGCCACACCTCTTCCCCTTTCCCCCCCTCTCTTTCCTTTTTAAAGCATTGAAATCCAAGAATATTGAGAATCCGTTCCTGCCCTGCTGCCAGCCAAGTCTCTGCAATGGCCACTACATCATAATTCCATGTATGTATCCAAGCTCTCAGTTCATCCCCTTTGTTCCTGTTGCTTCTTGCATTGAATTACACGCACTTTAGCCCTTCTACCTTACTACCTTTACACACTTTATTCTGTTTCCCTTTCATCAAAGCCTCTTTATATGTTAGATCTGGCTTTACTCCATGCTCTATACTTGCAGTTCTCTCCTGACCGTTATCCTCCTCCACCTCACTATCAGCTCTAACACTCCGGTTCCCCTCCCCCTGCAAATCTAGTTTAAACCCCCCAGAGCAGCACTAGCAAACTTTCCTGCAAGGATGTTAGTCCCCCTCCAGTTCAGGTGCAACCTGTCCCATCGGAACAGGGCCCAGCTTCCCTGGAATAAGGCCCAATTGTCCAGAAACATGAAGCCCTCCCTCCTGCACCAACTCCTTAGCCACATATTTAGCTGCATTATCTTCCTATTTCTAGCCTCACTCGCACGTGGTACGGGTAGCAATCCTGTCATAATTTGAAAAACCCCTATCAGTTCTCACTTCAGCCCCCAATGATCTAGGGAGAACCATTCAAGTAGCACTCACATCTACAATGACGAAAAGACTAGAGTGAACTCCTGCTTCTACAAGGACTTGGACCTACTGCCATTTGCCTATTGCCACAATAGGTCTACGGCAGATGCAATCTCAATGGCCCTTCACATGGCCCTAGATCACCTGGACAATACAAACACCTATGTCAGGATGCTTTTTCTTGACCATACTTTGCCTTTAATACCATCATTCCTACAGTCCTGATCGATAAGCTTCAGAAACCTGGGCCTCTATCTCCCTCTGCAATTGGACCCTTGACTTCCTAACCAGAAGTGGATTGGTAATAATATCTCCTCCTCGCTGACAATCAATACTGGCGCCCATTGCTCTACTTCCTCTATACCCATAACTGTGTGGCTAGTTACAGCTCAAATGCCGTCTAAAAAATTTGCTGATGATACAGCCATTGTTGGTAGAATCTCAGATGGAGACAAGGCATATAGGACCAAGATGTACCAGCTAGTTGAGTGGAGTCACAGAAACAACCTTGCACTCAACATCAGTAAGACCAAAGAGCTGACTGTGGACTTGAAGGGCAAGATGAGGGAACACTAAACAATTCTCATGAGGGATCCATTGAGCAATTTCAAGTTCTTGGGTGTCAAGATCTCTGAGAATCATACCTGATCCCAACATATTGATACAGCTATAATGAAGAATTGATAGTGGCTATATTTCATTCAGAATTTGAAAAGATTTAGTTTGTCACCTTAAACACTCAAACTTCAGATGTACCTTGGAGATCATTCTGACAGGCTATCTGGTGTGCGAGGGTCCTGAGGAAGGGTCTCAGCCTGAAACGTCAACCATTTACTCTTTTCCATAGACGCTGTCTGGCCTGAGGTGCTCCAGCATTTTGTGTGTTGCTTGGATTTCCAGCATCTGCAGATTTTCTCTTGTTTGTGATTGAACACTACCTCTTTTTCAAAATATTATTTCTGTTTTTGCATTACTTTTAATTAACTATTTAATATGTGTATATACATTATTTATTGTAACTGATTTCCTTTTTCTCCCCCCTATATTGTCGTGTATTGCATTGCATTGCCGGCGCGAAGTTAACAAATTTCACAAAATATGCTGGTGATATTAAACCTGATTCTGATTGAAGTTTGTACAACTCTTCCTTACAACTTGTACTCTAATCCAGGCAGCATTTTGCACACTTTGTCTCCACATCCTTCCTATAATGGGGTGACTAGAACTGTATCCAATACTCCACATGTGCTCTAATTAAAGTTTTATATATTTGTAGCGTGACTTTACTTTTGTACACAACGTGCTTAAGAATGAAGGCAGGTGTGCCATACACATCTACCATCTTATCCACTTGCGTAGCCACTTTCAGTGAACTGTGGAACTGATCTGGATGTCGTTCTCTGCGGGAGGCTGCGTCAGGCTGGAGGTCATACCCCATGGAAGGACTGAGTTCAAGCTGTTGCTCTTATTGTTCCGGGCGGGGGATGTTTTTGAAATTCCAAGTCGTATGCGATTATCAGTGTGGACTGTGGTTGATATTGGTCTCCTTCATTTTTTTTTGTTTTCTTTCTTTTTGCCAATTAGCGAGTGTGCAATACATTTGGTTTTTTTTTTGGGTGAGGGGGTTGGTGTTTGATGGTATTGTTTTCTTTGTGTGGGAGTGGATTTGGGGGTGAGGTTAGGGATTTGCTGTTTTTATGATTTTTTTTATAAGTTTCTACAATGCAACAAAAAAAACAGTAAGAGGTTTATACTGTACAGTGCAAAACAAACATATCAAATGTACAGTTCATAACAGTTAAGGAAAAGCACCCATAGTAGAATTGTATAAAGTTAGTTACCACCCCACCCTCCCACTACCCAACTCCAAAAGCAACGTTACGATATATAGAAAAGTTAATCAGAACTTTTATCACTACAGAGCTGTATTTATAAAAAGAAGGTATATTGCCTACTACCTGAGCTATATGTTTACACATAAAAAAAACAGTAAGTCTTAACGGAAAGAAGCTGGGAGTAAGGGATTTAAATGCAAAAGAAAAAAAAAAGGGATAAACCCTTAATATAAATGGGAATTATGAAAATATTCAAGAAAAGGTCCCCTTTTGGAAATTCATGTCCGAATTAAGTGAGTAATGAATCTTTTCAAGGTCTAAGGGGATTAGCTGTTTTAGCTGCCGTGTCCGGGTGGGTGATCTGTTAGCTTTTGTGCAAGGGAGTGGTTGGGTTTTGCAAGTTCTGTTTCTTTTTCTTTTCCGTGCAGGAGGGGTGCCGCAACCTGCTTAAATTAAACTCTCATTTGCCACTTCTTTGTCCATATCTGTAACTGATCTATATCCTTCTCTATTCTTGGAAAGTTCTTTACACTGTCCACAACTCCACTAATCTTTGTGTCATCTACAAACTTTCTAATCCATCCATCTATTTACATTTTCATCCAAATTGTTGATGTACATCATAAACAAGAGGTTTCAGTAGTGAACATTGGGAATGTTAGTCATAGCCCGTGAGTGAGAATAACAGCCTTCCACCCCTTCTCTCTCACCAATGGACGAGTCAGTTCTGAATCCAAATTTACAATTCGCTTTCAATCCTTTGCATCTTTATTTTGTGAGCTGACCTACCATGAGAGACCTATTAAATGCCTTCAAGATTATCATCTGACTGTACGTGTATACAACCAAAGGAAACAACAACCCTCTGGACCACAGTGCACCCGTAAAACTTACACACACCACATAAAGCAAAATATTACCTTCTTTCTTAGGCATCTGTTAGTCTCGTGAGACCATGGATTTGTGCCTTGGAAGGTTTCCAGGGTGCAGGCCTGGGCGAGATTGTATGGAAGACCAACAGTTGCCCATGCTGCAAGTCTCTTCTCTCCACGCCACCGATGTTGTCCAAGGAAAGGGCAGTAGGGCTGATATAGCTTAGCACCGGTGTCGTCGTAGAGCAATGTGTGGTTAAGTGCCTTGCTCAAGGACACAACACGCTGCCTCAGCTGAGGCTCGAACTAGCGATCTTCAGATCACTAGGCCAATGCCTTACCACTTGGCCATGCGCCAACACTAGAAGTTCATAAAATATAAATCAAAGTGCACGTAGTGCAGAGCGCAGGTAAACAGTGCAGTAAATGTCTCGCTGCCCTAGTGACAAGACCTCAGCCTGAGGGAAGAAATTGTTATCCAGTCTAGCAGTCCAAGTTGTGATGCTGTTGTACCACCTCAATGGCAGTTGTGGGTCAAAGAAATTGTGGAATGGATGGAAGGGAGCCTCAACAATCTTTGCTCCTTATTAAAGTCCTTGTATGTCAACGGTTCCCAATCTGGGGTCCACGAACTCTTTGCTTATTGTATTGGTCAATGTCATAAAAAAAGGTTGGGAACCCCTGATGTAAATAATATCCACTGCCTTGCCCTCATCAAACTTGTTTCTCACCTCTTCAGAAATTTGATCAGGTTTGTAAAGAATTGCCTGCTCTGCTTTCCAATGTTTGTAAATCTTTTCTCTCAGAATCTTCTCCAATAGCTTCCTTACCACTGACTTGAGATTCATTTGCCTATAATTATCTGGATTATTCTTACTTCCTTTCTTGAACAAAGACACAACAGTTGTCTGGGACTTTGCCTGTTGCTACTGAGGACGCAAAGATCTTTGTCAAGGACCCAGCAATCTCATTTCTTTCAATATTCTGAGATATATGCCATTAGGCTGTGGGGACTTGTTTGCATTAATATTTTCAAGAAGACCCACCACTACTTCCCCCACTATGACAACCCTATTGACTCTGCGCCTTTCCATAATCTGTGTTTGTATCTGTTCCTCCACCCCAGTGGTTCTTGGGGAGCCTCTAGTATGCCATCAGTGTAATTGCACCTTTCTTATTTCTGAGCCCCCTCCAAATTGCCTCTGTGGATGAGATCTCCAGTATGACCTCTATCTGTAGTGCAACCCAGATGGGATAAGATGGGGAAGATGGCGGTGCGACGCAGGTCGCAGCGGCCACTCCGGTGGTGATGTCTGTTATTTGTCAAGTAGGGTGACATGCACAATCCTGATTTGATGGAGGCGGACATGAGAGTACCGAGGAACATCTGGTGAAACTTCTGGAATTCCTGCTTTGCTGCGGCTACTGTGTGGTCCAGAGCCTCCGGAGGAGAAGGCCCCGAGTCCTCGGCTTTGCTTGTCGCTCGGCGGGCGGGGTTGAAGCGCTCAGCAGAGGATGGTGCTCGGAGGGGCTGGTCGGAGGCTCGAAGTTTTCGGACGGACTAGGAGTCAGCTGCGGTTGGGTGCTTCCAGTGGTGCTGCATCAGTGAGTTGGCGGCGCTTGGGGGTTCATGGCAGGGAGAGTTCCTCCCTTCTGCCACCTGCATGGGATGATGAGTCTATTGGGACTTTGAGACTTTTTTTTTTTTTACTGTGCCCATGGTCTGCTCTTTATCAAATTATGGTATTGCTTTGCACTGTTGTAACTACTTGTTTTAATTATGTAGTTTTGTCAGTTTTAGTCTTGGTTTGTCCCGTGTTTTCTTGTGATATTATTCTGGAAGAATGTTGTATCATTTTTTTAATGCATGCATTTCTAAATGACAAACGAAAACTGAACTGAACCACTCCACCTCTATAACCACCCTGTCTATCTCATAAAACAAGACTGAGAAACATTGAATTGCTAGTCCTGTCCCACATGCAGTCAGTGCCAACAACAACATATTTTTATGTACCGTTCACAGCACTAAGTTTATCCTCGTGTATTATAGTCCTGGTGTTGAAATAAACACATTTGAACCCATCAGCCTCACCATGTTTATTAATTTGCCCCATATTATCCTTTCTTTACCCTGCATTTGACAGGGTAATTTGATCACTTCTGAGTTGGTTGCTGTCAGCTTTCTCCAATGTAGATTAAAAGTGTCTAAAACAGTGTCGCAACAGCAGCAGAGGAGTTATTGCATGTTCCCAAGGTGATTCATAACTTATTTGTAAAACTCAAATATTTATTTGTTTCTGTACTTGTTGATAGAGTTGATGTGATACTTGAAAGAGATGTGTATAGATGTCAGTAATTGGAGTGTAAGCTCTGAGACTGTGTCTAATTGCCTTTTCAAGTTATAATATTCTGTGGTATTTAATGTTCATGGAAATTTTGGATTTTAATTTGTACCTATAGGAAAGAAGAATCAAATTGGGTTTAAGAGTATGCGGAATCCTGAGGAAGCTGAAGAATCAACAGTGGAAAAGAGGGAGATCTTAAGTCCAGAGGAAGAGGAAGCTTTGAAATCTGAGCAGCTGAAAAAAGAGAGAGAACTTGGAGGGAAAATTCAAAATGCCTCATCATGCACCAATATTCTCCCTTTGGGACGTGACCGCATGTATCGTAGATACTGGGTCTTAAGTTCTGTGCCTGGATTATTTGTGGAAGAAGATTATGAAGGATTAATGGAGGACATGTTACAGCCTTGTCCTGTTAAAACTTTAGATAAAACTTTGGAGTCTCAGGGAAATAAAATTTACGATAAAGCACAAGGTAATGAATCCTCAGGGAATGGAACTTCAGGGAAGATGGACCAAAGGCAGCATGAGCCATACAATGAAAAGCCCATTGCTCAGGACAAAAACTGTTCAGTTTCTCCTTCACGATCTTTACAGCCATCTACCTCAGAACAGGAACAAATTCTTGATTTCACCCCTGCAGCAGAATTGCACAGACCAATAAACAAACCGAATAGATGGTGTTTTTATTCATCACCAGAACAATTGAATCAACTGATTGAAGCACTTAACTCTAGGGGAAACAGAGAGAACTCCTTAAAAGAAACACTTCTCCAGGAGAAAGACCGCCTCATTGAATTGCTTACTAACTTTCCTGTGGAAAGATTTCATATTCCAGGTAATTCTTTACACCCTTGAATCTCAGTGTATTCTTAAATAAGTCTCTGAATATTATTATCATAGGGTCATTGAAAAGTACAGTACCGAAACAGGCCCTTTGGCCCATATAGTTCATGCCAAACTATTTAAACTACTCACTTCCATTGACCTGCACCTGGACCATATGCCTACGATCCATGTACCTATCCAAACCTCTGAAACATTGAAATCGAGCGTGACATGCACCACTTGTGCTGGCAACTCATTCCACATTTTCACGACCCTTGATTGAGTGAAGAAGTTTTCCCTCATGTTCCCCTTAAACTTTTCACATTTAACCCATGACCTCTTGTTTGTAGCCACCCAATCTCAGTAGAAAAAGCCTACTTGCATTTACCTTAGTTGTACCCCTCATAATTTTGTATACCTCTATCAAATCTCCCCTCAATCTTCAATGTTCCAAAGGCTAAAGTCCAGATCTATTCAGTCTTTCCTTATAACTTGCGTCTTCCAGTCCTGGCAACATCCTTGTAAATTTTCTCTACTCCTTCAACCTTATTTACATCTTTCCTGTAGGTAGAGTACCAGAACTACATACAGTATTCCAAATTGGGCTTCACCAATGTCTTACACAATTTCAGCATAACGTCCCATCTCCTGTACTTGGTATATTGATTTTGATGGCCAATGTGCCAAAAGCTTTCTTAACGACCCTATCTACCTGTGACACCACCTTCAATTAATTATGGACCTACCCTGGTTGTTCCTACCGAAGTGCAACACCTCGCGCTTGTCTGCATTAAATTCTATCTGCCATTTTTCCAGCTGGTCCTGATCCCACTGCAAACTGTGATGGTCTTCACTGTCCACAGCACCCTCAATCTTGGTGTCATCTGCAAATTTGTTGATCCAGTTGATGACGTTATCATCCAGATCATTGATAGAGATGACAAACAACAATGGACCCAGCACTGATCCCTGCGGCACTTCACTAGTCACAGGACTCCAGTCAGAAAGGCAACCACTCTGGCATCTCCCACAAAGCCAATGTCCAATCCAATTTACCACCTTGTCTTGGATGCTGGGCAGCTTGACCAACTTCCCATGTGAGACCTTGTCAAATGCCTTGCTAAAGTTCATGTAGACAATGTCCACTGCCTTGTCTTCATCAACTTTCGTAGTAACTTCCTCAAAAACATGACCTACCACACACAAAGCCATGCTGACAATTCCTAATCTGTCCATGTCAATCCAAATACTCGTATATCTGGTCCCTTAGAATACCTTTCAATAACTTTCCCACTATTGATGTCAGACTCTGGCCTATAATTTCCTAGTTTATTTTTTTTTAAAGCTTTTCTTAAACAATGGAACAATGTTATCTCCCCCAATCCTCTAGTACCTCACCTATCACCAAGGATGATTTTAAATAGCTCTGCTAGGGCCTCTGCAATTTCTGCACACCTCCCACAGGGTCTAAGGGAACATCATGTTAGGCCCTGGGGATTTACACACCCTAATTTGCCTCAAAACAGCAAACACCTCTTCTGTAATCTATAGAAGGTACATAACCTCACTTTGCCTCACTTCTATAGACTGTCTGTCTCATGAGTAAATACAAATGGGGAAAAAAATCCATTTCTGATCATCTCCATTGATTTTGGCTCCATGCATAGTTACCTTTCGGATCTTCCAGAGGACCAATTTTGTCCCTTGCAATCCTTTTGCTCTTAACATAGCTGTAGAATCCCTTGGGATTCTCCTTCATCTTGTCTGCTCGGGCACCCATGCACCTTTCAGCCTCCTGACTGAAGTGTTCCCTTGCATTTCTTAAACTCCGTAAATGTGGCACTTGTCCCTACCTGCCTATTCCTGCTATGCACGGCCTTTTTTTTGGTTAACCAGGACCTCAATATCTCTTGAAAACCGAAGTTCCTTAAACCTGTTGTCTTTTATTCTGACAGGCACATACAAGCTTTGTACTGAGAAAATTTCAATTTTAAAGGCCTTACCAAGTACACCTTTGCCAGAGCACAGCCTGTCCAAATGCACACTTGCTAGATCCTTTCTGATACCATCAAAATTGGCCTTTGTCCAATTTAGAATCTCAACCCATCATCCAGATTTATATTTTTCCATATTTACTTTGAAACTAATGGCATTATGATCACTTGATGCAAAGTGTTTCCCTACACAAATTTCTGCCACCTGCCCTGTCTCATTCCCTAATAGCAGATTCTAACTGGGAATCTATGTGCTGATTGAAGAATCTTTCCTGAACACATTTGACAAACTCTATCCCATCTAGTTCTTTCACAGTATGAGAGTCCCAGTCAATATGTGGAAAGTTAAAATCACCTATTGTAACAACTTTGTTTCTTGCAACAGTCTACAATGTCTTTACAAATTTGTTCCTCTAATTCCTGCAGACTTTTGGGTGGTCTAATACAGTCCCGTTAACGTGGTCATATTTCCTTATTTCCACTCATGAGTTCTCCAGTGTGGCTTGACTGAGCACTGTCATGACATTTCCCTGAACAGTAATGCTACCTTTCCCCGCTCTATCATGTCTAAAACAACAGAACCCCAGAACACTGAGCTGCCAGTCCTGCCCTTTCTGCAACCAAGTCTCAAAAATGGCTACAATATCAAAATTCCATGTGTTGATTAATGCCCCAAGTTCATCTGCCTTTCCTAAAATACTTGCATTGAAATGTACACAGCTCAGGACATTAGTTGCACAATGCTCAACCAAGGTCTTAACAACATCAGTCTCCACATCCTCTTCACTATTTGTTCCGGCATTCTGGTTCCTATCCCCCAGCAACTCTAGTTGAAATCACCCCCCGCAACTCCCCCTCTGCCGCACAGCATGAGCAAAAGTTCCCGCTAAGTTATTAGTCCCCCTCCAATTCAGTTGCAAACAGTCTCTTCTGTACAGGTTCCACCTTCCCAGTGATCCAAAACTCTGGCACCTACCTTCCAACACCAACTCCTTAGCCACATGTTAAACTATTTGATCTTCCTGTTTCTGGCCTCACTAGCATGTGGCATGGATAGCAGTCCTGAGATCATAACCCTGGAGATCCTGCCCTTGAACTTACCATAGAACCATAGAAACTACAGCACAGAAACAGGCCCTTTGGCCCTTCTCGGCTGTGCCGAACCATTTTCTGCCTAGTCCCACTGACCTGCACACGGACCATATCCCTCCATACACCTCCCATCCATGTATCTGTCCAATTTATTCTTAAATGTTAAAAAAGAACCCGCATTTACCACCTCGTCTGGCAGCTCATTCCATACTCCCACCACTCTCTGTGTGAAGAAGCCCCCCCAATGTTCTCTTTAAACTTTTCCCCCCTCACCCTTAACCCATGTCCTCTGGTGTTTTTCTCCCCTTGCCTCAGTGGAAAAAGCCTGCTTGCATTCACTCTATCTATACCCATCATAATTTTATATACCTCTATCAAATCTCCCCTCATTCTTCTACGCTCCAGGGAATAAAGTCCTAACCTATTCAACCTTTCTCTGTAACTGAGTTTCTCAAGTCCCGGCAACATCCTTGTAAACCTCTGCACTCTTTCAACCTTATTTATATCCTTCCTGTAATTTGGTGACCAAAACTGAACACAATACTCCAGATTCGGCCTCACCAATGCCTTATACAACCTCATCATAACATTCCAGCTCTTATATCAGTACTTCGATTAATAAAGGCCAATGTACCAAAAGCTCTCTTTACGACCCTATCTACCTGTGACGACACTTTTAGGGGATTTTGTATCTGTATTCCCAGATCCCTCTGTTCCACTGCACTCCTCAGTGCCTTACCATTAACCCTGTATGTTCTACGTTGGTTTGTCCTTCCAACGTGCAATACCTCACACTTGTCAGTATTAAACTCCCATCTGCCATTTTTCAGCCCATTTTTCCCAGCTGGTCCAAGTCCCTCTGCAGGCTCTGAAAACCTTCCTCACTGTCTACTACACCTCCAATCTTTGTATCATCAGCAAACTTGCTGATCCAATTTACCACATTATCATCCAGATCATTGATATAGATGACAAATAACAATGGACCAAGCACTGATCCCTGTGGCACACCACTAGTCACAGGCCTCCACTCAGAGAAGCAATTCTCTACCACCACTCTCTGGCTTCTTCCATTGAGCCAATGTCTAATCCAATTTACCACCTCTCCATGTATACCTAGCGACTGAATTTTCCTAACTAACCTCCCATGTGGGACCTTGTCAAAGGCCTTACTGAAGTCCATGTAGACAATATCCACTGCCTTCCCTTCATCCACTTTCCTGGTAACCTCCTCGAAAAACTCCAACAGATTGGTCAAACATGACCTACCACGCACAAAGCCATGTTGACTCTCCCTAATAAGCCCCTGTCTATCCAAATGCTTGTAGATCCTGTCTCTTAGTACTCCCTCCAATAACTTACCTACTACCGACGTTAAACTCACCGGCCTATAATTTCCCGGATTACTTTTCGATCCTTTTTTAAACAACGGAACAACATGAGCCACTCTCCAATCCTCCGGCACTTCACCCGTAGACAGTGACATTTTAAATATTTCTGCCAGGGCCCCCGCAATTTCAACACTAGTCTCCTTCAAGGTCCGAGGGAACACCCTGTCAGGTCCTGGGGATTTATCCACTTTAATTTTCCTCAAGACAGCAAGCACCTCCTCCTTTTCAATCTGTACAGTTTCCATGGTCTCACTACTTGATTCCCTCAATTCCATAGATTTCATGCCAGCTTCCTTAGTAAATACAGACGCAAAAAACCTATTTAAGATCTCCCCCATTTCCTTTGGTTCCGCACAAAGCCGACCACTCTGATCTTCAAGAGGACCAATTTTATCCCTTACAATCCTTTTGCTCTTAATATACTTGTAAAAGCTCTTTGGATTATCCTTCACTTTGACTGCCAAGGCAACCTCATGTCTTCTTTTTGCCCTCCTGATTTCTTTCTTAAGTATTTTCTTGCACTTCTTATACTCCTCAAGCACCTGATTTACCCCCTGTTTCCTATACGTTTCATACAATTCCCTCTTCTTCTTTATCAGAGTTGCAATATCCCTTGAGAACCAAGGTTCCTTATTCCTATTCAATTTGCCTTTAATCCTGACAGAAACATACAAACTCTGCACTCTCAAAATTTCCCCTTTGAAGGCTTCCCACCTACCAATCACATCTTTGCCAGAGAACAACCTGTCCCAATCCACGCTTTTTAGATCCTTTCTCATTTCCTCAAATTGGGTTTCTTCCAGTTCAGAACCTCAACCCTAGGACCAGATCTATCCTTGTCCATGATCAAATTGAAACTAATGGTGTTATGATCACTGGAATCAAAGTGCTCCCCTACACAGACTTCTGTCACTTGCCCTAATTCGTTTCCTAACAGGAGATCCAATATTGCATCCCCTCTAGTTGGTCCCTCTATATACTGATTTAGCACCTAACTTCCTGAACTCACTTCACAGAACTTTGTGACTCTTCCTACCTCTGTCATTATGGACCCTCCTACTTAAGAATGCTGAGGACTCAATCCGAGAAGTTGTGAACCCTGGCACCCTGGAGTCAACATGCCATCTTGGAATCTCATTCACAGAACATCTTTTCTGTTCCCCTAACTAACAAATCCCCTATCACCACAGCTCGTCTCTTCTCTCCCCTTCCCTTCTGACCACTTTAGCCTTCCTCTACTAGACCATCTCTTCTCCCTCCCAACCAAACAGTATCCAAAGTGGTATACCTGTTGAGGGGAATGGTCACAGGTGCACTGGCTGTTTAACCCCTTCCCTTTCCTGTCACTCAGTCTCTTGTGTTCTGCGTCTTGGGTGTAACTACCTCTATATATCCTATCTATCACCCACTCAGCTTCGCGAATGATCTAGATTTCATCCAGTTCCTGCTCCAACTCTTTAAAGCAGAGTGTTAGAAGCTGCAGCTGGATACATTTCTTGCAGGTGAATTTGTCAGGGACATCGCTGGTCTCCCTGCCTTCCCACATCCTGTATGAGGACTATCCAACAAAGGCCACTCCTCTTACCTGCCTTATTTTAATTTGTTCTTGCCAATCAATCTTAATCTAATTAACTGCTGCTCAAAACACCAAACTGCTGGGAATCAGTACCATATTAGAATGTTAGCAAGTTTTTGACAAGATCAAGCCATTCGGCCCCAACAAAGCTTACCAAATTCCTAGTCACTTAGTGTGTTGAAATAACTACCAAGTTTAGATTCAAAGTTTCTAAGGTACTACTGTCAACCTCACAACTAGGTAGTTTGTTCCATGTGTCCACATCTTGCTGTGTACTCAGTTGAACCTGAGTGAGCTACGTCTTCTCACACTTCATACGGCTGACTGCCCACTGATCAAAAAAACAACACTGTGCCTTTTCAGGAGCCATGTTTTTCAGACAGTGTACGGAAGTATTGGAAATGGTTTAAACCAAAAAGAACATTGAAGTTGTTCATAGAACATAGAGATAAAAAATTGTTTTGCTTCATGGAGTTACTGCAGCTGTAGTATTACATACCCATAACCTAATGAAGTGTGAAAATCTCCAAACTGACTTATTTAAACAAAAGCAAGAAAAACTGCAAGCTATTCACATTGTATATCATAGAAACAGGACTTTTAGAGTCCATACCATCCTATTTACATTAGCCCTTTTCCCCATCTCCTGATTTGTGCTACCAGTCACACTAGGGGGAATTTGCTTTAGGCAATTAACTACCAATCAACAAGTCTTTGCACCTGAGAGGAAACAACACCTTGTGGGGGGGGGGGGGGCGCTGAAGAGGCTATGTGTTGACTGAGAACATGTACAATCTCTAGACATCTTGTCAGATCAGGATATAACCCATGTCTTTGCTGTGAAGCATTAACTTTAATCTCTCGACCACTGTGGAATAATTATGTTAAAATTGTGCAGTATGTTCAGTATTCTTGCTCTTGGAGATGTTCCCAGGTGAATATCTATAGTTTAATCCTTTGAATAATGAACATGGATGCAAATATGTCCTTCTTGTTTTACAAAGAGTTAATTTTTGTTATCTTTCGAAAATTATGCCATTAAAAGGCTTGCTAATTTAAATCTCCACACTGGCCTATACTGCATATTACTGAAGACACGTGAACAATTGTACCATGGGTGCTATGCTATTGCAAATAATAGGCATTTTGTTCACAGAGTAATTGTCAATTGCCAAGTGGCATCATACCCAAGTAGCTGAAATGAACACTTATTCTGCCAAGCTTCTATTTTATACTTTAATTCTAATTATGTCTGCATTGAATTCAGTATTTAAGCTACACAAATAATTTGCATCTTTGACTTTAAGCTGTTGAAAAGAAAATGTTGGTGTAACAATTGGTGGCAAGAAAAATGGAAGGGAAAAATGGCTTGATAAATTGCTTTAAGAGTATACTGATTAAACAAATTCAATGTTAATTTCCAGATAAAACTCTATTGGAAAGCAAGCCTGCTCGAAATACTTCGAAAGGTGTTCACAGTGCATATGATTCTTCCCAATTACCTGCTGATAAGCAGCTTGAACTGCGATTGAAGGATTTGCTTCTGGACATTGAAGATAGAACCTGGCAAGGAACTCTAGGAGGAATTAAAGTATGTATTAATAAATACAATAAAAATTGCAAGCAGGCTTGTTTGAGTTCAATAATTTAATGATATTTACTTTGTGCATACCAGCATGGTATGTATGGTATTTCTTCAGTCTATTTCTGTCAATTTTTCCATTACAATTTTTAAGCTTGTTTTCACATTTCTTTCTTTGGATCTTTTAAAAGAATTTTTTGGTCTTCCATTCCCTGAATATTTGAATGTATATGAAACTTGCAACAAGATTTCTGAAATCACAATCATCGGTTATGTTGTTTGGAGCACAATCGAAGTACTATGAGAAATTGTAGGAACACCACGTTCAGAAAGGATACCTTGACCTTTTGGTAAAGCACATTGTAGGTTTACGGGAAACATACTTAATTCCAAAGGTTAAAGACAGAAGAAGTTACACAAGTTGAGGTTATATTCCTGGGTTATAAAATGAAGGATTGTTTGATTAGTTAAAAAGATGATAAGAACTGATAGAGAGTGTAGTTCAAGTTCAAAGTAAATTTATTATCAAAGTATGTGTATATTTCTATATTCGACCCTAAGATTCATTTTCTTGGGTGCAATCACAGTAAATAAAAGAAACACAATACAAAAAGAGCAAAAAGAAAAGGGCAATAAATATCAAGATCATGAGATGAAGAGCCCTTGAAAGAGAGTCCAGTTGAGTGATGCGCTGAGTGAAGTTATCCCCTCTGGTTTAATAGCCTAATGGTTGAGGGGTATAACTGTTTCCTGAACCCGGGGGTGTGGATCCTGAGCCCACAGTACCACCTTGCTGATGGCAAGGTGGTGTGGGTCCTTGATGGGTGCTGGTTTACTGCTACAGCACTCCATATAGATGTGCTCATTGGTGGGGAAGGCTTTACCTGCAATGGACTGGACCGTATTCACTACTTTTTGTAGGCTTTTCCATACAAGGGCATTGGTGTTATTATACCAGGTCCCGATGCAATCACGACTAAATATTAATCAGAACTTTTAATGGTGTTTTTTTTTTAAACAAAAAAAAAATCCCTTATGCAAGGGATGGATTGGGTTTGGACTGCTGTGCAGCAAACGACAAAAGGTTTTGTCAATTAGTTTTAAACACAAGATTGATTTATATTTGATATAAATATTTGAGACTGGAGCAAAGCAGGTGTATGGAGTTGTTACACACCAGTCACAATCTCACTCAATGCCGAACAAGCTATAGAACTAAAAAGTTCACTATATATTTGTGTATGTCTTTGGGCTGTTGGAAAACTACTCATGGAGGGGCAAGTTGATATTTAGGATGTATAATGAGGTGAATATTTTGGATTAAAATGGAGGAGACTTTCAAACCAAAAATGGAAGGATAAATAGATTGAATTGGGAGAAGAAACAAAAGCAAGAAAAATCGGGGGGGGTGGGGGGAGGCCAAAGTCAAAGCCAGAGGACGTGATAGTAACACAAGATTCTGTAAATGCAGGATATTTAGAGTAATACATACACAATGCTGAAGGAACTCAGTAGCATTTATGGAAATGAATTAATAGTCAACATTTCAGTCTGAAACCCGTCATCAGTACTGGAAAGGAAGGGGGAAGAAGCTAGCATAAAAAAACTGAGGGAAGGCGGAAAGGAGTACCAGTTAGATGGTAAAAGGTGATGCCAAGTGGGCAGGGGAAGGGGGGGGGATGAAGTGACAGCCTGGGATGTGATGGGTGGAGAAGGTAAAAGACTGAAGAAGCAGCATCTGATAAGAGAATGGACCATGATGGTTTTAAAAATAATGTCAGAAACAAAATTTTTTGAATGTGAGGAAAGTGGGTCTTTTAAGAGTTTATGGTACTGACTGTAAAAACATGCTTCAATGCCTAAAGAATTTTCAAAAAGACATACTTCAGCACATTGTACTTGGGAATTTGAATCCAGGAGACTTTGCCATGAAGTGATTAAATACAAATACATGATGTCATCTTTTTTTTCCTTTTCGTGTCATGGCTATTTAAGGTATGCAGCAAATGTATTCAACAGATAGTATAAAAATGCTACAATTTAATTGGTATGTTTAAACAAAGAACATTTCTGTTTTCTTTATTTAAACTTGCCTGCAATTAAGTTGTAGCACAAAGCAAAAGTAATTGCAAATTAATGCAATATGAAAAATGTATAATTACATCCTTGCACAATATTGCTTCTGGAGTGTGTATGTATTAACAAGCTTTTTATACAATTGTGAAATTAAATTCTGACCTTGATAGTGAATCAAACTATTGGATTTAAAGAGCATGCCTAAAACATTTCTATGAGCAGGTGATGGAGCGGTATGCATGGCGAGCAGCACTGGAAACAGGGCAGTATGAACTGTTGGGCAAAGCACTTCCTACGCAAAATGGCATTCGGTTACTGGAAAATAATGTGAAGGAAAATGGAGTTATTAAAATTGAAGGCAAGGAATCCAAGGAGCTTGATGTTTTGAGCAATGGATATAGCAACAAAGCTGGGTATAACTGATTTTTTTTTTTCAAATATAATCAGAGGTTTAAGTATTGGCATCAAAAACTGGGCATTTGCATTCTTTAGTTGGTATGTTGCTGTGGTTTTTGCTTGAATCTGAACATATTTTAATGTTTTTTTCTTTACATTAGCAAATTTCCAGCATTATTAGCCCAAACATCATCTGATCATTAACAAAAACATTATTATCAGGGGCCAACACCTCATAAATACATATTTTTAAAAAAAGCATAAATTTTGCTGACTAAAACTTGCTGCCTACGTGCTCCGGAATGTTAATAAGCTTGCATTAACCTTATAAAATATAACAAAGGCTGAAACTGAGGAATAAGTCTGCATCCTAAATGGCAGCGCGCTCTCGCGTGCTCACTCTCTCTCTATTTTTCAGTTTTTTTTTGTTTTTATTTCAGAAATTGCTTCTCAATTCCTGGCCATTTCAGATGTGTCTCCAGTTATTTCTCTCCCACAAATGCCGCCTGATGTGCTTTCCTAGTCTTTTTCAATTTTCCATCAAATGCATTGCTCTATTATTTGAATTCCAGCAGATTTTCTTTTACCTCTGTTCCAAACAGAGAATAGCTGACATTAGCATCCTCTCCTAGTTGGTACCTGTTTGTTTGTCTTTCTTCATTTCCCCCATCTTTGGCAAGTTCTTATGAGTGTGCTTAACTTTTTCCCAGTTCTGAAGAAGAGCCATTGAATTAAAAATCTTACTCCCCAGTAAAGCTGCTGGATGTGCTGAATTTTCATTACTTTGTTTTCCTTTCAGATTTCTAGCACTTGCATTTTTTTTTGGAACATAGTGAAGTAAATAGGCTGTTGTTCTGGGATCAGCAATCATTGGTGTTTCTGGGCAACTAGATGTACTAATGTAATGCTGGATTTGAACCCTGTGCTTCACTTGGATGCTTCAGGAGAGGAGTGAGTGTCACATGACACCTTTTTTCTCTTGCTCCACGCTGTCTCACTCCCTGTGTCGCCGCCCGTCCCCACTGAGTGTCGTCATGATTCTCCTAATCATTGAGGTGTTTCGTGCACCCCCTCCCTCTGAAGTCAAACCCCACAGCCTGATTTTTGGGGTTACAGTTTTCTTTTCACCAGCCCAATCTCTCTTCAACATAAAATATTTTTCACTGTGGGGCAATGACTGGCATATCCATGCAGGTGTTCTAGCAAAGTCCATACCTGTATATTATTTTGCAACCTCAAACTTCAAACGTAATGTTGCTTGGATATTCTGGGCCTTTGTAATCCGAGGATCCTTTTAGCTTTTGTTTAATTATTTGGTTCTTAACAGTTCACTTAGTAGAATTCCACTAAGAATTTGACATAATTTTACTTCACTTCTTGAATTTGTATATACTATCACAGTATATGGTACTATAAATTACTTTTTTTGTTGTTTTTAAATACTCCATGTATTTTAAGCTCCAGAGTAAATATGGGAAAGCTGTTTATGCATATAGTTAGCTTTGTTTCTAAAACTTTGATCTGTCCAAACTTGTCACACAAAATTTGCAAGATATGCCATAGAGGAAGTGTATGAACTGAATAAAGTAAAACTGAATACAGGTTGGAACTTCCTTAGTACTGGACTGGCAAATTTTCTGAATTATTAGATGTTTCTGATATTAATGCCCACTTTTTAAGTTTAGCTTTCTTAACAGGTTGAAAAATAGTATAATATTTTAGTGATCCAATAAAGTTTAAATAGAGAAGGAAATAAGCAAGCTTTCTGGACTCTGGCTTTGCTACAGCCAACCTACTTGCCAAACACCAACCCCAGCTCCAGCCACACACCTGAGACACCCAGTACTAGCACTCAACTTGTACTGCAGGCTCCTAGCTCACATTTTGGGCCATCGGGATTTGTGAAAAATTGAATGCTGCTTGTCAGAGAATTACTGTACAGAAATGTTTAATTCTGTGATGTAAATTCAAGGCATTGATGTACTGACGGAAAGCTTTTCATACTCTGTAGCTCAATTTTTGTGACACTGACATACAGAAGTTTTGTTTTTTGTGCAGGCCTTTGGAAACGGGGAGTGAAACAAGAAGTTCTATATCTTCCAGTGCTAATTTTCCTCAACAATTAAACTCTGTGGTGCATTATCTGGCAGTTGCTTTGCTTCAGTTAGAACAGGGAATTGAGCGTAAATTCCTGAAGCCTCCACTGGGTTAGTACTTTTAATAATTCAGTGAACAGGTCTGAATTTCAATCGATCCTTTGCTTAACTCACTGCATTTAATATTAAATCTTTACTTGTAAAGATTTTATGTAATTTCTCGAGGCCTCATTGTAATTTGACTTGTGTTTCCCTATACTACACTTGTTTAACTTATTAGAATATTCATAAATGGTTTTCCAAGGGTAGCACTGTTTCTTAAGATGCTGTCATTTGGGAACTCAAGGTATCTGAATATTTACAGGTTGTCAGAAGGGTGTTCATGCAAGAGGAGTTCAAACTTTGCAGAATATTTACAGGAACTGTGATACTTTTTCATTATAAATTTAAGCCATTGAGACGATGCTCCAATTTAGCCTGCTGAAAGAAGCAAATTATTTTTTGTACAATTATTATTTTAGGTAATTGGTCAGGACTTGCACGCTTATTCAACAATACTAGTTTATAAGATCGCTAGAGTCAGTATTTCTCAGTTAAGACTTCAAGGTTTTTCCCCATTGCTTTTTAAAACCTTGCATTGTTTTTGGGAATTTGTTTTATCTGGTATTCACCAAAAGGTGGTTATTTTAGAACTACTGCTAAAAAAGGGCATAATTCATAATGCCTTGTAGCTACCAATAGTATTGTTGTATTATTTTTTATTTCTGTACCACAACTCTTAATTGGAATCTTATGCCAGATTTGTAGAAGTAATTACGGGCTATTGGTTGTCATGATGGAAGAATTAATGAGATTGGAAATTTTCACCCAATTTTTAAATATGAGTTTTCTACCAATTATCCTGAAATTTCTCTTCCCTTCTTGTGCTTGCTGAATATAGTGGTTCATTCTTTTGTATTGATTCATCATTAGTTGTTCTGCAGGGAACTTGCTTAATTAACATTTTTTAGCACATGAAAGTTACCTTATAATTGAAAAAGGGAGACATTGAATCTGGTGCCTATGCTAGGTGTCTAGTCTTTGGTGAAAAGATCACATAATCTCATTTAGGTGGAACTCTTTGGCTGCTTAACTGCAGAACACTTATTCGTTCATCTAGTCTTGATTGGTGAAGTTCTCCTCTTATTCTCAAATCTCAAGCACTTGCCAAATGATGAGACTAAAACCAGCTACGGTATTCTGGTGGAAGTCTGACATAGGTCTTAAGTTTATTTTGTCATACACTTTTTTTTGTCCCAAATTACTCTGGCTATTGATTTACAGAATTGCAAATGAGCTTTTAAGGATTTACACACTAGAATAGTGAGGTTTAGAGGGGTTCCAATTTGGCTGTGACATCTTGATTAAACATCTTTCCTTCTCTTGGTAAATCTGTATACATGTATTAAACTTTTGGGTAACGTAGTTCCAGTCTTTGGTTTCCTAGCAAGAATTACTTCTCCTGTTCATTTTCCTATTTTCTGCTTTCTCTGTTCAACCCTGTCCCCAACTTGATTCCTTTCCGGCCTTGATATCAGACATGCCACCTCTCCCGGAAGTTCCGGGAGTCTCCCGCATATTAATAGTGGCTCCCTAATGCCCGTAAATTATATACAATGTCCTGGAAATTGATTTTTTTGAGAGCAAGCGTAAGAGCAAGAAAGCAAGCGCGAGACAGCAAGAGCGAGAGAGAGAGAGAGAGACCAAGACCAAGAAAGCAAGCAAGCGCGAGTGAGAGCGACCACGAGAGAGAGTGCGTGCGTGAGAGCAAGAAAGCAAGTGCGAGAGAGTGAGAAAGCAAGCGCGCGTGAGGAAGAGAGTGCGAGAAAGCAAACGTGAGAGAGCGACCACGAACGAGAGAGTTCCAGAAAAAGAAAATATGAAACGTACGTCACCCCAGACTACACTAAAGTGTACTCCTGCCTAATAGGGGTCAAAGATAATGACAGTGTTGCTCGCTGCACTGTTTGCAACAGTGACTTTTCTATTGCCTATGGTGGGTTAAGACTGTAAAAGACATGTTGAGGTGAGTTTAACAGGTGTCATTCGTTCATTAGCATAGCTAACGTTATTTAAACTAGCTGGCTAGTTACTAAGGAGCTACTCTATTGCAGACATCCCACCTCTCCTGGAAGTTCCGGGAGTCTCCCGCAAATTGATGGTGCTACCTCCCTGAAATGAGTTTTTGGAGGGTGGGATGTCTGTGATATGCTTATGTAAAGCTATAAAGTGATGGCCGAGGTGCAAATTTAATTCATTGCACTCTTAGAATTGTGAGATATGGAAACACCGGTGTTCAGTTGATTTAACTGCATTGCTTGTCCTAAATTTCCAGTTGCATTTTTAGAAAGTTGAGGTCTGCAATACAACTTGTTTACCAAAGCAATTGTTTGTCAACAAATTCTTTTCCTGTAGTTTCAGCCTTGTTAGTCTTGACTTTTCAAGTGCTCTAGATATTATAAAGTTATATAATTAGAAATCCCTTTCCTTCAAAGGAGATGCAGATGATATAAAAAAGGAACCAAAAGACAAGAAGAAGAAAGATGATAAGAGAAAAAGTGAAGATCAAGCTGGTGATAAAGATGGTGTGTATTGGATCAATTGCTAAGAATGCTCAGTATATTGAAATGCAAGTACCTTGAGCTTGTTAGAGATTTGCAACAATTGTAAAACTTTCTTTAAAATAATACAAAATATTTGTCTGGCTGCAAATGCAGGCTTAAGGCTCTATTCTACTAAGCTGTTGGTTGGTGAGGCAGATGCATAGTTTAAGGAATTTTGCTGTCACACTGGCCAATGACGTCAACATTGTGCTAGTGTAAATTCATGAAAGCCTTGACAAGATGAGGCAGAATTGGCACATATTGAAAGGCCTGAGAAAATGTGCTGTAATGGAGATGGTTTGGTTCCATATTATGAACCTGGTATAAACTAAACTGAATCATGCAGAAATTTTATTTGTCACCCCTAAGTATCTCTACTTCACAGGCAAGAAATCCAGCCTCTCATAGTTGAAATTTTTAATCCTAGGTGACATCCTGGTGAATCTCTCCACACCCTTTTCAGTGCTATCATATACTTCCTAAAGTGTTATGACCAGAACTGTGCACAATTCTCTAGCTGTAACTTAAAGTTTTCTACACTTGTACCATAATGTCCCTGCTCTTACATACTATGCCCTAGCAAAAAATACTAGTATTCAGTCTGCTGCCAGCTTCCCCAGAAGTGGTTCTAAGGCTGCCCCTCCTGTACCCTTGCATTTGTAGTAAAGGATTTGATAGTTGATTTGTGGGACTTGCTGCAGTAGGCATTGTCAATCCTGAACTACATATTACCTCAGATAGCACTGACTGGCTAGATGAACACTTGTGTGGGGAAAGAGAATAATCAAAATTGAAATCTATGATGTTGGTAGTAAAGAAGTTGAGGTCTTGCAGGCAGCTATTTAAGCAGACTGGAAAATCTGGAAATCTTTTGATTTACTCCCAGTGCCACATGTGATTTTTATGAAATGGATAAGTGTGTCAGAAGAAAATTTTTGAAAGCCCAAAAATGGACCAGTGATGAAGGATATCATTATTTAAATATTGATATTTGGAGTGTGGGGGAAGGGGAAGTATAGGTCAAGGAAGGTGAATAACTCTGAATTTACTCAAGACTTGATCAAATATATTCCTAAATGAAAGGTGAAGTGGTGCCATCAGATTTGGAGAATTTGCTGGTGCAAATGTAGTGTGTTTTAGTTGGAGACTATGTAATCAGTACTTTTTCTCTTTATTGCAGTGAGTGCCAAAGCTAGAAAGGCAAATATGAAAATACAAATTTATTACGCAGCTAAAGCAATTACACTGAATGCTTTCATGACCTTGTATTTTATGGCCTCGGCTATAAAAACAAGTTGAGCTCAACTTTTACGAACTTCCTGGTTAGATCATGATAGAGTGCATATTTGAGCTAGAATCTCTGAACTATAGAAAAGGATTACCAGAGAGAACCCAGGGATGTGAGACAAGTATGTGATTAAATAACTTGCTTGAAGAACCCAAGTTTATTGGAAAACCTAATAAGATTTCAAAAAATGAGCTTTAATGGAGCAAGCAGGGAGAAATTGTTTAAATATTGGGGATTGTTTTCACACGGAGTTTTTTCAATTTTCTGAAACTTCCTGAAAGGATGGTGAAGTCATATTCCATTAGAACCTTTAAAGACGTTAAACTTTGTTTAATTTGTATGGTAGAATGAAAAGGTTGGGGTCTGAGATTAAATTGAACAACTTGCAATGAACTGTCACAATTTAATGGGTGTAAATGTGTTTTATGGAAGTAAATATCTGCCATTGTTTTGTATGACATTCAATTTTCAGTAAATGCTACTCAACTTGCATGTGGTTCTAAAGGTACTTATATCTTTCTTCTCGTTGTTGTGTAACCTTGCATAAACCCTAGGGTAAGGGTTACAATATTCAAAGCATGGGAGAAACTAATAGTGGGTTGCCATGAAGATTATACAGCTAACAGAATTCTACCAATGTTAGAAACAAGTTGTAATGCTTTGCCAGGGACCATAGTTTACAATTATGAGTAAATAAATATTCTTAGACAATTTTTTGAGAATGTAAATCTTTCAGAAAACCAATTTAATTTTAAATATTCTAAGGTTTCCTGTATTATTGGTGTCCAGGAAACATTTACTTATAGGAGCTAGATATTGAAATAATGCTTAAATAGCTAGCAATTGAAGAATACAATGAAAAGTAGAAGAATGTAGATAAAGGATTTTGTTATGTTATCTGTACAACGTTCTGACTTGGGAATATATCTCATCACTTGATCTAAATCCTGGAACTCCCTACCAAGCAACAGTGAAAAGACTGTAGTAGTTTGAGATGATGCTTCATAATCATCACACCAAGTAGTCAGCGATGGCAACTTGCATGTGGTTCTAATAGTATTTATATCTTTCTTCTCGTTGTCGTATAACCTTGCATAAACCCTAGGGTAAGGGTTACACTTGGGAATATATCTCATCACTTACTGGATCTAAATCCTGGAACTCCCTACCAAGCAACAGTGAAAGACTGTAGTAGTTTGAGATGATGCTTCATAGTCATCACACCAAGTAGTCAGCGGTGGGCAATAAATGCCGACGTTGCCCACATCTCAAAACTGTTTTCTTTTGCAACTCTGGAAACCTGAAAATGAAAACTCATTTTAAATTCTTGAGACAAGGATTTAATTTAAAGATTTTAATTCTTGCATTTTAGATGCTAACGATTGTGGGAAGATACAGAAGACATTATTAGATCGTTGGAGAGAGTCTCTTCTGGCATGCACCAGCTTAGCTCAGGTTTTTCTTCATCTCTCCACACTGGATCGTAGCATTATATGGGCCAAATCTTTGCTAAATACTCGCTGTAAGATCTGTCACAAGAAGGGCGATGCAGAAAACATGCTTTTGTGTGATGGCTGTGATAGGGGTCATCACACATACTGCTTGAGACCAAAGGTCAAGGTTTGTGCCTAAAACTTGCTTTTTATATATAAAAATAAGCAAACTGTTTAATCTGTCTCCTGCCATTTTCAAAGTAATATCCTTTAATGTAGTCAATTTCTCTTAGATCATTCCAGAAGATGATTGGTTCTGCCCTGAATGCAGGCCAAAACAACGGTTGCGTCGTACAGTGGCCAGGCAAAGACCATCATTGGAGAGTGAGGAGGAAGAGGACGAGGAGGATCTGGTTGAATTGGACAAGAAGTTGTTGAAGATGCAAAGTGAAAAAGTTAAAAACGAGGCAATGGAAGAAAATGAAACTGAGAAAGAAATTGAAATGGAGAGGAGGTATTTTTAGTAACCAAATTGTTTAAAAACTATTGGTTTTACTTGTATTGTTTGGTTTTGCTGTGATTATCAACTTGCCAGATGTACAGATTTCACATGTACATTAACTCTTCACAACCAACACCAACCTGATTTTCCTACCACTCACCTACACAAGAGGTAACTTAGTGACCAATTAACCTACTCGCCAGCAGTTCTTCAGAAGAAAATTGAAGTATCCTGGGAAAGCTCACAAGGAAAACATGCAGACTCCACTTAGAGCACCAAATGTCAAGGTAGAATCTGGGTCTGGAACCATGAAGCATCAACATCATCTGCTGCATCATTGATCCACCCAAATCCTCTCCATCCTAGAAAGAAATCAATAAAAACTAGCCAAAGGCTAGAATTAAGTGCACGTAAATGGAATTTTTTTGTTCCATATCTCAAGAAATTGCAGATGCAGGGCTTGGATATGGTAGGAAAAATAAAATCAGTTAATTGGTCAAAAATAACTGTTTCCTCCTGGGGTTGTTGCAATAAACTGAGGGGAAAAATGATGGGTCTCTGAGGGGTGGTGGGAGGAAATTCCTTTATTCCAAATGGTTGAGGGAGGAACGAGGTAGGTATTTGTTCTTGTGTATTGTATTCCAGTGAAATGGTACAAACTAGGTCACAGCTGGAGTATTGTACAGTGGTGAAGATTGAGGTAGTACAAGGTAAAACAGTCACAAAAAGCCACATAAAGTGTAACAGCTACAGAAAACATGGAAGTAAACAATAAAGGGCAAGATCTCATGGTAATCTTCCACCTTATTGTTTACCTGCGTGCGCGTTCTTGACCTCAATCTATCTGTAGGCCCTCCATTGTTCACGGTCAACCATGCATGTTGTATTCTAGTTGCAAGCAAGCGCAGTATGATATGGAGAGCAAGCCATTGGCCATGCAACAGCTCCCCCTTTCTACATAGCTGATGAATTCAAAGAACCAGCAGAAACTGATGCAGTTTGGCACCAGCGGAGTCGGAGGAGTTCCCAGTTAGCATTGAACTCTATGTAGGACTGCCTTAGGAATTCCAGCTCTAGAATTTTCCTCCGGGTTTACTCCTGAAGCCTTCTCCATGAGTGAGTATAGAGGTTTGAGATCAGAGTTTTCCTTCTAGATGTGCTGCCAACTACGGGTGACGAGCCATATCTCATCGAAGCAATTGGTTTTAAGGTGCCAGTAACCCGCCTTTGCCCCTTCTGTCAGTAGACAGGTTCCAGTGCGCTTCCAAAAGCTGGATTCAGTTGTCTGAAGCTACTTGAGATGCATGTCAGTGGGAGCTTAATAGGTAGTAGGAGCTTATCCCCACTACTTAACTTCTCTCTTACCCCACCCCCAGCCTCAGCTATGACAACCTTAAGGAACCAAACAATTAGGGAAGCATTCAGTAGTCTTACACAGTGCCTTGTAAAAGTATTTAGCCCCCAACCCTTTGTTCACATAAATGAGTATTTCAACCAGGAATTTTGATCAATTTAACTGAGAATTTTTATTTGTGAATCACATGCTCCTTTTTTTCCTCAGCAGAGCCCAAAAAAACAGGGAAAATTGTAAAGCATGAAAAACTCAATTCTAAAACTAAAATGTCAGCTGTTCAAAAGTATTCATCCCCCTTTGCTCAGTACTTAGTTAAGCCACCTCTCACAGCTACTACAGCCAGTAGTCTTTTGGATAAGTCGCTATTAGCATTGCACAATGTGATGGGGCAAGATTTGCCCATTCCTCCTTGCAAAATTGCTCAAACTATGCCAGATTAGTTGGAGAGCGGTAGTGGACAGGAAGGAGTCTTGAGGTCTTACCAAAGATGTTCGGTCAGATTACGGTCAGGACTCCAACTAGGTCACTCAAGGACATCAATTTTCTTCATTTGAAGCTACTCCATGGTTGCTCTTGCTGTGCACTTTGGGTCGTTGTTCCTCTGAGAGACAAACTTCCTCCCCAATTTAAGCTTTCTGGCAAAGTCTAGCAGGTTTTTATCCAGGGTCTTTCTGTATTTAGCAGCATTCAACTTCCCATCAATCTTGATCAGATTTTCAGTCCCTGCTGCTTAAAAGCTTTCGCCTAGCATAATGTTACCTCCACCATACTTTACAGTAGGGATGGTGTTAACTGGCTGATGTGCAGTATTTATGTACCACTTGGTGTTGAGGCTAAAAAGTTCCACTTTAGTTTCATCCAACCACAAGACCTTTTCCCTCAACTTTTCAGCACCTTTTAAGTGGCGCTTTGTAAAGTATTGACAGGTATAGATACAGGTTTTTTTTGCGCCAGAATTTCTTCCTTACCACTCTTCCATAAATACCCTTTTTGTGCAAAGCTTTAGAGATTGTGGAGCCATGAACTTCATGTCCAGTTGCAGCCACTAACTTCTGCAGCTCACTCAGAGTTACCATTGGCATCACAATAGCCTCTCTTACAAGTGCCGTTCTTCTCCGTCAATTAAGTTTAGATGGGTGGCCTGACCTACGCTGTGTGGCTTTGGTTTTGTATTTTTTTTCCACTTTCATGATGGGCTGTACTAAGTTAAGTTCTGAGGTATGTTCAGTGCCTTTGAGATGGTCTTGTCCCTTTCCCCAGAATTGTGCTTCTCTGTTATCATTTCCCTGAATTGCCTTTTATCTTCATTTTGGTTGGTCTGTTGAAAATCAATCATACTGTTGGCCTTACAGAGACAGGTATTTATTATGAATTCATTGAAAACAGGTGATCCTCCAATTTTCTACATCAACAAATTGGCTGAGTTGGTATGGTTGTATATTACTCCTGAGCGAAGTTAGCATAGGGGATGAATACTTTCTTAGCCTCACAGTATTGGTTTTTAATTTTTTGTTAAATTGTTCACAGGTTTTAAAATTTTTCTTTTGATTTGGCATAATGCACAATGGTTTGTAGCTCAGCTCAAAAAATCCTACTTCAATATATATCTTAAATTTAGAAAATGAGACAGTAAAATGTGAAAATAATTGGGGGCTGAATACTTTCTTAAGGCACCGTAACAAAGGAATAGAAGATGTGTCTGAGCTTGGTATTATGTGCTTTCAGGGTTTTGTATTTTCTGTTCAATGGGAAAGAGACGAGATTGTTTATACTTCAACAGTAAAGCAGCAATCATAATCATAGATCCCATCAGTGGGTCTACGGGCAGTGTCCACTGAGGGTAGGCTGGTTTTCATGATAAGATGTGCTAAGCTGTGTCCACAACTCTCTGCAGTTTCTTACCGTTATGGGCTGAATGTTTGCCTTGGAAGTTAATATTGGGACTATACAAGTAATGTTTCTGAATTTCATTGCTGAATATTATCTAAAACAAATATAGACATTCTAACTGCTTGTGTTTATACACACCCCAACATTTCAAATATACTTTAAATGACTGTTTCTCTTACACAAATGCTTTGAACAATGTGTTCTGTTTCCTTCACTAGTCGCCCACGAAGAGGAAGACCTCCTTTGAAACTACAGATTAAAGGCAAAAGGGGTAAATCTAGCACTCCTAAAGCAGAGGTTACTCATCGAGCAGGTAAAAGGAAATATACCCCTCGCAGCCAGTCAAATACTCCGAAGTTAACAACATCTTTTGATAAGAATAGTGGCAGAAGATTGGGAAGGAAGCCTAAATCTGCACCAAACTCTGAAATAAAACCAACGTCCAGATCATTTCATTATGCTAAATCTGACCAAACAGATGAATTCTTCAGCGAACTGGTACGTCCCCGTCGGCGACGGAAGTATCGGAAGTTTATTACCAGCACCCCTGACTGCAACACCTCAGGATCTCACAGTGTTGACATTTCTGAATTAGACATCTTGAAGGATGAACCTGTAAGGAAAAAAAGGAAGTATACACGTCGTATACATCAGAAACCAGCTCAAGTGATTAAAACAGGAAGAAGAGGCAGAAAGCGCAAATCTGAAGGTAGGATTTTTTTTGCATTATGCTAAAAATCTGATCAGTCATATTAAACTTGAACATTTGTCATGTTTCACTGTTTGGTTAAGTATTTGCAAAACACTAAAAAACCATGCTTTCAAAGTTAAAACTCACTCCATGGAGATCTTTTAGGGAAGAAAATAAGTATTACAGAATATTGAACCATGTAATTTGAAAATATAGTTTGGTGATATAGTAAATCTACCACTACAGTGCTACAAATGCTGCCAAAAGAAGAGATTTTTGAATTTGTTGCACTGGGGAAGAATATTTATAGAAATTGGGGAATATGACTTGGTACAGATGTAGGAAGTACATTTCCTGTATTAATGCAGCCGGAGAGGAGGACATTCTGAGTAGTAGTTGGTTGACAATACCATAGGCTTCCTTAGCAGAAATTTAAGAATGAGCAGGAGGGCTAGGCTGGACATGTAGAATCAACTGTTGGGCAGTGGATGCCAGGATTATGATGTTTTGTTTGAATTTGCTCAAGTAACAAACAGGAATTAGGAGTGTATTTTTGTCTAGCATCTTTGAAATTCCCACTGTTACTCTTTTTGTTTTGACCTGAGCTACCTAGTAGATTCAAATTTTCCTTGGCCTGAGCAATAATTTCCTCAGTCAGTTTTTTTTTTAAGTAAATAAAATCTTTGTGGGATGGCAGGTAGAATATTATGTAATGATTTTATAAAAACTCTGGCCTGGTTTCTTTCTACCTATGATAGCATAAGAATGTTGAACAGTCATTAATTAGTTTTGCCATTGCATCTATAACACGCTATTTCTTCAGCACTTAATAGCTTAATATGACTGAGACGTCATACAGAAGGAGATCTTAGAAATGAAAAGGCTTAACTGGTTATTGCTGTCCCTTCACAAAGGGACGTCAAAAAATTCATTTTTTAAGCAGAATACTCCACAAATGTGCTCCAGATTACCTCATTTGTTCATGATTTCAAGAAGAGTCAGGAGGTTCTACCACATTTGCCTTTTCTGCAAAAAAAAAATTCTTTTTACTGTTTACTGTATCATTCTTCACCTTCTCCAGAACCAACATGTCTTTTCGTAAGTGGTATCTAGTACATGAAAGTAATCAGTACTCTGTTTTTGATACTGGATTCCTAGAGTTAGTTTATACTGTATTTGCATCTCTCTAGTTATCATAAACATGAGATTCTGCAGATGCTAGAAGTCCAGAGCAATACACACAAAATGCTGGAGGAACTTGGCAGGTCATGCAGCATTTATGGAAATAAATAAACAGTTGATGTTTCAGGCTGAGACCCTTCATCAAGACTGGACAGGTAGGGGAAGATGAAAGAAGTGGGGAGAGAAAGAGGACTGCATATCCCCTATCACCTTTTTTTTTACCCATCCTCCCCCCCCCCCCATTTTTATTTTGACATCTTCCCCCTTTCTTACCAGTCCTGAAGAAGGGCCTTGGCCTTAAACTTCAACGATTTATTCATTTCCATAGATGCTCTCTGATGTGTCGAGTCTCACCAGCCATGTCTTACTGCTGGCTTGTCTTCCATCAGTGATCATTTGTCTGGTGCTATTAAATAACTTTTGCCAATTCAGTCAGTTTGAATGTATTTATTTGATTCTTATTTATCTCGCTGCTTGTCCTATTGGCAGTTTTTTAAATCATCCATTCACTTGGAGACTATAAACAGGTATTTTGTATGTGCATTAAAAGATTTTTGACTGCTGCATAAGGACACTGAAATAAAAGTATAATAAAATAGCTGTTGCAAAGAGTTAAATCATTAGTTTACTTGGTTAGCAAAATGTTGCGATCATGATCAAAAGGAAACCAGACCAAAAGAAGTTGGGTCTTTATTCTTTGGAACGTAGAAGGTTGAGGGGGGACTTGATAGAGGTATTTAAAATTATGAGGGGGATAGATAGAGTTGACGTGGACAGGCTTTTTCCATTGAGAGTGGTGGAGATTCAAACAAGAGGACATGAGTTGAGAGTTAAAGGGCAAAAGTTTAGGGGTAACATGAGGGGGAACTTCTTTACTCAGAAAGTGGTAGCTGTGTGGAACGAGCTTCCAGCAGAAGTGGTTGAGGCAGGTTCAATGTTATCATTTAAAGTTAAATTGGATAGCTATATGGACAGGAAAGGAATGGAGAGTTATGGGCTGAGTGCAGGTCGGTGGGACTAGGTGAGAGTAAGAGTTCGGCATGGACTAGAAGGGCCGAGATGGCCTGTTTCCATGCTGTAATTGTTGTGTGGTTAATTAAACAAATACAATATGGAGCTGAGAAATATTTCAAAGAATTTGAGAATTGAAAGAGTGGTCATAAATTTGGAGGAAAAGCATGGTTGTAGAAAGAAACCATGAATATATGAGTATTGACATGATGAGATTTGGGCAAGTAGCACATTACAGGGGTGATTGATAGATTTGGGAGAGTCTCATATGGAGTATTGTGAGGGTGCATAACAAGTCCACAATGCCCAGGAATGAGAAGGCTACAGAAAGTGATGAGTACAGCCCAGTCCATCACCAGCAAAGCCCTCCCCACCACTGAGTACCACAGAAGGAGCTCCACCACAAGAAAGCAGTGCCCGTCATCCAGGGCCCTGACCATCCAGTCCATGCTCTCTTCTCGCTACTGCGTTCAGGTAAGAGGTACAGAAGTCTTGGGTCCCGTGCTACCAGGCTCAAGTACAGTTGTTACCCAACGACTATCAGGCTCCTGAACTGGTGTGGATAACTTCACTTACCACAACTCTGAACTCTATTTCCTGAGAAGTTTGCAAAGATTAGGCATGACATCTGAAACGCTGACAAACTTCTATAGGTGTGTGGTGGAGAGTATATGGACTTGCTGCATCACTGCCTGGGACATCCCTTTGTGAAGGAACATCAGTAAACGATCAAGCCTTTTCATTTCCAAGATTTCCTTCTGTATGGAAACACTAATGCCCTTGAACAGAAAATCCTACAAAAAAGTAGTGGATACAGCACAGTTCATCACAGGTAAAGCCTTCCATGCCATTGAGCACATCTATATGAAACACTGTAGCAGGAAAGCAACATTCATCAGGGATCCCCATCACCCAGGACATGTTCTCTTCTTGTTGCTGTCATCAGGAAGAAGGTACTGCAGTCTCAGGACTCACACCACCAGGTTCAGGAACAGTTATTACCCTTCAACCATCAGGCTCTTGAACCAGAGGGAATAACTTCACTCAAGGTCACTTGCCCCGTCACTGAACTGTTCTCACAACCTATGAACTCAGTTTCAAGGACTTTTCATCTCATGTTCTCAATATTTATTGCTTATTTATTTATTACTATTAGCTCTTTTTCTTTGTATTTGCAGAGTTTGTTATCTTTTGCACATTGGTTGTCCGTCCTGTTGGTGTGGTCTTTGATTTTATTATGGTTACAGGACTTAAGTATGCTTGCAAGAATCTTGGTTTATATGGTGACATATACGTATGTACTTTGATAATAAGTTTACTTTGAACTGATTCCACAACCTACAGACTCACTTTTAAGGACACTTTACAACTCATAGTTAGGCATCTTTTGCATATTGGTTGTTTGTCAATCTTTGTATTGTTTTTTTGCAAAATTCTACTTTCCCCCCCCTGTTTATCACAGGCATTTATTGTCAAGGTCGTATGTGGTAACATACATACTTTGATAATAGATGATAAATAATAATGAAAAGGCTTCTCTAGGTATTCATACCCCTTCCAGAGATTGAGATTCAGTTCTCATTTTCTTAGGAGCTCCTTGAGGTCAAAGGTGACTGGCTTTACTCTAATTCTATTGGCTCTGAAGTGTCTTGAGACAAAAACAGGCAACTAAATTATTACTGTGGGTTGGGGGTTGTGTTCTTTGAAAGGTCCCTATCACAGTTTATTGTAATATGTAGTTGCATCATCTGCACGTGTGTCAAGAACACATTGGAGGGGGGAAGATTTGTTTATTTTTTAATTTTATCCCATATTTACATTTTTGGTCAGTGAACAGCCATAATAGGGAGGCTCACATGTATAGGTCACAAGTGTGGTAGGAGATGTTGATGAGCTGGTATGGGAAGTGGTGTGCATTTTCTCTAACTGTTAGTGTCATCCTCATGTGTTTCACAGTCAGTCAGGGTAGCACAATAGTCTAGCAATTAGTACAGTTGCTTTATGTTAGTGATCGGAGTTCGATTCCCTCCACTGTCTGCAAAGGGTTTGTATGTTCTCCCCGTGGCTATGTGTGGTTCCCCCGGATGCTCTGGTTTCCTACCACATTCCAAAGATGTACAGTTAGAGTTGGTGGCCATGCTTTCTGGGCTGCTCCCAGCACAATCCTCAATGTGTTGGCGGTTAATGCAACACTATGCATTTCATTGTATGTTTCAATGTATGTGACACATAAAACTAATCTTTAAAATCTTCAGGGATTCCCACGATTTGGTGAGAATATTGCTTATCAAGGGGGCTTTGAGATCATCTTACCTTCTAGTAATCCCTTACTGTGATACAACTCAGGTTGCCTGTTTCAGCAGTCCACCAGACTTCTGAATAGGGTGATAATAGAAATTGAGCCAATTAAGCCAGTCAAATTTGAATGTTGTCACCTGTTTGGTTCAGCAATCCTCATTGCAAGTAGGAATAGTGAAGTTAGGAGGTTCAGCAGCCCATTGGTTACTGAACTATTAAAATATCAAACAAATGTTAGATTTGGAGAACCATTTTGAATGGGGTTTAGAAAGGGTAAAAGCAGCAGTAGCTAGTGGAGATGCTTTTGAGCTGATGTAAAAATTCTGAAGGATAAGGCAATTGATGGAAAAACCCAGGATTAAAACTTTTTTATTGAAATGGGCAGTAGGGTTAATGGGGTCACTTTTGTATATCATACACAAAAAGAGGTGTACAAAGAAATAATTAAAGGAGTACATGAAATGAGAATAACAATTGAAATAAGATGATCAAGAGTTCCTTGACGCATAGGTGAAAGCAAATGTCTGAGTGAATGAATTCCTCATCAGGTTGGGAAAGGGAGGATCGACACCAGGATAAGGGAGGGAAGATAAAATGACAATAGAAGTCAGTGGTCTGTGAGAGTCATTTTAATTTATCTGGGGGAGAAGGGGGGATATATGGGGTGAAGAGAGAAACGAAGGGGATTAGGGAAGCATTAAGAAAGATGTTCAGTGAAGTAAAATGAATGAGGTATTCAAAAAGGAAGCAAAAATGAGGCAGATATATATGAAAGGTAAGCCTTCTAATCAGTTTATTCAGATATCTGGAAGACTGACAAGTCTCTGTGGTTGATCAAGTTCAAGGGTGATTTTGCTGAGTGAGAGGCGGTGAGCTGATCTGGCAGTCTGCAGTAGAGATGACACGAGGGTGAACGTGGCATAAGGATAAGGTTACACTCTAAGTTGAGTTTTGAAGAGTGAGCTAAAAGTTATCAAGTCCACTTATCTAATGGTCTGAGAAATAGGGGGAGTCTGTTAATGATGATCAGCATTTAAATTGTTAAAGTGCACCATAGCTGAGATGTGGAGAGAACATTTATAGCAATAGGCCACTTTTTTATATAATATATATATATATATATATATATATATATATATATATATCTTCACTCTTTACTGCAAAGATTAAGAGTTTCTCTTTTGAAAGGCTTTGGAAATTACTGCATTACCTCCATTTTAATGTTGAGATTTTATACCTGCACATTAGTTAGAGCATACAGAGGCAACTTGGCCCAACCAATTTGTTGCTTAACTTGCATGTAAAGAAGCTCTTCTACATCATATTATTCAGCTTGTTCCATGTTCAGGAAGTCATTTTTTTTTCTTTCTAGCTGACCAATATGTTTAAGTGTTGATATAGTTTGTCTTGACCACTGAGCCATTTCTATTGCTGGCAGCTGTTTCGTTTCAAGGTCTCAGACCTGTGGTATTCTGTTGCATTCTCCTCAACATTTTTGCAAATTGGAACTTTTTCTTTTAAGTTTAAATGCTGTTCCAATTTTAACCTATTGTGCTGTACTTTTTTTCAAAACCCTCTGATTTATTTTCCACCTCTGATATAGTACCCCTGGTTTGTCAAATCACGTGACATTTTGTGTTTATTACAGAAATGAGCATCCCACCTCATCATAAACACAATTGACCAAATCATCCTTCTCCAAAACCTCCCAGCTGAACGTGTACACAACCTGCTTTGATTTTTATTTATCTAATTGTAATCAGGGAATTAACCCCAATAGCTGCTCTTCCTTTACCCGTGCTGTTACTAGTCATGTCCCACTAGAATTTACTCTTGGCTCTCTTCCTTTGTTTTATGTCTTTATACTCTTCTACCAGCAACATTATCTAAAAGCGTGTCAGTTTTTACATGTAAACTTGGTTATATATCAGCATTACCATGACCTGATTTTTACTGTTTCTCTAAATTGTAGTCTACTTTGTCTATTACTGTAAACTGATAATTATCTAAGTACATAATAGGATGATGAATGCCATTGGCTTAGCTTGCCTCTTGGAAACTTGTACATTTATTGCACATAGTGTGATTGATCATTGTGTGCCATGTTCAAAATATTTGCTCAAATGTCCAATTTTTTGTTATACTTAAAATTTCGGTATATTAAAGTATCATGATACTCGTGAGGTAAATATGAAACCACTAATTATTGAACTACTCAAAAAGCTGATTCATAAAATTATTATACTTTTGTGGATACTCTGCATAATCAAATACTAACGTAATTTATTAATCCTTGTCTAACATTTACTGAGCTATCAAATAAATGGAAAGCTCAGCTTGTGTTCACATGAATTTAAAGCTACAATTTTAATTTCTTTAAAAAGATGCCACAATACAAGTACCACAGGTAACAGGGAACCGGAGGAGTTCAAGTCGGCACTCTGGCATGCATGAGCTTTCTCTTTGTGAACAACTGATAGTGGATTTAGTACGGCATGAGGACAGTTGGCCATTCCTGAAATTGGTAAACAAAGCTCAGGTACACAGAAATACATATTTATTGATGCACCAGTTTGTTATAGTCTGTGAAAATGAGGATTAGACCAGCTGTTCCTCAATTTATGAAAAAAATGCATTCCTGAATAACATTTTATTTAAAATTTTGTATGTCAAAGGCTGAATGAAATTGGGCATTTCAGTAGAAATGTTCCAATGTATAAAGTGGATTGTAATTACTTAGTGGGGAAAAAAAAACTTTAAGCAATTCTTCCAGTATGAATTGAAAACTTGCTGCAATGTGTTTTAATGTCTTAATCAGAATGTATACGTATGGCCAAGAACTAAAATTTCTCTAACAGTACCTTTATTTTCTTTACAGGTTACTGACTACTATGACATTATTAAAAATCCAGTTGCCTTAAATATCATACGGGAGAAACTAAACAGATGTGAATATAACTTCGCATGTAAGTTTAAGGCTTGCTGTGGGTTTACATGCTTTCTTATTGTCCTGTATTTCGAGTAAATGCCTGTGATTTGTTTGCTTTTAGGATAACCATAATTTTCATTAACTATCCAGCAATAACACTCTAAATCTGTGCTGTAAGAAATACTTGAGCTGCAGACTTTGGTTTAGCCATTTTCTCTTGACGAGGAAAGGTGGGATCATTCTAAAGACCTTGTCTCCTTCATTTGTGACCTAGCCAGCCTTGGGACTTTCTTGATTGCAGTACTAACTTCTGACACTGACTACAATTTACTTAATCTGAAATACAACAGAAAATTAGATTTAAGTTTACAGTGAAATTCAGTTCATCTGACACACTCAGGATTTGGATGACGCCAGATTGACAGATTTTTCAGACTACAATGCAATTTCAATTTACTCCCCAAAACACTTTATTTCACTTTTAAGATATTGTACAGTAATGTAACTTTCCAGCCAATCTATTATGTATTGGAAAAGAGCTGATTACATAGTGAAATGTAGTCCTGATAAGTTTTAAGTGAGTTTGGAAGTTAAGCACCAGTAAGTTTAAAGGGAATTAGGGTCCCAATGAGCCAGCAGTCAGACTTCTGATGCTAAAAATGAAATCATTATGGCTGGCCACCTCACTTATTAATAATAGAATATTGCTGGTGGACATCATACTATTTTTGTCTCCAGGAACAGAAAGACATGGTTCACAAATTTACATGCAAGTTACCAGCAAAGATCAAAGCTCTTTCCATAGTGGATTTCCATTTTTCTAGTGTGACATAACCTAAAGTCATCTTCAGGCTTTCTGTCACAAACAAGATGCAGATGCTGGAAATCCAAGCAACACACAAAATGCTGGAGTAACTCATTCTCATTCCGACATGCAGTAGCCATCCATTTTAACTCCACTTCCCATTCCCATTTCAACATGTCAGTCCATGGCCACTTCTACAGTTGCAATGAGGCCACACTCAGGTTGGAGGAGCAACAACTTGTATTCCATCTGGGTAGCCTCCAACCTGATGGCATGAACATAGATTTCTCAAACTTCTGGTAATGCCCCCTCCGCCCCCCCCCCCCCACCCCCCTCATACCAATCAACATTCCCTTTTCTCTCTCACCTAGTCTCCTTACCTGGCCATCGCCTCCCTCTAGTGCTCATCCTTCACCTATCACCTTGTGTTTCTTCCTCCTCTCCCCCCACCTTATGACACTGACTCCATCTTTTTTTTTTAAACTCCAGTTCTGATGAAGGGTCTCTGCCCAAAACATCGACTATACTCTTTTCCATAGATGCTGCCTGGCCTTTTTAGTTCCTCCAGCATTTTGTGTGTGTTGTTCAGGCTTTCTGTGATATCCACAAATAATAAAATCAAGCTAGTTCACAAACAGTTCAGGTTAAAACAACTTCACATAAGGAAGGAAAAATGTGCAAATTTATAAGAATGGTTTAACAATTTCATGAAATTTAAATTGCATTAAGTTGAAAAGCTTTAAAGAAATCCTTTTTTTTAAACTCTTAAATCTTTGTTTTCATTGCCCTGAGGAAATGATGCATTAAAGTTTAAAGTGTAGAAACAAAATGTTCAGAGCAAAAGGATTCTGAGGAGTAACTTTAACATGAATAATCATTTCAGAAGCCCAGTTAAACCTTTTTCCTGCAGGTGGGACAACTTTACTGAAATTCTCATTTAAAATTCTGAAGATTGAAATTCACATTAAAAGTTACTGATTCTGCATGTGAAAACTACAAATTGCATCCTATGGAGACGCAGACATCAATAACAACAGTTATAAATTTGCTGCATTTTGATTATTACAGTTCAATTGACAGCCTTTTCCCCCTCAGAGATAAATGTTCTGCAGAGGTTTAACATGATATAGGTTAGCACTCCTGTGCAATTAAGAGGAAGTGTAGGCCTATTAAAGTGGCCGACTTTTGGGGGAGATTTTTTTTATCAGAAGCACTGTATCCTTTCTCAAGTAGTATTTAAAAAAAAAAATTCGTAGCACTACTTGAAAGCACAGAGAGGTTATTTTTGTTCTGTTATTAGGATGTTGTTGCTTGTAAATTGTTTCCATGTTAACATCAGTGACTGCGTTTTGATCAAACTAAAGAATGCAGAGGAGTTTCCAAATTAATTTGAATCTGTCTTGCTAACTCAGCATGTATGAAGACCAGAAGTTCTCATTATTTTGAGAAAATTATATCAATGACAGGTTGTCAATATTGTCTGTATGACTGCACAGTTCCAGAAAATAATAGGCATTGAAGCAAAGCAAAGTTATGCCTAAATTTGCATATTATCATGTCAAAGCACTTTAACAGTGCCTATAAAAAGTATTCTCTCTCCTCCCCCCCCCCCCCCCGGATCTTTTCATGTTCTATTATTTTACAACATTGAATCACAGTGGATTTAATTTGGCTTTTTTTTAACACTGATCACACAGAAAAATACTCTTCTTGTCAGTGGAAACAGATCTCTACAAAGTGATATAAATTAATTACAAATATAAAACACAATAATTGATTGCATAAGTATTCATCCCCTTCAAGTCAGTATGTAGTAGATGCACCTTTGATAGCAATTACAGCCTTGAGTCTGTGTCAATAGGTCTGTATCAGCTTTGCACATTTGGACACTGCAACTTTTCCCCATTCTTCTTTACAAAACTGCTCAAGCTCTGTCAGATTGCGTGGAGGTTGTCAATGAACAGCCCTTTTCAAGTCCAGCCAAAAATTCTCAATTAGATCAGGTCTCGACTCTGACTTAGCCACTCCCATACATGAACTTTGTTGTTTTTAAGCCTTTACTGTGTGGCTTTGGCTTTATGCTTGGGGTCATTGTCTTGTTGGAAAAACAAATCTTTTCCCAAGTCACAGTTCTCTTGCAGACTGCATCAGGTTTTCCTCCTCTGTATTTTCCTGCATTCATTTTAGCCTCTACCTCCACAAGCCTATCCTGTGGCCAGAAACGTTAGCCATCTCTGCTCTGCCATCATCCCCAGGCAGTATCCTCCTATAATCCACCTGGGCAATCTCCTCTCATGCCACTGTAATTCCCTTTTTTCTATTCTGATTCTTGATATATATGACTTGTGCTTTTCCCTCTCAAATTGCAGTATGAATTCAATCATTTGACTACTGCCTCCTAAAGGTTCCTTTATGTTAAGCTCCCTAATAGGATCTGGGTTATTACACAATACCTGATCGAAGATGGCCTTTCCCTGAGTAGGACCAAGCACAAGCTGCTCTAAAAAGCATTTCATTGGCATTCAACATGTGTTGGCGCCTGGCCAAGTAGTTAAGGCATTCGTCTAGTGATTCGAAGGTTGCTAGTTCGAGCCTTGGCTGAGGCAGCATGTGTGTCTTTGAGCAAGGCACTTAACCACACATTGCTCTGTGATGACGCTAATGCCAAGCTGTATGGGTACTAATGCCCTTCCCTTGGACAACATCGGTGGCGTGGAGAGGGGAGACTTGCAGCATGGGCAACTGCTGGTCTTCCATACAACCTTGCCCAGGCCTGTGCCCTGGAAGCTTCCCAATGTGTAAATCTATGGTCTCATGAGACTAACGGAAACCGAAATATAAGACATTCAACAAATTCCCTCTCTTGAGATCCCACACTGATCTGATTTTCCTTATCCTCTTGCATATTAAAGTCCCCCATTACAGTTGTGACATTGCCCTTATTACGTGCCTTTTCCAGCTCCCTTTGCAAACTCAGCCCCACACCTTGGCTACTATTTGGAGGCCTATCTATGATTCCCATAACGTGTTGTTTTTTTTTTTAAAAACCCTTGGGGTTTCTGAGCTCCACCCACAAAGATTCAGCATTCTGACCCTGTATCACCTCTTTCTAAAGATGTAATTCCATCTCTTACCAACAGTGAGACACCGCTGCCTATGCCTTCCTGCCTGTCTTTTTAATACAAAGTATATCCTTTGATGTTAATCTCCAAACTATGGCCTTCTTTCAGCCATGACTCATTGATGCCCACAATGTCATACCGACCAATCTCTAATTGCTGTACGAGTGTCCACTATATTCTGAATGCTACGTGCATTTAAATATAGGAGCTTCAGCCCTGCATTCTTTGCCCTTTTGAATTTTGCCTCTGGTACAATTTAACTCCTTGCTCTGTCTGCATTTGTACCCAATCATTGTCTTGTCTTTCCTTACATTCATGTTACAGCCATTATCTACTTGTAAACCTACTGGCTCATCCTAGGCTCTATCATACTGGTCCCATTCCCCTGCCATATTAGTTTAAGCCATATTAAACAAACATAGAATTCAAGGATTTCAAATGGTCAGACTTTGCATTTTATGGGGGAAGTATGACCTGTTCAAAAAGGACAGGTTACACCTGAACCCGAAGGGGACCAATATCCTGGCAGGAAGCTTTAATAGAGCTGTTAGGGAGGGTTTAAACTAATTTGGCAGGGGGATGGGAACTGGAATGATAGAGCAGAGGAAGGGGAAAACAGAAATAAATCTAAGGTAGTGAGCAGTAAAGATGTCAGGAAGGACAGGCAGGTGATGGGGCAAATTTGCAGCCACTGGGATGAGTAGCAGTGCGATCAAAGCAAAAAGTACCAAATACTGGACTTAAGGTGTTATACAAACGTTTGTACTTAAATGCATGCAGCATAAGGAATAAGGTGAACGACCTTGTCATACAGCTACAGATTGGCAGGTATGATATTGTGGCCATCACTGAGACATGGCTAAAGGATGCATGTCTCTGGGAGCTGAACATCCAAGGATACACGGTGTATCGGAAGGATAGGCAGGTAGGCAGAGGGGGTGGTGTGGCTTTATTGGTAAGAAATGATATAAAATCATTAGAAAGAGATGACATAGGATCAGAAGGTGCAGAATCTTTATGGGTTGAGCTAAGAAATCGCAGGGGTAAAAGGACCCTGATGGCAGTTATTTATAGGCCTCCAAACAGCTGCAGTGATGTGGACTACAAATTACAACAGGAAATAGAAAAGGCTTGTCAGAAGGGCAGTGTTATGATAATTTTGGGGGATTTTAACATGCGAGTGGATTGGGAAAATCAGATCGGCACTGGATCTTGAGAGAATCTGTAGAATGTCTAAAAGATGGCTTTTTAGAACAGCTTGTTGTTGAGCCTACTAGGGGATCAGCTGTACTGGATTGGGTATTGTGTAATGAACCAGAAGTGATTAGAGAGATTGAGATGAAGGAACCCTTAGGAGGCAGTGATCATAAAATGATTAAGTTCACTGTGAATTTTGAGAAAGAGAAGCCGAAATCCGATGTGTCAGTATTTCAGTGGAATAAAGGAAATTACAGTGGCATGAGAGAGGAACTGGCCAAAGTTGACTGGAAAGGGACACTAGCGGGAAGGACGGCAGAGCAGCAGTGGCTGGAGTTTATGCGAGAAGTGAAGAAGGTGCAACACAGATATATTCCAAAAAAGAAGAAATTTTCAAATGGAAAAAGGATGCAACCGTGGTTGACGAGAAGTCAAAGCCAAAGTTAAAGCAAAGGAGAGGGCAAACAAGGAAGCAAAAATTAGTGGGAAGACAGAGGATTGGGAAGTTTTTAAAAGCTTACAAAAGGAAACTAAGAAGGTCATTAGGACGGAAAAGATCAACTATGAAAAGAAGCTAGCAAATAATATCAAAGAGGATACTAAAAGCTTTTTCAAGTATATAAAGAGTAAAAGACAGGTGAGAGTAGATATAGGACTGATAGAAAATGATGCTGGAGAAATTGTAATGGGAGATAAGGAGATGACGGAGAAACTGAACGAGTATTTTGCATCCGTCTTCACTGAGGAAGACATCAGCAGTATACCGGACACTCAAGGGTGGCAGGGAAGAGAAGTGTGCATAGTCACAATTATGACAGAGAAAGTACTCAGGAAGCTGAATAGTCTAAGGGTAGATAAATCTCCCAGACCAGATGGAATGCACCCTCGTGTTCTGAAGGAAGTAGCTGTGGAGATTGCGGAGGCATTAGCGATGATCTTTCAAAAGTCGATAGATTCTGGCATGGTTCCGGAGGACTGGAAGATTGCAAATGTCACTCCGCTATTTAAGAAGGGGGCAAGGAAGCAAAAAGGAAATTATAGACCTGTTAGCTTGACATTGGTGGTTGGGAAGTTGTTGGAGTCGATTGTCAAGGATGAAGTTACGGAGTACCTGGAGGCATGTGACAAGATAGGCAAAACTCAGCATGGTTTCCTTAAAGGAAAATCCTGCCTGACAAACCTAGTGCAATTTTTTGAGGAAATTGCAAGTAGGCTAGACAAGAGAGATGCAGTGGATGTTGTGTATTTGGATTTTCAGGCGGCCTTTGACAAGGTGCCGCACATGAGGCTGCTAAACAAGATAAGAGCCCATGGAATTACAGGAAAGTTACATACGTGGATAGAGCGTTGGCTGACTGGCAGGAAACAGAGAGTGGGAATAAAGGGATCCCATTCTGGTTGGCTGCCCATTACCAGTGGTGTTCCACAGGGGGTCTGTGTCGGGCCCACTTCTTTTTACTTTGTACATCAACGATTTGGATTATGGAATAGATGGCTTTGTGGCTAAGTTTGCTGATGATACAAAGATAGGTGGAGGGGCCGGTCGTGCTGAGGAAACAGAGTCTGCAGAGAGACTTGGATAGTTTGGAAGAATGGGCAAAGAAGTGGCAAATGAAATATAATGTTGGAAAGTGTATGCTTATGCACTTTGGTAGAAGAAATAAACAGGCAGACTATTATTTAAATGGGGTGAGAATTCAAAGTTCTGAGATGCAATGGGACTTGGGAGTCCTTGTGCAGGATACCCTTAAGGTTAACCTCCAGGTTGAGTCGGTAGTAGAGAAGGTGAATGCAATGTTGGTATTCATTTCTAGTGGAATAGAGTATAGGAGCAGGGATGTGATGTTGAGGCTCTATAAGGCGCTGGTGAGACCTCACTTGGAGTACTGTGTGCAGTTTTGGGCTCCTTATTTAAGAAAGGATGTGCTGACGTTGGAGAGGATACAGAGAAGATTCACTGGAATGATTCCAGGAATGAGAGGGTAACATATGAGGAACGTTTGACCGCTCTTGGACTGTACTCCTTGGAGTTTCGAAGAATGAGGTGGGGGACCTCATAGAAACATTTTGAATGTTGAAAGGCATGGACAGAGTGGATGTGACAAAGTTGCTTCCCATGGTGGGGGAGTCTAGTATGAGAGGGCATGACTTAAGGATTGAAGGGCGCCCATTCAGAACAGAGATGCGAAGAAATTTTTTTTAGCCAGAGGGTGGTGAATCTGTGGAATTTGTTGCCATGGGCGACAGTGGAGGTTAACCTGAGTAGCCAGGGCATCAAAGGTTACGGTGAGAAGGTAGAGTGGGACTAAATGGGAGAATGGCAGAGCAGACTCAATGGGCCGAATGGCCAACTTCTGCTCCTTTGTCTTATGGTCTTGTATCAGAACTGACTAATTCTGATGGAAGGCATCGAACTTCCAATATTTTTCAGTTTTTCATACTCCACAGTATTTATGTGTATTTCCACCATATACAGTTGCAATAGAGGTTTGTGAATACTTTGCAGTTACCTGGTTTTCAGCATTAATTATTCATAAAATGTGGTCTGATCTTCATCTAAGTCACGATAATAGACAAACACTATCTGCCTAATCTAATAACAAACAATTGGACATCTCAGTACTGGGTATACCATTTAAACAATCACAGTTTACGTTCAAAAAAAGAATGTGTATCTCTGGGGTAATGCCTTCTCCTAAAGCTATTTGGAGTCAGGTGTTCCAATCAATGAAATGAGATTAGAGCTATGGGTTGTAGAGATGCCCTGCATTTTTTTTTTTTTGTTTGTTTTACAAGTCAGTTTTACTGACAAAGCCTGCTCTTCTCAAGAAAGGTATGTTTACTTGCACCATGACTCAATCAAAACAACTTTCAGAGGACCTTAGGAGAAGAATTGGAGAGATGCATCAAGCGGAAAAGGCTACAAAAGCATTTCGAAAGACCTTATTGTTCATCAGTCCACAGTAAGAGAAATTGTCTACAAATGGAGGAAACGCAGTACTGTTAGTACTGTTGCTACTCTCCATAAGAGTGGGCATCCTGCAAAGATCACACCAAAGGCGCAACGTGCAATGCTGAAGGAGGTGAAATAGAACCCAAGGGTAACAGCAAAAGACCTGCAGAAATCTCTAGAACTTGCCAAAGTCTCTGTACGTGTCCACTATAAGAAAAGCACTGAACGAGAATGGTGTTCTTGGAAGGACACCACAGAGGAAACTACTGCTCTCCAAAAAAAAAACATTGCTGCACATCTCAAGTTTGAAAAAAAAAACACCTGGATGTTCCACAGTGCTTCTGGGACAATGTTCTGTGGATGGATGAGACAAAAGTTGAACTTTTGGTAGAAATGCATACCGCTGTGTTTGGAGGAAAAACAGCACTGCACACCAACACCAAAACCTCATCCCGACTGTGAAGGATGGCGGAAGGTGATCGTGGTTTGGGGTCGCTTGGCTGCCTCAGGCCTGGACAGCTTGCAATCGTTGGGGGAACAATGAATTCAGAATTGTTTATCAAGACATTTCAGAGGAGAATGTCAGGGTAGCAATCCATCACCTGAAGCTTAATAGAAATTGGATGATGCAACAAGACAATGATCCCAAACACAAGAGTAAATCAACAACAGAATGGTTTAAAAGGAGATAATTTGTGTTTTGTAATGGCCCAAGTCAGGTTCCAGACCTGAACCCAACTGAGATGCTGTGTCAAGACCTGAAGAGGACTGTTCGTGCAAGGTATCACAGAAATATTGATGAACTGAAACAGTTTGTGTGGAGAAATGGTCAAAAATTCCTCCTTTCTGCAAATCTGATCAGCAGCTACAGGAGAAGTTTGGTGGAGGTTATTGCTGTTAAAAGAGGTTCTACCAGTTATTAAATACAAGGGTTCACATACTTTTCCAGCCAGGGCTGTGAATGGATAAACAATGTGTTCAATAAAGACATGAAAAGTACATTTGCGTGCTAGTTTAGGCAAATTGTGTTTGTCTATTGTGGCTTAAACGAAGATCAGACCACATTTGAGTATTTAATGCAGAAAACCAGGTTCATAAACTTTTTCTTGCAACTATATTTCCTTGCAACATGTTTGTCCTTCCCTCGCTATGTCTTATGTCTCCTCTAGAAATGTAAAAAAAAAAATGCCCTCACTAACTGCTCAGTCAGTATTGCCATCTTGCATTCAACCTCTACTGAATCATAAATATTCTGTTTGTTCCTAGCACTCCTCCTCTGTAGCTTGTTTGATTTCTAACTTTTAGTTTAAGGTCATCAACCTAAAGTATTCTCTTTCCATAGATGTTGCTTGACCTGCTGAGTATTTTCAACGTTGTTTTGATGCATATATCTTAAAAAGGGTTAAGATTCACTGTAATTTTTTTTTCTTTTCAGCGGATTTTATTGATGATGTGGAATTGATGTTTACAAACTGCTTTGAATACAACCCTCGGAACACGAGTGAAGCCAAAGCTGGGATAAAACTTCAAGCTTTCTTTCACAATCAAGTAGAAAAACTGGGATTGACAATGAAACCTGCCAATGTGGACCATCCACCACAACCTCCAGTTACTAAAAGGTCAAGAATTTAAGGTTGTTCAGTGGTGTTATTTTAATTAGGAACATGCAAAATTTGTCATGTTCCATTTTCCAAAATTAAAATGAGAATCATGCCACAGGCTGCCTTGCCCTTCTTATGAACTGCAATAACTTGTTTTACAACATTGAAATGCGACCTGCACTGGACTAAAATTCTTTCTATTAAGCACTCAGGAAGATGTAGTGTGAAACTGCATTGTGCTATGATAAATTTGTAGAGATTTCATAATTTGTGTATATTGGATACAGTAATGTTTTACTGAAAGACTTTTGTACTTTTTTGAAGTAACATTCATGCATAGTAGTGTCTTCCACCAAACATGGAGTAAATGCTATACTTTTATAAATCTAATTGAGGAGCTCTCCAGTGTTATTATTTTGTGAAATATGTTGTTAATTTAAAGGAAAATTAGTCACCAATCTCCAGTTATTTTTTTTATTTTAATTAAAAATGACTCTTAAAACCAACAAAAGAATGCTACACTACACATGAGTGAGAATTGTATATCATTTCAGTGCTCTATATGTTTCATGCTGGTGAGAATGATTCTTACCAAGAAAGATTAGATATTTATTCAGTGTTGAAAACAATTTGTGGGGGTTTGAATTTCATCTGTATTTATGAAATTTGTAATTGAAAAGAGGGGGAAATTGAATTTTTTTTTCTCATACTGCAACATATTCTGTTTTTTTTTTTAAAGCATGTCCTTTCAAATGCTCAATAAAATGTGGAATCCAGGAACTAGATTCTTCTGTAATGTTTCTGGCATCAGTAGTATTGATGATGCAATTTACTTTCAAAGTAATTTTTTTGTACAAATAAAAGTTTGAGTTGATGCTCATGGTGTTGTGTGATGCTAGAAACAACAAATAGAGATCTTGAGTAGAGGTATTTTGTATACCTCCACTGAAACAGCTTAAGTGTTGCTGCGTTCATTTGTAGGGGCCACAGATCTTAGATTTAGAAATCTATGTTTTGATAAACAGTACATTCTATTGTCAGTTTTAATGTACAAACATAGTTCTGTTTAATGTGATTAAGAATCAGATCTGCATAGGAGGAAAGCAGACTAAGAAAATGTGTCCAACTATTTAAAACAGACTGTGTGCTTAATTTTACCTGTGCAACTTGGTTTTGTAAACTGGTTACTTCAATTTTCTTTTCTAACTTTGAAAACTGTTCACTGAAGAAAATCTATGAAACTTTGATGTATTCATTCTGTCCCAAAAGACTGATTGGCTAGACACCCACACTGTCTAGCATCAATATTCCTTTTGTCCAGTGTTATTAGCAAAGCACTTGGATATTTTAATCATTTATAGAATAGCATCCTGCATTTCCAATTTGCCCAATTTTCCAATCTGCTGTGACTAGTTTTGCTTTTTAGTATACTTGGACTAAAATGTTTCTCCTGAACTCCCTTCATTGGACATTAAATCCTTAATTCCCCTAATAAGCCACATTGCACTTGCAGCAATTTGATAAAATAATCTATTTATTTCAATTATCCCTGAATGGAAAAGATAGGATATCAAGTATGTTCCCCAATTAGAAATTAGTGGAAGGTAAGTTTTTGTTCAGCAATTTCACTATCACGTTTATTGTTTTTTTTTTCAAGATTTAATTATGCTTTTATTTTCCAGCTGCACTGGTGAAATTTGAATTTGAGACTTGTCTAAGCTATTTGTCCAGGCTAAGAGATTACTAATATTAGCATGTCCAATATCCTAATTTTGTACATTGTCAATTTTTTATAATCTTTTATTTAAAATGTTCTCTATGTATGAACAATCCTTGAGCAAACACCATGGCAGTATATACACTGACCTTCTGTTTTCTAAAACATTGATTTTTATAATGGAGTACATGATAATGGTGTTTACATAATATTTTCAAAAATCCCTCGAGTTGGAGAGTACAGGAGAAATAGTGGGTTGGTAGTTTCATTATAGTGTCAGATCTCTGGAGTTTGAGGTTGGCAACAACTCTTTAATTCCACTGTACTAAAATGGAACAGACTGTTCCATAGAGCCATATGTAATGAATTATCCAATGAGGAACTCTGAATCTGCATATTGTAAAATGGAGGTTGGAAGTTGGGCACTGCCACATTGGGCTTCCTGCTCCATCATTGGATGGCCACCAAGGCTAAATATACTGAACTGACTGCACTTTATGTCGAACCTCTCGGGTTACCACAAACCGTGCCTGGAGCATGGTGGTTTATTTTAACCCAAAATTATGTTTTAAATGTGTTAATTAGATTCCATTAACTTTTAATGTCAGATTAACTTAAAAGAATTTTGAAGACCTTTAACAACAGTGAGCAAGCATTCCAGAACCAAGGTCCATTGCCTTGGGCCTTGTTCTCACTCATTTGATCCTGAAAAGCCACAGAAAGTAATGGTAACCATGGGGCAAGTGCAGTACTGTGTCAGGTTGAGTACAACACAGGTCTGAGGTTACAATCCAAAGGGAGAAAACCTAAACTGGAAGCTAACAATCAGATTGGGTGAAGGGAGTATTCGGGATGGAAAAGATTATAGTGCACAACAATACCAGGCTGAATGCTTAAGAAAGGAGCAGAGTAAAGCAAATGACAGCACCAGGGGAGAGTCAAGAACAATAAGGTAACATTAAGGACAGAAAATTGGGAAGACAGATTAATGTTTTTACTGCAGTCAGTGAAAATGGCAAGAACAGAGTATTGTGTATGCAAAGGAGTCAACTGTGTTCAATAAGATTAATGATTATAGCTGTGTGAATATAATAGAAAGTTGACTTCAAAAGATGTATATGGAGACAAGAACCTGTAGATGTTGAAAATTTGGAGCAATGTACAAAATGCTAGTTGGGCAGCAATATGGAGAGAAATGACCAGTCAGTATTTTTGGCCAAAACCCTCCATCAGGATTGGAACAGAAGAGGGGAGAAGCACAAGCAAGAGGGAGAAAAGTCAGAAAGATGAGAAATGATACGTGGAAGAGGCAAAGGACTGAGCAAGGTGGGAAAAGACAGCAGACCATGGAATAAAGGGAAGGAAGTATGATCGATAGCTCATGAAGGGAAAAGAGGAGGGATAAAGGGGCCAGAGGAACACAGGAAACTAAGGGAACAGAAGAGGGGGGTTATTTTGACTCTATTTTTGTCCCCCTTAGTTTAGTGTCTTCCCATATGCGCTCTTTGATTTTTATCAGCTTTCTGTACCCCCAGCCATGACCATGCATGACCAGTCCAGTGCACTTCTAACCCCTATCAGGAAAGCCTTGAGGCTCTTTGCTTCTTTCTCAATAACACATCCAACAAGTTCCCCTCCAAAACAATTTCCTGCAGAGGCAGTACTGGTGCTCACCTCTACAACTTCCCTTTTGTTTCTTACCACTTTCCCCAGATCAAAGGTCTGGAAAAAGCACACGCATGGGCCTTAACAATACCTGCCATTTTGTTGGCTACATAGAATGTGTTGTGTTCAAAACTTGCAGCAACAAGGCTCCTCAATTCTTTCTCTGCCACAGTGACTACTCATCAGTTCATCAACTTCACCAACTTCCACCTTCCCACTTCTTGATCTTTCTGTCTCTATCTGGAGTCAGATTATGTACCCCAATCTTTTACAAACCCACTGACTTCCCTTATCCTTGCATACCACTCTTGAGTCTCTTCATCCAACGTACCAGTCTCTGCAACTTATGGGATCCCACCACTAGATACGTCTTTTTGGTCATTAGACCATAGAACCTTCTTCCAGCTGACTTCAGAGTATCCCACTGCCTTCTGAGAAACAGTTTTTTTTTCCAACAGTGGCTTTCTCTTTGCCACTCTCCCATAAAGCTGCATCTGGTAAGCACCCAGGCAACAGTTGTTGTATGCGCAGTCTCTATCATCTCAGCCACTGAAGCTTGTAACTCCTCCAGAGTTGTTAGGTCTTTTGGTGGCCTCCCTAACTAGTCCCCTTCTTGCATGGTCACTCAGTTTTTGAGGATGGCCCGCTCTAGGCAGATTTACAGCTGTGCCATTTTCTTTCCATTTCTTGATGATTGACTTAATTGTATTCCAAGTGATATTTAGTGACTTGGAAATTTTCTTGAATCCAACTCCTGACTTGGTGTTTTTCATTAACCTTTGAGGAGTTGCTTGGAGTGTTCTTTTGTCTTCATGGTGTAGTTTTTGCCAGGATACTAAATCACCGGTAGTTGGACCTTCCAGATATAGGTGTATTTTTACTACAATCAATTGAAACACCTTGACTATACACAGATCTCAGTTTAACTAATTATGTGACTTAAACCAATTGGCTGCACCAGTGATGATTTAGTGTGTCATATTAAAGGGGGTGAATACTTGTGCAATCAATTATTTTGTTTTATATTTGTAATTCATTTAGATCATTTTGTAGAGATGTGTTTTCACTCTGACACGAAAGAGTCTTTTGCTGTTGATTAGTGTCAAAAAGCCAAATTCACTGTAATTCGATGGTGTAAAACAATAAGAATTAAAACTTCCAAGAGGGTGAACACTTTTTATAGGCACCATAGGAGGGGGATGGGAATGCAATCAGAAAGACAAAGAAATATTGCAGAGACCAAAGCAAAAGTGAAAAGTCAGAGTGGAGTACAGGAAAGTCAAATTCAAAGGTTACAAGATACTAAAAGGATGAGTGTTAGGGTGCCTCATCTGAATGCCAGTTGTATTCAAAACAAGGGCAGTGAATTTGTGGCACAGATCAGTACAAAAGAGTATGATTTAGTGTCCTTTACACAAACATGATTGCAGGGAGGAGATAAATAAAAATTTAATTTTATGGGTATCAGGTATTACAGTAGAATAGGCAGGAAGGTAGGGGAGGTGGATAATGTTCTTAAGGTGGATAATAATTAAGGATGAGATTAAGGTGACAATGTGAGACGACAAGATCTAAGGATCAAAATGTTGAGTCTATCTGGGTAGAGATTAGGAATAGTAAGGGGAAAAAATAGTGGTGGGAGTCTATAGGTCATCAAAGTGGTGCAGGCAATAAACCAGTAAGTAATTGATGCACGTAAGAATGGAATGACATTCGTCATGGGGGACTTTAACTTAAAATTAAGTTGGTCGAGGCAATCTTGAGGAGCATTTCATACAATGCATCTGTGATAACTTTCTTGAACAGCTGTTAATGAACCCACAAGGGAAAATGCTATCTAGTCCTATATAGTGAGACAGGTCACTCAATGTCAGCAAGACCAAGGAGTTGATTATTGACTTAAAGAGAACCAGTCCTCATCAGAGGAAACTGGAGGACCAGGAGAAAACCCAAGCATTCCACGGGCAGGACGTACAGAGACTCCTTATAGAACCGCGCCAGTATTTAACTCCGAACTCTAGAACGTACCAAATTGTAACAGCGTTGTGCTAACTGGTACACTACTATGGCCCACTTGAAGCCCACTCAACTCTTCTTATTTGAGGAAAGGCATACTGACTTTAGAGGTGGTGTAGAGGAGGTTCACTAGGTTGATTCTGGAGATGAGACAACTACAACTTTATTGGAGATCCTTCCACCATTTATATGCTATATCCTCTACAAAAGATTCAACTGAAAGTGAATTAAGAAAGATAGTGGATGATGCCACAGCAGTGTTCCAAGGATGGCACTGGAAAACTCAAACACATCAAGGGCAAAATAGTGTTAAATTAAAATGTCACGCCTACATTTTACAAAGCTATCTGGCTCCTTATACAATCCGTGATAAAGTAGCCAGTGAGCTAGATCACATGGAGGCTGAAGGAATTCTTTCCAAGGTTGAGTGGAGTCCATAGGCAACACCAGTGATCTTAGCAGCCTAGAAGAATGGGTCTGTGGTGATTTGAAGGTCACCATCAACCCAGTACTGAAAGTACGTTTGTAGATCAATACCTTCTGTCCAGGATAGAGGATATCCTTGCAAACCTTTCAGAGGAAAACACTAAAGCAAAATGGACTTAGCTGAGGCCCACCTACAAATGAAGATGGAAGAAGAATCCAAAGTGTTTCTCTCCTTAAACACTGACAAAGGGCTATAATAGGCTTATTACTGGAGTAGAATCAGCATCTGCACCTGCACTCTGACAGAAAGCTATGGACCAGTTGCTGTAAGGCTGCCAGGCACTCAGTGTTACCTGGATGACAGCATTGTTATGGTGAGAATGACAAGGAACATCTCCAAAATCTCAAAACAGGGATAAAGAGATTAGAAGATTATGGGCTCAGACCATGATGCAACTAGTGTGAATTCTTTAAAACAAGCATCACTTACTGTGCTCACACCATTGACAAACAAGCGTACTGAGAAAATTCAAGCAGTTGTGGATGACCCAAGGCCAAAGGACTTGTCACAGTTGTGATCTTTTAGGATTTCTCAATAAGTATAACAAACCTGCCTGCCATACTCTACCCCTTGAATTCATTACTCAAGATTGGGAAGAAATGGCAATGGACAAGGAAGTGTGAGGTGTCTTCTCAAAAGGCAAAGCAAATGGTGACATCAGACATTGCACTCACACATTGCCCAGTGAAGCTTGCTGGTATAAGTGCAGTCATGTCTCCCGTTATGAGTGAGGAAAGTTAACACCCCATAGCCTTTGTATCATATTTCCTTACTATGCAGAGAAAAATTACACACAGATAGACAGAAAGGCCTTGAGTCTGGATTAGAGTGTAAAACATTAGGGTGCAAGTACAGATAAATAAAGAAGCACTGTAGTTCTTTATTTATCTGTACTTCTCCATTCATAGCCTCTGATTCACCCTCAGTTTTATTGCTTAAAATTGGTGAATATGCCTTCAATTTTCAAATCCTAAATTACCTTCCTTAAGTCATATTGTTTCTTTCCCTGAGATCCTTCTTAAAACTTATTCCTTGGTCTATTGCCATTTAATACTACTGACGAGATAGTTGCTATTTAGTTACCGTTCTGTGAAGTATAGCTGGTTCACACCGCACGCTGTCGGAGCAGTGCTGCCAGGATAATCAAGGACACGACCCAGCTAGCCAGCACACTTTTCATCCCTTTCCCTCCGGGAGAAGGCTCAGGAGCTTGAAGACTCGTATGGCCAGATTTGGGAACAGCTTCTTTCCAACTGTGATAAGATCTGGGCCGTACCCTCCAAATATCCGGATCTGCCTCTCGGTATTTTTGCACTACCTTACTTTCCATTTTTCTATTTTCTATTTATGATTTATAATTTAAATTTTTAATATTTACCAATTTTTACTATTTTTAATATTTAATATTTGTAATCCAGGGAAGCACAGAATCAAATATCGCTGTGATTGTATGTTCTAGTATCAATTGTTTGGTGACAATAAGGTATAAAGTATAAGTGTTATATATAAAAAACACAATTGTTTGTAGTGATGGTGGAGATGAAAAACAACGTGTTCATTAGGTTAAGAAGAATAAATGCTATTTTACATTACTTAAGGGAGAAATTTTAGGAGGATTCACAAAATGTTGACTGGATGGTGCAATGCTCATACACTCCAAGCAGTATAAAGAAATGACAAAATTCCATGAGAATAGAAGTTTGTAACCAAAAGTTTGTGAGGGTGACTGCAGGATTTACTGGGTTTTTTTTTACTGTCTCCAATAAATCTAATGCCCAGGGCAATGCTGGGTGGTCTGACGAGTTTTATTTCGATTAGACTTGGTTGTGTCGATCTGATACCAGTAATTGGCTTACTAGGCTATGCTGGGAGGTAACTTTTGCAGACTCATGAGGGTGAGACTGGGCGAGGATGAATATTTCTTGCCTTATAGGAGCAAGGTGGGATTACAGTGATGATTTTTTTCTGAATCACTAATGTGGATAAGTAAGGTAAAGAGAGAAAATTCAGTATTAAAAATCTGAATTATCTTTAAATGTGTAACCCTTGATGTTCATGAACCACTCAGGCATTTATAAAAATCCTGTAATTTCAGAGCTTTACTCCCCTCTGCACCTCACTTTTAAATGACTACCCTTTAGTCTCCCACTAGCGGTAATATCCCTATCTTGTCATGACCTTAAAGATCTTGTAATTTTTCAATAAGATTATCCCTTATTTGTCTAAACTCAAAAGAATACAGGTGTACTTTTTAACCATGCATGACAGAACTCCTCTTTCCAGGAACTAAGCTAGTGAATGTCTTTTGGAATGCCTCCTTATTAGCAAGGCCCTCCTGAAATAAAGGGTATAGACCTCTACAGAGTAATTCAGGTGCAATGTTACTGATGCCACGTACAATTTTAACAATACTTGACTATTTTTAAACTCCATTGCTCCAGCAATAAAAGCAAATATGCCATGCCTTACTTACTGCTCTGACATGTTAACTTCTACTTCATGCAGATGAACCCTCTCTGAATGTTCTGGATCCCTCTGTGCTCCACAAATTGGCAGTTTCTCTCTATTTATATAATAGCCCACCTTTTGATTCTTCCTAAATGTTCCTACTTTGAACTCTATTCAACATATTTTTGCCCATTCACTGAACCTATCAATATCCCATTGCAGAGTCCAATAACTCTCTTCACAGGTTGCTCTCCTGATTCATCAGCAAACTTGAAATCCCATATTTTGACCCTCTTCAAAGTAATTAAATAAATGAGCACCAAGGTCTGAGCAGTGGGGTGCTCCACTAGTAATATCTTTCTTGTCTGGAAAAGACCTTGTTGTTCTCTCAGTTTTCAACGTAATAACCAGTCTTCTGCCAATAATAACATTCATTATCTTGCCCACTAGCCTTTTGTGTGGTACTTTATCAAATGTCTTCTGAAAATACACAAATATAATTTCCCCGGTACAAATTTATCACAAAAACACATTGACATAGAGAGACCATAGAGAGAAACAGCATGGAAAAATGCCCATCAGCTCCACAAGCCCATGCTGACTCTCGGCCACCCTTTTACATTAATCCTATTTTTTACTCTCTAACACATTCTCCCCAAACCCACCCACCTCTCCCCCAATTCTACCATTACTTACACAAGTGAGGTATTTTACAGTGGTAATTAATCTACCAACATGCATATACTGTACTTGGGATGTGGGAGGAAATGAGCACTCGGAGAGCACCCAAGGGAGAATGTACAACCATCCACACCTAAGGTTAGGAGTGAACCGGGACCACTGATTCTGTGAGGCAGTGGTTCTACCAGTTGTGCCACTGTGTCAACATGGTTTGATTGTATTAAGTTTTTCTAAATGACCAGTTATCTCCTTCTTGACTGTAGATTACACTACCATCCCAATAAGTGATGCTACATAAAGTTTCATGCTTTTTTTTAATTTTCCACCCTTCTTATACAGTTTTCCAGTCTATTGTACCCTACTGAAACAAATAATTCTCTTCTAATGAACACAAGAAATTCTGCAGATGCTGGAAATCCGAAATAACACACACAAAATACTGGAAGAACTCAGCAGGTCAAATCTCTACTAACCCTGTTGCCACTATGCTTAATGACCATAAAATTCTGGTGATTTTTCTGCTTTCAATTTCAGTAATTTTTCTAATACTTTGTGTAGGGATTTCTATAAATTCTTCCTTCCTATCTGAAACCAGCCTTAGAATGCTTAAATGTTCTGTCATTTTCTCCATTCTTATTTTTAACTTTTTGCTTTCAACCTCATGATCTATGTTTACTTCAGCCACTCTCTGTTTTGTTATACTGTATATCCATAAATGGATTGTGCAGTTTGTTCTGGTAGTACCTCTCAGTTTACTCCTGTAATTAATTTTCTCCCTCCCTGTTAACTTTTTACTCTTCCATTATTAGATCCTAAATAAATCCTACTCTCTTAGCCTACCACTGGGTTTTGCACTTTGTATACTTTACCTTTAGATGTGGTATTTTTCTCAATCTCCTTTGTTAGCCATGGATGATGGATCATCTTTCTCATTGAGCCTTTCTATTTGATTCGGATAAGTTTCTGCTATGCATTATGAAATATCAGCCAAATACCAGCCACTGCTCATCCTGCTTTCCTTTAACTTATTTTTTCAATCCACTCCTTCATACCTTTATAATTGTCCCTTCTATTACTAAAATTAAGGACTCCTTTTGGACCCAAAGTGTTCACCCTCAGCTGTTTCTATCATGTTGTCATCACTGATCCACAGATTCTCCTAAACAAAATTTTTATTATTCTACCTCATTATATCAGATTGAATCTAAAATGGCCTGTTCATGAGTAGTTTGAAAATGTATTGCTCTAAGAAGAAATCACTGACACCCTCCACAAGCTCTTCTTCTACAGTAGCCTTGTCAGTTTGATTAGTCAATCAAAATCACTTAATTAATTAAAATTAAAATCACTTATAATTGTACTTCATTTGTATCATTGGCATTTCACTATTTATGTTTTGTTCTACAAGTGAGCAAATATTTTGGGGCTTCCCATCTGTGTCATCTTTCCCCTGCTGTTCCTTATTTCCACCCAAACTAATTCCACTTTGCAATTTACTGCATCTATATCATTACTCACAAGGGCACTAATGCTCTTCTTAATTACTAATGCAACTTCACCTCCTTTTTCATTTTGCCTTATCTTTTGTAGCATTGAATATCCTGGAACATCAAGTTCCTAGTCCTGCTCTCACCGCAATCTTGCCTTTCTTATAGTTATAATATAAAACACATTTCTTTCTATTTGTGCCATTGATTTATGATTGCTCTGATAAAAAGTTTTCAAACTTTGAATTTTGAGAGTTATTACATACGTAGGTTCCAGTTCAGATTGTACTTTGATTTTTCCTTCATTATCCTGTGCCACTACTTGCTCATTTCCTTTTGAGGATGCAGGGAGGATGCGGTGGTCAGTATGGACCAGTTAGGCCAAAGAGCTTTATCCTCACAATGACTCTGGTTCATTAAATTTGTTAGTTGAAAACCATAATTAATTATGGAATTATGATTAGAGAATTTAAAAAATCAGTTCTTCATCTATTCTACCAATTACTTCTTCAAAAAAATTCTAAATAGGTTTATTAGCCATAAATCCATAACATTGTATCACCAATTGTTATTATAACAGCTTTTTCTTATAACAGGTATTTAACATAACATATATCGTTAAAGATTACCGTGGTAAATATATACTCTACGGGGTGACAAAAATCAAATCCATTCATATTATATAGGTTATTTACATGTTTCATTGACTTTTTATGTGCATCATACATGTGAGCTTCATCAGTAATTACACTTACTGCAGAGATGCATGTCTAGTAAATGCATCATAAACAGATTGGCTGTATTTTTGAGGTCACGCACATCCAAAATAAACATACAACCATTCTGGTGATCGGGTAGAACAGTTTTAAAATATTTATATCCACAGAGTAAATGCCATTTTTTTCCGAATTTTTTTTTTGAAAATTAGTTTTTCCTAAGATCTGCGATTATAGTTATACGTCGGTTTACAGCATGTATGATAACTAAAAAAAGGCCGTGAGCATTAAAGCAGGTCAGCTAACAAACGTTTTTGTTAAGATTTGAGCAGACGCTGTTGACCTAAATCCTCCGTGCAAGGGTTTTCCAACTGTATTGCAAGCAGGTTGTTTTGCGCGTTTATTATTAACCTGCTCCGCTGCACGCCGCTCGGTCCGACTGCGCTCGGACTGACTGGGCGGAGAGGCAGGGCGCGAGCGCGAGCGCGAGCGCGCACAATCAGCAGGTGCCCTGTGGTCAGGGTTGGACAGACCATGTGGTGACTCTGGTGGTGGTGGTGCCGGTGCGGAGTGTGGACGTGCTGCGGCTGTTTCCTATCGGCCCAGCCCTGCCTCTCCTTCCAGGACCCCTGTGAATGGTCGAACCCAGCTGCCACCCCTCCCCCGCTCAGCTTGCGGCAGCTGAAGTAACGGTCCAGCGTTCGCTGCCTCTCCCATCCCGTGCGTGGCTGCTCACCGTTGCCACTCGACATGGTGAGTTACTCTCGCCGAGCGCTCTCTCCTCCCTCCCCCCACACGACTCGGCCACTAACCCGTGTATTTTTACCCCAGCACCCAGCCCTGCGCTGTTCGTTGTGTGCTTCTGGCGGGATGTGGTGGGCTCTGGAGGGTGGGTAGGGACGTTTCGAGGTTGCCGGCGAGCGCGGTCGCAGCCTGCAGCGGCCATTTTAACCTAATTTTAGCCGCTTGCAACGACTGGCTTGTACGTTGCATGGTGCTCGCCCCATGCCTGTCCGCTCAGTGTCCGGCGCTGGCGGCTGACCCACACCGTGACCACTCAGCTCGCCGTCTTCTCCCACCTCCTCCCTCGTTACAGTACCTGAGGCGTCCCGTTCAGTTGAAAATGAATCACTGCGTGCGCTGCCGGTGAATGTCGGTGCGCAACACGGCCAGCCACTGCTGGGTTTTGTACACAGCCGCCGTGGGAGAGCACGGCAGGGTAATGGGGGTGGGGGGAGTGGAGTGGCGGAGCTATGACGGACGGAGCAGATTTGCTAACACATTTTATACCCAAGTATGAATCCCGGGGCCATTTGGTCTTTACTTTCCACAGCCATTTATTGCGGTGCTGTGAAGCGCACAGGAGCGGGCAGCTTAGCCTCGTAATATAGAGGTTCGACAACTATTCGTATGTTTTTATTTGAATCCTTGACTTGTTAAATCTCTTACCTTTTTAAAAAACGAATGTGCCCATTTCGACCTGTAAAAGGGGGTAGAGTCAGGAGATGGTGGATAGGATTGTGCACAATGGCCTGAGTCACCAAGATACCGCTCGTGGTTTCGACAGAAAATATTTTGCCATTGTTTTAAATCAGTGCTGTGCCGGTTTACCGGTGCCTTTTCTATTTCAAGGATTGACCATGATAATTTGCTGTAAAGGTATAAGGTAGTTAAAATATAAGTGGATGTCTGTGGTTGGATTCTTTTGTTACATTGAGCTCAAAGGCTCCCCCGCCGTCTGTCGCATACCACAATTTGCTGTAATTTGTGTCAGAATCACTGCATCATTACAAGTGATGCTGCTTTTGGCATCGGTGCCTTAACTTGCGCAGTAAAATGAATAGGTGGTCTCTATCCCCAGTTCACGTTTTTATTAATCCTTGAAACGTGTGTTTATTAAATTGTATTTTAAATATTTTTGAAGTAGTAAACGCTGGATTACTGATTTCCAGTGCTGTGTTGCACCACCTATAAGATGTATGCAAAGCTCATTTTCTGTCTTTAATTTTTCTTATTTCAAAAAGGCCTCTGGAGTAACAGTGAACGATGAAGTTATTAAAGTCTTCAATGACATGAAAGTAAGGAAATCTTCATCCCCAGAAGAAGTCAAAAAAAGAAAGAAAGCAGTACTGTTCTGCCTTAGTGAAGATAAAAAACAGATAATTGTAGAGGAAGCCAAAGAAATATTGGTGGGTGAAATTGGGGGAACTGTGCAGGACCCCTACACATCCTTTGTTAAGTTGCTACCTTCGACTGACTGTCGTTATGCTTTGTATGATGCTACATATGAGACAAAAGAATCCAAGAAAGAAGATTTGGTATTTATATTTTGGTACGTATTTTTAAAAATAATTTGTGTAGATTTTGTTAAGGCTTGTATATATTGCCAAATGTTACATCAGTATTGAAGATGGGTATTAACATTCATCCTTTATCTCACTCAGGGCTCCAGAGAAGGCAAGCCTTAAAAGCAAGATGATATACGCTAGCTCAAAGGATGCTATTAAAAAGAAATTTACAGGTTATAGATTTTACTATGTTAAAAGTTGTTTACATTGATATGGTTTAACAACATATTCATTACATTTTATTTATTTTTCAGGTATTAAACATGAATGGCAAGTTAATGCAATAGATGAAATTCAGGACCGTAATACGCTTGCAGAGAAACTGGGCGGCAATGTGGTGGTTTCACTTGAAGGAATAACCTTGCACAATGACAATTGAGTGCCATCTTGACCCAAGGAGCTTCCATTCCTGCAGCTCTATTATAATTTGATCAGAGTTGGAATAGTTTAGAGTTTTTTTTCCACGTAAAGGAGATCTCATTAACTTAAAGCAGCCAATTGGCGGTTGCGCTTAGACTGTTTGATCCCTGTAGTTTTATGTAGAATCTCAAGGAATGCTTTCACATCATTCATTCTAGCCAAAACAATTGTTGTTGCATGCATTCCTTGTTCCTTGTACAATGAATGTGAACGTTTATGTGAGTAGTTTAGAACACTAAGTATAAACTTTTGAAAGCCGTGTGAATTGTCCACTGGTCAGGTGGTAGCCATCAGTTCATTACTGTAATTGTTGAAATTGCACTTGATCACAGTTCCATGAGGCTCTTGTGCATTCATAATCCACTCCTGCCTTGATATAGTTTTGTCATGGCAGTATGTGTTCTACACTTTTCATCAAAAGCACTTTTGGTAACACTTTTTGTTTTTAAAAAAAAAAAAGAATAAGGAATGCCAACCAAGTCTCTGTAGTTGCGTCATCAGTGAATTGTAGCTCTTGCATTTTTCATTCCTGTTGTGCAGACCTTAAGGAAGGAGTTGTTTATGTTGCCTTTTGTTTCCAGTGGAATGTACACTACTGAAAAAGAATGGGAGTCAAAGTTTACCATGTTAATCTTTTTCAACATTGAAAAGACATGCAAAATTAGTCATGATGGCAGTTACTGTATACTGGAGCCTTAAATGGAACATTGTTTTTGAGATCAGAAATTTGGCCACGCTTACAATAAAAATTGTGTGGTTTATGGCCGATTGCTGCTCTGTTTTTATTTTTAATGATAAGTATGCTATTGAGAAAATTGCAACTTTCACTCATTCAGTGTGATCCTCCTTTGTAATGCGTAATGTTTTCAGTTTGCTCTGGTGTTTTAATTCCATACTTTTCAAAACTGGAATAAAAATGTGTTAAGTTGGTACTCCCAAATTAGTACATTGAAATATTACATGATATTCGTTGGTTTTGGTCTAGCTTCAACTTGCTGATAAGTTAAATAGGTTAGTAGCAAGAACTGATCCTGAAGGTAACTGGTGCATTAGAGATGCTAGTGTTTTATTAGAATATTGTCTGATTGCAATCAAACAAATTCTTCATTACTTAAATTCATAAGACCAGACAAGTTGATCTTGTCCCTGGAACTTTTTGTACAGAGTTCAAGATACTTGGACTTATACTGAATATTTAAATAGAATAGACAAATTTTAAAACACTCTGGAATTCTAAGATTTTTGTGTATATAGAATTCCTTGTGTTAACTTTGAGAAGATGGTTTTAGTTACACTTGGATGTTGGCTATTAGTTACTGGATTTGGCTGAATGCCAACAGTTGCTCTCCTGCTAGAGAATTTGATCTGTATGCTGTGAGCAATCCTTTGCTAGTCAGAGCTATTTATGGGAAACGCATGCTTTTGTGTCCTGTCATCCTTGTCCACAAATGGCAAAACTGGACATAGTTCCAATGCTGGATAAAAGCAAGCATAGCTGCCAAATATTACATGTTCAAAGAATGCATTTCTAGAATGATTGGGGGGGGGGGGTTTGAAGCTGAATGTTAACTGTCTAAAGAAATGGAATTTCTAAGTAGTTTTGCCGAGAAACTTAATTTTTTTTGCTTCAAAGTAAATTTACTTATTTGAAACTATATGCAATTTGTATTCTTTAAATGAAATTTTAATTGTGCAGGCATGTTTAAAAACTTGATTTGTTTTTAAAAAAAAACTTCTTTGCAATCAGGTGGCTGAAGGTAGTGGGAAAGGTTCATTAAGTTGTAAAATGGTGTATAAATGAGCCTATAAATACTTTGAAGGTAATTTGGTATTTCAGGCAGTCTGTATTGATAAAGGTACAGTTGAGTTTCAGAATTGTTTGAATTTAATGTCTTGTATTTGGTGTTTAAGAATTTTTTGTTTTAACTAAATATAAGTGCAGTAATATCTTGTACATTTGGAGGACATCATTGAGTATAGCAGTTTTTATTTGAAGATTTAATTACAGCATTTTTAAAAAACAGACCAAGCAACACCTTGAGGCTGTTATTCAATTAGATCATTGCTAACCTGACTCATAACACCACTCATGGACTTTGTCTCATAATCTTTAATACACTATTGCCCTGAACAAAAACATACAAATTTCCAGTAAACTAAATTATTTGGAATTAGTTGTGCTAAGTGCTTTTTGATATTTATCTTTTGAATATTAAGGTTATAGTCTTGTTGAGGAACCATTCTCTTCTAACCTTGTCAATTTTTCAGTAATATTTAAATTTCTTTGTTTGCAGTGCTTCAATTTTAGATTTTTTGGCAGCAACTAGGTCATTGTGTAGAAACCAGAGCTCTTACCGACAGCCTACAATTTGTAATATTATCCAAAGAGTTGAAGGTAATAGGCACAATTTACTGCTAAGTATGTTTTGTAGCAAATGGTTTTGTAGACGAAATCTGTAGCCAACATCCCTTTACAGGGAAATACCAACAAATTTTCAATTTTGTTTTAGAGGTCTTGAAAAATGCAATGAATGGAATATGGATATATTGTAAAAATGTGAGAATTAGTTAGCTAATGACACTTTGAATAGGTATTTTGTAAACTTTTTACTCTAAATTTTGACATTTTTGAAAAATTAAATGAAAGGAAGCAGTAGTTGTATAGGTTGAGAATTTTTGTATCCTAAAATTGCCTATTTAAAAATCAGTGGGGGGAATGACAATGGGTAAAGAGGAAATGGGGAAGGATAACCAAAAAAAGCTTGATCATGTGTTCAAAATTGTTAAAACATAACAAATGATAAACCTTGTATTCTGTGGATTAGGGTTAAATTCTTCTGACTAAGTGTACACTGGAGGTTATTTAAGATTGCTCAGGATTGGGGAAGCGGAAGAGGATTTTTGGCAATGGTTTAAGATGTTTGGAGTTCAGAAGTTGTCCCAGTCAGCAAGGTTAGAAATATTGAAATGGGTTGAAGCTATTGTAGATTTTTTAAAAAATATTTAAAGGTTAGAAGCCAATTTGTACTTTGATCAAGGCTTTGTGCAAAAAGTATTAGGTGGATACAGTTGTATCACAGAATTAATGATTAAATGGATAGTGATAAGCTTTAATTCTAAATTTTAGTAAAGGCCCAACCCAATAATCAATAAAACTTTTTGTATAATATTATATCGGGATTCAAATTTAACATGGTGCCATATGTGGTAATTGATAATTCATTTGTAATCATGCCACTAAGATTTAAATATAATTTGTAGAGCATTTGAATTATGCCAATTCCATTTTGTAGCATACATGTATGTGGATTGATTATTGTTATTTAGTTGCTGTATAGTATCCTGTGGTCAGAGGATTTCAAATGGAAAAGCAGAAGAATCCCAGGTAATAAAATTTTTTTTATATATTTGCCTACTAGAACTTGATGTCAACATAGGAAAACTGAAAAGCCAGAAATCTTGTTGGTTTTGATCACTGGTACAGTCACAAGAGTTAAGTAGTCACCTTGGGGTTGGGGGTGGAAGAAGTCTGTTGTCTTGGAACTAAACAACATCTCAACTGATATACAGAAAGAATGAATCCCTTAATCATTTGTCATTCTCTGGTCAAAAGCTACAATTAAAGATTCTGTATTTTTGAAACAATAGCCATGGAGCAGCTGTTAGAAAGGATTAGCATAGTTGTGTACTGTGGGAGCTACAACAATAGTATATATTTTTGGAGATGGACAGTTTTCTATTAATGCTCGTAAATTTTAATTCTATCCTGATGAGAGGAGAAGCATTTCAGTTTTGAGATTTGTAGCTACTCAGCAAATTGGATATACTGCAAATGTACTTTGCCTGTTGCATGTTCTGTTTCAATAAGGGCATGGAGGTAATTAAACTATATTGGCATAATACAAATTGATTTTGGCTATTGTTGCTATCATAGATTTGGATGTGATAAAATGGGATTGGATTTTGTCACCTTTTAAGATTGAAGCAAAATACAGCAAGTTGTATTCCAAGTCTGTGGACAGTTCTTGAAATGAATTAAAGCAGATCATTTCAGCATCTATTTGTAATCAAGTTCATGCTTAAAAATTGAGCAACCAGCATTAATGTCTGCTGCTTAAGAAATGAAAATGCAAATGGTTTAAATTATTAATCCTTGAAAATATGGCTATCCAATTAATCGATCTATTAAGTGAAACCATTTAAAATGAAGAAATTGAAATTTGGTTTACTATTGTCACATGAACAAAGATACTGTGGAAAAACTTAGTTTTGCAAGCCATCCATACAGATCATTTCAAAACATCTGCATTATGATAATATAAGGGAAAATTAATAGCAGAATTTAGAATAGTGTTACAGAGAAAATGCAGTGCAGGCAGATGAGGTGCAAGGGCCTTGACTAGGTGGATTTGAGGTAGAGACTTCATCAATAACTTACAAGAGGTCTGTTCATGAACCTTACAACAGCAAGGTAGAAACTGTCTTTGAGTTGGAGTATTTTTTCAAGCTTTTGTCTACTGTTCCCTGAAAAGGGGAGATGAGAAAATCTGGGGTGGGGGCAGTCTTTGTTATGCTGGCTGAGGCAGTGAGAAGTACAGATGGTGTTGATGGAGGGGAGGCTGGTTTTTGCGATGGACTGAGCCGTGTCTACAACTGTCTGCAATTTTTTTAGATTTTGGGCAGAGAGTTAACATACTAAACTGATGCAACTGGATAGGTACAAACTCTATTCTTGTGATGGTCATTGAGATGCATCCTTCCCCATGTATATGCTTGAATAAAATCTGCAAACTTTTGTCCATCACATTCCACGTATAATCTTACAATTAGACAGCAGTCAGTCAAAAATGAAATCAGGTTTATTTTGCATGAGAATATTAATGCCCAAACAACTGGAGCCTTTAAGATTTTTCAAAGGAGCGAGAAGCACAAAATGGAACTGAGCTGCACATGATGAAGTGTAAGTGGCTTTTTGGATCAGGGGCCAATTTTATTCATCATATGCATATATGTATATTAAAGTTATGCTGTGGCATGTTAACATGACATGCAACAAAAACAACATTCAACAATTATAAGAATAAATATATAAAAAATAAACTTGGTTAGAGTATGGATATGGAATAAAACTCATAAATACCATGTATTTACAGTGTAAAAGCATTATAGAAAGAGGTTTAAAATGTTTACAGTGCAGTGACTGAGGTTAATAGAGGGAGATGAGGTGCCTATCCAGAATGGCTAATCAGATTAAGTTCCTGGTGGAATTAACTTTTAAGATGGTGTTAAGTTTTTGTTTTAATATCCCTAAAGTACTGTCCAGAAGAGCATTTGGAAAAGGAAGTTTGCTAGGTGGGTAGTATCCGCAAATTTTTTTCCTGCCCGATTCGTTGCTTTGGACATATCCAAGCCTGTAGTGATTGTAGACTGCAGCCAGTGACCTTTTCAGCTGAGTTGACAGTTTGTTGTGGTTTTCATATTGTGAGAGGATGCTGCACAAAACCAGAGTAATGGCTAATGTGTGGATGTTCTGAAAGCAGTGTAGAGTTGAATCAGTATGTTCCGGAGAAGGTAGAATTTTACCAGCTGCTAGAAGTACATCCTCTACTAAGCCTTTTTGTTTAAAGGAGATTTTGTTCTTGAACAATGTTCTGCAAAATAATGATGCCTAGGAGCCTGAATATTGAAACATTACTAATTGTAGAGCTGATGAGTGGGTGGAGAGGCAACACATTACTCTTGAAGTCAATATTCATCTTCATTAAGAGCTGTTGTGATTGCACCAGGACCCTAGCTTGCTTACTTTTGGGTAGTACTTGGATTTGTTGCCTCTGATTCGTCTAATGACAGTAGTGTCATCTGCAAACTTTTATCAGTTTAACAGATGGATCACTGGATTCAATCATTGGTGTACAGAGAAAAAAGGGAGAGAACACATCTATAGAGTTTGTAGCTGTCTTTGCCCTTTTTTTAATTAGAATATTTCACAATGATTTTTTGCTGATTTGCATTGAGCTGACTCACCAATATTCTGTTATTAAACCCAGGCTAGGCCTATTCATTTTGTGCAACAATGAATAGTCTATCATAGCTATCATTGACAAATTTGCTTATGGTAAGATTTAGTATTAATCTTTCATAGTCCCCACTTCATCAAAGAATTCTCCAATCATCGTGCTGAATTTGTCTTGCCTGGTTACTCATTTACTCAGGATGCAGTGTTAATTTTATTGATCCTGCCCACATTGCACTAGGTAGTAAGGTCTTTGTAAATGGGTCTTGTATTCTTGGCTGCTGAGGTGTTGTTCCTGGAAAAATTTGAAAGAAAGCTGAACTGAAAAAATAATTTGCAAAGTGAATTAATATTTGTGAAATGTGTGACCTGTGTAAAAGTGAGCAAGTATTTATTAGCTGTACTAAACTAAATTGTAAACCGAGAATACTCTTTGAAGTCAGAAGGCTCTCTGATCAGAAAGATGATAGTGACAGCTTAAAACTGAGAATTCTCAGCAAGATTGATCTGCTATGGAGTAGTGAAGTGTTGTGACAGATATGGCACCATCTTATCACTAAGGCGAGGACTAATGTGTTTTACCGTGTCTTAAAGAAGAGACACGAAGTTTCAAAGACTAACAGTAAAGTTTCTCATCAGAATTGCTCACTCCAGTCCAGCAGGATTCACCCCCAATGTTTTAAATAAAAGGATCAGTGCTAGAACCCTTGATGGTGATGTATATTAACCATTTGGAGGATAAGGAGTAAATTAATGGATGACATTAATGGATGGTAAAGAAACTTGTCTAAGGCTACAGTAGGATTTAGATCAGATGGAAACTTGGATGAAGCATTGCAGAGGAAAAATACTGAATTGTGGAGGCACTCATGAATGTTGATTGGAGTTCATTCATCGTTCCTTGAAAGTGGCAGCACAGGTAAATGGATGGTGAAAAAGGCATATAACGTGTTTACTTTAATTAGCTGGGACATAGAATACATAGATTGGCACATTAGATTGTGGAGTATTAGGTTCATTTCTGTTTGTCACATTACAGGAAGAATTGAAAGACATTCTGCAGATGTAGAAACATGAAACAATATGTACAAAATGCTTTAGAAATTCAGCTGGTCAGGTAGCATCTGTGGAAATGAACAAACAGTAGATGTTTCGGGAAGAGAACCTTCAGGACTGGAAAGGTAGGGTAGGGTAAGATTACAGAATAAAAAGGAGGAGGGAGGGGAGGGGTAGCTAGAAAGTGATGGGTGAAGCCAACTGGATGGGAAGGGTAAAGGGCTGGAGATGAAGGATTCTGATAGAAGAGTTGAGTGGACCATTGGAGAAAGGGGAGGGGGAGGGAATTTTTTTAAATATTGGAATGAGAACTCAATATTCATGCCTTCAGGTTGGAGTATTCTATAGTATGCAAATCTGCTGGAGTCTAAGGCAGCAATAGTTGGCCTGTGAATCTACTTGGATTGTGTATTGTATTCAGTGCTCCCGATGTGGACTCCTACGTTGGTGAGACCTGTCATGAATTGAGGGACTGCTTCATTGAGCATATCTGCTCTGTCTGCCAAAAGTGCAACTTACTGTTTAATTCCGATTCCCATTCCCATACCAACATGTTGGGCCATAACCTTTCTTTCTGGCACAATGAGGCTATCCTCAAGAGTGGAGGAGTAACATTATTTTCTGTCTGGGTAGCTTTCAATCTAATGGTATGAATATCGATTTCTCCTTCCAGTTAAAATAAAAATTTCACTCCCCATTACTCCCTAACCCATTCACGTCCTAGCTCCTAAAAACTTTTCTATCCCAAGTCAGAATGATAAACTTAATTCATTGTTGTTGCTTCAGTTAATCTCTTGTGGAGGTTCATAAAATGATTGTGAAAGTCCAAATTACAATGATTTCTGCTTTGGCAGTAACACCATTAACATTTTATTATGCTTGAAACTAATTTGTTGCTAGGTTAAGTTACTGAAGATTGTCTTATTCAGAATAATGGTACATACAAAGGAAATCTTGAGAATTTGAGTGCATTTGTAAAGTACAAGTTAAAGTAAAAGGGGGGGGGCATTAATCCCCTTTTTAAAATTGAACTGCTTCATTGTCTAGGGGACTGATAGCAGGTCTCTTCACTCCAGGAGTGAGTGTTGCAAATCTTGTCGCAAGCATCTCCTATCTGGGGATTGTTGTGGAACAGAGGGACCCACAAGTACAAGTAAATAGTTGCTGAAAGTGGCATCGCAGGGAGGTGAAGAAAGTATTTGAACCCTGGGCTTTGTCAGGCAGGGTGCTGAGTGTAGGAGTTGGGATGTTGCAGTTGTACAAGATAATGGTGAGGCTGCACTTGGAGAATTTTGATCACATTGCTGCAGGAGAGACATCATTAAACTGGAAAATGTACAGATTTACAAGACTGCTTCCAGGACTTGGTCGTGATTTATAGGGAGAGTTTGGACAGGCTAGGACTTTATTCCTTGGAACACAAGACTTAGAGGTGTATAAAATTGTATAGGTAGGGTGAACACAATCTAACCCAGAGAAGGGGAACAAAAAACTAAAGGACATTTGTTTAAGGTGAGGTAAAAAATTAAAAAGGGATCTTAGAGCAAACTTCATGCAGAGCATGGTGCATAAAAAGAATGAGTTGGCAGAGAAAGTGGTTGAGATGGGTACACTAGCAACACTTAAACACCTACTTGTCCAAATGTTTTTTTTAAGAGGGCTATGTGCTAAACACAAGCAAATGCCATTAGTTTGGTGGGTATCATGGATGAGTTGGTCACGGGACCTGTTTCTGTACTGCATTACTCTGACTCTTGAGCCAGCATAGCTCACTGACGTCATATTGAAAGGAGTGCAATTCGCTTTTTAAGAACATGAAAACGAGGAATAGACCATACAACCTTAAGAAATTACTCTGCCTTTCAGTAATACTATGATTAATTGTACCTTGGCTTTACCACCACTGTTTTGAATGGTTCCCATAAATAAATTTAAATATATATATAAAAATAATTAATTCCAGGCTTACATGTGTTATAATGAAGGCTACCACAGCTCTCCAGGATAGAGAATTTCTAAAATCTGTTCAGTCAAGCACAGCTCCAATGCCATACTCAAGTTTGCTGATGACACCACTTTGGTAGGCCAAAGCAAAAGTGGTGATGAATCAGCATATAGGAGGGAGATTGAAAATCTGGTTGAGTGGTGCCATAACAACAAACAGTAGATTATTGACTTCAGGAGAAGGAAACCAGACGTCATTGAGCACATGGCGGGAAAGCAGCATCCATTATCGTAGGCTCCCACCACCGAAGGCATGTTCTCTTCTTGCTGCTGCCATCAGGAAGAAGACAGGAGCCTCATGACTCACCATCAGGTTCTGGAACACTTACTACCCCTCAACCATCATATGGTGATATATATGTACTTTGATAATAAATTTACTTTGAAAATCTACAACCTAAGAGAAATTCCTCTTCTCAGTTCTATATGAATGGCTTTTTTAATGTGATATTTCATGTGTCGTTTCATAGTATTACTCGTCATTTTTGAGGTCCCTTTGAGCTTCTGCTTAAAGGCGTAATTGGCCTGCAGCGTTGTCTCTTAGGTGCTGCTATATGACATCAGGGAGTGGAACCAGTGACAGACCAGATGCCTGGCTTCAGCATCTTTTCCAGACAAGGGTTCATTTTATTATCAACTCTGAAATTCTTCAATTTGCAGGGTAGCCATGAAACCAAGAAAGGCAACACAATTGTCAAACCCAAATCCCACCTTGCTGCAAAGAAGAAGCAAGAACAGAACAGGTACATCAGCTTCCAATTTCCCCTCCCACACAAAAACCAAGCCAAATGGATCAGGCACATCAACAACCAAGCTCAACCCCCCCCCCCCCCCACAACCACCACCTCACTGCACAAAAAAAAACAAAAACAGAACAGGCTCATTGACCACACACCCCCAATCCCTCCACCCACACACAAAAAAAAATGCATCAGGCACATTGATTTCTCCCCCCCCCCCAAAAAAAAACATATTGGGTGGAAAAAAACAATATTAAAAACTGTAAGACTAAAAAATAGTCTACAGTCCAAAACCCAAATCCAAACTGCAGATGCAGCTGCAAGCTCTGGCCATTGCCATTAAATCATGAGAGGAAGATCTTTTAATCTTGAGGCATGGTACTGGTTGCACCAATATTTATCTATTTGGGGACATGAGATTTTTCTTTCATGAGCTGGTTACTGGCACTACTGTCATCCTCAAACTAGAGCCAAGTACTTACACCTGAGAGCTAGTTGTAAGTACACACAATGTTCAGAGCAGACAACCAATCTGAAATGGCACTTCTGCTCTTTTAGACAAATCTGAAGGTGCTCTCCAAAAGTGGCAAGACAGGTCAAGTGCATGCTCCATCTTAGCCAACAGCTGGTCAGCAGAAGAAGTCAAAGGAGGAAGCGGAAAGCCAAAGGCGATGTTGGCAGTTTTTTTTCTCTGATTCGATAATCAGATGGTCCCAAGATTGACAACAATTATAATCCTATTCTCCCTCTTTGACCAATTTAAATGTCCCTTTGGCAAAACTCTGGATTACAACACCACACATCCACCAACATTATTTACAAAAGAAAGTTGACTATCTTCTTAAGAGATTCCCCTCAAGGATCCACTCTGGTTTTGTGGGTTTTTAGGTTACTGATGAGGTCTTGATGGGAACAGCAGGCACACAGTTGGGGCAGGAGATTTTTAATAGGTTATCTAGCTGGGGTGTTTGTGAGTTTACACATAAGCAGTTTGCACTGGGTTTTTGTGTGCTCCAATGTATGGACCTGAGATTCCAGGTCATATTTTGAATGCTGCTCTGCTTTGATCCATCATGGGCAATGATTTCCAAGAATCAGCAGGAAGCTTGCAATTTTCCAACAAGGTTTCAAGAACATCAAGGAATTTCTTCCTTTGTTTGCCTGATAATTTCTTATAATGGGTCAGACTAGAATGTTAGCCATGCAAATAACACAACCTGCTCAAAGTAGCTTATTCAATGGTGTAGACACTGACATGGGTTCACATTCAGTGGATTTTTAATGATTTTGCTGACAGTGTTGTATCTTTTTAGTGGTTTGAGGTACCTGCTGTTACATTATCTGGGTCTCAGAAGAATATGAGGGTAGGGATTACTGCTGCCTGTGGAAGTATTTTTTTTTTGTCTCGTCTAAAGTCTTGATACTCCTACCCTTTTCTTCAATCAAAGTTGTTCTAGTGCATTGAAGTCAGCAGTGAATTTCACATTTGATATCTGCCTTCACTGTGAACTGGTCCCCAAAGTTTCAACTTGAAAGTTAGAAAGGAAGTATTCTCAACTGTTAACATTGTAATGTAATCTAGACAGAGTAACTGAAACCTGGCTCTACCCTCATGCCCAGCTGTGTCCTTCTGTCTGATGCATTTTTTTCCTTGTGCAATATCGTTTTTCTAGGCCAGGCACATGTGATTTGATGTTTGTGTTATGTTCTGAATTCATATACTGCAATGAGCTGTTCAGCATGGGATGTTTATGTCAAGTAGGGAAAATATTAATAGATGTTCTTGTGAAGGATAGCTTATGTATTGCAAAATATTGCAAAACATTGATAATTTTAGGAAAAAGTCATCTTGTGCATAATTATTTGTAGTTATCCGAAAAGGTTTAGAATAACAGTTTAATACTGGATATGACTAAAACACTGGAGGAACCTTAAATTGAACCTAATGAAGCTCAGGAAAGTAAGTCTACTAGAGGATTCTTATGATAGGACGATAAAACCACTGATATTCTGGGATTTGTATTGTCATGTTTGTACATACACTAAACATTAATGTGCTCAATATTTTTAGCACTAACTATTCTAATGTTTAGCATTCATGAGTGACCTCGAGCTTCCAGTTGCTTACTAAGGTAATTCACCATCCCATTCTGAATTTTCTTCTGGTGCACTGTTACAAAAGTTTACTGAATGGAAAGCAACGTGATTTGAAGTAAAAACATAAAATACTGCATAACACTTTGCAGGGCAACAGTATCTGAAGAAAGAGAAACAGTTGAACTTTCAGGTCTTGGATCTTTCATCAGATCTGCAAGCTTCAGGGGCATCTCCTCATCTTCTGTTTGACTATGTTGAAGTATGCAAGGCCCAATATCAAATTCTGATTTCTATGTGTATCAGAAGGGGGCCAATTTTGCCTACCATTATTTTGGTCCTGCTTCTTTTGATAGTCCAGTGTGCTGGGCATGTCCCACAGTCTTACATTAGCATTACATTACATAGACAAAGAACTTTAGCTGATATTGACTGTCTCATTAGGTCATTGGTGTTTCTCTATCAGAGACATTCCTATTGTTGCATTCAGCTCCATTCCCCACCTTCTCTGCTATATAATCTAACTTGTTTTCTCTTTCAAATCTGATGAATGATCCTTGACCTGCAATATTAACTTTCTCTTTCCAAAGATACTGTCTGACTGCTATTTTCTTTTTTTAAATTTCAAATTGTTGCTTCTCATTCAGTAAACTTTTTCCTAATATAAAGTTGACGTTGTGCTCTGAATCTGGACCCATGATGTCACAAGTTACATTAGAAAATGTTAGATAAACATATACAAAACAAAGTCAATTAAAATTGTAGCATCTACTTGTAATAATTATATGACACCACTAGATGATGCCATAATGATTCTGTTGTTGCTGGTAAATACTGGCAATTCAGAACAGAAGAGGTGACATTTACCCATTTATGGGAAAACAAGTCCATGACTTGTATACGTGTATTGCACACACTTATTGCTGGATTCCCCAGGTGTTTAGGTTGATTGAGATTGTAGACTTGCAGGGAAGCAAAGGGAGAAAAATGTTTATTTAGGTTTAGTTCAATGTTTTTAGTTATAATGTTCTTAAAGTGGGCAGAATCATACTTTTTGTCATAAGTTCTGTAATCAGTTTGTATCCAACCTCTGTACCTGCACATTGAAATGTAAAAGTCAGAATATAAGCTAGAAAGCAGCTGTCAATGCCCAACCTCCAACTCTCCTGTAGCAGTGATTGGGGGTGGAAGCACTTTACATCCACTCTCATCAATGACTCACTGATCCAGTGTTGAGTTCTTCCAGTATGTTTGAGTTCTGATCTCTTGATAATAAAATTCCAAACATGCTGAATTCAGAACCAAAATCCAAAAGAAGTATACATATCTGCCATCAAAGTTGACTAAAACTGGGTCAGTACGGAGCCGTAGGAATGCCTTTTCCTTAATTGGCCTTATATTTAATCTGAAGAAAGTTTGAAGTGAATATTTTGCCCAGTCATCAAAGTGGTGATGTTCCACTTCTCAATGATGTAGGATAGTAATCAGATAGGAGTTGCCAAGGGTACCTACTGCCACTTCCATAATAAAAATAAGCCAGTCAGGCAGTACATATTGTTTTCCTGTCCTACAGATGATGCTGAGTCTTTGGTGTCTGCAGTTCATTGATTTTCAACTCAATTGCACTGTTTCTTGGTTTGCTTTTACCAAGGCTGTTCAGTGGGTATGATAAAGACGTGTCACCAGATTACTACAAAGCAGTGTGACTTATGGAATTCAATCACTCAGAATTAATTCAATAAATCTTCTTTCACATAACTGCATGCTTTTGCTTTTCTTTACCAAATTTCTTCCCATACTTATACCATTTTCCTTTTTTTACTGTGCTATTAGCCAGTACAACCCAAAGACTCAGTTTTTTTGTGTTTTTAAAAACTGTATGCAACATTCTGAAAGCAAAATATTAACTTAAATCATTGCTGTTTAGGTTAGAGAATTTTTTTGTGATAAAAATGAAAACAAAATTGAAGACCTGAAATTGAAGGCCCAATCACATTTAGCAATCAATTTTAGTTTAAATTCAGCACAAAAATCGTGTAATGTGATATTAATTTTTTTGGCCCAGATGTTTATCTTTACAAATGATCTATAAGTGAAAATGACAGAAGTTGAAGACATCTGGTGGATGTGGGAAGTATTACACCAATCAGAATCAGGTTTATTATCATTGACATGTTGTTTTGCAGCAACAGTAAGTGGACTACAAAAAAAACTACAAGTTACATTAACTAATATAAATAGACAAGCAAATAAATAGTGCAAAAAGATAGTTCATTAGTGAGGTAGTGATCTGATGGTGGAGGGGAAGAAGCTGTTTGTAAAATGTTAAGTTGCATCTTCAGGCTCCTGTACCTCCTCCCTGATGTTAGTAATAAGAGGGCATGTCCTGGATGGTGAACATCTTTAATGAAAGATGTTGCCTTCTTGAGGCACCACCTTTTTAAGATATCCTTGATGGTGGGGAGGGTTGTACCCTTGATGGATCTGGTTGAATCTGTACCCCTTTTCAGCCTCTTGCAATCCCATGCATTTGAGGCTCTATATCAGGTGATGATGAAACTGGTCAGAATGCTCCCCATGTTACATCTGTAGAAATGTTAGGGTATTGGGTGACATACAGAATCTCCACAAACTTCTAATGAAGTATACTGCTGGTGTACCACCATGATTGGATCAATATGTTGGGCTCAGGATGGATCCTGTGTGACATTGACTACCAAGAATTTGAAGCTGCTCACCCTTTCCACTCTGACTTCTCGATGAGGACTGGTGTATATTCTCCTGAATTCCTCTTACCGAATCTGCAATCTTTTGGTCTTACACTGGGTGTAAGACTATTGCTGTGAAACCACACAACCAGCTGTTATTGCCCCTATACTCTGCCTAGTTACCGAATGAGATTCTGCCAACAACTGTTATATTACTGGCAAATTTATAGACTCTGCTTGAGCTATGCCTGGCCACATAGTCATGAATGTGGAGAGAGTAGAGCAGTGGGCTAAGCACACATCATTGAGTATGCCTATGTTGATTATCAGCGAGGAGATGTTATTTCTGACCTGGATTGATTATGCTCTTGAATAAAGAAATCGAAGATTCCGATGCAGAGGGTGATACAGATGCACAGGTTTTGAAGCTTATGGATTAGCACTGAGCAGATAATGGTATTGAACACTTGAGCTATAATCGATAAACAGTAGCCTAATGTAGGCATTGCTGTTCAGATGGTCGAAGGCCAAGTGGAGAGCCAAAGAAATTGTGTCGCCAGTGACCTGTTGTGGCAGTAGATAATTTGCATTGGGTCCAGGTCCTTGCTCATGCAGGAGTTCATTCTAACCACGACCAAACACTCAACAATTTATCTCGGTAGGTGTCATAAGCCAGCTCTCACCCTGCTCTTATTGGGCACCAGTATGATTGATCCGCTTTTGAAACGGGTAGGAATCTCTTGACTGCAGCAATAAGAAGTTGACGATGTCCTTGAATATTCCAGCCAATTAATTTCAAGTTTCATCACTTAATGAGCATTTTTGAATTTTATGTTTTTTTTAATTGTCCTTCAATAATTTGTAGCAGTAGTGTATTTTCAATAGGATTTTGAGGGCACCTGTCCATTTTGGACCACTTTCTGAAGCAGTGACCTGAAATTTGTCTCCACAATACCAAAAATATTGTGTTACACTTCCAGAATTTGATATTGATATGGCATTAAACAATTCTGTGTGCATTTCTAGGAAAGTTAATGCCAGTCATTAATATCGTATGATTTTTGTTTTGTGGAGGACTTTCATGTATACTAATGCTGTTTCTCTGAGACCCCACTTACACAAATTACATCTACAGCAGTGCCATCACTTTAGAGCTTCTCCAGCAAAATTTTCAAACACATCAGTCTAAATACTGACAGTTAACTGTGTACTCACAGAATTTTGTTTTTCCAGATGCTGAATGCTTCAAAGCAGGGGTATTTAAAAGGTCAGGTGTGTTTTTCCAGTAGCATAAGGCAGATTTACTGCCAAACTAACTTCATGTACATTGATCTAAATTTGTCACAAAGAATGAAAAACAGGGACAGGCATTGCAATTATACAGCAACCTCAACACTCCCAACACATGTAATGAGGCTTTTTGATGCCAAACAAAATATTGGTGACAAAATATTTATTTATAAATAAATATTACAAATTTTATCATGTATAAATTCCCAAAATGTTGGCGGCAAAATCTCAGATGGTGATTGTTAATACCACTAAACAATGTTCAGTGGCAGGAGAAGTACCTGGAGTTGTTGACAGGCCAGGGGCTACTGAAGGACCAATGCCTCTCAGTTATCCACTCAAAATTGGAAGGAGTTCATATACTGTACAAGCAGGGCTACCAATAAATTTTAGTTGAGTATCCTGCAGGCTGGCATCCTGGTGCACTATCCCTCAATCATGAACACAGCATGGTGTCAGAAGTGGTTGAATTAGTGCTACAGACCAAGTGAGATTCCCACCAAGAAAGAATTTGCAGGAAGACTCTTCTTGTTTGCCTATATCTATGAAAAATATCCAGAGGCATATCAACCTAAACTGCCTATGCTTGTTTGTTAAGCTATATTCACCATGAAGCTTGAGCTGAGAACTGGCCAGGGTTGCTAGGCAATGCCTTCTATCTACACCCACAGTGGAGACTTTATAATAATGAACCACCAGACTGGGGAAACACACAGACAGCAGAGTAGTCAAACTCACAGGAAGGGAAAAGAAGACTTTTGTTGTCCAAATAAAAATAATAAAAAACAAGTAAAACCCCGGTTTCCTTGGGCTGCATAAGTCTAGGGAATATACACTCTGGTCCTGCTAAATCCGTGAGATTGGGATAGCTCTCCACCCCAAACACTGGTTTGTGTGAATGCTGTGTAATTTGCTACCCTGTTACAACTCAATGCCAAGAAGTAACAGCAGTACACTGCAAAGGAATTATATTTATGAATGTTAACCAAAGGGTTAGTAAATAAAACAAAAAGGGCCCATCATAATTGAACAGTCAAATGTACACAAGTTGGAGTTAAACTCTCCCAAAAGTCATGTATACCGATCCTCAGTAAACCTCCACACCTTGCTCCATCAAATCACGGTCCCTCACCGGGTCTGATGACCAGTTCCCTCCAGTGTCTTCTCTTTTCATCTCCTGCTGAACAAAGACCTCAGCTCACACTGGTGTCAGGCGCACAAAACAACCTGCTCCTCGATTGGTTGGCTCACATTCCGAAGCACCTGTTATCTCTAACCATAACCCAAACACTGCTTCTACAGGAAACCATTACGTTAGTGAAACCTTTATCAGGGCGTTACACTCTCCCTCCACCAAAGCTAGTCACTTGCTCATGACAGATAATTTATCACCACTGCATAAATAGCACAATGTCTGACAGAAATTTCGTGATATCAGGACCTCCAACCCGGTGTAAATGGCAGGGATGTATCTCACCAAGGGGATAGCTTCCACACTCTGTTCCCTGGGTGCAACATAGGCCAGTCTGTCTGGAGGTTTCCTGACTCTTTGGGACCTCCTTACCCCATCATCTACTTCTTCAGCTTCAGACACTTCCTGGGCTCTTTCCTGTCTATATAGGGAAGCCCCTCCCTGTCCATTACTCGTGCATCCCAACTACTCAAGTGCCCTTGTCACTTAGCTGAACTCTACTTCATACTCAGTTACTTCAGAGTCCAGCCTCCCATCATTTTCTAAACGCAAACCTGCGTGTCCACTGCTAGTTCTCCCCAATTCACCTGCCTCAGTGTGAGAAGGGACGGGAATCTCTTTGTCAATTACTGGGGAAACTAAGGGCAGCATATACCACACCCCCATTTCCTCACCCTCTGAGTCTGTATCACATTCAGCAGTGAGGTCCAGTCTAGTCCTTTCCACTGCTTGTCCTTCAGTTTCTCCACGTCACCACAGAGCCCCCTTACTAGGTTTAGGGTCCAGGTCAGGCTCTGGGACAACATGTACCTCTTGCCCCAGAGGTAGAAGGTGCCTCTGATGGAGAATCTTGACAGGTCCATTCCCAACCTCTGGTTTCACCCAGAATACTGGTACATTTGGCATCTGACTCTCCATGACATGGGGTGGAGCCACCCAGTGGTCAGCCAATTTATGCTTCCCAGGTAGTCCCAAATTCTTTATGAGCACTCAGTCTCCAGGCATTAGTTGGGAGAACCTAACCTCTTGATTATACCTCCTCTTATTTCCTTGATTCTGCTTGGTAGCCAAGACCTCAGCTGGTTCATAAGCCCTTTGCAGCTCATTACTCATACTTCAGATGAGTCTTCTGTGGTAGATCTTCCCTGCCAGTCCCAAAACAGAAGTCAACAGGCAACCTCACTTCATGTACAAACATCAGATAATACGGCGAGCACCCAGTTAGTTTATTCTGTGTGTAGCCCCCTTGCCCAGCCTCAGGGTCGCTCAGCTCGCAGTCGTCTAGGGAAACAGCCATCGGCCCCGCCAAACTGGGTAATAAGTTTGTGTGGATGCTGTGTGATGTACCCCACCCTGCCCAAATAACAGACAATACACCAGATATGATTAAATGATTTACAGTTTATAGATATTACTGGAACTATATAATTAATAGAGAATAAAATATAAAAGGAAATTAAAAGGCGCCACACTTACCAAAGTTCAATCTCTTCGTGCACAGACAGTTGGAGCTCAGGTCCTTCCTTCTTCACCCTGCAATCCCTCGGACCACCTCGACCTGCCGCCTGGGACCACAACGGTGGTCAACTAGACGCTCCACACGAGTCTGTCTCCGTCTCCTCTCCTTGCCAAACACCCTGGACCTCGGACTCCTGCTCAGGGTCCGACCCCGTTAGCAGACTCACAGCACCTGGTCCATCCTCTGTCTCTCTCTCTCTCTCTCACCTTCTCCCCAAAAACCCGTGCATCACAGTATCTTACAGACACACAGAAAGCATAACAACTATCCCAACTGGTTCGACACTTTCTTGTCAGTAACATGATCCAAACAAACTGCTAGTGGGAGGACTTTCTCAGCAGTTAACATAACAAAGAAGCCCTTTCAATTATAACATAACAAAGAAGCCATTTTAATTAGACTACGCAGTGACAAAAAAAAAGAAACCCCTTACATGTGTACAGTTGTAGCAGTGGATCAGTTACCCAATATGTTGACTCCACTTGTTCTTTTTACTGATCTCCAAGGTTCCGAGCATGTCCGGTTGACCCTCTCAGGCTGGGGATCACCCTTCAGGTGATAAGGCATAGTCCTCGACTTCTTGACTCCAAGCATGCTTAGTAACTCGTGTATGAGCCTACTCCCGAAATTCTGTCCCTGATCGCTATGTATCCACCTGGGGAGACTATAATTAACAAAATACTTGTCCCATAACACTTTGGCCATGGTGGCGGCCTTCTGATCCTTGGTACGGAAGGCTTGGACATATCTGGTGTAATGATCCGTAATAACCAAGATGTTCGCTGTATTGCTAGCATCAGCCTCTATTGATAGGAAATCCATACATACCAGATCAAGTAGCCCTGCACTCTGGAAGTGGGATAACAGTGTGGCCCTCGTAGGCAGTGTCTTCCTCTGTATACATCGAATGCATGACTTGCAGTACTCTGCAACCTTCAGTTTCATTCGGGGCCAGTAGAACCGATCTCTGACTAATCCATAAGTCTTGTCAAACCTCATATGACCAGAATCATCATGAAGTGACTTCAACACAATCCTTTGATACTTCTCAGGCAGAACCAGCTGGGAAGGCCGAGCCCAGTCTGGAGGCAACGTGACCCGATATAGGATCTGGTTCCTCAACTCCATTCTGGGCCATTCTCTCAGTAGTAGAGACAGTGCAGAGTGTTTCATCTTGTCTGCATGGGCCACGTCCCCTTTCACAACCGCTGACCAAACGGTACCTATGCACAGGTCATCTTGCTGAGCAACTGCCACTTCCCAGGACTCAATTCAGGCCACTGCTTTGTTTTCCGAGCAGTCAAGTTGCAGTAATCTTGTAGAATGGTGCCATCAGAAGCTCCCAAATGATCTACCGATCGATTCCTCTGCCTTCCTCATGATGGAAAACTGGCACATTACTTTGACTCCAGGGACAGGAATGCTCTCCCACTCTCTGTCTCTGTCCCTGTCCAGCCCTTCATGCGCACATTGGGACAACACATTGGTGTCAGTGTTCTGACTCCCTGACCGGTACTTCAGTTTGAAATCATAGGCAGACAACGCTGCTAACCACCGATGTCCTGTGGCATCCAATTTCACCGAGGTCAGGATATAAGCTAATGGGTTGTTGTCCATCCTCACATAGAAACATAGAAAACCTACAGCACAATGAAGGCCCCTTAGCCCACAATGCTGGGCCGAACATGTACTTACTTTAGAAATTATCTATGGTTACCCATGGCCATCTATTTTTCTAAGCTCCATGTACTTATCCAGGAGTCTCTTAAAAGACCCTATTGCATCTGCCTCCACTACAGTCACCAGCAGCCCATTCCAAGCACTCACAATTTGCTGCGTAAAAACTTAAACCTGACATCTCCTCTGTACCTATTTCCAAGTGCCTTAAAACTGTGCCCTCTTGTGTTAGCCATTTCAGCTCTGGAAAAAAGCCTCTGACTATCCACACGATCAATGCCTTTCATCATCTTATACACCTCTATCAGGTCACCTCCCATCCTCCATTGCTCCAAGGAGAAAAGGCCAAGTTCACTCAACCTATTCTTGTAAGGCATGCTCCCCAATCCAGACAACATCCTTATAAATCTCCTCTGCACCCTTTCTATAGTTTCCACATCTGTCCTGTAGTGAGGTGACTAGAACTGAGCACAGTACTCTAAGTGGGGTCTGACCAGGGTCCTATATAGCTGTAACATTACCTCTCGGCCCTTGAACTCAATCCCACGGTTGATGGAGGCCGATGCACCATATGCCTTCTTAACCATACAGTCAACCTGCACAGCAGCTTTGAGTGTCCTATGGACAGGGACCCCAAGATCCCTCTGATCCTCCAGACTGCCAATACTCTTACTATTAATACCATATTCTACCAACATATTTGACCTACCAAAATGAACCACCTCGCACCTATCTAGGTTGAACTCTGTCTGCCACTTCTCAACCTAGTCTTGCATCCTATCAATGTCCCACTGTAACCTCTGACAGCTCTCTACACTATCCACAACACCCACAACCTTAGTGTCATCAGAAAATTTACTAACCCATCCCTCCACTTCCTCATCCAGGTCATTTATAAAAATCACAAAGAGAAGGGGTCCAGAACAGATTCCCGAGGCACACCACTGGTCACCAACCTCCATGCAGAATATGACACATCTACAACCACTCTTTGCCTTCTGTGGACAAGCCAATTCTGGATCCACAAAGCAAGGTCCCCCTATATCCCATGCCTCCTTACTTTCTCAATAAGCCTTACATGGGGTACCTTATCAAATGCTTTGCTGAAATCCATATACACTACATCTACTGCTCTACCTTCATCAACGTGTTTAGTCACATCCTCAGAAAATTCAATAAGGCTCGTAAGACTCGGCCTACCTTTGACAAAGCCATGCTGTCTATTCCTAGTCATATTATACCTCTCCAAATGTTCATAAATCCTGCCTCTCAGGATCTTCTCCATCAACTTACCAACCACTGAGGTAAGACTCACTGGTCTATAATTTCCTGGGCTATCTCTACTCCCTTTCTTGAATAGAGAACAACATCTGCAACCCTCCAATCCTCCCGAACCTCTCCCGTCCCCATTGATGATGCAAAGATCATTGCCAGAGGTTCAGCAATCTCCTCCCTCGCCTCCCACAGTAGCCTGGGGTACACCTCGTTCGGTTCCGGTGACTTATCCAACTTGATGCTTTCCAAAACCTCCAGCATATCCTCTTTCTTAATGTCTATATGCTCAAGCTTTTCAGTCCGCTGTAAGTCATCCTTGCAATTGCCAAGGTCCCTTTCCGTAGTGCACACTGAAGCAAAGTATTCATTAAGTACCTCTGCTATTTCCTCTGGTTCCATACACACTTTTCCACTGTCACACTTGATTGGTCCTATTCTCTCATGTCTTATCCTCTTGCTCTTCACATACTTGTAGGTACCTCAAACTTGGCACCATTTGAATGTCAGGAACTTGTGCGTGGGGTCACTTTGCTCAGAGGGTGATGGACCTGGCTGACAAATGTGACAGGTCTCAACCCTGTGCCCTGATCCTCATACAGAACATCCCCTAAGCCCTCTCTTCTAGCATCCGTATGCAGTACATACAGCAATCAGGGGTCTGCAAAAACCAACACAGGCGCTTTCGTCAGTAGCTTCTTCAGCAACTGAAAGGCCTTTTCATGTCTCACATCCCACCTAGCTCCAAAAGGCTCTGAAGGACTAAGATAATCTTTACCATCCTCTCCTTTTGTCCTTCTCCCATTTTCCCCAAGGGAGGGTAACAACACAGAAGCTGATTTAAAGAGTGACTCACTTTTGCATAGTCCTCCACGAACCTCCGATAGTACCTACAGAATCCACGGAACAAGTGCAGGGCACTCACAGTCTTGGGCCTTGGCCATGCGGTCAATGCCTCTATCTTAGACGGATCAGTAATTACTCCATTATGTGAGACTATGTGCCCAACATAGTTGACAGATGTCTTGCACTTGTCCAGGGAAAGCTTTAACCCTTCACCTTCAGTAATCTCACTTCATGTTCCTCCAAGGTGGACCCAAACACTATGATGTCATCTAGATACACCAATACCTCAAGCAAGTTCATATCCCCCACCGTTTTCTCCATGACATGCTGGAAAGTTGCAGGGGTCCCCATATGCCCTGGGACATCCTTTCAAACTGGAAGAATCCCACTGGACATATGAATGCCATTTTCTCTTTATCAGCCTCACTCATGGGGATCTGGTAATACCCACTCCTCAAGAAGCGTACACTGAACTGCTTCGCACCAGTCAGACAGGTCAGCGCGTCCTCGATTCTCGAGACAGTAGGCCTGGTCAGGGACTGTATGCCTGATCAGAGTCTGATTGTCCACACACATCCATACCTTCCCATTCTTCTTCCTGGCCACTACTATTGGGGACGCATGGGGGCTTCTGGACTCAGTGATGATCCTAGCTTCCTTCAACTTATGCAGATGCTGCTGAACGTCCTCCACCTCTGCTGGTGCCAGTCGCTGCGACCTTTCTCTGAATGGGGTGTCTTTTGTCACCCGGATGGTGTGGCGAGTACTCGTGGAACAACACACATCAAACTTGTCAGTAGAAAAGACATCTTCCAGCTTCAACATCTTCCCTATCAACCTCCTCTTCCAATCTCCAGGTACTGGGGAGTTCCCAAAGTTGAATGACTTGGCAGTCAACTTTCCTCTTTTCAGAGAGAGTTTCTCTCTGGCTCATCTCACAGGGACACTAGACATTACCATCACTGGAAAGAGGTGTGCCATTGGAATCCCCCGCCTGAGGATCACTTCCCTTTCCAAGGTGTTCCAGACACTCACTTGTCATCCTGTTCACCTGTACAACTGAGGGCTTCTGCAGTTCGGGCCTCACCAGTACCCCAGCAGGTAAGCCTGACTCCTCTTCATGGTCTTCTGGAGCATCCACCAAGAGGGCCTCAGCATCAGGCATTCCAGGAAATTTCGGGTTTCCCGTCACTCTAGCTACGTAATACAACTGGTTTGGACTGGGTGAACCATACAGTCCCCCACTTATGCTCATCATCCAGTCCAGTGTGGCCACGCTCTTCCTCAAAAGCAGCTGAGAACACAGGGTGAATAGAAAATGTTTTCAGAAAGCTCTCTCCAACTTTCTTCTTGCAGGCTCCCACTAGCCTCCTCACAATAGGAGTATTTGTTCCCATGAGAATTGAAGCTTCATCCCTCTCGACCGGGTCCTGACAAGCCAACACTAATGTATCAAAGACCTCAGCTACTCCCACATCTGCCTCCAAAAGCTCCAGCTTCAATGACAAGTAACCATCGTACAAGAAGTCATATGTACTAAGACCCCAGATCTCTAGCGCACTGAGTGGCGTCAAGGGTAAATAAGTCAAATACCGGTCATAAAACGAACGGTATAGCAGAGTAACCTGGGATCCTGTGTCAAGTATGGCTCTAGCACAAACACCCTCAATCCATAGCAATACACTGGAGCTTGGCCCCACTGAGCCTTCAGGAATAGGGTTTTTTGCTTTAGCGTGTTCCTTGATATATTGATTGGAACGTGTTCCACCCGAGATGCCAGGCCATTCCTTCACTGGAGCTCTTCTAAGTTTCCTGACGTCTCTCACCACTTAGGTACCCGGGGGTGGGGGGGGGGGCTCACTCTCTGAAGGCTTTCCTGGCCTTCACTTCCACCTGAAGTGTCCTTCCTCACAGTTATAGCAGACAATACCAGACGCTCCCCTTCTCGCGGGACCCCATTCCCTAGCAGTGCTCTGCTTAGTATGTGCCCTCAACGGTCCGACTCCCTGTCGCCTTTGCCATGGGGGGTGGCCACACCCACTGATAATAACTGGGACTTCTCAGTTCTAAACTCTGCCATGAGCTCCTTTACCACCCCCAGGGGTGGGTTATCAGGGGTCACTTCAGCAACAGGGTCTACTACCGAGGACTGTACCCTGCTGACGGAGGCCTCCCGTGCCTCCGTTGCATTCTCCTCCTCGCTTACTTCTCTGTTCAGCTTGACAAATGAAGGAGGAGGGGCATGTCTTACGAGACATTTGGAGACCCCAAACAATCATGTCTGTGACTGGGTGCCTTTTGCCACCTGGTCCATTCTTAACTGATTCACCTCAGCCGTTTGAATGGCCCCCCCTACGCTGCAAGCAACTCAATTGTCTCTCTAGCTGAAAAATGTAGGCCGAATGTAGGTCTCTCTAGATGAAAAATGTTTCTCCCCCCCTTCTCCTAAAACATGTTCCAAAACCTCGCCATAAGCTCCATTGGGCTTCCCGTCATGCCAAAAGCATTTTCTAGCGCTTGCAACATAGCCCCCGGAAGTAGCCAAAGGTTTCTGTGTCTTTAAGGATCTCACTACGTCAGCAGCCGGAACTCCCAGACTCTTTGCCAGTCGCTGTCTTTTCACATTATCAGAGCACTGCCGCTCATCCAGCACCTGGGAGGTTTGCTTCGCCCAAGTCTCATATTCCTCCTACCCTTCGGGGGGTGCGTTATTCCCGAGAATATTCTGAGCCTATGATAACTGCGACTCCACCTGGGCACTTGGCCATTTATTCCTCAGGAACGTAAGGGCTGATATCAACTCAGAATGCTCACCCCTCGCTGGAGGACTCATTAAGCCTTCCAGATCAGACCACTCCTTCCCCTCACTCCTCAGAAACGAGAGCAACTTGTCTTTAAAGTCTCCATCCGCAGCAATGGGAAACTCAGCTTGCGATTTGGCACCCTCATCTACACTCCCTTCCTCCCAGAAAGTATGGACAGCCCACGTGCCCCCCAACTTTCCCGGGGCCCCAATAGTACCAGACAGACCCACTGCACTAGTCTGACCTAAAACGAAGTCTTTGCCTGCCATTTTGTCAGACCTCTACTCCATGATCGTAACTGTTCCTGATGCTTTAACGGTACTCAGAGTCCTAATCAGCAATTCATCGGGGCTACGAATGTTCACCCTACTCAATACAAATGCACTTGTTACCAGTGATCCCATGGATTTGCACCACTGCTCAGCCCCTACAGCATTCAAAACCACGTATCTTAATCACTTTACTGGACAATAGTTTAACACACAACCCACTGGATTGCTCAGGGCAGTCACACAGCATTGAACAAAATCAATCCGGGACGATACCCCCATAGTGAAACCCCAATTTCCTTGGGCTGCATAAGTCTAGGTAACACACACTTTGGTCTCACCAGATCTGTGAGATTGGGATGGCTGTCCCACCCCAAACCCCGGTTTGTGTGGATGCTGTGTAATTTGCTACCCTGTCACAACTCAGTGTCAAGAAATAACAGACAGCACACTGCATATGATTAAGGGAATTATATTTATGAATGTTAACCTAACTAAAAGGTTAGTAACGAACAGAAAGAAAAAAACAAAAGAGGTCCACCATAACTAAACAGTCATATGTGCACAAGGTGGAGCTGAAATCTTCCAAAAGTCATATTCACCGATGCTCAGTAGGTTTCCACACCTTGCTCCGTTAAATCACAGTCCCCCACCAGGTCGAATCCTATGACCGGTTCTCTCCAGCGTCTTTTCTCTTCATCTCCCACCGAACAAAGACCCCAGCTCACCCCAGTGTCAGGCACACAAAAAGAACCTGTTCCGATTGGACGGCTCACATTCCGAAGCACCCATTATCTCTAACCATAACCATAACCAAACACTGCTTCTACAGAAAGACCATTACATTAGCAGTGAAAACTTTACCAGGGCCTTACACTAGCAAACAGTAAAGTGTTTGCTAAATACCTGCAGTATCTACATCTACTTACCTAATAAGGCCCTCCGTCATCTGATTTCTCTAAACCAGGGGACTTTGAGAGATGGCTTGGACGCTTTGAGAGATTTAGGGTTGCAAGCAATCTCACTCAGGCTTCAGAACAGCATCAAGTAAGCACATTGATATACTGCATGGGTGACAAAGCAGATTACATCATGGGTGGATTAGGATGGAGGGATGCTCAGAAAAAGGAGCAGAAAGCAGTGCAGAACAAATTCAAAGAATATTTCACAGGAAAGCAAAATGTGATATATGAGAGGGCAAAGTTCAACTCTAGGAAACAGGAGCCAAATGAAAGCGTAAATGACTTCATCACAGCTTTGTATGCCCGTCAGACAACCGTATATATGGAAATCTGAGCGATGAGCTCATTAGAGACAGGATGGTTGCCTGGCTAGTAGACACCAAATTATCAGAGGGGTGCCAGTTACAGACAAATCTCACACTAAAAAAAGCTATTACTATGGTCAGACAGAGTGAGAATGTTTGTCAGCAACAGGCAGAACTCAGGCATAAAAACAATACTGAGGTAATGCTAGAAGCTGTATAAAAAGAAGGGTACAAACAAGGTGCAGTCAAAAAGTCTACCAAAAGAAGTGACAGTAGAGATCAGCTCAGACAAAATAGACAAGCAAAACAAAAAGCAGGTAAAATGTCCAACTTACTGCAGGAGATGAGGCAAGTTTCTATTCCATGCCAAAGAGCTCTATTCAGCAAAAGAAGTGAAATAATAGTAATAATAATAATAATTCCCCAAGTGGGAAATTGATCCTTGTGACGGTGGAGCTGAATGAGCCTGTTCGAAAGGATGCTCCGCTGCTTAATCAGTAGGTCATGGAAAGGATGTGCCTGATTGTCCATAATGGATTAACAATTTGTTAAATGACCTCCTCTCCATCACTAACTCAAGAGAGTCCGGGTTGTAGCCAAGGACAGATCCAGCCTTTTTGATGAGGTTGTTTAGGCTTTTTGCATCACTAGTAGCAATGCTGCTCCCCTAACATAAATGTCACCAATGCAACAGAGTTGGCCATTATAAAAGCCAGTGTCACTCAAAAATAGTTCTTCAGGAGGTCAAAGAAGACCATGATTCAGATGAAGACAGACCTTGCCTTGGGGCTCTAGATTCAAATAAACAAGGCTGGTATACTAAAGTTCAGTTGCAAAATGAGGCAGTGATGTTGAAAATGGACAGTGGGGCAGATGTCGCAACCCTCCCTGAACGTCAGTTCACAAAACTGCTGAAGGAAATAGGCATTACACTAAACCCAACAAAGAAAATGATCACGGGGCCAGGGAAACATAATCTCAGTGTGAAAGGAATGTTTACTTCTTCCATCTGTAAAAGGGAGAAAAAGTTAAAAGAGGATGTCTATGTTGTTCAGAATCTCTTCTCACCACTACTGGGATGACATGCCATCCAGAAGATGAACCTCATTGCAAGGCTAGATTCACTAAACAATGTTCAGTGGCAGGAGACGTGTCCAGAGTTGTTCACAGACCTTGGGGTACTGAAAGAAGAGTACCTTATCCATTTGAGGTCAGGAGTGATGCCCTACTCTCTGACCACAGTGAGGTGTATACCAGTGCCATTAATGAACAAAGTCAAAGTTGAACCTGAGAGAATGGAGGTGCTTGACATCATAACTAGAGAGAATGGACCTACCGACTAGTGAGCTAGCCAGATGGCACAGTGAGGATTTGTGTTGATCTAACAAAATTGAATAATGCAGTGAGGTGGGAGAAGTTTATTTTGCCCTCTGTTGAGCACACATTGGCTATGCTGGGTGGAGCAAAGTTCTTCACCAAACTAGATGCAAACTCAGGGTTCCGTCAGATTAGTTTAGTTCGCGTGTCACAGAGCTCACAACCATTATCACACCATATGGACGCTATGCCTTCAATAAACTCACTTTTGGCATCTCATCAGCCCTGAAACTTTTTCAGATGAGGATGAACCAAATTCTGGAGGGACTGGAAGGAGTAGTTTGCCACATTGATGATATACTCATCTTCAGAGGCTCAAGTGAGGAACATGACAAAAGAGTGGAAGCTGCCTTGGAGAAACTGAAACAGGCTGGAATCACCCTGAAATGGGAATTTGCAAAGTTGAAGGTGAAGTTCTTAGGCCACCAACTGCCCTCAAAGGGAGTGCAACCAGATTCAGACAAAATGGTAGGGATAACCTCGGAAAGTATCAGAGATCCACAGTTTCCTTGGCATGGGTAAACCAGCTGGGAAAGTTTATTCTAGACTTGGCAGAGCAAACAAAACCAATATGTGACCTCCTGTCTCAAAGAAACATTTCAACCTTAGGTGCACCGCAGGAGAAGTCATTCTCATCGCTTAAAGCAGAGCTTATCTCTCTGCCAATATTTATCTGAGTAAAACAACCAAGGGCTGAGCAGACACCTCTTCCATTGGCCTTGGGGGAGTGCTCATGCAGCACTGCAGTGGTGTATGGAAACCAGTGGCGAATGCATCAAGAGTACTGACTCCTACTGAACAGCGTTACGCCCAAATTGAAAAGGAAATGCTGACTCTCTGCGTGGGCTTGTGAATGCTTTAGCTGCTACCTGATAAGTACTAAATTCCTACTTGAAACAGACCACAAGTCACTTGTCAGCCTCCTCATCTCAAAATGCTTGGATGACTTACCTCCACATTTGCAAAGATTCAGAATGAAGCATATGCGACACTGCTATGACCCCGGAACATCCTTCATAACACCAAACTCTCTGTAGAATATGCCATGCAACAATGAGTGGTGGGAAGCAACTCTGCCCTCATGGAAGATGCCAACATCTACTTAACTCTCAGGTACGTGAAAGCTTTCCTGCATCACAGAGTAAACTGGACAAATTTTGCACTGAGTTGAAAAAGGACCAAATCTGCAGCAAGGGAACCAAAGTGAAGAGATGGAGAATGGAGAGGTTGGAGCACAAGCAGAGACAACTTGTAGTCAGTTGGTGAGGAAGGACAGGCAGATATTAGAGCAAAGATGCACCCAGCTTGATGGTTTAAGATGTGTCTATTTTAATGCAAGGAGTATCATAGACAAGGCAGATGAACTCAGAGTGTGGATCAATACGTGGAACTGTGACGTTGTGGCCATTACAGAGACTTGGATGTCTCAGGAGCAGGAACGGCTGCTGAGTGTGCCAGGCTTTAGATGTTCCAAAAAGAAAAGAGGGGGGAGGCAAAAGAGGTGGGGGTGTGGCATTGCTAATCAGGGATAGTGTCACAACTGCAGAAAAGGAGGAAGTCATGGAGGGATTATGTACTGAGTCAGTGTGGGCGGAAGTCAGAAACAGGAAGGGGCAATAACTCTACTGGATGTTTTTTATAGACTCCCCAATAGTAACAGGGATACCGAGGAGCAGATAGGGAGGCAGATTCTGGAATGGTGCAATAATAATAGGGTTGTTGTGATGGGAGATTTTAATTTTCCTAATATTGATTGGCATCTCCTTCGTGCAAGGGGTTTAGATGGGGTGGAGTTTGTTAGGTGTGTTCAGGAAGGTTTCTTGACTCAATATGTAGATAAGCCAACTAGAGGAGAGACTGTACTTGATCCGGTATTGGGAAATGAACCTGGTCAGGTGTCAGATCTCTCGGTGGAAGAGCATTTTGGAGGTAGTGACCACAACTCTATTTCCTTCACCATAGCACTGGAGAGGGATAGGAGCAGACAATTTGGGAAAACATATAATTGGGGTAGGGGGAAATATGATGCTATTAAGCAGGAACTTGGGAGCATAAATTAGGAGCAGATGTTTTCAGGGAAATGCATGGCAGAAATGTGGCAAATGTTCAGGAAACATTTGCCTGGAGTTCTGCATAGGTATGTTCCATTGAGGCAGGGAAAGGATGGTAGAGTTAAAAAACCATTGTGTCGAGTGCCCTCCTGCTTCAAATTATCCACCATTGTCCCTGTACCAAAAAAGACCAAGTTAACATGCCTGAACGACTGGTGTCCTGTTGCACTCACCTCAAAAATAAGCAAATGCTTTGAGTGGCTGGTCAAGGATTACATCTGCAGCTTGCTATCATTCAAACTGGACCCCCTACAATTCATGTACTGACACTGAGCAACAGACAACGCAACAGCCACTGCTCTACATACCATCCTTACGTATCTAGAGAAGAAGGATGCTTATGTGAGAATGCCGTTCTTGGACTACAGTTCAGCTTTCAACACCATAGTCCCATCCAGGCACCAGTTGTGTGGTGAAAAAGGCACAACAGCTCCTCTTTCACCTCAGATGGTTGAGGGAGTTTGGTATGACCATAAGACCATAAGACAAAGGAGCAGAAGCCGGCCATTCGGCCCATCGAGTCTGCTCCGCCATTTTATCATGAGCTGATCCATTCTCCCATTTAGTCCCACTCCCCCGCCTTCTCACTATAACCTTTGATGCCCTGGCTACTCAGATACCTATGGGTCCCCAAGTCCTAAGAACTTTCTACAGAGGCACAATTGAGAGCATCCTAACTGGCTGCATCACTGCCTGGTATGGGAACTGTTCCTCCCTTGATCGTAGGATTCTGCAGAGAGTGGTGTTGACAACCCAGCGCATCTGTAGTGGTGAACTTCCCACCATTCAGGACATTTACAAGAACAAGTGTGTAAAAAGGGCCCATAGGATCATTGGGGACCCAAGTCACCCCAATCACAATCTATTCTAGCTGCTACCATCCGGGAAGCAGTACTGCAGCATAAAAGCCAGGACCAAGAGGCTCCGAGACAGCTTCTTCCACCAGGCCATCAGACTGATTAACTCACACTGATTTGAGTGTACTCTATATTACATTGACTGTTCTAGAGATGTAACGTAAAGATTTTACTCCTCATATATGTGAAGGATGTAAGAAATAAAGTTAATTCAATTCAGTTCAATACAAAGTATGTAGAAAATCTAACTAAGAAAAGAAAAGCTTACGAAATGTTCAAGAAACTAGGTACTGTTAGAGCTTTACAAAACTACAAGGTTGCTAGGAAGGAGTTTAAGAATGGAATTAGGAGAGCCAGAAGGGGCCATGAGAAGGCCTTGGTGAGCAGGATTAAGGAAAGCCCCAAGGCATTCTACAAGTATGTGAAGAGCAAGAGGATGAGCCGTGTGAGAATAGGACCAATGAGGTGCGATACTGGAAACGTGTGCGTGGAGTCAGAGGAGGTAGCAGAGGTACTTAATGAATACTTTGCTTCAGTATTCACCAGGGAAAAAGACCTTGCCAATTGAGGGGATGACTTACAGTGGACTGAAACGCTTGAGCATATAGACATTAAGAAAGAGGATGTGCTGGAGCTTTTGAAAAGCATTAAGTTAAATAAGTCAAACAACAGGAATTCTGCAGATGCTGGAAATTCAAGCAACACACATCAAAATTGCTGGTGAACGCAGCAGGCCAGACAGCATCTCTAGGAAGAGGTACAGTCGACGTTTCAGGCTGAGACCCTTCGTCAGGACTAACTGAAGGAAGAATTAGTAAGAGATTTGAAAGTGGGAGGGGGAGGGGGAGATTGGAAGGGGGAGTTAGTCCTGATGAAGGGTCTTGGCCTGAAACGTTGACTGTACCTCTTCCTAGAGGTGCTGCCTGGCCTGCTGCGTTCACCAGCAACTTTGATGTGTGTTGCTTAAATAAGTCACCAGGATTGGATGAGATATACCCCAGGCTACTGTGGGAAGCAAGAGAGGAGATTGTTGAGCCTCTCGCAATGATCTTTGTGCCATCAATAGGGACAGGAGAAGTATTGGAGGATTGGAGGGTTGCAAATGTTGTTCCCTTGTTCAAGAAAGGAAGTAGAGATAACCCAGGAAATTATAGACCAGTGAGTCTGACTTCAGTGGTGGGCAAGTTGTTGGAGAAGATCCTGAGAGACAGGATTTATGAGCATTTGGAGAGACATAATCTGATTAGGGATAATCAGCATAGCTTTGTCAAGGGCAAGTCGTGCCTTACAAACGTGATTGAATTCCTTGAGGATGTAGCAAAACACATTGATGAAGGTAGAGTAGTGGATGTAGTGTGTATGGATTTCAATAAGGCATTTGATAAGGTTCCCCATGTAAGGTTCCTTTAGAAAGTAAGGAGGCATTGAATCCAAGGAGACCTTGCTTTGTGGATCCCGAATTGGCTTGCCCACAGAAGGCAAAGGGCGGTTGTAGATGGTTCGTATTCTGCATGGAGGTTGGTGACCAGTGGTGTTCTGCAGGGATCTGTTCTGGGACCCCTCCTCTTCGTGATTTTTATAAATGACCTGGATGAAGAAGTAGAATGGTGGGTTAGTAAGTTTGCTGATGACACGAAGTTTGGGGGTGTTGTGGATAGTCTAGAGGGTTGTCAGAGGTTACAGCGGGACATGGATAGAATGCAGAGCTGGGCTGAGAAATGGCAGAAGGAGTCCAACCCAGATAAGTGTGAAGTGGTTCATTTTGGTAGGTACAATTTGAAGGCAGAATATAATAAAAATGGTAAGACACTTGGTACTGTGGAGGATGTGAGAGATCTTGGGATCCATGTCAATAGGACACTCAAAGCTGCGGTGCAGGTAGACTGTGTTGTTAAGAAGGCATATGGTGTGTTGGCATTCATCAGCTGTGGGATTGAGTTCAAGAGCCTTGAGGTAATGTTACAGATATATAAGACCTTCGTTAGACCCCACTTGGAGTAGTGTTCGGTTCTGGTCACCTCACTACAGGAAGGTTGTGGATTCTATAGAGAGAGTGCAGAGGAGATTTACAAGGATGTTGCCTGGATTGGAGGGTGTACCTTATGAGAATAGGTTCAGTGCACTTGCCCTTTTCTCCTTGGAGCGACAGAGGATGAGAGCTGACCCGATAGAGGTGTAAAAAATGATGAGAAGCATTGATCGTGTGGATAGCCAGAGGCTTTTTCCCGGGGTTGAAATGGCTAACACAAGGGGGCATAGTTTTAAGGTGCTTGGAAATAGGTACCAAGGGGTAGGTTTTTCACACAGAGAGTGGTGGGTGCATGGAATGTACCACTGGCGGCAGTGGTGGAAGTGGATACAAAAGGGTCTTTTAAGAGCCTCTTAGATAGGTACATGGAGCTTAGAAAAATAGAGGGCTATGCACTAGGGAAATTCTAGGCAGTTTCCAGAGTAGGTAATATGGTTGGCACAACATTGTGGGCCGAAGGGCCTGTAATGTGCTGTAGAGTTCTATGTTCTATGTTTTAAATCAATATTCATGCTATCAGGTTGGAAGGTACCCAGACAGAATATAAGGTGTTGCTCCTCCGCCCTGATGGTGGCCATTTGTGGTGGATAGTACGGATGTGATCGATAAACCGGTCCCCCAATTCAGATGGGTCTCACCAATGTGGTGAAGGCTGCATTGGGAGCACCAAACACAATAGATGGCCCCAGCAGGATCACAGGTGAAGTGCTGTCTTAACTGGAAGGACAGTCTGGGGCACTGAATGGAAACACCCAGCATCTTCAGACTTCCACGTGTTTGAGTTTTATATCCAGGCTTAATGGAAATGAGAAAGGCCAAAGGTGAAGAGATCTGGAGAGGCATGAGACAGTCAACCATGCAGCATTTTTCAGATAGTAAGGGTGGAGTTTGCCATCTTTTACAGGCAAAGCTGCAGACAAGTTGCAAAAAGGATGAGGTTCTGGATACCAGAATTACAATGGATATCGTTTGTGACTTTGATGAAGCACATTTCAGTACTGTTCAGGGTGAAATGCTGACTTATTAGTTTCAGAGGTCCTGAAAGGGTGGGCATGAATCTGGGAGATAGACAATGAAGAGAAGAGAAAAAGTGGAGATGGATTGGTTGTTTGAAAAGCCAGATGAGCTAATGTCAGTTTTTTTTAAAAAGAGGGAGGTGATGCATCCATTAAGTCTGCTCAGCCAGTCAATAAAATCATGACCTCAACTCCACTTACCTTTACAGTCCAAATATCTACCTATTTCAGCCTTGAATTTATTCAGTGATTTAGATCCCACAATGATATTGGGAAGAAAATTCTGAATATTCATGACCAGCTAAGAGATAAAAATCATTCTCATGTATTTTAAATAGGTGGCCCCTTAATCCTAGACAGTATATTTTTGTTCTGTATTCCCACTATCATCTCAGCATCTATCATACTAAGCCCATTCTGAATCTTACGTGTTTCAATAAAATTAACTCTGGTTCTTCAAAATTGCAAGTTTAATCATTCTTTATTATAAAACCCCACTAATCAGCACTACCCACTGCAGTTGTAGTCTGCTTCCCATATTCAGGAACTACCTCTCTGCAAAATGCTCCAAATTCACTGTAAGGATAAGCAAACGTACTTCAGTATCCAGTCCCTGGTTGGCATCTCCAACATTAAGGCCCAAGTTACATTATTTTGACTGTTGGGGTATATACACAATATCAAACTATTCCAACAGATTATCAGGCACACAGAGGAAAAGATTCAAAGAAGATATGCAAGATTTCCACTGATCTCTGGGAAAGTCTGGTCCATGATGCCTTCAAGTAGAGCAGAATCACTTGGGATACATAGGCAACACACAGAACTACATGCAAACAATAGGAGAGGCACACCACACCACAAACTACTGGTCAAGGACCTTCTATCTCACCTGATGGAGGGTGTCTGCAGTTTCCATACTGGCCTCATCAGCCACAAAATACACAAAACCAGAGGAGAAGAAATTCCCATTTCATCCTCAGGGAATACCAAAGTAAAAAAATAATAGCTGTAGCAAGACTTCCCAAATTTATACTTCTCCCCCTGCAACAAAGACACTTATTTGACTCTCTGTATTTGCTGAATTCAAATATTAGCTTTGTGGAGGTATCCAAATTCCTCCATTTAGCAGCATCCTGTAACTTCACTGCTTGTTCAAATAAATGGAACTTCAATGGTATTTCTGGTATTTTAATAGCAACAGAGGAAGTTCCACACTGTTTTACTTTCCTTATTATCTCTCTTACAAATTGAACCTCTACCTCTGAGTCTGCTTCCGGATATCAGACAATACAATTTTGTTTTTATAAAATTGCAAAGTCCTAGCAAAGGTTTGCTAGAAATGTGAAAACCCTTTGTAATGCATGCAGAGTCAGCATCTATCGGAAGTACTATTGTGTTACTGCACAACTACATGTCAATTAAATAAAAATATGCACGCGGGACATTGCTTTAACTGATGTTTTCACATTGCAACGAGAGAGAACCATGCGCCTGTGCAGACAACTGATCAACTTGTAGTGCTAAAAGGGGTGGGTCATCGCTCTCAATGAAACAGATCCATACATTACACTTCCTCCCCCCTTAGATTAATACAACATGAAACTGTTATGTACAAAACATTAAACTTCCCTTTCATAAAACCCATATTCCACATAACCATGCTTTCACAATGACAGTCCATAACCAACTTCACAGTTCTAAAGATTCTGTATTTTGGGTGGTGCTCTGCTTCTTTCAGGATAGCACCTCTGGACCTGGGGAGTGGCATCAGGTTTGGTAGGTGTCTTATCTAAAACAACGTTCTCCGTTTCCAGTGTCACATTGCTGTCAGTGACATGATTATCACTGAGAGGTAAGTCCAGTGACTGTAATGTGTCCGTCTTGTTGGATGTGGTCGACTCAGGTGTGCTCTTCAATTGCGCATCCAGGGTCTGATCCACATAATGCCTACATGTCTGATCTCTAACATCCACTGCAGTCCATTTCTTATAGCTATCCTACCAGGTGACCACTTGTCTTCTCGGTAATCACGAAGACTTAGAGTTCAATCTCGAAGCTCCTCGCTGTTTCACTTGGCAACTGGCTGATCTGTTTATTTGGTACTTCCCTCCGTCGATCTGGTTTCAGGAGGTCTTTGCAGGATCTCAGATTCCTGCTCATGAACAGCATTGCAGGTGTTTGATTTGTTATTGCATGAACAGAGTTCTGATACACAAAAAGGAAAGCGTCCACATTGAACTGTAGAGGAATGTCCTCCTTGTCCATCCCTTTAATGGACTTCTTGAAGGTTTGGATAAATCTTTCAGCTAACCCATTCATTTTTGGGTGGTGAGGAGCTGACTTGAAATGTCTGATGCCATTTTTCTTTATGAACAGTCAGAATTCTTCTGACGTGTATTGTGGTCCGTTGTCGCTCATGGTTTGTTCTGGTAAGCCATTTCCGGTGAAGAAGCCATCACAAGGAATTCTGCAGATTCAAGCAACACACATCAAAGTTGCTGGTGAATGCAGCAGCATCTCTAGGAAGAGGTACAGGCCGAGACCTTTCATCAGGACTAACTGACGGAAGAGCTAGTAAGAGATTTGAAAGTGGGAGGGGGAGGGGGAGGGGGAGATCCAAAATGATAGGAGAAGACAGGAGGGGGAGGGATGGAGCCAAGAGCTGGACAGGTGATTGGCAAAATGGATATGAGAGGATCATGGGACAGGAGGCCCAGGGAGAAGGAAAAGATAGTCCTCAGGGCAGAGACAGACTTTGTTGAGATGGTTGACTTTATTGGTTTAACCTCTGGCCACTTCGAATGAACATCCACACCAATCAGAAACATGGAGTCCATGAATGGTCCAGCAAAGTCAATATGTACTCTTTGCCATGGTGATGACAGCCAATCCCACCAGTGTAACGTTGCCTGTGGGGGTGTACTGTGAACTTTTTGGCATCCCGTACAGCTTTTGGCCACTTTCAATTTGTTTATCTATTCCCACCCACCACACATAGCTTTGGATGAGACTCTTCTTCTTGATTGTACCCAGGTGTCCTTCATGCATATTTTCTAATGCTCTTGTGTGCAGTTTAGAGGGAACCAAAACCTGAGATCCACACATCAGCGTTTTTTGGTCTTGTCTTGTTGAAACCTGTAGGAACATTGGGTTACCATGAGCTGTCCATTCTTGCATGATGATGTCATAGACTTTGGACAATGTTGGGTTATTCTTTGTTTCTCTTTGTATTTAAGAATTTGTTACCGGTAACTGGTCCACTAGTGTTGTGTGGAACACTTCTGCTGGGTCACAGTATGAAGACATTTCTTCTTCAGTTGCCAGCAGTGGAAGATGTGACAAGCCATCAGCATTGCTGTGTTGTTTGGTACCCTTGATTTCTGTTATAAGTGTGGGCTCCTAGAAATAGTGCCTAGCATTGTAACTGGGTAGTCGTCATCACTGGAATTCCCTTCCTCGGATTGAAAATGGACACAAGGGGCTGGTGGTCTGTCACTAGTGTACACTTCTGTCTGTAGAGGTAGTGGTGGAACTTCTTTATTCCTTGTACTAGACTAAGGGCCTCTTGGTCAATCTGTGCATAGAGGCATTCTGCGCTTGTCAGTGATCTTGAAGCAAACTCAATCAGGCAAAACACCAACACTTTTTGGTCTTCATCATTTAAACATTTCTTTGCTAAAGTGAGTAAACTCCTATTTTTCCATCTTATAGCCCATCTCTCATGTCCTCACCCTTTCACTTTGCTTGTCCGTATTCTCACAACACGCACATCAAGAAACTTGCCTATATTACATAATCAAACAGCAAAAAATTGCAAATATGGGAAATATGAAATTAAAATAGAAAATGAAGGAAATACTCAACAGGTCAGGTAGCATCTCTGGAGGGAGAAACAAATTACACATCAGGTTAATGGCCTTTGATCAGAAGCAGGAAAAGTTAGAAATCAACTGCGTTTTTCTGTTACAAAGAAAGGAGAGAAATACAGAAAACAACAGGAATATTTGTGAATGTTTGGCAATCTAAAGAGATTGAATGACAAAGGATTGAAAGAATGTGCTGAAAGCTTATTAATTGCAGATGGTTAGCCTGGGGAAATTACAAGAAAAATTAAATGAATGAGGGCAGAGGAGAGAAAATAAATATGCTAGAACCATGAAAATCAAGTCATTGCTACTACTAAAGATCTGAAATAATGGAAATGAAGATACTCAGAGACCAGGCACATAAAACCTATATTTCTTTTTTTTTTTCCTTTTCTGACTAATTTGAGGTATAGATTTATGTTTACATGTTCTCTCCCTTCTTGCCATTCTTCAGTTATCTGAATCCTTGGAGTCCTGACCAACAGACCAGTCAGTAAGGACTGGCACCTCCATCATGATTACTCTCAACACTGGTGCATCCTCAGACCCCACTCTACTCCCTATTCGCCCATGACTGTATGACCTGATTGTACTCTAACTTCATTTATAAGTTTGCAAATAATGCCACACTCGTGGGCTGAACCTCAAATAATGACGAAGCAGAGTACAGGAAGAAAATAGAGAGTTTGGTCACGTGACATTATGGCAACAGCCTTTCCTTCAATGTTGGCGAAACAAAAGATATGGTTATCAACTTCAGGAAGGGAGATGTTGCACAAACTCCTGTTTACATCGATGGTGCTGAGGTCAAGAGGATTGTAAGCTTCAAATTTCTAGGAGCGAAAATCACCAATATCTGTTCTGGTCCAATCTGGCAAAAGAAATGTGCCAGCACCTCTTCATCCTCAGAAGGTAAAAAGAATTGGCATGTCCTACTGGACCGTCACCAATTTTTATAACTGCACCACAGGAAGCACCTCACCTGCATGCATCATGGCTAAGTACGGCAACTGTTCTGCTGGGATTTCAGGAAACTGCAGAGAGTTGTGTACGTCATAGAATGCAGCCTCCCCCGCTCCACCATGAACTCTGTCCACACTTCTCACTGCCTTGGTAAAGCAGCTAACATAATCAATGACCCCACCCATCTCAGCTATAATCTATTCCACCCCCCCACCTCTCATTCATCAAAAGACATAAAAGTTTGAAAGCATGTACCACCAAGCTTAAGGACAGCATGACCTGTAAGGTCATAAGACTACTGAATGCTCCCCTAATACTCTGACCTCGCAATCTAACTCGTTATAACCTGGCACCTTATTGTCTGCATGCACTGCACTTCCTGTGTAAGTGTAACACTTTATGCTGCATTCTGTATTGCTTTCCTTTGTACTCCCTCAATGTATTGCACTAAGTAAATGATCTGTATGGAGGGAAAGCAAATCAAAGTTTTTCACTGCTCCTCAGTACATGTAACAATAAGTAAAACTCCAATAATCCAGCATGATCAGGAATTTGATTATAGTATTGTTAGTTTTTCTGGATTACTGTAAGTTATTTTATTACTGGATGTTATTAATAGCACCACTTCCTGGTATGGGAACTGTACCTCCCTCAATTGCAGGATTCTGCAGAGAGTGGTGCGGACAGCCCAGCGCATCTGTAGTTGTGAACATCCCATCATTCAAGATATTTACAAGGACAGTTATGTAAAACGGGCCAGTAGGATCATTGGAGACCCAAGTCACCCCAACCACAATCTATTCCAGCTGCTACCATCCTGGAAGCAGAACTGCAGCATAAAAGCCAGGACCAACAGGCGCTGGGACAGCTTCTTCCATCAGGCCAACAGACTGATGAACTCACGCTGATCTGAGTGTACTCTATATTACATTGTCTGTTCTATTTTTTATAAATTACTATGATTGCACATTGCACATTTAGACGGAGACATAACGTAAAGATTTTTACTCCTTATGTATTGTGAAGGATGTAAGAAATAAAGTCAATTCAATTCAATAGCTCAATACTTTTTAAATACAATTTTTAAGGTATTATACATTGCAATGCACTTTCTAATAAGCTAAGTAAGTTGAAAGGGACTGCGGGAATGAAGCCCATTTGAGTGGAAAAGGAGCATGGGAAAAAGGATCTGAGCGAGTAGAAAGGGGATTGCAGAGTGTTAGGGGATCTTGGAAGCTAGGGCCCTGGGACGGTAAAGACAACAAGGACGTAGAGCCCCCAGTGTGTTAGAAGGAGTTGGGGGGACATGTCATAGGGAGCATGGGAACTGGGGCCCTGTATTGTTAGAGGGAGTGTGAAAACTAGTGCCCTGGAATGTTAGATGGAGCACAGGAAACAGGGCCCCGATGTATTCGAGAGGGTCGGGGCATGAAGACCCTGCCAAGAGGGAAGGGAGTGAGCCAAACGTTATCCGATTGGCCAGAATGCTGAACTATCAGGATTTCTGAGAAGTTGGATAGCAGAGTTTCACTGACTTTTAAAAATATTAACTGGAGGCAGAGCTAAGTTAAGATGGCGCTAAACAGCAACTCCTTTGCTTGCATCTTATTTTTTCCTTTCAGGGTTCTTTTGAAAACCCTGACCTGGAGTTACTCGCTGACTACGGTTCTTTGCAGGTATGGGCCCCCGTCCTCGGGGTTTCAGGACTGGCCGCTGTTCGGCACGCCAAGGGTACAGCCTGAGAGTCCGGCTCGAATTCGGAAGCCTAAGATCTGGGGGCTCTGGAGATGGGTGGATGGAGGGTTGGTGTCATGGCAAGAGATCTGCGTGTCGTTGGGGGAGTCGGGATAGCTGCTGTGGGCCCGAAGACCTGGGATCTTTGCGATCTTTGGGCACAGAGATCGAAAAAAGTGACGTAATGGACTTTTAACATTGTAAACCAGCGTGTTGTTTATGTCTCCCTACTCGCTGGGGGAAAAAATGGAGACACCTCCCTTATTAGAGAGAGAGAGAATCTGCGGTTGTCGAATGCTGGGTGTAACGCGAAGTCTTTGGGGTCACTGCAAGTCTGTGTCTTTGCTATTGCTTTGCTCAAGCTGAGTACTCGGTGGTGATACTGATGTTTGCTTTTTTTTTGCTGGTGGTGGGAGGGGGATTGTCACTCGCTGCCACTTACGTGCAGGCGGGAGGGGAAATGGGGGGCTTTGGGGTTCTTATGTTTATTTGTCATTCATTCTTTGGGGCACTTCTCTGTTTTTGTGGATGTTTGCAAAGAAAAAGCATTTCAGGATGTATAATTGTATACATTTCTCTTACATTAAATTGTACCTTTGAACCTTTGATATTACCCACTTCCATATCCTAGGGGGCATTTATGGATCATTCAGAGAAGGTATGATTTGTACAAAATGGATAGGTTACACTTGAACCTGAGGGGGATGAATATCCTTGGGGACAGGTTTACTAGAGCTGTTGGGGATTGATAAGTTAGTTTGGCAGGGCAATAGAAACCAGAGTAATAGGTCAGAGGATGGGACATTTGCTATACAGGTAAATGCGATGTGTATAGAGACTGTGAGGAACAATAAATTGTAGTCAGTAGGATGGATTAAAGTTTGTCTATTTTGATGCAGCAGGTATCAGGAACAAGGGTGATGAACTTAGATCAAGGGTCAGTACATGGTAGGATGATAATGTGGCCATTACAGAGGCTGTCACAAGGGAAGGAAAAGCGGCTAGATGTCCTGGATTTAGATAGTTCAAAAGGGACAGGGAGGAGGTAAAAGAACTGAAGCACTGGCATTGCTATTCAGGGATAGTGTCACAAGTGCAGAGAGGGAGGTTGTCATCGAGGGATTGTCTACTGAGTCAGTATGTGTGATAGTCAGAAACAGGAAGGGAGCAATCACTCTGTTAGGAGTATTCTGTAGATCCCCCAATCACAACAGAAACACCGAGGAACAAATCAGGAGGCCGATTTTCGAAAGGTGCAAAAATAACAGGGTTGTTGTCATGCAAGACTTCAACTTCCCTAATATTGTTTGGCACTTTCTCAATGCAAAAGGTTTAGAGGAGTGGAATTTGTTAGGGGTATCCAGGAAGGATTTCTGACACAATATGTACATGATCTGACTAAAGGAGTGGACATACTGGATCTGGAGCTAGGTAATGCACCAGGTCAGGTGCCAGATCTCTCAGTGGGTGAACATTGTGGAGACATTGACCACAACTCCCTGACCATTGTCATAACCTTGGACAGGGATGGAACAGATGGTATGAGAAAGTATTTAATTGTGGGAGGGGGAATTATGGTTCTATTAGGCAGGAACTTGGAAGCATAAATTGGAAATGGATGTACTCATGGAAGTGCACAACAGAAATGTGGAGGTTGTTTAGGGAGCATTTGCATGGGGTTCTGGATTGGTTTGTCTCATTGAGGTAGAGGAAAGATGGTAGGGTGAAGGAAACATAGTTGACAAGAGATGTGGAACATCTAGTCAAAAGGTACAAAGCAGCTTACTTAAGGTTTAGGCAGCAAGGATCAGTCAGGGGTTTGCAGAATTACAAGGTAGCCATGAAGGAGCTGAAGAATGGACTTAGGAGAGGGAGAAGAAGGCATGAGAAAGCCTTGGCAAATAGAATTACAGAAAACTTCTAGACAATATGCAAAAAACAGAAGGATGACTAAAGTGAGGATTAGACCAATTAGAGATCGAAGAGGAAACATATTGCCTAGAATCAGAGGAGGTCCTTAATGGATATTTTGTTTCAATATTTACCAAAGAGAGGAACCTGGACGTTTGTGAAAGCAGTGTAAAACAGATACTTTTGAAAAACGTCTGGAGAGGTAAGCCCCTGGGGCTGGACGGTCTGCTTCTGCCATTTTTATCATGGATTAATGACCACGGTCAACAGCCTTTTGTTTAAGTCCAGCTTCTGGCACTGTGATCAATAAAGGGAAAGTTATGACATCATCACAGTTTAGGCAAAACCTGACTCTCTCCCTGAAGGTACATAAAGTGGGACAGCGAAATCTTGGTTGGGCCATGGGCTAGAGAAATGCGGCCAGGACCATTTGAAAGTGCAGGTTCTGAACTTCACTCCATTAAACCCTAATTCACAGGAATTGTGTCATTGCGTGATTAGAGTATGAGAATTGTACAAGCTAATTTTGTAGTGCAGAAGTGAATGGCAATAATGTGCCAAAGATTACATGATTTCTTCAGATTTCTCATGATACGCCAAATACAAAAGTGTCACATTGCTTTTCAACAATTATAACATGCTTCAAGCAATGTCTAAGAGAATGGTGGGTGAGCAAGAAATAAGGTGATTACCTGATTGTTGTAATCAATTATGAAGCACCTCGGATCAACTGCTTATAATATGTAATTAAATTAAGTCTGTAATCCCTCAGCTGCCTCCCTTGCTACCAAGTGCCCCTCCGCCTCCTTTATTTTTATCGCCATATAGATAGCTTAGATTACAATGGGATTCTGACAGAATGCAGAGCTGGGCTAAGAAGTGATAGATGGTTTTCAACCTGGAAAAGTGTGAAGTGATTAACTTTGGAAGGTTGAATACGAAGGCAAGACACAGGGTTAAAGGCAGGATTCTTAGCAGCAAGGAGGAAAGAAGAATCCTGGAGTCCTCATCCACAGATCCTTCAAAGTTTCTGCACAGGTTGATAGAGTTGTTAAGAAGACACATGGTGGGTTGGCCTTCGTGAGTTGGGGGATTGAGTTCAGGAGCTGCGTGGTAATGTTGCAGTTCTATAAAACCCAGGTTAGACCACATTTGGAATATTATGTTCAGTTCTGGTCACCTCATTTAAGGAAGGATGTGGAAGTTTTAAAGAAGGTGCAGAAGAGATTTTGCAGGATGCTGTCTGGATTAGAGAGCTCTTAGGACGACAGGTTGAGTGAGCTAGGACTTTTCTCTTCCGAGGGAAGGAGGATGAGAGGTGACTAGATGAAGGTGTCACACACAAAATGCTGGGTGTACAAGATAAGGATTGAGTGGATAGCCAGGGTGGAAATGACTAACACGAGGGGCATAATTTTAAGGTGATTGGAAGGTAGGGGGAATCAGAAGTAAGTTTTTTGTTACACAGAAGTTGGTGGGTGCATAGAAACCCTGTCGGGAGTGGTGGTCGAGACATAAGGGAAGATAGGAAAAAATGCAAGGCTATGTAAGAGGGAAGAATTAGACTAAACTTAGAGTAGGTTAAAAAGCCTGCACACCATCGAGGGCCGAAGAGCCAGCATTGTGCGGTAGTGCTTTATGTTCGTTGTACCTTTAACTTCCCCGCTACAGATCACGTTCCCACCCATTTAGTTTAAAGTCCTGGCAGCTGACGTTAGGAAACTTGTTTCTTGCGGTAGTGACGGGGTCTCGGATACCAGGCGCCCATAACCTGCGGTCTGTGCAGACGACCGGAGCAGCCCGCACCGGACACGTCGCGCACCCAGTGAGAACGGCAGCTCCAGGAGCCTCCCTCCACCTCCCTGTTTGTCGCGTCACGGGCTTCCCTGCACGTCACGTGACACAGGCTCTGCTGCGCAGCCATGATGGTGGGTGTTCTTAATTTGTCCCATTTACGGGCTTTTACACTTCATTTCACTTTTTTTTCCCCCCTGAGTGATTTGTGTTTCGGGCACGGACGGCAGTATTGGTTTGTGTAGTGACATTTTTATTTCATTTATATAGCAGGAAGATTTGGACGATGGCCCCGACTTCCTGTCAGAAGAGGATAGAGGAGTAAGTTTTTGCCGTTCTCAGTTTCTGGTTCTCCAGTCCTGGGCCCTCAATAGGGCCGTAAAGGGGATTTTAAATCACGTTCCACCCTATCCTAGTTACTATCTCGATAGGTGAACTTGCCTCATGCCAATTGCAACTGTGCACGAATTATATCCCGTTAAACAAGGTTAAATGTCTATTATGTTTTGGATCGCCGTTGGCACGATATTGTAAGGTGAATTTCATATTTTTATTCTTAGAATTGATTCAGGCTTATAGCTACCAAATCTGCTTCTAATTTTGAAAAGAAAATCAAAAAAACGAAATGCAAATTGTATTGTTTTCCTTGTCTTTAGTAAGCTTCATATTTTGGGAGAAGCCTCTCTGTCTTTGCACCTACTTCCACTGAGTTTTAAATGGATTCAAATGTAACCACAAAGGATAAACTGAAGCATTACTTGCACAGCTTCTGACAGCTGTTGCAGTTAATGGGATTCTCACCTCTGAGTAAAAAGGTTGTGTAACACACATCAAAGTTGCTGGTGAACGCAGCAGGCCAGGCAGCATCTGTAGGAAGAGGTGCAGTCGACGTTTCAGGCCGAGACCCTTCGTCAGGACTAACTGAAGGAAGAGTGAGTAAAGGATTTGAAAGTTGGAGGGGGAGGGGGAGATCCAAAATGATAGGAGAAGATAGGAGGGGGAGGGATAGAGCCAAGAGCTGGGCAGGTGATAGGCAAAAGGGGATACAAGAGGATCATGGGACAGGAGGTCCGGGAAGAAAGACGGGGGGGGGGACCCAGAGGATGGGCAAGAGGTATATTCAGAGGGAGAAAAAGGAGAGTGAGAGAAAGAATGTGTGCATAAAAATAAGTAACAGATGGGGTACGAGGGGGAGGTGGGACCTTAGCGGAAGTTAGAAAAGTCACTGTTCATGCCATCAGGTTGGAGGCTACCCAGACGGAATATAAGGTGTTGTTCCTCCAACCTGAGTGTGGCTTCATCTTTACAGTAGAGGAGGCCGTGGATAGACATGTCAGAATGGAAATGGGATGTGGAATTAAAATGTGTGGCCACTGGAAGATCCCGCTTTCTCTGGCGGACAGAGCGTAGATGTTCAGCAAAGTGGTCTCCCAGTCTGCGTCAGGTCTCGCCAATATATAAAAGGCCACATCGGGAGCACCGGACGCAGTATATCACCCCAGTCGACTCACAGGTGAAGTGTTGCCTCACCTGGAAGGACTGTTTGGGGCCCTGAATGGTGGTAAGGGAGGAAGTGTAAGGGCATGTGTAGCACTTGTTCCGCTTACACAGATAAGTGCCAGGAGGGAGATCAGTGGGGAAGGATGGGGGGGACGAATGGACAAGGGAGTTGCGTAGGGAGCGATCCCTGCGGAATGCAGAGGTGGGGGGAGGGAAAGATGTGCTTAGTGGTGGGATCCTGTTGGAGGTGGCGGAAGTTACGGAGAATAATATGTTGGACCCGGAGGCTGGTGGGGTGGTAGGTGAGGACCAGGGGAACCCTATTCCTATTGGGGTGGCAGGAGGATGGAGTGAGAGCAGATGTACGTGAAATGGGGGAGATGCGTTTAAGAGCAGAGTTGATAGTGGAGGAAGGGAAGCCCCTTTCTTTAAAAAAGGAAGACATCTCCCTCGTCCTAGAATGAAAAGCCTCATCCTGAGAGCAGATGCGGCGGAGACGGAGGAATTGCGAGAAGGGGATGGCGTTTTTGCAAGAGACAGGGTGAGAAGAGGAATAGTCCAGATAGCTGTGAGAGTCAGTAGGCTTATAGTAGACATCAGTGGATAAGCTGTCTCCAGAGACAGAAAGATCTAGAAAGGGGAGGGAGGTGTCGGAAATGGACCAGGTAAACTTGAGGGCAGGGTGAAAGTTGGAGGCCAAGTTAATAAAGTCAACAAGTTCTGCATGCATGCAGGAAGCAGCGCCAATGCAGTCGTCGATGTAGCGAAGGAAAAGTGGGGGACAGATACCAGAATAGGCACGGAACATAGATTGTTCCACAAACCCAACAAAAAGGCAGGCATAGCTAGGACCCATACGGGTGCCTATAGCTACACCTTTAGTTTGGAGGAAGTGGGAGAAGCCAAAGGAGAAATTATTAAGAGTAAGGACTAATTCTGCTAGACGGAGCAGAGTGGTGGTAGAGGGGAACTGATTAGGTCTGGAATCCAAAAAGAAGCGTAGAGCTTTGAGGCCTTCCTGATGGGGGATGGAAGAATATAAGGACTGGACATCCATGGTGAAAATAAAGCGGTGAGGGCCAGGGAACTTAAAATCATCGAAAAGTTTAAGAGCGTGAGAAGTGTCACGAACATAGGTCAGAAGGGATTGAACAAGGGGTGATAAAACTGTGTCGCGGTATGCAGAAACGAGTTTGGTGGGGCAGGAGCAAGCTGAGACAATAGGTCGGCCAGGACAGGCAGGTTTGTCGATCTTGGGTAGGAGGTAGAAACGGGAAGTGCGGGGTGTGGGAACTATAAGGTTGGTAGCAGTGGATGGGAGATCCCCTGAGCAGATAAAGTCGGTGATGGTGTGGGAGACAATGGCCTGGTGCTCCTTAGTGGGGTCACGATCGAGGGGTAAATAAGAGGAGGTATCCGCGAGAGTTCTTCCCGGACCTCCTGTCCCATGATCCTCTCGTATTCCCTTTTGCCAATCACCTGTCCAGCTCTTGGCTCCATCCCTCCCCCTCCTGTCTTCTCCTATCATTTTGGATCTCCCCCTCCCCCTCCAACTTTCAAATCCCTTACTCACTCTTCCTTCAGTTAGTCCTGACGAAGGGTTTCGGCCTGAAACGTCGACTGCACCTCTTCCTAGAGATGCTGCCTGGCCTGCTGCGTTCTCCAGCAACTTTGATGTGTGTTGCTTGAATTTCCAGCATCTGCAGAATTCCTGTTGTTTGCGTTTAAAAAAAGGTTGTGTAGTTTTTTTTTCTACTAGAAAAATGAAACACCTGTAAGACGGTGCTGTCTTTATCCTTTATACTTTATTGTGGCCAAACAATTGGTACTAGAATGTACAATCATCACAGTGGTATTTGATTCTGCACTTCACACTCCCTGGATTACAAATATTAAATATTAAAAATAGTTAAATTTAGTAAATGTTAAAAATTTAAGTTATAAATCATAAATAGAAAATAGAAAAATGGGAAGTAAGGTAGTGCAAAAAAACCGAGAGGCAGGTCCGGATATTTGGAGGGTACGGCCCAGATCTGGGTCAGGATCCATTCAGCAGTCTTATCACAGTTGGAAAGAAGCTGTTCCCAAATCTGGCCATACAAATCTTCAAACTCCTGACCCTTCTCCCGGAGGGAAGAGGGACAAAAAGTGTGTTGGCTGGGTGGGTCATGTCCATGATTATCCTGGCAGCGCTGCTCCGAAAGCGTGCGGTGTAAAGTGAGTCCAAGGACGGAAGATTGGTTTGTGTGATGTGCTGCGCCGTGTTCACGATCTTCTGCAGCTTCTTTTGGTCTTTGACAGGACAACTTCCATACCAGGTTGTGATGCACCCTAGAAGAATGCTTTCTATGGTGCATCTATAAAAATTAGTGAGGGTTTTAGGGGACAGGCCAAATTTCTTTAGTTTTCTCGTCTTTTAGATGAGTTGTTAAGCTGAGGTCCTTTATTGTCCTCTCAAGTAAAAGATCTCGTGCATTATTTCAAATCTGAGCAGAGTGGCTTATTCCTGGTGCTGTGGCTACTCTTTATACTTCAATTAGCAATGCCAAGGACATCTTGTAGTTATATTCTTATGGAATTTTACAGTGGTGTAAATTGACTGTTTTTCAGTTAATTCAAAAACATTTTATCAGCTGCAAAATATATTGGGATAATCTGGTTTGGCACTTTTAAAAATCTGAATAAAAAGTAAACAACATATTAAGGTTCAGAGTAAATTTGTTATCAAAGTACATGTATGTTACCTAATGTTAGTCCTGACGAAGGGTCTCGGCCTGAAACGTCGACTGTACCTCTCCCTAGAGATGCTGCCTGGCCTGCTGCGTTCACCAACAACTTTTATGTGTGTTGCCTGTATGTTACCTTATGCTACCTTGAGTTTAATTTTTGGCAGGCGTTTACAAGAAGAGTAGAAATGCAATAGAATCCATGAAAAAAAACATACATAAGCAAAGACTGACAACCAATTTGCAAAAGGAAACAAACTGAGCAAAAAAAAAGTCAAGAACATGAATTGTAAAGAGTCCTTAAGTGAGTCTGTAGTTTGTAGAATCAGTTCAGAGTTGTGGTGAGTGACATTATCCACTCTAATTAAGGAACCTGATGATTGTAGGTTAATAATTGTGCGAACCTGGTGGTGTGGGACTACTGACTTCTGTACTTCCTGCCCAATCGTAACATTGAGAAGGGAGTATGGCCTGAATGGTGGGGATCTATGCTATGCAAATCTATGCAAACTTCTCAGAAAGTAGATGGTGCTGTCATGCCACCTTTGTGATGGTACTTGCGTACTGGTCCCAGGACAGGTAATCTGATAATACTAGTTGCAAGGAGTTTAAAACTTCTGCCCTTCTCCACCCCCAATCCCTTAATGAGGAAGGACCTCCAGCTTCTTCCTCTTGTAATCGATCTTTGATTTTGACATTGAGGGAGAGGTTGTAATTGTGGCACTATTCAAACAGATTTTCAGTCTCCCTCCTATATGCCGATTCATCAGCATCTTTGATTTCGTTAACAACTTTGGTGTCTTAGCTACATGATCATAGGTATAAAGTGAGTAGAGCAGGGGCTAAACACACAGTTGTGTAGTGCACTTATACTGATGGTGAGTGTGGAGGAGATTTTGCTAATCCAAACTAACCAGGGTCTGCCAGTTGGTGGAATGGAGTTGAATGGCATTTAAAAGGCACTACAGTAGCGTAGCAGTTGGTGTGATGTTATTACAGCATCTTTTGTAAGTAAGTTTGTACATTCTTCTTGTGAGTCTATGGGTTTTCTCTGGGTGCTCCAGTTTCCTCCCACAGTACAAAAGACCTAACCAGTCAGTAGGTTAATTGGTGATTGTAAATTGTCCTGTAATTAGACTAGGGTTAAATAGATGGTTTGCTGAACAGTGCAGCTCATTAATCCGGAACGGCCTGTTTTGTGCTATCTCTAAATAAATAAAATTTGCCCTTCATGGCTAGATGTGCAAGTTTACGAAAACAGTCATGGTTTAGAAAACAAAGTTGAATTGGCTATTTGGTTTTGTTGAAGAGTTTGTTACTAAAATCAGCACAATATTAGTGTTAGTCTTTGGTTTGTCCTGTTTTCTGTGATACCACTCTGGAGAAATATTGTATCATTTCTTAATGCATGTATGCATTTCTAAATGACAATAATAAGAGGACTGAGTGTTCTCATAATCTAATCTAATATTATAAACATATGTTAGTTTTCCTAAGTCAGAAGTTCACAACCTGGGGTCTACAGGTCCGTCAGTTAATGGTAGTGGTCTGTGGCATAAAAAAGCTTGGGAACCCCTGCCCGAAGTGGTCAAAGTGCACATTCCGGAGTATATTGATACAAATGCTCAGAGTGAGGGTTGGGTTTGTAAAACCTGATTCATTGTTTGTGGTTTTTTTTTTGAATGATTATCTCCTGCTATAGCTGTAGGCTAAGAAACTTCCTCAGTACTTTATTAGCTTAAAGATTGCTGATGTCAAAGTCAGAAGCCAAGATTTGTAACAGGCATGTTTTCAAAAAAAGCACAACGTTAACACACAGAATCCATTGTTCAGCAGTCAAACTTAATGTTTCAGCATAAACTTAATGTTTGGTTATATTACCAAATTAGTATTGAACTTGAGTCTGAGGGAAGTCATGTTTAGTGCTTTGATTAAGCTCTAACTTTGATTTCAGACCATTAAGCTTTAACGAACTGTCAAGCCTTGATGGTGGTTGAAAGAAGAGATGGAAGTTTGATTTCTTATGGTGATTGAATTGAAGGTTATAAAAGTATGGCTTATTTAATTCTTTTCAAGGCTGAATGAGTCTGGATCTTATAGAATGAAATAAATTGTGCTGTAAGATGGCATTGCATTCAATCACAACAGCTTCTGTGGGTCAACCAGAGGTGGTGTTGTCCTTTTTAAATGTATTGTTTACAATTACAACATACTGCAGGACATTAAGAACTGGAAGTACTGCAGGTGTACCCCATTAGCGAGTTGATCACTGGCAGAGAAACTGGAAGAGCTGGACTTGGTGCCATTCGTGCAGTTGCCTGCATCAGAGAGGCATCTGAGGAGTCAGGATACAAAGGCAGTGTGCAGTCTAACAGTGAGTGATCGTCTCGGTCGCCTTTCTTGTTATTGTCAGACCCTTTAGGACATTGTTAATGTGGAATGCTGCAAGTTCAATTCATTGATTTTTATCAGTGGACTGCGTGGGAGCTGCATGGCCTCGATTGTAGCAAGGACTAGTCCTCCAGCTGCGGTGTCACCAGTTTACAGCTGCCCAGGAGAGAGGCGTCAGAGTTGGCGCGCTCCAGTGGAGGCGGTATGGCACGCATTCAAGCTGGAGTTGGTGCTACGTTCACTCGACAGAAGACAATCTGTTTTGTGTTCACTGCAGATTTCTGCAACATTCATGGACTTTTTGTTTTGTTACTGTATTTTCCTGATATCTTGTATGTGGTTTGTGCTGTGTGTGACTGTTGGTACTATGTTTTGCACTTGGCCATGGAGGAATGTTGTTTTGTTTGGCTGTATTCATGTATGGTTGAATGACAATTAAACTTGGACTTAAAACAGCATTTTTGTCATACAGATATGTTTTTAAAGTACACCTTTAATTATAAGGAAACAGATCAACTAATTTATAGAAAACATAGTTGCAAAAGTAAACAGAAAATGTTTGTGCTATTTGTCAAGACTGTTGAATAGGCTACTTTATTTGTGTATTCAGCATAATTATTTATTATTATTGGCATTGTTTAATTAATCCCAAAGAGTCAAAGAATGCAAGTATAAACTTGTTGAGGTTTTGGAGGCATTCTTGTATGGAAAGTTTCATAGAGTAGTTATGCCAGAAGTGTAAATAATTCAGATGATTTGATGGTGGAGTAGAAGTTTTCTGTAGGATAATAATCAGGATTTGGATTATCCTGTTGATCTGTAGAGTTACGATTTTGTTACTTTCTCATACTCTCTGCAGAAAGTGAATTGTACCTTTGTAACAATTTTTGTGATAACTTTTGTATTTGTGTATGATGGGATACTTTCTCAATGCAATGAAGCTGATAGTTAATGTGGGTTTTCAGTAGATGCTCTTCTCCTTGTGTGTGAATAATATGTTCAATAAAAAAGGTAATTAACACAAGTAATCATCAAAAACTTTTTCACTCGCTGCATAGAGTAAGAGGAGTTGTGTACCTTCCAGGAAAAACACGACTCCTTTTGAATTTGGTTATTAGGTTGTTAATAAAGTTCCTCCCCTTATGAATGCCAGACTTGTGTATAGTCTGTACATATGAATCAGTGTGTGGGAACTATTCGGTCTGGATTTGCCAGCTGCTGTGCTGCTGCAGGCATCTGCCATGTAAGAAATCAGTTCATGGTTGCATTTCCAACATGTGAACTATTCAACCCTGCCATATCCTTGGAAGACCTGTACTACTGGTTTTGTGTTGTTGAATTAAGATGAGATGGATATAATGATTGCTATTTGTGAAAGAACATTTTACCATGCAAGCAACACACATCAAAGTTGCTGGTGAACGCAGCAGGCCAAGCAGCATCTGTAGGAAGAGGTGCAGTCGACGTTTCAGGCCGAGACCCTTCGTCAGGACTAACTGAAGGAAGAGTGAGTAAGAGATTTGAAAGTTGGAGGGGGAGATCCAAAATGGTAGGAGAAGACAGGAGGGGGAGGGATGGAGCCAAGAACTGGACAGGTGATAGGCAAAAGGGGATATGAGAGGATCATGGGACAGGAGGTCCGGAAAGAAAGACGGGGGGGGGGGGGACCCAGAGGATGGGCAAGAGGTATATTCAGAGGGACAGAGGGAGAAAAAGGAGAGTCAGAGAAAGAATGTGTGCATAAAAATAAGTAACAGATGGGGTACGAGGGGGAGGTGGGGCCTAGCGGAAGTTAGAGAAGTCGATATTCATGCCATCAGGTTGGAGGCTACCCAGACGGAATATAAGGTGTTGTTCCTCCAACCTGAGTGTGGCTTCATCTTAACAGTAGAGGAGGCCGTGGATAGACATGTCAGAATGGGAATGGGATGTGGAATTAAAATGTGTGGCCACTGGGAGATCCTGCTCTCTCTGGCGGACAGAGCGTAGATGTTCAGCAAAGCGGTCTCCCAGTCTGCGTCGGGTCTCGCCAATATATAAAAGGCCACATCGGGAGCACCGGACGCAGTATATCACCCCAGTGGACTCACAGGTGAAGTGTTGCCTCACCTGGAAGGACTGTTTGGGGCCCTGAATGGTGGTAAGGGAGGAAGTGTAAGGGCATGTGTAGCACTTGTTCCGCTTACACGGATAAGTGCCAGGAGGGAGATCAGTGGGGAGGGATGGGGGGGACGAATGGACAAGGGAGTTGCGTAGGGAGTGATCCCTGCAGAATGCAGAGGGGGGGGGAGGGAAAGATGTGCTTAGTGGTGGGATCCCGTTGGAGGTGGCGGAAGTTACGGAGAATAATATGTTGGACCCGGAGGCTGGTGGGGTGGTAGGTGAGGACCAGGGGAACCCTATTCCTAGTGGGGTGGCGGGAGGATGGAGTGAGAGCAGATGTACGTGAAATGGGGGAGATGCGTTTAAGAGCAGAGTTGATAGTGGAGGAAGGGAAGCCCCTTTCTTTAAAAAAGGAAGACATCTCCCCCGTCCTAGAATGAAAAGCCTCATCCTGAGAGCAGATGCGGCGGAGACGGAGGAATTGCGAGAAGGGGATGGTGTTTTTGCAAGAGACAGGGTGAGAAGAGGAATAGTCCAGATAGCTGTGAGAGTCAGTAGGCTTATAGTAGACATCAGTGGATAAGCTGTCTCCAGAGACAGAGACAGAAAGATCTAGAAAGGGGAGGAAGGTGTTGGAAATGGACCAGGTAAACTTGAGGGCAGGGTGAAAGTTGGAGGCAAAGTTAATAAAGTCAACGAGTTCTGCATGCGTGCAGGAAGCAGTGCCAATGCAGTCGTCGATGTAGCGAAGGAAAAGTGAGGGACAGATACCAGAATAGGCACGGAACATAGATTGTTCCACAAACCCAACAAAAAGGCAGGCATAGCTAGGACCCATACGGATGCCCATAGCTACACCTTTAGTTTGGAGGAAGTGGGAGGAGTCAAAGGAGAAATTATTAAGAGTAAGGACTAATTCCGCTAGACGGAGCAGAGTGGTGGTAGAGGGGAACTGATTAGGTCTGGAATCCAAAAAGAAGCGTAGAGCTTTGAGACCTTCCTGATGGGGGATGGAAGTATATAAGGACTGGACATCCATGGTGAAAATAAAGCGGTGAGGGCCAGGGAACTTAAAATCATCGAAAAGTTTAAGAGCGTGAGAAGTGTCACGAACACAGGTCGGAAGGGATTGAACAAGGGGTGATAAAACAGTGTCGAGGTATGCAGAAATGAGTTCGGTGGGGCAGGAGCAAGCTGAGACAATAGGTCGGCCAGGACAGGCAGGTTTGTGGATCTTGGGTAGGAGGTAGAAACGGGAAGTGCGGGGTGTGGGAACTGTAAGGTTGGTAGCAGTGGATGGGAGATCCCCTGAGTGGATAAAGTTTGTGATGGTGTGGGAGACAATGGCCTGGTGCTCCTTAGTGGGGTCACGATCGAGGGGTAAATAAGAGGAGGTATCCGCGAATTGTCGCTGTGCCTCGGCAAGGTAGAGGTCAGTACGCCAGACTACAACAGCACCCCCCTTATCGGCGGGTTTAATAATAAGGTTAGGATTAGTGCGGAGGGAGTGGAGAGCAGAGTGTTCGGAAGGAGTGAGGTTGGAATGGGGACAAGGTGCGGTGAAGTCGAGACGGTTGATGTCCTGTCGGCAATTAGCGATAAAGAGATCCAGAGCAGGCAGAAGACCAGAGCGGGGTGTCCATGAAGAAGAGGAGGGTTGAAGACGGGAGAAGGGGTCATCGGTGGGGGTGGAAGAGTCCTTGCCGAAGAAGTAGGCTCGGAGAAGGAGACGGCGGAAGAAGAGTTCCGCATTGTGGCGAACACGGAACTCGCTGAGGTGTGGGCGAAGGCAACATAGTTTGCTTTATGTGACTTTTTTTTTACAATGGTGAAATTCATGTTTTCCTGTTCCTTCCAGCAGTTTTATTTTGCCGTGCCATCCAAATACTTGTCTTTGGTATAAAATTAGAATGCATAATTTCACGCACATCTGCTCTCACTCCATTGTCCCACCACCCCACTAGGAATAGGGTTCCCCTTGTCCTCACCTACCACCACAGCAGCCTCCGGGCCCAACATATTATTCTCTGTAACTTCTGCCACCTCCAATGGGATCCCACCACTAAGCACATCTTTCCCACCCCCACCCCCGCTTTCTGCAAGGATTGCTCCCTACGCGACTCCCTTGTTCATTCGTCCCCCATTCCTCCCCACCGATCTCCCTCCTGGCACTTAACCTTGCAAGTGGAACAAGTGCTACACATGCCTTACACTTCCTCCCTTACCACCATTCAGGGCCCCAGACAGTCCTTCCAGGTGAGGCGACACTTCACCTGTGAGTTGGCTGGGGTGATATACTGCGGCCGGTGCTCCCGCAATGGCCTATCTATTGGCCAGATCCAGCAGACTGGGAGATCATTTCGCTGAGCACCTACGCTCTGTCTGCCAGAGAAAGCAGGATCTCCCAGTGGCCACATATTTTAATTCCACGTCCCATTCCCATTCTGATATGTCTATCCACGGCCTCCTCTACTGTAAAGTTGAGGCCACACTTGGGTTGGAGGAACAACACCTTACATTCCGTCTGGGTAGCCTCCAACCTGATGGCATGAACATTGACTTCTCAAACTTCTGCTAATGCCCTGCCTCCCCCTCGTACCCCATCCGTTATTTATTTATATACACACATTCTTTTTCTCTCTCTTGTTTTTCTCCCTCTGTCCCTCTCACTATACCCCTTGCCCCTCCTCTGGTTTTCCCCCCTCCCCCTTTTCTTTCTCCCCGGACCTCCTGTCCCATGATGCTCTCGTATCCCCTTTTGCCAATCACCTGTCCAGCTCTTGGCTCTATCCCTCCCCCTCCTGTCTTCTCCTATCATTTTGGATCTCCCCCTCCCCCTCCAACTTTCAAATCCCTTACTCACTCTTCCTTCAGTTAGTCCTGACGAAGGGTCTCGGCCTGAAACGTCGACTGTACCTCTTCCTAGAGATGCTGCCTGGCCTGCTGCGTTCACCAGCAACTTTTATGTGTGTTGCTTGAATTTCCAGCATCTGCAGATTTCCTTGAGAATGCATAATTTATTGTTTCTCCAAGTTCACGGATAAAGCAGGGAAGTAAATACACTGAGTTAGCTTTGTGCGTTTCTTTCCCTTTAGTTTCTAAAGATGGATCTACGTCAGGTGTGGCATTTGAGTTGACAGTGCATTTTAATTATCATAGCTGGTGCGTATGTTTAATAAATTTTAAGTAAAATATTCTTCTTGTTTGAACACATTTATTAGTCCTCAGTTAGAGCCGAAGTTTGCTGACTAATTGTGGCATCCCTGGATTTGATTTAAAATTTTCTATCCATGTATTTGAAGTCCCCTTCTATCTTTGTTAATACAACTCCTCACAGACCTCTTGCACAATTCTGACTACTTATGCACCCCATTTCTATTTGGTTCAGCTTTGAACTTCCCACTTCTGATCTCTCCTTTTTGCAGTGCTCCTTAAGTTAATTTTCACCTGTTGATAAACATTTTAGAGAAGCATAATCTCAGCTGTATTCAACAGGAAGTGGATTGCAGTTTAATTTAAAATCAAGACAATCCTTAGCATCGGTGGAAAGGATTGTCTGTTGCAAGGAAATTGTCTTAAATCAAATCTGTAATAATTATTAGTTTGAAAATCTGAATTTTAGTGGTTTTATTGCTAACTGGAAAACATCTGAGTTTTTTAAAGGTACTGATTTTATATTTTTTTTTGGTTTTCTCTTCATTTAATACAGCTATTGGAAGATTTTGTACTTTGCAAAATCTTCAACATTTTCCTTTTGCTGGGCTACTGCTGAGATTAGCCTTGGTGTAAAAGGTAATGCCATGTTCTGCTGAAGGATAACATTTTGCCGCAAAAATGTTGACTTACTGTGGCAGTCCCATTGTGTGGAAATTGTAATTAATTCTTTTTATAAAAGTCTCGAATATTAGTTTGAGTGTTGCAGAAGGAAAGTGGTATTTTGGTGCACACACTAGCTATTGTTTGTAGATTTTTCAAAGTAATAAAACATTTTTTCTTTTTTCTTTTTATTTATAACAAACAAAAAAACACAAAAAACAGAACATCTACAAAAACCACAACCATAACAAAATCAAATTAAATATTGTGCAACAAAAGGGAGAAAAACGTAAAGGCAAAAGTAAACATACACAGCAGAGGTGCACCACACCAAAAAACCTCAGTCCTCACCCTGTAAGAAAGTCCAATACAGGGCCCCATATCCTTTCAAAGATGTCCCCTCTGTCCTCATTACATAGTCTCAGTCTCTCCAAATGTAAAGTATTTGCCAGTTTATGATAGATGTAAATCTGTGAACAGTAATTTGTCACATTCATTCTGGTCATGTTGTAAGCATTATGCATACTGGAAAAGTATTTTTCACTTTTACTCTGAGGCTTTTGGGAAGTGGTGGGAACCAGACCCGCTCATAGCCATCCTTGGAGCAACAATCTCCCTGTCTTCAGCCAATACGTATGAAAAAATGGCTGTATTATTTGGAATGGTGATTGCTAAGGCGTTAATCCTGCAAATGTGGAAAATGGAACCTGTGCCTTCGTATGATATGTGGCTGAGAGAACTGGCAAATAGTTTACGTTTGGAGAGACTGAGACTATGTAATAAAACATTATATTAATTTTTATGTTTGCAGTTAGATTTTTGAGGTTATCTTAATATAAATACTCACTGCACATAAGTGTAAAATCAGACATTCAAGTCTCAGTGCTGTATCACACATGGGACACAGTCTGATTCTGCACTTCTCATTAATTGCTTTTATTCTTCACCATTCTTTATTGTATGTCATTCTTGTTTCAGCAGCCAGTTAATTTTCGTTATGGATCCTGTTTCAGTAGGAGTTTGAAGAAGAGAATTCCATATTCGATCTGCCATCCATGCAAATGTTACTGAAATGAATCCTTTTTGTGATTACTAATATTTGTATTGGTTTATTATTGTTGCCAGTAAATGGAAAAGGTTCCACCACTGGTGATTATCTTTCTATTATTTTGAAGATCTTTATTAGTTACTCATCAATAATAAATATAAAGAAGACTGACTAGAAATAATCAGCAGATCAGACACCATCAACTGTGGGTCAACATTTTTATTTTGATCTTTATAATAAGAACGTTCTGGTTAAAGATTGTCGAGCTGAAACATTATTTTTTTTCCTGTTCTCGAAAGACACTGCCTGATCTGCTGAGCATTTGCTGCATTTTCTGTTTTTAGTATTTCAGAATTGAAGTGTCTATAGCTTTTTGCTTTTCAAACCCCCTATCTCAACTCATGACAAAATACTAACTTTGGGTAATATAAGAGTTATACAATGTTAGATAGGCTCCCAGTGAATATATTTTCAGCATTTTTCATCCTTTTGTGTTTTTAATTTTGTAATGGATGAATCCGTAACTATAGAGGCTATTGCTAAATAATTGAAGTTCAAGTTGCATTTTCGTGGCTTTTAAATGCCCATTTGTCTCTACATTATAATTCTCCTGCCAGCTTTGGTGACCTGCTTATCTCCTAGCAAACGCCTTGTGCTTCTTTATGATATTTGAAACCTTACCATTTAAGATTTGAGTTTTCTCCGATTCTGGCTCAACATGTATTAATTCACGTTTTCTATATTTTATTTTTAGATGAAATAATATTGTCTATTTCTTTGAATATTTTTGAAACTTAGTTTTAAACTATTTTTCCCATTTCAGTCTAGACCAGTCAATGTGGATCTCCAAACAGATGGCACTCTTCAGGTTGACATTTCTGATGCACTTAGTGAAAGAGATAAAGTTAAATTCACAGTTCACACAAAGGTAAAGGGATTAAATTTAAGATGAAAACTGAGCACTTCTGTTTTCTTGTGTTGTACAGTATATAATTGGTGTAATAGTTTTCTGTTTAATTTTATTGGTTACCAACAGCAATGTAATCCTTCAAAAATCACAGCACATGCTGCCTAAATTTTTCAGGTGCTGCTACAAAAATCACGAGTGGCTGACATACTGTATGCAAACCACTTGAAGTGGGGATGCTTAAATTTCATTTCAAGTGCTAATGGTCTATGCTTGTGTTGCATCATTATTAAAAGTTTTCATGTTCTTATACTTAGACTATAGAACATTACAGTACAGGTCAAGATGTGCTGATTCCAAGATTACTCTAACCCTTCCCATATAGCCCTTCATTTTCTTTTATCCATGCATCGAAAAGTCTCTTAACAGTCCTTAATATATCTTCCTCTACCACCACCCTGAGCAACACATTCCATGCACCTGTCACTCCCTGTGTGTGTCTGCCTTGTACTATTCTCTGAACATGTTGGTTATTCGCTTAAGTTGTTATTTAAGAATTTTGATTTTGATCAACAAATTTAAAATAACTTTAAAAAATCTCATTATTTACAGATTGTGATCTGCAAAAGGAAATTAGTTCGCATTTAAAAAATCATTATCTTCAAACGTAAAATAAAAATTCAAGCTATTTGCTCTTGATCTGAAAAATGCCATAATATAATCTTTAGCTAAACTAAAATTCAATTCTGTGCTCATCCTGCCACACATGCCCCTTAAACCATTCTGGATTGATTTCAACATTATTATGTATTTTTAAGTATCTCATGTTTTGATTTGGATAATAAATCAGTAAGAAACAGTTTTCCTCTGAGTTGGAATACTGGGGAGCCCACTCCAGGGACTGGAGCTCAGAAATCCAGCTTGGCCACCTAAATGCATTATGGCAGAAGTGTTACATGTCAGGTATGCTGCTTTTGGAAGGAAATGGTTAACTGTTCACTCCCTCAGTCGGGCACAAGATTCCCAGGCACTAGAACAGCAGGGGTGATATGCTTGGTGCAGTCTCGATCAACATCACATGTAAATAGTCACACTGCTGTTTATGGAAGCTTCCTCTCTTCAATTTATTAATGTTTCCTACAATGCAACAGTGATTATGTTTAAAACAACTTCATTGGTTGCACAGTGCTATGGAATGTTCTGTGTTGTCAAAGGAGCTTTATGAATGCTATTTTTTTTTAAGTCTGGCATATTCTGATACAGGATTGCTCCTTATTTCCATTTATCCACTGGAGAGTGATCTGTTCCATTAATCCTCCACTTCCTTGCTCTCCCCTGCATTTAGAGTACTCCAAAAACATTTCTCTTAAACTTTGCCAATGCCTTGTTTTGATCCATTCCTACTTACTGCTCTTTATCAACACTATTCATTTGTTGACTGTAAATGCAGGTCTGTTATGTTAAAATTCTTGGCAATTATGCAAATCAGCTTTATGCTAATGGTTTATTGCACCTACCATAAGTTTCCTTTTTCTCTTTAAAACATTGCAAAGATAAATTGTGACTTACAATGTGCTTGTATCCTTGCAGAGTACTCTACCTAATTTCAAACAAGATGAATTTTCTGTAGTTCGTCAGCATGAAGAATTTGTCTGGCTTCATGATGCTTTTGTTGAAAATGAAGAATATGCTGGCTATGTTGTAAGTGTTTTGGAAATGGAATAGTTAATTATTACAAAGAAAATTATTTATCTTGCTATCATGTTTTTAACTGGGCCAAATTTAAAGGTTATATAAATCTACTGATACTCCATTTACCGCTACCCTTCAAACGGTGATTCATCATTGTACTTTTGGTCTTGTAGTCTGAATGTTCACAGGTACACTTAGCTGAAAGGTAAATACATTTGCTCAGGCTGCACTGGAACCTGATGTTCCTGCAGCAGTGGTTTGGGATTGATTAGAACACCGAAGCAATGTGCAGTGTTTAGCTGCGGGGGCTGGGGTGAACGGAGCAGCTGATTAGACTGGGATGTGGGGTCCTGGGACGTGCCCTGGTTGCCATGGCAGCAATTGAGCTGGTTGTTAAAAGAAATGTCTGGGCGGGGGAGAGCCATGCGGCTAAACAAAGAGGGGGAAATGGTAGCATCCACTGCATTCTACAGAAAGTAATGATAGAGGATCTGTTAATAAGTGGAGCAGGTGCTGCCTGTTCTCATGGCTCCTACTGGTGCTGCACTCACTGCACTGGTCAGGGTGGATTCTGCATCTTGGTGCTAAGCAGCAATATCAGTTGCCATAGCCCTCACAAGTAGCTATAGGACTTTGCCACATGGTGTGGTATAGAGTGAGCTACTTAGGCAATGAAAGTACGAGCTATCCACTGCTCTGCGAGTGCCAGTGGGTAACTGAACTTTCAGGTTCGTGACAGAGCGACGGAGAGGGCAGAGGTTAGTGCCGGATTCTCGGAACAACAGTGATGTCTGTAATGCATTGTTATTTATATAATTTTTATAATGACTTTTTAGTGTTGAATCCATTAATGCTAATTATTACCAAGTGAGGTACCAGGGTAATCTGTATCTTAAAATAGTAAATGATAAACATTGAAAGAAAATTTTGAATTAACTGATTAACTTTATCCATGAAAATGCCAGTTAGAATGTCTCATCTTCCTCTCCTGTGGAGCAGTAATTTCCCTGAAATAATTGAATTGATTAGGTATGGGAAGGCTTGTAATCTGATGGATTGCAATCAGCATGCATTATTTTTCTAAGTAATAACTGGAACAAATCAAACATGGCAATTAAGCAGATTTGACAATTTAAGCAAAGGAAGAAGAAAAATGAACTAATCTAGAATACAGAGATGCCTCAAAGAATTGAGGGGTGGGTGAGCAAGAGAAGAGGCGGGAAGCTTCTGATGGTCATGATGCATTTTTATAAATGTTAAGTGCTTCCTTTTTGTCATTTCATGTAAACAATTAGGAAATGGGGAAATTACCTGAAGCATTAGTTTGTTCACAAATAAGTTGAATTACTGTGTTTTGTTTTGAAGCAAGTTATCAAAAAGTCAGGAACCAAGCATGAATGAAAGGGTGCCCCCTCCCCCAAACTAGGATGCCATTTTCTTCAGTGACAATCTAATGTTAATTTTAACATACTCCCATTTGCCACTAATTTGCAGTTATAAGGTGTCCAGCATCTGTGAATGATGTGCTGCGTTTAGTTGTGCCGATAAATGCTGTAGACCTGCTTGATTGTGACGTTATGATTGGGTGCAATCCTTTTTTGTCTCTCCCTCCATCTCCTTTCTGTCATTTAAAACCCAAATTAGCTACTCCATTTACATTAATTCCACAGATCCATTTCCCAGCAGGTAGTATGAGATATTAGCTTATAACTCTTTAAACTGCAAAAAAAAACCAAGATGGTTAGTTCCCAAATCAATAACATCTGAATGTAGCCTTTTTGTTTGCAGATCTAATTTGAAGTAGAGTAAAACAAAGCATTTTATTAAGCTTATCAAAAATTTAACTTCTAAGGTCATGAGAAGAAGGAAATTTGTTAAATGTAATTAAATTGCATATAATTAAAGCTTATTTGTCAATTTGTCAATTGGCCACACTGTGACACAACAGTTGATGCTTCTGCCTAGTAGCTGTAGGGACCTGGGTTAGATTCTGATCTTTGCGGACTCTATTATTGATTATGGACTATTATCCACTGTTCAGGGAATGTTGCAGTTCTTAATGCTTTTTCACTAATGGCACTGTGGAAAAAGACTAGTCTTGAAATTGAATGTTGTTGAAAATTTGCAAAACCACATGGGTTTCTCACCAAGAGCTCTCTTTTCCTACACAACCCTGATACATTGACCTCCATCTCCAGGTACCTGGCAAGAGGATTGAAATGAGACATGATGGGAGTGTGAAAGATTAAGTTTATGTGGCTATAGGTTAGTGCAGGAAAGGAAATGGGACTGTTAAAATTGTTCAGGAGAGTGAATAAGGGACCTGATGAGCTAAAGGTCTTGTGTGTCATAATAAATATCGATTTTTGGATCATATTAAAATGTTATATGGAGTACATGGTGAGTTATACTAATAATTAAATTCTGCTTTTGTTGATTTTGTTTGGAAGTACAAGTCTTAAAGTTGTCAAATTGTGTCATTGGTGGTTTCAGTCTGATGCAAAAATTGCCAGGTTTATCAAACACCATCTCTTTTAACAGATTTAACCACACAGTGGTGCAAAATCACAAACCAAATCTTCTAAATCTGTGAGCTTCCCCATACATTTAAAAAAAAATATAAAGTGCCCGCAAAGGTTGCAATCTATCCCTCCATAGATATTACAACCTCATTGCCAGCTTTGGCTTGTCAAAGTAGGCTGAATTTGACATGGAAGTTTTTACAAAACACGCACTCTAGACCCTCTCCCCCATCTGCCCATTATCTGAACCCTGGCTCCAGACATACACCAACTTTTGATATTTAATCTCATGGTAAACATTTACTAGTCACCAGAAGAGAGGTCTCTGGAAGATCTGTGTGAAGCTTCAGATTCAGAAATGCACAGTCAACCCCACCAATATGCAGATCAACAGCTACTAAATCAGTGGATATCAAGCCCTGTTGTGTACAGAGCAACTGGGAATGAGGTAGTTGTTAAAAGTGGAGCATGGCCATAATAACCTGAGAAACAAGAGGTGGCCTTTCAGCCATCTCAACCCTGCTCTGCTAGTCAGTACAGTCGTGGCTGACCCAACCTCAGTGTCAAATATTCATGCTCTCAACGTATCGCTTGACTCACTTGACTAAAAGAGCTGATGGGATTACCTCAGCAGCAAAGGTTGGGACCACATCATTGAAGCAGTTTGAGTAATATTGCAGAAAAATAAAATTTAGATAAGTTTAGATAAAATTGGACAAATATGTAAATAAGTTAATGTAAACTGTACTTTCTGTGAAGGCATTGTAAATTTTGACGTCATTCAGAAAATGATAACCAAGGTCAGCCTTGACCTTGACGTCCCCTTGTTAAAGATAATGAAAGAAACATGAGTAGGCTATCTAGCAGTTCAGGGCTTTTCTGCCATTCATCAAGATCATGCTATTCTTCTGTCTGTGTTCTTTTTGTCTGCAATATCCCCATGCCTCTTGATTCCCTTTATTTCTACTAATCTATTGATCGCTTTAATGAATTCAGTGACCTGAACTTAAAAGTCTGAGCCTTCAAGCCTGTTGAGTGGAGAGTTACCACACTCCGAAGATGTTTATTTTCATTTCAGTATGAAGTGTCTTTCCCCTTATTTCAAGACGAGTTCTTGTCTTGAGGAACATTTTTGCTGCATTCTAACAAGGATTCTGTGTCTTTTCCTCTGAACTCTCGAGTACACACAGTGCACATACTGTCCATGCAAACTCTATTTGAACAGTAAACCTACTCATGAGAAACAAATTGTACTCTCTCTGTGACAAGTTTATCCTTTTTGCATAAGAAAACCAAAGCTGCATACAGACTTCTGGGAATGGCCTCACCAAGGCCTTCTATAATTGCAGTATGAGGTGTCCCCTCCTGCAGTCGATTTCTCTTGCATTAAAGATGACACATCATTTGGCTCTAATTGCTTGCTGCCCCTGCAGGTTAACTTTGTTTTGTATACAAGGACAACTAGGTACCTTTCAACGTTAACTTTTCCTAATATCAACATTTAGGTAATGTACGACTTGTGCACTGAAGTGGAGAACATCACATTTTTGCACAAAATGTTTCATGTTCTCGCTCATTCACTTTGCTTGTTTATATCCCCATGAAACATTACTTCACCCTCCTCACTACTCAGAAGCCCACACTTTGTATCATGAGCAAATATGGAAATATGATATTTATTCTCTCAGCCAAACAGTGGATATGGATAACGAATAGCTGAAGCCCAAGTTCCTATCCTTGTATTACCCTCACAGGACACTGCCTCCCAATCTATGAATCACCTTTTAGTTAGTTCCTGCTTTTTACTTTGTTAATCAATTCTCAGTCCCTGCCCTTGTATTACCCTCAGATCCACAGGCTCTAACCTTGCTGTTCACACTACTTTTAAGGGACCTGATTGAAAGCATTTTGAAAATATAAATATAGTGGTTCACTCTTATCTATTTTACTGGTTACATCTTCAAAGAACAGATTAGTCAAACATGCTTTTTTATTCATAAATCCATATGATTCAGCTGAATCGTATTATTTTCTAGGTGTTATTACTTCATTACAGATTCCATTATTTTCCCTGTTACTAATGATGCTAGCTGGTTGATTGCTGATGCCTGTGCTGCCTTTCTGAAATAGTGGGGTCCATTAGAATCAGAATCAAGTTTATTATTACTGATGTATGTCAAAACATTTGTATTTTTGTGGCAGCAGACACAAATGTTGATATAAGTTGCAACAAATAAATGGTGCAAACAAGGAATAGTGAGGTCGTATTCATGGTCCATTCTGAGATTTGGTGAAGAGGAAGAAACTGTTTCTAAAACATTGAGTGTGTGTCTTCAGGCTCTGTACCTCCTCCCTGAGGGTAGTAATGAGAAGAGTGTATATCTTGCATTAAATAAGAAAACAAACCTTTCAAAAGAGTTGTATGATAAAATTTTATATTGGAAGTGATTTAGTTCAATTCAAAACTAGGATTCTAAAGTTAAAAGCAAACTATGTAAAGGCATGAGATGTGAACTACCTATAGTCAATAGCAAAACTAGAGTTAGAGGTATGAAAGTATATAAATAATTGCTAATTCTACAGTCTGAATACATAATTTACAACAGAAATCCAAAAGGAAGTGGTTTAGCCGTAACTGCTGAGGAAATTTAAAATGCTGTTAAATCAAAGAAGAATGCCATTATTTCCAAAGGGGGAATAAGCATTAGATTTTTTTTTGAACTTGGCAAAGGAAGACTAAAGCATTGATTAGGAAAGGGAAGGTAGAAAAGTAGAATGAAGAATATAGCAAGAAATATAAAAGCAGAAATATAAAAGGCTTTATAGGTAAGTTTTTTTAAAAAAGCGCAAAGTTAGTGTAGATTCCATTGAGATAGGAAAATTACGGAAATAATTTATGTATTTTGAATTGTCGGTGTAGGAAGCCTCAGTTTCTCAGAAATAGTGGCAAGCAACAACTCAAGTGAATAAAGATCTTGAAGAAATAAACAAGTTTAAAAATTAGTTTAAATTAGTTTTAAAAAGAAGTTAACAGCTTTGAAAGTGGATTAGTCCCCATGAACTGATGACTTTCATTCCAAGGGGTTGAAAGTGATACAAATGGAGACAGTGGAAGCAAGATGATTTGATGTGTTTAGAATTTCAAAAGGTTTTTGATAGGGTGCTACAGAGGAGGTTACCAAATAAAATTTGAGCACATGGAAATCAGTTTAATATATGCCATGAATTGATTAAAAATGGACAGAAAACAGGAAAAAGATCATTTTTAAGTTGGTTGGCTAGTGGGATGCTGCTGGGATCAGGGTTGGGTTCCCTGTGGTTGCCGATCTTTATCACCTGTTTGGATGAGGGGAACATACATTATATATCTGGGTCTACCACTGATGCAAAAATGAGTGGCATTGTAAAATGGGAACATTGCAGAGGAGGTTGGGTGGATATTTCAGGCTGTGTTGGTGGAATATAATTGAAATATGAAATTTGTTTTGATTTGTTTTGTCAGCATTTTTTCATAAAATGGTTTTGAGAGTGGCCTCGGTGTTCTAGTACAATCATTGAAAGTTAATGTAAGGGTGTAGGAAGCAGCTATGAAATCAAATGATACTTTTATTACAAGAGTAAAGGATTCTTACAGAAATTTAATAAGATGCTGGAATATTCTGTAACTTTTTGATCCTGCTAACTTGGGAGAGATATACATGTGGTAGAAGTAGTACAATACGAGGGGTGATTGATAAGTTTGTGGCCTGAGGTAGAAAGAGTCAATTTTAGAAAACCTAGCACATTTATTTTTCAATGCAGTCTCTTCCTACATTTACACACTTAGTCCAGCGGTCGTAGAGTATATGGATCCCTTCTTTGTAGAAGTCAGCGTCTTGGACCTCCAGAAAGTGGCCCACAGCAAGGGTGATTGATAAGTTCGTGGCCTAAGGTAGAAGGAGAGGAGTTATACAGCTCTCGTTACATGCACTTGCAGTTCAACTTTTTGATTATGCAGAAAGTTTGAAGTTAATAACTCATCTCCTTCTACCTTAAGCCACAAACTTATGAATCATCCCTTGTAAAGGTCACAATAGATTCTTGTGATGGAGAGAGCAAGTTGACTTGGTCTACATTCTTCAGAGTTTAAAACAAATGAGATGATCTCATTGAAGCATACAAAGTTCTGAAGACACTTGAAATAATAAATACAGAAATGAGATCTTCCCAAGCTCTGGTATCTAGAGCTAGCAGAGTCGGTCTCAAAATGAGGACTGGCTATTCAGGATTGAGATAAAAAGGAATTTCTTCACCATGACAAGAGTGGATTCTTAATCTAAGTAGGCTGTGGAGACTGATAGACATCAATAGATTTTTACACATTAAGGGAAACAAATTATAGATTTACTACAGGGAAGTTTACTGAGGTAAAAATTCATCCTTGTTACTCTTGAATGGTAGACCAGGCACAACAAGACAAATTGCTTAATTCTGTTGCTATTTCCTATAGACTTTTATCTCTTGATGAGTTTGCATTTACTTTATCACTGATTCAAACTGATCCTTTTAGATGTAGTTTCCTCATATTTTATTACTCTTCAGGTTGACTTTGCTCCTGTATGTTGTCTGTTTGAATTGCATGGTTGTTAGAGAAAGAATTTTTCTGAAGATGGATGGTTATTAAATAGGAAAGCTGCATTTAGGATCTTAATAGATGGTAGTTGGATATAAATCTTGCATTTTGCAGAGCAGGGAGCTAAAGTACTTCTACTGATACAAATAGGCTGAGCTTGTGTTTTCAAGGATCTTCCATAATGCAGGGACAAAACAACAATTTTAGAAACTAAATGTGTAAGGAGAATTTGATTAAATACACCCACAGTGGCTATCATGAGTTCTCATTTTACTGTCTGATATTTCAACCAGTTCACAGCTTCCAGTTGTAGCCATATTTCTTCCAGTAAGTCAAAAGTAGAGCAATACTGAACATGAAGCAAATAACTAATAAAAGCTAATAAAAGCTAAATACTGTATCAACAGATCCCACCAGCACCTCCGAAGCCTGACTTTGATGCTTCAAGGGATAAACTGCAGAAACTTGGAGAAGGAGAAGGATCAATGACCAAGGAGGAATTCACAAAGATGAAACAAGAACTTGAAGCGTGAGCATGTTATACATGCAGATTAAACAAGTCAATACTTTGCTATGCAGTTGCTAATTGTGATATTAAATTATTTTCTTTTTACAGCGAGTACCTGGCTATATTCAAGAAAACTGTTGCCATGCATGAAGTATTCTTGTGTCGTGTAGCTGCACATCCAGTTCTACGAAGTGACTTAAACTTTCATGTCTTCTTGGAATATAATCAAGATGTCAGTTAAGTTTACTTTATAAGCTCTTTTATGTATAGTACTCGTTCAAGATTAGTTTAACATTTAACTAATTTATGAAGATTCTGCAGTTAATAAAGGCATGGTATTATGCCTGTATGTTGACAATGGTTATCTTTAGAGGACTAATTCAAATTGACAGTTCTTGGTTTCATAAGGAACCCCCAGCACATTTTGTATTTCAGCACATGCTTAGCCAGATGTGGTGTCCGTGACGAGCTGGTCAAGATGATAGAGAATTTGAAATTGCAACAAGTAAATTCGGGTTACTTGTTGGTATTTGTTAGTGTTTTAAAATTTATTTTTCAACATTTGAAATAGAAACCTTTGAGTCTATTTGAATATTTCTATATGTTCCTCTCAGAGGTAGGTAAATGTTGTTCAGAAGTTTTTTTTAACAATGTTTTCAGGGCATTCTGGGTGTGCAGCCTCAGGCACACAACACACAAAGCCTTGGTTTTTGGAGTTTTTACCTTGCAGGATGTGACAAGTTGCCTTATTTGACTTTCTGTATTTGGAAACGGTAATTCTTGGGTCAGTGGGCCAAGTCCACCACAATCTAGTCTGTTGTGTCGTGCTGAATTACTTACCATTTTTTGTTTTTGTTTCGAATGCAACTTTGTACCTGCTTTAATTTTAAGTGATGGAAACATCAAATTAATTTTGATGTTTATGACATCCTTTAGAAGATTTAAGACTTCCATTTTCTATATTTTCTGCAAGTAATTTTGATCTAAGTTGATGTGAATGAAGATGTGCTTAGAAGTCTCATGATTTCAGAAACTGATTTCCAACATAAGGCTGCTAACCATATACCAGGATTTAGTACACAAAGTTCAGAACTGTTGACATTCATTTTGAAGTGGCTAACTGATAAATTAATTTAGCTTGTCTATGTTGGTATTAAATGTTCAAAATATTTTTTGAGTTGTCCAACAAGATGCTGAAAGATTGGATAAGCAACTTCCTCTCACAAACCATTAATATTTGGGTCAATTTATCTGCAACAGTTAATGATTACTGTAGCTTTGGATGGGTTAGATGCCATCTCCTTGAAGATTAATTGTTGAAATTGATGGAAATTAGGAAGACTGAGACTGTCTGTTTAGTTGCTTTTTAAGGACTTATTTAACTGAAGACATGAAATATGGATAAAAGTGTTTGCTTAGTTCCTTCCCACAGCAGGGGGGAGCTTGGTGTTTGAGGAAATTAAATTGTGACCTTTAGTGAAGTACTTTGTTTTACTGTATTATCTAAAAAGAATTTTAAAAAAGCATGGTTTGATAGCAAGCTTTGCAGGTTTTCCATATTTTGAATCTGTTGAAATCCATCAGAATTGATGCTTACACCAGATATAATGGAGGATCAGCTTGATGCCAATGCCTGTGCTTTCATTTGGAGTTGATGATTAAGATCTAAGGCACAAGTTTTATTCCATTGTAAAGCTTGGTACTTGTTATTTTATATATTCAAATGGAGAAATAATTTTAGAAATTCAATTTTTTAAAAAAAACTAGAATGTTAATTCAGTTACATTTGTGGTAGGGGCTTTACTGTGCTAGATGCAATAACTACTTATTTTTTTTTAAAGTTGAGTATTCGAGGAAAAAATAAAAAAGAGAAACTGGAAGATTTCTTTAAGAATGTGGTAAAGTCAGCTGATGAAGTTCTTGTTGCAGGTGTTAAGGTGTGTTCAAATATTTTCTAATGATTTTAAAGTTTAAAAAAATTAATATCAGACTAAAATAGTAAACATGCATTGTTGGCAACTATGCGACACCATATAGCAAACCATTTGCCTTTTCTGGACATTTGAACCTTGGGCCAAGGAAAAAGCCTTTCAAAGTGAAGTTTTTCTTTGTTTTTTTTTTGGGCTGTTTCAGTGGGAAAAGGAATTTCCTGAATATAATATGGTTCCTAATAACTTTAAATTTAGCTTCTTTTTGATCATGTGATTATGGAAGATTGTCAGAAAAGGGAGCAAGATATTCCTGCCAGATGTTGTTGATAGTAAGGCACAACTAAGGAGGGAACACAACAATGTGATATTAGCAAGTGGTGCAGGGATTTTATTTTTTTTTAGATAATGCAGAAAGTGATTTTTGACTGAGGAGACAGTTGGGAGAAATCAATATTCTTTTGATGTACTAATACTTCCCACTAGCCCTCAATAAAGAAGAGATTTGAGTCTACAGCTCTGAAACTTGGTTAACTTTTGTGGTTAAATATATAATAGGGTGAAAGCTGGAGTACTGAATTTATTACTTGCTGTTTTCCCAAACTGTACAGTTGTCTTATTGGTCCATGTTTTTTCTGCAGTAACATTAGTATTTTGTCAACATCTCAGTAGAAAATCATCAATCCATAATTAGCTAGTTTTCTGTTTGTGGAGAACACACCATCTCTAATACATGCTTATTATTACAGAACTGTGATGTGTGGTTTCAATGATAACACAAAAAAATTGAACATTTAAATACAAAGGTGATAAATGGCTTCTTGGTTTTATCATGGCTGCCAACATGCAGGTTATGTATTTGCAGAGTAGTTAAATGTGGCCTAATTTTAAGAATGCTCTTTTTTTTAAAGTATCAATTGACATGTTAATTTTTAAATTTAATTTCCTGCTTATGTTGCTTACAGTTCTGCTTAAGTTAACAATCTAAGTTGAAAAACATTTTAATATTATTTCTAAAATATTACATAGCCATTTGTATTTAAACATAATATTTTGAAAATATTCATTTGTGATACCTAACACTCTAGTGCAAAGACCATTACATTTTAATCACAAGATTGCTTTAGGTTTGTTATCTCTTCAGTGAAAGTATTACTTCAGACCTTTTGCAGATATTTATCTGTGAGGTAGCTGCTGCTAATAAAGAAGATGCACTACACTAGACTGGCGGGGGGGGGGAAGCAGGAGAGAGAATTTAGCTACATCAAGGTTTGAATGAAAAGTCAAAAGATTGTAAAATGAGAAGCATAGACAAATAAGCATTGTCAGATTTCCAGATTCTCAAATCATTTTTTGTAAAATCAGTGAATTAATCAATATTTTGTTCTTGGTGTCTAGTTATATTAACCTAATGGTTGATGGTTTCTGTAACTTGTGCTAATCGTTGCCCTCTAACTAAAAGGTGCATTTGCTTACTTTGACCTTCTGACGTACGTCAGCTGCTCAATATTTGGAACGTTTTCCCCTTATTACTTAAAAATGATAATTCTGACAAATTCCTTGTGGGCCTTCAGAATACCCTAACTTGTTGAAAACATCCGGGCTCTTCCCTGGAGTTAACTTCTACTTATCATTTCTGTCCCTAATGATGTGTGATGACTCTTTACCCAGGGTGAAAGTTTTAAAATCTTTACACCATCAAGTCACACCCAGTTTTTTACACCTCTTGAAGCCTTATTTCACCTTCCAAACAGTCCATTCCTCTGATTTTAGTCAATTATATATTGTTGCACTCCACCATTGGTCTTCTGTAAGTCTTTCAATATTGCTCTTCCCATTCTTCAAGTTGGATCCAAATTTTTGATTAGTTTCAATTACCCTTCCTATTCCTCCCTGGATTTGTGTACCATTTGATGTTCAGCAGGCTATGATATTGTTAATGATGCTGTCTCAATGCACGTTTTTAATGCTATTCAGAAATGAGAAATAATTAGTCTTTTTTTTAAAAACAGCATTAGCCTGATGATAACTACATTAAGAAAGTGATCATAATTCCATTTTCAAGATAATTATGGTTGTTGGGCTGAGATTCTAAATTGGAGAAAGACAAATTCTGATGGGAGTCAGAAAGGATCTGGCAGGTGTGGTCTGGGATAGAATTTTTTTTTATGGGAGAGGGGATGGTTGACTAGTGTGAGGCCCTCAAAAGTGAAATATTTGTGTGTACAGAGTTTTTATGTTTCTGTTAGAACAAAAGGCAAGGCTAACAGATATAGAGAACTTTGGTTTTCAAGGGAAATTGAGGCCTTGATGAAGATGGAGGAGGTGTATATGCAGGAAGGAACAAATGAGGTACTTGAGTATAAGAAATGTACACGTTAGAAATCAAGAGGGCTAAAAGAAGGCATGAGGTTGCTTTGGTGGACAAGGTGAAGGAAAATCCCAGGGGATTCCACAAGTAAATTCAGAGCAAAAGGATTGCAAGGGACAAAATTGGCCCTTTTGAAGATCAAAAAATTAGGGCCTGACAAGGTATTCCCTTGGACCATGTTGGAGACTAGTGCAGAAATTGCAGGGGCTCTATTAGAGATATTTAATGTCTCTTTAGCAATGGGTGAGGTGCTGAAGGACTGAAGGATAGCAAATGCTATTCCTTTGTTTAAGAAAGGCTGGGGAAAATATAAGCTGAGAATTTATAGGTACTGTGGCATGCAAAATTTTGAGCACCCTGGTCAAAATTTCTGTTACTGTGAATAGCTAAGCGAGTAAAAGATGAACTGATTTCCAAAAGACATAAAGTTAAAGATGACACATTTCTTTAATATTTTAAGCAAGAAAACTTTTTTATTTCCATCTTTTACAGTTTCAAAATAACAAAAAAGGAAAAGGGCCGGAAGCAAAAGTTTAGGCACCATGCATGTCAGTACTTAGTAACACCCCCTTTGGCAAGTATCACAGCTTGTAAATGCTTTTTGTAGCCAGATAAGAGTCTTTCAATTCTTGTTTGGGGGATTGTCTCACATTCTTCCTTGCAAAAGGCTTCTAGTTGGGTGAGATTCTTGGGCCGTCTTGCATGCATTGTTCTTTTGCGGTCTATCCACAGATTCCAGATGATGTTTAGGTCGGGGGACTGTGAGGGCCATGGCAAACCCTTCAGCTTGCACCTCTTGAGGTAGTCCATCATGGATCTTGAGGTGTGCTTAGGATCATTATCTTGTTGTAGAAGCCATCCTCTTTTCATCTTCAGCTTTTTTTTTACAGACGGTGTGATGTTTGCTTCTAGAATTTGCTGGTATTTAATTGAATTCGTTCTTCCCTCTACCAGTAGATGTTCCCCGTGCCACTGGCTGCAGCACAAGCACAAAGCATGATCGATCCACCCCCGTGCTTAACAGTTGGAGAGGTGTTCTTTTCATGAAATTCTGCACCCTTTTTTCTCCAAACATATCTTTGCTCATTGCAGCCAAAAAGTTCTATTCAAAAAGTTCAAAGGAACATCTAAACAAGCCTGATGCATTTTGGAAACAAGTCCTATCCAATAGAACTTTTTGGCTGCAATGAACAAAGGTATGTTTGGAGAAAAAATGGTGCAGAATTTTATGAAAAGAACACCTCTCCAACTGTTAAGCACGGGGGTGGATCGATCATGTTTTGGGCTTGTGTTGCAGCCAGTGGCACAGGGAATATTTGCTGGTAGAGGGAAGAATGAATTTAATTAAATACCAGCAAATTCTGGAAGCAAACATCACACCATCTGTAAAGAAGCTGAAGATGAAAAGAGGATGGCTTCTACAACAAGATAATGATCCTAAGCTCACCTCAAAATGCATTATGGACTACCTCAAGAGGCACAAGCTGAAGGTTTTGCCCCCCGACCTAAACATCATCGAGAATCTGTGGATAGACCTCGAAAGAGCAGTGCATGCAAGACAGCCCAAGAATCTCAGAGAACTAGAAGCCTTTTGCAAGGAAGAATGTGAGAAAACCCCCCAAACAAGAATTGAAAGACTCTTAGCTGGCTACAAAAAGTGTTTGCAAGCTGTGATACTTGCCAAAGGGGGTGTTACTAAGTACTGCCATGCAGGTTGCCCAAACTTTTGCTTTGGGCCCTTTTCCTTTATTGTTATTTTGAAACTGTAAAAGATGGAAATAAAAAAAAAATTCTTAAAATATTAAAGAAATGTCCCATCTTTAACTTTATGCCTTTTGGAAATCAGTTCATCTTTTATTCGCTTAGCTATTCACAGTAACAGAAATTTTGACTGGGGGTGCCCGAAATTTTGCATGCCACTGTACATTATTGGAAGATATTCTATGAGACAAGTTAGAAGTTTTTCAATAGATGGGGTCTGATTATGATAGTCACCATGGCTTTGTATGTGGTAGGTTATGTTAAGCATTCTAGAGACTTTTGAGCTGCTTACCTGGAAAGTTGATGAAGGAAAGGCAGTGGACGTTGTCTATGTGGACTTTAGCGAGGCCTTTGACAGAGTCATCCATGGGAGGCTGGTCAAGAAGATTCCGTCACTTGGCATTCAGGTTAAGGTAGTAAATTCGATTCAACATTGGCTTCATGAGAGAAGCCAGAGTGGTAGTAGATGGTTTCCTTTCTGACAGGTAGTCTGTGACTAGTGCTGTGCCTCAGGGATTGGTGCTGGGTCCATTGTTGTTTGTCATCTATATCAATGATCTGGATGATACTGTGGTAAACTGGATCAGTAAATTGGCAGCTGACACCAAGATTGGAGGTATAGTGGACAGTGAGGAAGGCTATCAAAGCTTGCAGCGGGATCTTGACCAGATGGAAAAATAGACTGAAAATTGACAAATGGAATTTAACGCAAACAAGTGAATTGCATTTTGGGAGGATGAACTAGGGTAAAACTTGCACAGTGAATGGTAGGGCACTGAGCAGTGCATTAGAACAAAGGGATCTGGAATAAACTTCCATAATTATTTGGAGATGGCATCGCAGGAAGATGAGGTCATAAAGAGAGCCTGTGGTACATTGGTTTTCGTGAGTCAGAGTTTTGAGTGAGGAATTGGGATGTTGTGTTGAAATTGTGGAAGACTTTGAAGCCAAATTTTAGAGTATTGTGTGCAGATCTGGTCACCAACCTTCAGGAAAGATAATCAATAGGATTGAAAGAGATGGGGAAAATTTACAAGGATGTTGCTGGGACTTGAGAAGCTGAGTTACAGGGAAAGGTTGAATAGACTCGTACTTTTCTTTTCCCCTGGAACGCAGGCAAAGGAGGGAAGATTTGATAGAGACATACAAAATTCTGAGGAGTTTGGATAAGGATAATGCAAGCAGGCTTTTTTCACTGAGGTTGGATGAGATTAGAACTAGAGGTCGCAGGTTAAGGGTGAAAGGTGAAATATTTATCTGAATATCACCTGAGGTGGGATCATCTTCATTAGAAGGTGGTTCAAATGTGAAATGCGCTGCCAGTGGAAGTGTTCGATGTGGGTTCAATTGCAACATTTAAAAGAGATTTGGATAATTACATGGATGGGAGAGGTGTGGAGCGCTATGGTTCAGGTGTGGGTTGATGGGGCTAGGCAGAATAACAGTTTAGCCCCGACTAGATGTACCAAAGGGACTGTTTTTTGTGCTGTGGTGCTCTATGGCTCTGACTCTAAACTTGTTTGGGTGTAATTTATTTCTTTAAAAAATGCAGAATTTTGCCTTCTATTTGACTGACAACTGTTGTTATGATTTGAGCCTGAGAATTGAAATGTAATTTTGAAAACGTGCAGTTATCTGAATGTTCTTTCAGCAGAGGTTTTTAATTCCATATTGGATTGTTGTTTTAAACTAAATACAAAATATTTTTAGGATGTTGATGACTTCTTCGAGCATGAAAAAACCTTTCTTCTAGAATATAATAACAGAATAAAGGACGCAGCTGTCAAAGCTGACAAATTGACAAAGTCACACAAAAGTAAGTAGCATTTTTATGTGATCCATTGAAATGTGAGGAGATGCTGAAGAAATATACTGAATATTTAAAGTTTAGATTTTTGTTCATTTTCATTTCTTTGAATCCCTTCACTGCAGTTTAGTTATTTCTGTGGGGCAAGTAATTAGTGGAAAGATGTAAGCATGGACTACCACAAAATTCATGCTTGTTTATGCATAATTGGTTAGAGATAACGTAACCTCCAATTTGTAGGGACAGATCACACTGCCCTCTGTTTTTCGGTTCCCAGTGTCTTGTTCTTTCTGCTGCAGCTTTTCTGCAAGGTGAAGTAATCCATGTGCAGCGACTTGGCCAAGGATGGCAGAAGCTAAGGGCTTGCCTGTGGAATGTTTTATGACAACTTACGCTGTCTTATCAATTGTTAATAATTACATTTTTAATACCCCAAATGCCTTGGCTTTTTAGTCGAGTGAATGGGGCTTTACTAGATGTGCCATTTCTAGCTGGTATGCGGAGGAGTCAAATGGGAATCATTTCAGCTCATTAAGTTACAGAATGCATCCAGACTTGGCCTCAAGCACATTCTTTATTTCCAGGCTGTAAAATGCAGATACTGTAGTCTGCATTTAGCAGGTAGCTGGTGATTTACTGGAAAAACTTCTGATTGGCTATTGATTTAACTTGGAATGATAGTCTGCAACCAGTCAATATAAAACTAGCAACATTGTTGAATTAGTCAAAGAGAATATTTATGGTACTGGTTATTAGCCTCACGAATCTGAAATTCAATCCACTATTGGGGATGAGGCAGAGTTTATTGTAATTTTCTATGAAGGGTGTAAAAGATTGGGAAAGGGAATAGATTTGGATTGGTTTCAGGCATATGTGGTTTTGAAATTGTGCACCAAAACAGACTAAATGAGGAGTTTATGAAAACTAAATTTTCTGATCAGTTCATGAGAAATTTATCTTACTGTAGCACTGTACATGATTTTTCTTTCCAGATGTGGCAGATGACAACAGTAGAATTAGTTCAATATTGTACTCTTTAGGAACTCAAGACTCAACAGATCTATGCAAGTAAGATTTTTAAGATACTTTAATTTGTCCAAATACATTTTCACTTGAATTGTGAATTGGCATTTTCTGGATGGAACATTAAATCATCTAATCAGAGCATGTCTTGTTTGAATAGTTGAGACAATAGATAATATTGCTATAATTTTCTTCGGTTTTATTGACAAGAGTGAGGGAAAAATGTTAAGAATTGCAGTAGTTTTGTACATATACCTGGAAGTCCACTTTAATGATAGTAAGATTTCTAATGTCCTCCACGACAAAATATGTTAACTTGAGTAAAGTGCAGCCATTTATATTGATCCATGGTAATCATTCCAGAAAGGGTGAGTAGTTTTGGAGGAAATGGAAGGAATGGGGTTAGAGGATCGTATTAAAATAAACACAACATTTAAAATTGCAGATGTGTAGTGAGCATTTAAAAGGAACTTCTGTAAGACTAGTTGACTATATCCTTAATATCCTTTAGTCCTTTCTGCATTGATTCAGTAATATCTGCCAGACTTGCATGTTGTTCTGTTTGGTACATTTTTGGGGTTTCATGGGTATTGGCGTCAATTTCATGATTTATTGGCTGTTCACCACCTTGATTTGCTGCAGTCCTCCTTGAGTGTGGATTTCTCAAATCCAGTAACAGAGGATATTGATACGTCTATTTCCAAGTCAAAACAATGTATGTTATGAGGAGGAATTTGGAACTAATGGTCTTCCTTTCTGTCTCTTGCCATCATCCTTGGTGGTAGAAGTTGCGAGCTCAGGAGACTTTGGAGTAGTCCTGTTAATCCCTACTTTATTTCGGGTGCAATCTTGGTTGTTTGGGTTGCAGGTGGATTTTGCAGCACCAGAGATCTTGCGCTTGCTGTGATTGGTGGCAAATGCTGAGCAAAGAGCAGGGGTGAATTCATTGAAGACTAGGAGCTGGGCCGTATCCAATAGAGTGGATGTATTGAGGACCTCCTTAACAATAGCACTGACCTTGACATAACTGGCCGTAGTTCTGTCTCACAGCAGTCTATTCAGCCAGCCTTGTTACCATTTCGGAGCAAAAAGAAGTCAAGAAGCCTATGTCCCAAGGCCTCTGGACTATGTAATACCTCCACTTCGAAACTTGAAACTCACCGGTGAAGTTCTTAAATCACCAATCCACAACCTTATCTGGGAAGGGGAGGATATTCTGGTGGACATTAGGGATGCTGTAATCATGACCATCTTAAAGACTGGAAACAACTCTGACATTGGTCAACCACCAGGGACTTGTTGTCTGCCAAAGGGAAAGCTACCACAGGGCTGCTGCTTGACTTGTTTAATTTTTCCCAAAACTATTCTCAATTTTTTTTCTTGCTGTAATGTTGCATCTCATCTTTATTAAATTTTGCATGTAAAAGAAGGTAATCATCAGAATAATAGGAAGCTGTTCATCTTATAACAGATTTTTACCAGACCATTTTATCCAGTCTCCAGCAGCTGAGCTACATTGTCATTTGTGCAGTTCAGAGGCCAAGCTTCAAGCCATTGTTAACAACTTCCTGAAACATTTGAGACACTGGGCTTTGCATTCAGCATCTGAAAGACAGGTCCTCTCTCAATCTTCTGCTATAACACACAGTCCTCTGATAACAATTCAAAGCACAATCCTGGAGAAAAATTGGATAACTTCTTATTTCTCTGGAGCCAACTCTTGGGTAAAGGCAGACGTCAACGACCTTCACCACCACTTTTGGTGAGACAGCACAAACTTTTTGTTAATGTTTGTTTTTCAAAAACCAAGCAGCTATGATCTTGACACTTTATATGCTTCTGATGCCTGGACTACCTTCAGCAGGCACCTCAGGACAATGGAAAGTGCTTGTGTCTGCATAAATCATCAATATACTGGAAGGATAAGCAAATCAGCAGTAGGGTCCTTTCCCAGGCCAACCTCAGATGCTCCGTTCTGAGTTTTGTTCAAGGAAGACTCAAACTGGACAGAGGAAGATTTACGGATGTGCTTGGTGTCGTAGAGAAATATAAGATTTGAACAGGTTCCTGGGAATCTGACCCATGGTCACTCAAAAAAGAAATGGTTTTAGGTCACGATACTTTGGGAGCACACAGAAGTTTTGCATAAGCAGCAATTTTGCACATCACAAACTACCCACTTGCCTGCTTTCGCCACTTTCCTCACCAGTGGAAGAGTCTGTAGTTTCTACTTTGGCCTACTTTGATGCCTCAGAACCCATAAAGCTGGAGTTGCAGTAATTCATCTTTGAGCCCAAGGGGCTGCTTGCCTAAATGTAGGTACATTTTGTCAAGTGATACATGCTGCAGATCAGGGCCCCAGCTGGCAGAGGAAATGAGTGTTTCTGGTATTGAAAGGGCTACTAGTGACATGCTGTTCTGGACACTGTTGTACCAGACTGGTATCACACTTGCACTCATTCATATGAGTGCTTAGTATTTCATCATGTTCCTGACCTGTGCTTCGTAAGTTCTGGAAAGGATTTGGGGTGTCAGTTGCTGCAGGATACTGTTCTTGCTCAACAGTGTTTATGTGGCTGATCCGTTTTGGCTAATAGTGAATTAACTCATCTTGCATAAAGAGGCAAAAAAGATCATCCTCCATTGCATTCAAGAAGAATTTCAGGTGTTCATATTGTCTGCAAAGGGTGGAAAAGATTGGGAGAACCTCAGAAGTCAACAACGGAGGATTAAAGCTTCAGTAAAGAAAGGTAAAGCAGAATTTGACAACAAGCTCCTGAGAAACCCAATGTAACTACGCCCACAGGAGGTGAGAGGAATTGCTGAAGAATAGAGAAGTGACGTAAATTAAACATTGTTTGAAATGTACTAGCACAGGTAGAAAATCGTGTGATGAACAAAAACAATTTATAAATGGGTAGTTTTGAGATTGGCAGGGAGTGACTAGTATTCACTTGCTTATAACTACTGATGAAACCCAAAGCCAGACAATAGAACAAGCTGGAATTCAAAATAACCCTTTATTCAGTAAACTACACTAGTCTCAAAACTCAACTGAAACTTGCACAGCCAGTTAAATGGTTTGTCCCAGAACAATTCAGTCCTTGATTGGGACATCAACCAATTAGTGCAAGTCAGCGAACTTACTGAGCCGTCAGGAGCCCATGGCCGCAACTGGTTGACGTGGCGACGCCAGCGATGTTTTGTAAAACACTTTCCCCATTCATTTGGCAACCTGACCTGGTACCCAGGGGTCTTGCCCATTATGATACCGTCTGGCCCACACTGCAGCCCCAGGCCTGAATGATTTCACCGTTGACCAAGGATGATGTGGCTGTCTCAGATGTTGGGCGCTGTGGCAGCATCACATCCAACATTGCACAGTTTTATTCCGAAAAGTGCTTCAGCTGGGGACTTTCCCTCAATGTCGTGTACTTCAATATGTCAGCGGGGATGTGTTTAGAGCCTTGGATGTTGCTCCTTGCCCTCTTGATTTCCAAAACAACCATTTGAAGGTATTTACAACTCTCTCTGCTTGGCTGTAGGACTGTGGATGATATGGGGGTGAGCAGATGTGGATAATTCCACTGTTCTGGCAGAATGCAGCAAACTACTGTGAACTGAATTGTGTGCTGTTGTCAGAAACGAGTGCTTATGGAATTCCAAAGTGACTGAAGATCTGCAGCAGCTGTTGAAAGGTAGACTCCGTTGTTGTGGACTTCATGGGCAATACTTCTGGCCATTTGGAATAAGTGTCAACTAGGACACTGGTTTATTGGACACTGTTGATTGGGCCAGCAAAGTCAATATGTACTCAACTCTTAAGGTCCAGTAGCCTGAGGCTATGGTTGTGGATCAGCTCTCCTTGGATTCTTTGCTGCCATAGAGCACTGTTTGCACGTGGATGTGATATCTTCATTTGTATCTGGCCTGTACACAAAAGTTTCCTGCCAGGGTTTTCATTCGTCTACAGTTGAGAGCGATGTATGATGTCAATAGAAGAGTTCGACTTCTTCCTGAACATTAACTGGGCATCCATCAATGAGGTCACTGGAGGTGCACTGAGGAGGATCTGTAGCTGTTTCTGCTCTGATCTTGACCATGACTGGAAGACCTTCAGCAGCATACAGTACAACCTGGTGGGCTCACAATTAATTGAAGTTGTAGTCACAACTGCATCTTCATTATGTGGTTCATAAGTCTGGACAGGACATCTGCCAGACCAAGTTTCTGGATTGTTTATTCGATTTCAAAATCATAGGCTAATAACATTGTTGCCCACCTTTGTAGACAGTTAGCTAAATACATTGGGATGTCATTTTTAGACGTGAAGATGGACAGTGGTGGTCTGTGATCAGTAAGAAGAGTTGAACATCAGCCATAAAGCATCTTGTGAAATTTCTTCACAGCAAAGATGAATCCCAAGGCTTCTTTCTCAATTTGTCTGGAGTTCCTTTCTGCTGCAACCATCAGGGACAATGTGGGAGAGATCAGCTCCAACTTTTATTGTTGGACACATTTATTGTGTCGATGACTGGCAGTTGTTGAAATGAATCGAGAAGGTCGGATGACAGGATATTCTTCACAAAAGCTTCTAGGCATTGTTTGGACCATTTCCATGTGGCACCATTGTTGAGTAAGGTATTCAGTGGTTCCCTCAGCTTATGCATTGCTAGGAGAAATGCTGAATAATGACTGATCATGCCAAAAAATTATCATAAAGTGCTGACATCTGATGATGGAGGCATCTTTAAAATAGCAGTGATACTTTTGGGATTTGCACGATGACCGTGCTATATATGATATTTGAAAGAAGACATCATGAAGCTGCATTTTTCTGGCCCGAAGTCGTAATCCAAAGTCTTGTAGTTTGTTCAAAACTTGGTCCCGGCATTGGCATAGTTCTGTCTATTTTGTGCCCATCACAGTGATCTCTTTGAGCTAAGCAGCAGCACCATCAATGCCACTCGGCATGATATCCATAAACTGCTGGAAAATTGAAGGAGATGCCTTTACCCCGAAAGGCAGATGGAGGAAGGAAAACAACCCCTTGTGTGTTATAATCATGGAAGCTTCTGTGAATTTTCCACCACTTCTACCAGGCTTCAGTCCATCTTTGCAAATTAGCAACCACTGTTTAATTTGTGAAAAGATCTGGTACAAGTAATGGGTACTATTGTGTCCCCCAGAGCTGCACTGAGACCAGCTGGGAAGTCTGCGCACAACCTCATTGTACCGTGGCTTTCCTGATAACAACAATAGAAGCTGTCAACTTCAGTGGTTGCCAGCTTTGATCACACCAGCTTGTTATAGGTGATCTAGCTCTTGGTCCATGATTGGTAAGGCTGCATATGGTGCTGGACTTTTGGGACAGAAGATTGGTTTTGTGTCTGGGTGAAGATGGAGTTCTATTTGCAGTTTGGTACTGCAACCTAAATCTTTTTGAAACACTGCTGCATAGCATTGTTGTTGTATGGCCTCGTATATTGATGGTGGTATGGTGCTGACTGACATGATTTGAACGGTCAGTGTCTTCAGACGTCATCCCTCTGGACCTCATCCAGAGGGATGCTCCAGAGATTAAGCTTGTCCACCCAGTCTATTCCAAGGACATTAAGATCCGGTTAGCCTGTTGGGTAACATACCATTAACTTGGTTACCGTTCAACTTCACCATGCAGTGCAGTTCACTTGTTATCTGGAGGGTTCCGCTCAATGCACTGCAGGTGGAGTGATAAGTTGACTTGACTGGTGGGGACCAAAGTTCCCACCACATGAGTTTGGAGATGATTGTGATGTCTGGCATAGTGTTGAGTTGTAGCTTGACCAACTGATTGTTGATAAATATATTGATGTACCATCTCCTGGGGGTGAAGTCCACTTTGAACATTACCATTAAATTCCTTGTGGATTTTTTTTAAAAAGCATCTTTGCCCTTGTGTTCCATTGGCCTTAAACATTGCAAAGAATGGCAAAAGCCTTCTTTGTGACTACAGTGATCATACTTGCTGCAAATGTTGTTCTTCTACTGGCAGTTTCTGCTATAAATTTCACACACTAGTTTCAACAAGCTGTGTTTGGCTGCTTGGAGACCTACTGAGTGATAATGTCTGGGCCATTGGACACTGCATTAACCTTGGTCTGTTCAGTCAGGTTGGAATTGTGTTTCAGGTTGATCAAACACTGACAGCTTGTAGAGTCACATCAGGGTCTTGCTCTAGTCTGGCCAGGAATCATTTGTGAATATCTATATTACCAGGTGCCTGAAGTCCACAAATAAAAATCAGACGTTTGAACTGTGATTTTAGTTATGTTACCCAGCTTGAACTTTTCACATTCACAGTTGACAATACTGGCATATGTGATAGTTATTTGTGCTTTTTTTTAAAAACAAGTTTTAGGCAATAGTAGCAAACACTGGAGAGAGATGACTGTTTTCCAAAAACTCTTGTTGGCTTTGGACAGTTTAATCAAATGATAGGTACCATGGGTTCTTAAGCAGAATAAAATTGAAATAGTGTTCATATTCAGCAGTACTTAATTTTTGGAGCAAAGTGCATGTGTTCCAGGAGTAGTCCTTACTGGCAAACTCGTAAATACATCTTCATAGTGCTTGAACCATGATCAAACATAACCCAAAGCAGCAACAAACTGGAAATGGATGCAACAACTGACCCACATGAGTTCTCTTCAGTGTTTGACTCACTGATAACCTGCTAGTTAACGTTTCGATTAACTTCAGCTGTGCCACTTCAATTTGAGCTTGCTGCTGTTGTAGAATTGTGCACAAGTCTTCTGCTGAAATTGCTATGTTGCTATAATACAGTACCTCTTTGCTAATTTGTGTTCACTTGCCTATAACTACTGATGAGACACGAAGCCAGATAATAGAACACTCTGGAATTTGAACTAACCCTTTATTCGGTAAAAGTAAACCAGTCTCAACACTCTATTCAAACTCGTACTCTCCAGTGCGACTATTTAAATCTGTCTGTATCTTGTTTTACGGCGGTTGGCATCCAGCTTAATGGTGCATTACCGCCACCCTCTGCTCCAGAATGTGCACTAGACATACATTCTAAATCCCTTCACCCAATCGCGCACGCGTGCATACACAGACATACAGACACCTACACTTCACCCTCCCATCTTTGACCATCCTAGTATCCTATTCCTGTTTATTCGTCATATTCTATTAAAAAAAAACCCCTGTACCCCTTAAAAACGCTAAAAATACCCGGACTTGTGCTGTCTCACCCATGCCCAGCAACCCTTTTAATGTGAGTTCCTGCATCCCCAACTCCCTTAATTTATTTCTCATCATCTCTCTCTGTATCCCATACTTCCTGCAACTCAGAACTACATGTTCTACTGACTCCTCTTCCTGACATTCCTCACACAATCCTGTCTGGTGTTTCCTTATCATTTTCAATGTTTTGTTTAATGCACAATGCCCCAGCCTTAACCTAGTCCACACAATTTCCTCTCTTCTGTTTCCATTACCTACCCTAGTAACTGCAACACTCTTTTGTATTTGATATAAGTGCCTCCCTTTCCTCTCCCTGTCCCATCTTTCTTGCCACATTCGGTTGACTTTTTCCCAGATTACACACTTAACCTCTACTTTACTGATACTAATATGCATTTCCATATTTTCTTTCTTTAACACCCTCTTTGCCAATTCATCCACCCTCTCATTCCCCTTCACCCCTACATGTGCTGGAACCCATAGAAATTTTACCTGACCTCCCTGATTTGCAATTCTTGTAACTAACTGAAGGACTTCATAAAGTACATCTTGCCGACTGTTTGTGTGAAAAGACCTTAAACTTGCTAGAACTGAGGATGAATCTGAACATATCAATGCTTTGGCTTGTCTGGCTTTCTGCACCCATTGCAACGCAACCAACACCGCCAGCATCTCCACTGTAAACACTCCTAACTTATTGAATGTTCTTCTGCTGATTCCAATTTCTTTTGCTGGTATTACCACCCCAAACCCTGTCACTCCTGTTTCAGGTTCCTTCGCACCATCTGTATAAATGTGAGTATAATCACTATACTTTTCCATCACATGACAGTTAAATGCATTTACCAAATCTGTTTTATATCTTTCTTTCCTTTTTACCTCTAACAAATGCCAGTCTATGTCAGGCCATACAAGCTTCCATGGAGCTACAACCGGATAAACTACTGAAGGACTTATCCTCAGATCAAACACTCCACATTCTTTCGCGATATCATTCCCTACCCGACTAAAGGTATTCCTCTGAAACCTCCCATTTTCCCAGCACTCCTGCAACACTCCTTTAGCAGGGTGAGAATCATTGTGCCCCTGCAAGTTAGCCCAGTAGTTTGCCAGCAGTTGCATCCTTCTTAGTTCCAAAGGCATTATTCCCATTTCTACCTGTAGTGCTGACACTGGTGACGTTTTAAAAGCCCCACTGCACACTCTCAAGGCTTGAGCCTGAATCACATCCAGTTTCCTTATAAGAGACCTAGCTGCTGATCCATATACTATATTTCCATAATCCAATACAGATCTTACTAAAGCCACATACATTCTCTTCAAAGCTGAATAACTTGCTCCCCATTCCCTACCTGTCAAACATCTCATCACATTTATTACTTTTTTACATTTCTCCTCAACTTTCCTGATATGGTCTGCCCATGTTAATCGTGAATCAAATATAACTCCCAGAAATTTAAATGATGCAACCCTTTCTAATTCAACCCCATACATCCTTAACTTCTTCCCTACCTCAACCCTTTTCCTGGTAAAAAAAAAAATACAGTTTGGGTTTTATCTACTGAAAATCTACATCCCCAATCATAACCCCACTCCACCACTTCATCAATTGCTTCTTGTAGTTTCCTGATTATATAGTCCATGTTCCTGCCTCTTTTCCACAAGGCCCCATCATCCGCAAACAGTGACCTATCTATATCCACTTGTACCTTTGTGAAGACATCATTGATCATAATGATGAAAAGTAACGGGCTAATCACACTACCTTGAGGTGTGCCATTTTCCACTATGTACTGTTTTAATAATTCTGATCCAATCCGAACTTGAATTTTTCTACCAAACAAAAAATCTTTAATCCAATTAAAAACTCTCCCACCAACCCCCATCTTGTGCAGTTTAATTAATAATCCTTCCTTCCACATCATATCATAGGCTTTTTCAGTGTCAAAGAACACTGCCACTACTGACTCTCTATTTGCCTCGGCCTTCCTTATTTCAGTCTCTAACATAATCACTGAGTCCATGGAATTCCTTCCCTTTCTAAAACCACTCTGATAACTTGCCAGCATTCCCCTTTTCTCAAGCTCATATGATAACCTTTCTGTTATCATCCTTTCCATTATCTTACATATACTTGATGTTAATGCAATTGGTCTGTAGCTAGTGGGTTTTGACAGATCCTTGCCAGACTTCCTTATTGGAATTACTACTACTTCTTTCCATGCACTTGGTAATCTTCCCTCCTCCCATACTCTGTTATAAAAATGCAGCAACTTCAAGAGCGCTCCTTCTCCTAGATTTTTTAGCATCACAGAGCATATCAGATCTTTCCTGGGGAGGTTGGTCTCGATCTCTTTATTGGTCTCACCATTTGTGCTAATGTAAATGGATCATCAATTATATCATCTGTTCCTTCCCTCCTGCCAACACCTGGGTGTTGACTCATTATTCTTTCCCTTCTTCTTCTCCCTTCTTCAGACAAATTTTCTGAACTGTGTATCAGTACAAATGACTTGGCCATGACCTCAGCCTTATCCCTACTGGAGACTGCAGTTTCCTCCTCAGATATCATTACTGAATATTCCCATTCCCTTCTATCTCCTCCCATCCTCTTAATCATTCCCCATATCTCTCCCACAGGTGTTGTTCTTCCTACCTTGTCGCAAAAACTCCTCCAACTTGCCCTTTTAGCTTGACGTATAGTTCTTCTCACCACTGCCTGTGCTTTCTTATATTGAACCAAATGCTGCATATTATGGGTTCTTTTAACTAGCCTGAATGCTCTATTTCTGTTTTTTACAGCCTGACAACATTCCTCTGTCCACCATGGTACCAGTTTTCTATTCATCCTATTTTTACTCCTAGGTATAGATTCTTCTGCTGCCATGATAATTGCTGAAGTCACCTGACTGTTTAATTCATCTACATTTCCAGAAATATCAATCTTTGTCAAGCCTTCTTCACTCAACTTCTGGAACTTACCCCAATCAGCTTTTTCAAACACCCACTTTGGGGTTCCGCCACCTGGTCTTACTTCAACTCTTTCACCCACTGAACACAAAACTGGGTAGTGATCACTGCCTACTGTTGAAGCAGTCCAAACTCCCCAGTTACTAATGCCAGCCAAGGTATTAGACACTAACGTAATATCTAACACTGACTCAGTTCCTGCTGTTATGTCTATCCTTGTGCCTCTACCATCATTCATACACACCAAATCCCTTTCTTCAATTACCTTTCCATTTGGATCTGTAATCTGATACCCCCATATTGTGCTATGAGCATTGAAATCTGCACACCACACTACTTTGTCTGTTTTGTCCTTGTATCTTTAATAGGCTGTCCAATTCCAACCTTTTACATGGATTGTAGTAGTTAATTATAACCACTCCCTCCCTTCTCTCCCACACTTCCACCACTATGTATTCCTGATTATCTTTTTCCAGCACCCTATATGGTACACCTTACTTGATTAACATAACACAACCCCCTCCTCCCCCTAGATTTCTATCTTTCCTTATCATTGTATACCCATATACCACAAAGTCTAAAGTTGGTTTCAACCAAGTTTCCTGAATACACACTACATCCGGTTTTACAACCATTTCTTTAATAAAGTGCTTGAGTTCCTGGCTATTGGCCAGTAAGCTCCTTGCATTCCATTGTAAAAGAATCACCATAATTAGTATTAACCAACACATGACACTTCCTGGCTTGACTGATTACTGAGGTTCTCCCTCACTTCCTCCCATGTCAGTCCTACTAACCCTAAATGGTTTACTGCTGCTTTTACCACCAGCTGAATTTTGTCACTTTTTGACTTTACCTCAGCTGTACTATTAATCACTCCTGCAATGAATGTTACTAGAGCCTTTTTGTCTACATAAATCCTGTCATTTGTTCTTTGTTGCATCTCTCATATCCGTATTGCTCCCTGTTCACTAGGAGCATTATTCTGTTCTCTTGACATTCTTACAGCTTCTGCACAAGTGATCTTTCTTTTCATTCTTATTTCTTGAATTTTAGTCTCTCGTCTGACAACCTCACACCCACTATATGCAACATTATGAGCTCCTCCACAATTGCAGCATTTTGGTTGAACTCCTGTTCCGCACTTTCCATATTCATGATCACCCCCACATCTAGCACATCTCTGCCTTTTACAGATTTTAGCCACGTGTCCAAACCTTTGACAATTATAGCACCTCAGTGGTTTTGGCACATACACCCTTACTGGGTAACTCATGAAACCCAGGAACACCTTCCTTGGCACTCTTTCTTCTTCAAATTCAATCAATACTGATTCACTTTCCTTTTTCACTCCCTCCTTTGTTGTTTTCAGTCTTTGAACATTCATTACTTTCCCTCCTTTGATATTCCTCTTTATCTCCTCCATATTTATACTCATTGGTTTCCCGTGATCACTCCTTTACAACCACTGTTTTGTGCTCCCACCCTCCCAGTGTATTCCACCTTGCATTTTCCTATCTCTTTTAGCTTGAGTGCTTTCTCAAGTTGTTCCCCATTCACACATCTTACCAATAAATTGCCATCATTAAGGACTTTTGCAAATACTATTTCCTCTATCTTATTTGTCAGAGTTGTTGTTAGCACAAATGGGTTAATTTTCTTCATATGTCCCTGAGCCTTCTCATTAAACCTAATTACGACAACACCTCCTCTCTGAGCTTGTTCATCTTCCTCACTTTCAGAGCCTTCTCCACTATCATTTCTTATTCTTTTATTCCCTTTGTCTTGGTTTTTATTCATTCAACCCCTCACTACCTCCTCATTCCCTTTATTTCTCCCTTCACAATAATCCACCTCTCCCCAGCTGCCTCTCTCTGGTCCCAAGTCTCTATCCCTCTCCTTCTCCACTTTCTTTCCCTCAACCCCACCTCTTATCTTGTCTGCCATTACCGGATCCACACAACCCCCTCCCAGCAATTTCCGTTCCCTCCCCACTCTCTTTCCCTCAACAGGTTCCAAACCACATTCATGCATCAAGCAAAACACAGCCAGCTTCCAGTCCAGCAACCTTCAGCTCCTATTCACTGCCCACACACTTGGGGCTCCACAGCGACTATTTAAATGACTTGCCCCAGAGCAGTTGAGTCCTTGATTGGGGCAATGACCAGTGAAAGTCAGCCTGGGATTGGTTTCAGCTGACCACTAGGTGCTGATTGTTTTGGCTTGCTGTGATAACTAGTGGGGTACTTGCAGAGATCAATCCTTGGTTCCCAGCTGTTTAGTGCTTCTTATCAGGGATTTGGATGAGGGAACCAAATGTAATATTTCTGAATTTGCAGCAACTCAAATTGCTGTGAGGACCAGGGGTCAGTTTGTGGACAGAGAACAAGACATTTATAAATGAGTTGAGAAAGTTCTTCATGGAGTTTAATGAATTTGTGGAATTCTGTATTAAAGACTAAGGTCAAGTTTTTGAATATATTTGAGGAGACTGTACGAATTGATCTAAGGAAAGGCATTAAAGTATATGGGAGAGAGGCAACTTCATTGTGAGACAGAATCACTTGTGATTATAGTGGAGCAGGCTAGAAGGCCCAAATGGCCTGATCCGTATCTTATCTTTCTATGTTCCTGGAAAGAGTAGAGAATTACAGGTTTAGAATGAATGACGGGCTTAAAGTAGGATTACTGATATCGATGGAAATGAAAAGTGATAAATAACTGTGTCCAAAGGTTTGAATGAGGTACAAATGGAGATGGATGCAATGGTTGATATCTGTAGTTTGGGAATTAGTGTTTAAGAAAGGGAGCTATAATCCAGGAGCTATAAATATTAATAATGGGGCAAATCCCAAAGTGTATTAATGTTAAGGATCAGTTGAAATTATTAAGATTGTATTTGGCAGAAAAGTTGAATATGAATCATTGGATGCAAAAGAAAATACTAGAAATCTGAAACAAAATTGGAAAAAAACTGCTGGAAAAAGTGCCACAAGAGGTTATTAAAGAAAATTAGAACACAATATTAGTGGTAATATTACTGGCAATGATCGGTTAACAGACAAAAAAAAGAGTAAGAATAAACAGGTTATTTTTGGGTTGTGATAATGAGAAGAGTGAGATGTAGTGTTTTCCCTCGTTCCTATTCTTGCCACATGTTAAGTCAAGCGATATCTGGTATTCAACAGCAGTGTTTTTTCTTAAACCAGCTGCTATCTTGCTAATCGCAATAACATTTCTCTAGGACAGCATATCTGAAAGCGATACTAAGACAGAAACCTGTGCGTGAGCACAAAAAATGCATGAAAATATGAGCAGGAGTAGGCCACTTGGTCCTTCAAACCTGCTTCACTATTCAATACCATCATGGCTGATCTATGCTGTCCTGAACTCCCCTCCTGAGGTGCCTTAAATACACCTAATGATTGCACCTATATACATCTAATAATCAGTGAAGAAAATTCTTAGATGGTAGTGAATCATACCTTAGTTTTAAATGACAGGCCTCTCATTTTGTATCAGTGTCCACTTGTTCTTGACTCTCCCACTAGTGAAAACAACTTAACTTCTACTGTGTCAAACCTCCTTAGGATCTTGTATGTTTGAATAAGGTTATCCCTCATTCCTTGAAATTTCAGGGAATACCGATCCAGGAAGTTTACATACTTGTACACATTTCAAAATGTAAAAGAAAAACACTTGAAAATCTCCAATTTGAAATGCTTGAAGTGTTTGCAATCTAGTAAATGATTATTTTTGGTGTAATATAGTTTATGTGCAGTGATTATTGTTTATGGAGCTATTAAAGCTAAATTTTTCAGTAGTTTACACTGGGAAGAACTTATACACACTTATTTCCTACTGGCTTATTTATTTAAAGATGTTTATTTCTTTTCAGATGTGCTTTGTGCAAGTTTTCTTTTGAATAAGTTGGTTGAAAATGTAGAATTATTTATAGAATTAATGCTCTAAAAAGATATGGAATAAAAATATATTTGTATGAATTTGGGAAAAAATTAACAATATTTTTTGTAATCTCATTTCCTGGTGCATGTGCAAATGATGTGGAGTTGCCTATATTACTTCTCACTTTATATCATGATGAATACCGATTACTACCTTGTATAGATACATGCCTCCTCCAGGTTACAGCAGGGACCCGAACCTGTGAACTATTTGTAACCTGAACAGTTTGCAAACAGGAATGTGGTGCCTATCAAGTTTTCCTGCAGCAGCTGACAAATAGTCATGGTCATAGTCATACATTATTGATCCGGGGGGAAATTGGTTTTCGTTACAGTTGCACCATAAATAATTAAATAGTAAAACCATAATTTACATATTACTATTTAACTATTTATGCCAGGAAATAAGTCCAGGACCAGCCTATTGGCTCAGGGTGTCTGACCCTCTAAGGGAGGAGTTGTAAAGTTTGATGGCCACAGGCAGGAATGACTTCCTATGACGCTCTGTGTTGCATCTCGGTAGAATGAGTCTCTGGCTGAATGTACTCCTGTGCCCAACCAGTACATTATGTAGTGGATGGGAGACTTTGTCCAAGATGGCATGCAACTTGGACAGCATCCTCTTTTCAGACACCACCGTCAGAGAGTCCAGTTCCATCCCCACAACCTCACTGGCCTTATGAATGAGTTTGTTGATTCTGTTGGTGTCTGCTACCCTCAGCCTGCTGCCCCAGCACACAACAGTAAACATGATAGCACTGGCCACCACAGACTCGTAGAACATCCTCAGCATCGTCCAGCAGATGTTAAAGGACCTCAGTCTCCTCAGGAAATAGAGACGGCTCTGACCCTTCTTGTAGACAGTCTCAGTGTTCTTTGACCAGTCCAGTTTATTTTCAGTTCATATCCCCAGGTATTTGTAATCCTCCACCATGTCCACACTGACCCCCTGGATGGAAACAGGGGTCACTGGTACCTTAGCTCTCCTCAGGTCTACCACCAGCTCCTTAGTCTTTTTCACATTAAGCTGCAGATAATTCTGCTCACACCACGTGACAAAGTTTCCTACCGTAGCCCTGTACTCAGCCTCATCTCCCTTGCTGATGCATCCAACTATGGCAGAGTCATCAGAAAACTTCTGAAGATGACAAGACTCTGTGCAGTAGTTGAAGTCCGAGGTGTAAATGGTGAAGAGAAAGGGAGACAAGACAGTCCCCTGTGGAGCCCCAGTGCTGCACATCCATACCATCAGTCTGCCAAACAATCATTGTATGTATATGGGCTGTACATATGTTGGGTATTAGTAGTCTGGAGAACATCTGTAGTGTTAATTTGCCTTGCTGAGATTTCTTAACCATTTAATAATTCTCATGAAATTATATCTGTCACTCAAGTCTCTTTCACTTAACTTTTTTTCTCACAATTAGCCTGCTAATTATGAATTTTGGTTTTCTTGTGGCCTTTTGCACTACCTGGGTTAAACAGTATGATGTACTACAGCTCAATCAATCTTTAATGCAATAATGTTAACTAATTTTTTTGTATATGCATGCAATTGTTTCAAATAAATCCTAAAATGTAATGTTCGAACCATGATATCATTTTGAAATAAACACTGGAGCAAAGTAACTAAAAGAAGTAGCTATTATCTCATTAGAGAGCTCTTTATTAGAAATCCTGTTGGGATTGTCCTGACATTTGCAAGGTAGCTGTTAAAAGTATCAACAGGTTTTTCTCTGTTATACAGTACTGTGCAAAAGTCTCAGTATATTGCTGAGGTGCTTAAGATCTTTTGCACAGTACTGTAGTAATTTTGCGTATTGCACTGTAATACTGCCGCAAAAAAAGACACTTTTCATGTGTGATGATAAACCTGATTCCGATATGGGTCTGTATTGTGGACTGAGAATTGGAAGGGAGCAGGAACGGGGGAATCATGGTTGGGAAAAGGGAAAGGAAGTAGGGAGGAAGTGGGAAGCACCAGAGAGACTTTCTGTAATGACCAATAAACCAATTGTTTAGAATCAAATAACCTTGCCTGGTGTCTCGGCTGGGTGTGTCTACACTCATGCCACTCCCCAGCCCTTGTACTGCTCTGCCACCTGTCCCACACTGCTCACATGGCGTTCCACCCTTGCCATTTGCAACATCCTTTACTCACAGCAGATTTACAAGCTACCTTTCCGCTCCACATTGATAAATAGTATGTGCCTGAAACTTTTGCACAGTACTGTATGTAAGGGTTTTTGATGGACCAGTGCAGGTCCTCTGCCATTCAGACCATGGTTCTGAATGGCAGAGTTCAGTATATTTCAAGACAACAACACAAGGTATCTCTATCCTGACGTGATAAGTATGGACAAAATGACTGCAGTCTTCAATTGGTGAGGCTCGAGTGAATGTATTTTCAAGATTTATTATGGATATATTAGCACATTATTTCTGCAGAAAGCAGTTTCTTTTCGATAAGTCTAGGTCATGTTTAAAAGCAAACTAAATTCATTTTTCCTCTAAATAATTTCTTTGACTCCTCCTTCTTCCTTCAAACAAAAGTTGTAGCCCATGCGTCCCAGCTATACCTGCCTGTTTGTTGGCTACGTAGAACAATCGATGACTGCATTGGTGCTGCTTCCTGCACCCATGCTGAACTAGTTAATTTCATCCACTTTGCCTCCAACTTCCACCCTGCCCTTAAATTTACCTGGTCCATTTCTGACACCTCCCACCCCTTTCTCAATTGCTGACTCACTGTCTCTATCTCCAGAGATAGCTTATCCACCGTCTATTACAAACCCATGGATTCTCACAGCTACCTGGACTATACCTCTTCTCACCCTGTTACAGTCGACCTTTACTGATCCGACTACCTGTAATCCAGTTCCTTCGATAATTCGGCACTGATTTCAAATTTTCCGTGCAACCGTACCAATCTGCTGTGCATTGTTTTGGTTGCGCTAGATCTGTTCACGTGTTGGTTCGCTCTTGTAAGCACAGACAAGCGATTCCTGCTTGTTTTCCTGCATTTATTAATAATATTTGCATGAGGCATGGCTGCCTGGCACCCGCCCATCTCACCTGCCAACGGCAGGGGAGCTGGCGCGCTGGGCTGGTCTGCCTTCTCACCAGCCTGTTGGCAGTCACTTAATGCCCTCCAGCGTCGCCTGGCTGGCGCGCTGTTCTCTTCTGCCTACGATCTCAGATCAGATGTGGCAACCCGCTGAATTTCAGCATAGTACTAAGTGGAGGAAAAGAAACTAACGAGGATTCCCTCAGTAACTGCGAGTGAAGAGGGAAGAGCCCAGTGCCGAATCCCCGGCAGCCTAGCGGTCGTGTGAAATGTAGCGTATAGAAGACCTTCTTTCTCCTGCCTCTGCTCACCCAGACGTGCTGCCACCAACATCAACAGTTTTGGAAGAAACTGTTGTGCCAGTTTCAGCACCGGTGCCTGATGCTTCACTCATTTTTCAAGATGAAGATGTTGATGATCGTGACAACCCCACACTTGCAGACATGTAACTTTGCCTGAAGGTATATTAAACGTCTCACTTTAGAAGCGAAAGTGCTCAACTGTTCTGTATAAGTTAATTCGTGTACATTTACCTGTACCCTTTATTTTATCTGTACCTGTACAGTATATTACTTTTATTAAAATTTCACTTGCTACTCATTTAATATTTCTGTTTCATTATTATCTAACTTGTACTGAGGTATGATGAGATGGTTAGCTGTTGCTTAATGTGATCCTTCTGTAATTCGGCATTTTCACTAATCCGGCACTTCTCAGGTCCCAATGGTGCTGGATTGGTGAAGGTCGACCTGTACTTGTAAAAACACCATCCCCTTCTCTCAATTCCCTTGTCACATCTGCTCTCAGGATGAGGCTTTTCATTCCAGAATGAAGGAGATGTCCTCTTTTTTTTTTTTTTTCCCCACAGAAAGGGGCTTCCCTTCCTCCACCATTAACATTGCATTCAGCCACAACTCTTCCATTTCACACACGTAAACCCTTACCCCATCCTCCTGCCACCCTACTAGGGATAGGGTTCCTCTTGTCCTCCCCTACCACCTCACCAGCCTTCTCGTCCAGCACATAATTCTCTGAAACTTTTGCCATCTTCAGCAGGATCCCACAACCAAGGACATCTTCTCCACACCGCCCGCCCCCCCCCCCCCCCGGCTTTCCGCAGGGATGGCTCCACATGTGACTCCCTTGTCCATTCGTCCCTCCCCACTGATCTCCCTCCTGGCACTTATCCATGCTAGCGCAACAAGCGCTACACCTGCCCCTTTACCTCCTCCCTCTCCACCATTTAGGCCCTTAAATAGTCCTTTCAGTTGAGGTGACACCTCACCTTTGAGTCAGTTGAGGTCATATACCGGTGCTCCCAGTGGGGCCCCCTGTGTATCGCTGTGACCTGACATAGTTTGGGAGACTGCTTTACCAGGCACCTACAGGGGAAAAAGTCCGTCCAAAAAAGTGGGATCTCCCGGTGGCCATCCAATTTAATTTCTCTTCCCATTCCCATTCTGACATGTCTGTCCCTGCCTCCTCCACTATTGTTATGAGGCCACACTCAGGTTGGAGGAACAACACCATGTATTCTGTTTGACTAGCCTCCAACCGATGGCATGAACATCAATATCTTGAACTTCTGGTAATGCCCCCTACCCCCCTCCTTCACCATTTCCCATCCCCCTTTCCCCTCTCTCACCATATCTCCTTGCCGGCCTATCGCCTCCCTCTGGTGCCCCCCCCTCCCTTTCTTTCTTCCATGTCCTTCTGTCACTTTTACCAATTTGCTTTGCAGCTCTTTTACATCACCCCTCTCCCCTTCAGGTTTCACCCATCACCTTGTGTTTCTCTCTCCCCTCCCTCCCCCCCCCCACCTTTTAAATCTACTCCTCAGCGTTTTTTCTCCTGCCCAAAATGTTGGTTTCAGCCTAAAATGTTGACTGTACTCTTTTCCTGGATGCTGCCTGGCCTGCTGAGTTCCTCCAGCATTTTGTGTGTGTTGCTCAGATTTCCAGCATCTGCAGATTTTTTTCTTGTTTGTGTTTGAATTTGATGTGTTTTCTATTTTGAGTAGTCAGTTAGACTAAAATATATTAATATGAAACTTGTTGAATGCTGAAATGTTTTTTTTTTAATGGCTTGCACCCATTAGCTTTCAAACAGGATTTCACATTGCACTTTTGAGCTTGCAAGTATTTTTCTGACCACACAAGCAATGCTGAAATATCTCATAATAATCTTCTTAAACATCGGACATGGGACATAAATATTGCTTTTCCCCTATCAACCTTTGTTCTGTAGATGAGACAGACAAATGATCTATTAGATTTCATAACCTTTCTTTTGAGAACTATGTTACAATCATTTGTAATACAAGCATGAATGTTCAACACTCACATCAGGCTCTATGATTCTCAAGAATGCAGTAATTTCTCCTGAACTTGCTGCTCTCTTGTAAAAGCTATAGCTTCGCTCAGATAAATATAGATGAAGTAAAAATTACGGATCAAAGGATGACACTAATATGCAGTATATCATGCATTGACTTCAATGTTATAAAGGAAATGTTTATAAGATTTAATCAAGTAATGTGGGGGGGTGGGAATACTCTCAGGAGAGCAATGCCATTATTGTTGATCAAAACCATTAAATATCATAAGGATATACTGTCTAATGAAGTGATTTATTTTGATATAAAGTAAGAGTTGTTTCCCTGTGACATGCGTTTTTTGAATCATAATCATGGTACCACAGAACTGAAGGATAGTAAAGCTTTTAGTTGAATAAATAAAGTTCATGGATTTTTGCATGAATGGTGAAATTGTTCTACGTGAGAAAGAATTGATAATGTTAATTGTGAACGTTTTTATCAAAAATGATTTCAAAGTTCAAAGTAAACTTATTATCAAAGTGCGTATGTACAACCCCGAGATTCATTTTCTTGTGGGCATTTACAGTAAATACAAAGCCACGTAATAAAATCAATGAAAGATCGCACATAACAAGATGGTCAAGCAACCAGTGTACAAAAGGTGACCCAAAAAACTGTGCAAGTACAGAAACAAAATATGAGAATGATCCCAGGAATTAAATAGAGTTTGAGGGCTTTGGCCTGTACTTGCTGGGGTTCAGAAGAATGAGGAGGAATCTCGTTGAAACTTACTGAATATTGAAAGATCAAGATTGAGTAAAAGTGGGGTGAATGTCTCCCATAGTGAGCGAGTCTAGGACTAGAGGGCACAGCCTCAGAACAGAGAGATGTCCATTTAGAACAGGGATGAGGAAGGTGGTGAACCTGTGCAATTCATTGCCAGGGATGGCTGTGGAGACCAAGCAATTGAGTATATTTAAAGCAGAGGTTGATTGCTTCTTGATTAGTCAGGCATCAAAGGTTACAAGAAGAAGGTATGAGAATGGGGTTGAGAGTCCTTGAGAGTGAGTCTATAGTGGTGGGAGCATTTCAGTGATGGTGAAGTTGAGTCAAGTTATCCCCTTTGGATGGATGAGGGGTAATAAGTGTCCCTGAACTTGGTGGGGTAAGTCCGGAGGTTCCTGTACCACCTTCCTGATGGCTGTAGTGAGAAGCGAGTATGATTTGAGGTAGACCTATTTTGGGTGGTTAATGAAAACAAAATTTTATTTTAAATCTCTGTTAATTAAGTTTTGAAATCCAGTAAATAGAAGGGCTTGAAATTATTTTTTATGGCTGGTATTTATCACACTTCTCTTATTGCTCTTAAGAAAAAGTGCATTTTGGTGCCAGTATAGCTTAAGCAACAAAATGCAGTACTTATTGTAGATGACACACAACTCAGATGCTGGTGGAGATTTAGACAATGGATAGGATATCAATCAAGTAGGTTGTTTTCACCTGGATGATGGTGTTTTGAGTATTTGTCGAGACACCTACAGGGCATTCTATAGCACTGGTGATAGTGAATAGGCTTTGGTGTGACACTCGTTTCAGCCCTGGATCTGATCTTTTGCCATGGTAATTATATTTTTCCCAGTGAAAATCAGTGAACCAAGGATTTTTTCCAAAAATATGGCTGTAATTTGGCTTACTACCAAATGTATTTAATATTCTAGTAACACTCTTGACAGTCTGTTATCTCAATGTTTGGAAATCCCAGTGATTATTTTATATGGTTCTATTTTCCACACTTCCTATTAAACTTGACAGCTTACTGGAAAATTTATTGTAATGTTGTGTGACGTCCTTTTGGATTAAAAGTGTATTAATAGGAGTGAAGTCCACTGTTTCTGAAAATCCGTCAGAGCAGTTTGAAACTAAAGTACTAAACTAAAATACTGTACAAGCATTTGTTTAGCATTTTACTTCTGTTAGTAGCAGTTGAATGAAACACAACCACTCAACATTAGAAACGCAATCAGGCAATTTGAAGCAAGTAGACTTTGTGCTATGGTGGCGTGTAGTTAAATGGGGTCAAATCTTCAAGTCAAATAAACATTTTTGAGTGATTCAGAACCATTCTTTACATAAAGTACAACTGGTAATTTTACAGTTATTTAGTTAATGGCAGTTGAATGAAACACTGGAACTCAACATTAGGAACACCAAATTGAACTGCTTGAAGTAGGCAGACATCTTTGTGATGCGTTGTTGTTGATGAGTACCTGTCAAGTTGCCATTGATTCAGATATAAGTAGCCTCTAAATAAATGGGGTGAAGTCTCATAAATCTTGAGAGTTTCAATTTATCAAAGTTTCATTGAATTAAAATGTTGTACAGTGATTCTGGTTAATTAAGACATATCAGGACCATATATTTTGACCCAATTAAGCAGCTGCCTCAATTAGCTGAAGTTTCATGGAAATAGTTAAAAAGGTATTTAAAAAAAAAGGCAAAACTACTGTTTAACTGCATAACAAGCTATGTATTTAAATGAAATAATGAACAAATTAAAACTATCAATACTACAGTATTATAACTGTATTAGTTCCAAATATTTATTGGAACAGTGTACGCTGCTGTATTCTTTTGATTGACTGTAAATGAATCAGTGCAGACACCAAGTGCAGATAAAGAAGGTGCTTCCATACAATGCATCCTCCAAATCTTCATTTTCACTGTAACGTTGAAGACGATTGTCAATATCTTCAAATTCTTCGCATTTTCTAACCTGAAGTACTGAAATAGTTTCATTTTCACTCCCGACTGTTTCTGGCATCTCCAAACCTGAATGCTTGAAACTGCAGTGAGCAAAACTGTTCTGAATTATCTTGCTACTTATTTCTCACCAGCCATCGGTAAAAAAAAGCACGTTTTTTTCCACTACACAAATACATGCAGCTGACGCTATCTAATTCTTCCGTCTCTGCCGCATCTACTCTCAGGAGGAGGCTTTTCATTCCAGAATGAAGGAGGTGTCCTCGTTTTTCAAAGAAAGGGGCTTCCCTTCCTCCACCATCAATGCTGCCCTCAATCTCAACCTCATCTCTTCCATTTCACGCATGTCTGCTCTTACCCCATCCTTCTGTCACCCTACCAGGGATAGGGTTCCTCTTGTCCTCACCTACCACCTCACCAGCCTCTGCGTCCAGCATATAATTCTCTGGAACTTCTGCCATCTCACACAAGATCCCATCCTGGCACTTATCCTTGCAAGTGGAACAAATGCTACACCTGCCCCTATACTACCTCCCTCACTACCTTTCGGGGTCCCAAACAGTCCTTCCAGGTGAGGCATCCCTTTACCTGTGAGTCTGTTGGGGTCATTTATTGTATCTGGTGCTCCTGGTGTGGCTTACTGTATATTGGTGAGACTCAATGTAGATTGGGAGACCGCCTCAATGAGCACCTATGCTGCGTCTGCCAGAAAAAGTAGGATCTCCCAGTGGCCACCCATTTTAATTTCACTTGCCATTCCTATTCCGATATGTCCACCCATGGCCTCCTTTAATGTCTGCTCAGGTTGTTAGAACAACATGTTATATTCTCTTTAGGTAGCCTCCAACCTAGTGGTATGAACATTGATTTCTCGAACTTCTAGTAATGCCTGCCCCTCCCCTACTTCACCATTCTCCATCCCCTTTTCCCTCTCTCAACTCCTTGCTTGCCCATTGCCTCCCTCTGGTGCTCCTCCATCCTTTTCTTTCTTACTTGGCTTTCTGTCTTCCATCAGACTCTCCCTTCTCCAGCCCTGTATCTGTTACACCAATCAACTTCCCAGCTCTTAACTTCATCCCTCCCCCTCCTGGTTTCACCTATCACCTTGTGTTTCTCTCTCCCCTCCTTCTACCTTTTAAATCTACATTGACTGTACTTTTTTTTTCCCAGATACACAGCCTGGCCTGCTGAGTTCCTCCAGCATCTTGTGTGTGTTGCTTGGATTTCCAGCATCCATCGATTTTCTCTTGTTTGCTATTTAGAAACTGTTTGCTCTGAGCATGGTATTGTGTCTTAACAGCCACACAAGTGCACATGACTGATGCTAGTTAGAAACTATTTGGCAACTACCTCCTGTCCCAATTAAGCGGAAGAGAATCCCAAATAAACGAAGGGAAACTTAGCTATTTTCTTGATTAGATTTTGTTCTTTAAGACTTGTCCCAAATAAGCAGCTGCCCTGATTAATCATTGGCATAATTGAACGAAATCAGCTACATTTACTACAGGATGGTTTTCACCTTTATAATATTTTTATTACAGTACAGTAATTACAGTTTGGTCTGCATTGAGCAAAATGTAATATTGAGCCTTTTTTGGCTTAAAAAAAAAACTTGAGTTTTCAGCCTGTTCATATAAATAAGTATGCTCACTGCATCAATAATGACATTTCTGCTTCTGTCAGCAGTTGTGTTTGTTGAATGAAACTTTCAATTTTAATGTTATAAGCAATTCTTTAGAAATATTTGCCTAGTAAGAGATAAATTGCAACCAGCCAACCTAATTTCATTTAGCATTCCTGGAGATACTTTTGAGACACAGGTTGTACAAATCCAGGTGCAAAATTACTTTAACCTATAACTATTTTCAGACTTTAAAATGGTGACTTTTATTAGAATGACTGCTTAAACAAATTTCCTACACGAAGTAGCACTATATACTATTTTTGGACAATATGCTTTATAGTTTGGTAATATATTCTATTCTGTTTCAGATTTTTCCTGAAGGTATCAGAATTATTCGAAAAAACAAGGGTATGTCAATTTTGACTTGCATGCACTTAATACCTTGTTTTACCTATCACTTGCTTGCTTATACTCCTTCCCCCTCCTGCCTTTCTTATTCTGATTTCTGCCCTCTTACTTTCCAGTCCTGATGAAGGGTCTTGGTCTAAAACATCAACTATTTATTGTTCTTCTTAGATGCTGCCTGACATGCTGAGTTCCTCCAGTATTTTGTTGCCTCATATGACTAACTTCCAGGTTTTGAAATTTAGCTGAACAATTTTTAATAGGCTTGATCTTTATTAAAAATGCTAGTATTGTCTTGTACAAAGTCAGTTTGAATATACAGCAAACATGTCTGTTTATAGAGCAGTTTTTAACATGGCGAACGTGGTTAAAGTACTTCACTGACTATAGGATAAAACAAATGCTGAGGAAATAATTAGGATGGATAAAAAAAGAACTTGATTGAATGAGATTTTCTGTGAGGATTTTCTTAAAAGAAAGAGGAGGTGGAGAGGTTTAAGGACTGTTCTTCAGAATGTAGAGTCAAAAATAACTCATATGACTATCAGTGATCAGATGTGGGAATGAGAAATTTAGAAACTCCTCTCAGAGGACCAACAAACACTCAAAGGTGGTGGTGGTGAGAGGAGGGTGGGCGGTGAGAATAGTGGTATTCTTAGAGGCAGATCTGGGCAGGGTAGAATGGGATTGAGAGAGAATGCAGGTCAGCCAAGTAATGGATAATAATTTGAGGGGACAATGCTGCAGAATTTTTATGAGCTGAGGCTTGGAGCCAGCAGGAAATGATCTATTGGTATAGTCAAATTGAAGTAAAAACCATAGCAGATGAAGGTGTCATTTGCATGTATTCAAGTCAGGTTAAATAGAATCAAGAATTTGCAAAGAATAGAGTAAATAGAACTTTTGGTATGTTTGGTGGTGGTGACTGCAGTTTGTGAAAGCTTGTAATTGAAAAGAATTATGGCTTGTCCAAAGTTGAAAATCACATAAACAGTCTGATAACAAGAATAAGGGAATCGAAGAAAACGGCCTTGAGTTTGTGAGCAAATAAATGATTTTTGTCCTGAATGTTTTCTGATTCTAGGCATCCACTTATGGGGAAACATTATCCTTACATCTATTCTGTCACAACCTTTAAGAATTTTACTTGCTTCAATGAGACTGCTTGTGTTCTTCAAAATTCTTGAGATCAAGACTGCATAATTTTTCTTCATAGGCTATATACCCCATCTCAGAGATCAATCTAATGAACCTTTCTTTTTAAACTCTTTTAAGAAGGACAATGTTTCAGATGCAACCTCACCAGAACCCTGCATATCAGTAAGATTACTTTAATCGTATCCTGAACAGTAGGATTTAAATACAACGCACTTCTGAATTCGTAATTATGTCCAACATCTTGAGGTTTGTGTTATATGTTTTATGCACATACACAATTCGTGTAAATATCAACACATTTCTTACTGTCATTAGTTAAAGATAAAGAATCCAATGTTTGCTTTTTTTAATATAATAAAGGGGTTGGCCTTACATCAATTTGTTTTGTAAACTACCATGTGCTTCCCTTTACCTGTCCATGTCCATAGCTCCTTGAAGCCTCTGCAGATGCTGGAGATCTGAAATTTAAAAATGAAGTCCTATAAACACTCTGCAGGTCAGACAGCAAGTGTGGAAAGAGAAACACAATGTTTAAAATTGAAGATGCTTTGTCAGAACTGGGAAACGGAGGGGAAAAAGTGGTTTTAAGTTGTAGAGAGGGTCCTCCTTGCACACCCTACTGGCGCTCCATTTTGTATCATCACATTTGAAGTTACTACATTCGATTTCCTCTTCAAATAATTGAAATCAATTGCAAAAAGCAAGAGCCAAAGCACTGATTTCTGCCGCATCTCACTTGTCCTACTTCCTATTAAATATGACCTCTATTATTACTTAGTTTTTTGTTCCTTAGCCAATCTTCAATCCATGCTAGTGTATTATTTATATTAAATATATGCTCTTATTTTAAAAACCTGTGTCAAAAGCCTTCTGAAAGTCCAACTAATGCTGATTCACCCTTATCTATTCTGCTAATTGCAACAAAAAAATACCTTTAGCAGATTTGTCAAATGTGTTTTCCTTTACATAAATTCACGGTGATTTCATTATAAAATGGATGTTAATAGGAGGAGGAGAAGATGGCACGACGCAGTGCGTGCATCCTCTCCGGTGAATGATATCTGTAATCTGTCAAGTAGGGGACCGTGCACAATTCTGATTTGATGGAGACAGACATGAGCATATGGAGAAACATCTGGAGAAACTTCTGAAATGCCTGCTTCACTGCCGCAGCTACTGTGTGGTAACCGGAATCTCCGGAGCAGAAGGCCCCGAATCCTTGACTTTGCTTGCTTCGGCGGTCGGGGCTAGGTCAATGGCGCTTGACAGAGGATGGCGCTCGGGAGGCTGTATCGGAAGGGCTGGTCAGAGGCTCGAAGTTTTCGGATGGACGGACTTGGTGTCAGCTGCTTCCAAGGCATCGGCAGTTGTCAGTGCCTTGGAGGTTTATGACAGGGAGTTTCTCTCTTTTGCTGCCTGCTATCAGGGACTCGGGAGTCGATCGGGACTTGAGACTTTTTTTTTACTGTACCCATGGTCTCTTCTTTATCAAATTATGGTATTGTTTTGCACTGCTGTAACTATATGTTATAATTATGTGGTTCTGTCAGTGATAGTCTTTGGTTTGTCCTGTTTTCTGTGATATCACTCTGGAGGAACATTGTATCATTTCTTAATGCATGTATGCATTTCTAAATGACAATAAAAGAGGACTGAGTGTTCTCATAATCTTAAAAAAAATCTAATCCTTTTTTTCTAAGTACCTTGCTGTCACTTAATAGATTCTAGCTTGTTCCTGCATTAAGTAGATTTGATAGCTGTGCAGTTTAAATTAACAATGGATATTGAAATACCCCTTCTTGAGTTTAGATCACCCCATATACAGTACCTTGGAAAAGTATTCAGCCCCCACAACTATTTCACATTTTACTGTCTCGTTTTCTAAATTTAAAATATATTGAAGTAGGATTTTTTGAGCTAATCTATAAAACATTACACATGTCAATTGAAAAGAAAAATTCCAAAACCTGGCAAAAGCTTACTAAAAATTAAGAACAAAAATTGAGACTAAAAAAAAAAGTATTCATTCCTTTTGTAATTACTACATCAACTTTCCTCAGGTGCAATACTCTATATTACGTTACCAACTCACCCAATTTGTTGATGTAAAAAAAATTGGAGGATCACCTGATTTCAATGAATTCATAAAAATAAATACCTACTCTGTCTGTAAGATCCAACAGTTTGGTAGATTTTCAACACCGAAACCAAAATGAAGACAAGAGTGTTCAAGAGAAGTTGGGGAAATAATAAGAAGCACAAATCTGAGGAAGGGTACAAGACCATCTCAAAGGCACTGAACATACCTTGGAGCTCAGTGCAGTCTGTGGTGATAAAATAGAAAAAATATGAAACCACAGCCACACTGCCTAGGTTAGGTCACCCCACTAAATTTAGTCGCTGGAGAAGAATGACACTTGTAAAAGAGGCTACTGTCACTCTGAGTGAACTGTAGAAGTTAGTGGCTACAACTGGAGATGAAGTCTTTGCAAACCGTCACTTAGAAGATATTGTATAGATATGGAAGAAGATCTTTTCCTCAGATGAAACCATCAAAAGTGGAACTTTTTGGCCTCAACACTAAGTGGTACATGTGGCATAAAGCAGCCAGGTAACACATCCTATTGTAAAGTATGGTTGAGGTAGCAACATGTTGTGTGGTTGCTTTACAGCAGCAGGGACTGCCAATCTGGTCAGATTGATGGGGAGATGAATGCTGCTAAATATAGAGAGAACATGGGTAAAAACCTGCTGGCCTCTGCCAGAAAGCTAAAACTGGAAAGGAAGTTTGTCTTTCAGCAGGACAACGACCCAAAGCATACTGCCAAAGCAGCCAAGGAGTAGCTTCAAATGAAGAAAATTGATGTCCTTGAGTGGCCCAGTCAGAGTCCTGACCTTAACCTGATAGAACATCTCAGGCAAGACCTAACTGCTGTCCACCACGATATCCCAATTAACCTGGCACAAGTTGAGCAAATTTGCAAGGAGAAATGAGCAAATCTTGCTCCATCACGTTGTGCAAAGCTAACAGAGACTTAACCAAAAAGGTTACTGGCTGTAATAGCTGCGAGACGTGATTCAACTAAGTACTGAGCAAAGGGAGATGAATACTTTTCAACTATTGATATTTCAGGTTTTGAATTTTTAGTTTTTCATGCTTTACAGTATTCCCTGTTTTTTGAACTCTGCTGTGAAAAAAGAGCATGTGATTAACAAATTAAAAAAAAAAATCAGTTAAATGGATCAAAATCCCTGGCTGTAATACTTTTTTATGTGAACAAAAGGTTGGGGGATGAATACTTTTATAAGGTATTGTGTGGATTTAACTGTCAAAACTTATCATTTTGTACTTGTATCTTGTGCTTTATTTTCAGAAAATAGAAGCACGAGTGTCAGCAGATGAAGACCTAAAGCTTTCTGATCTTTTGAGGTATTACTTAAGAGAATCGCAAGCTGGTAAGGTAAGTCATTTCTAAACCAATTACTGGGTTTATATAATCATGTAAGATCATTAATTAATTTATATAATCATGTAAGATCATTAATTTCTCAGGTTTTGTTTACCAAAGACATTGAAGGATAAAGGTGATAGTTAATATGAAATAAGAAGGGGAATTTTAACAACTAACAAATTGGTTTGTGGTGCTGAAACCACTGGCTTTGCTTTGATTGCTTGCCCGCCCACAACACTGAGAGCATGTTGATTTTATCGCTCTAAAAAGTGTGAAAAATGGTTGCTGATATTGTGAGTAATGAGTCATGTGCTTCAACATAGCCCCACAGAGGAATATAAATTAACTGAAGGGCCTTCTGATAGATCTGTTAGAATTCTATCCCTGAATCCTATCACATCTTTCAACTCTGATCATGAATTAGAAATGTGCCAGCTTTGCATGTTTGAATTATAAAACCTTAAAAATGTAGAGTACAGAATTGGACCTTTTTGGCCCATCTTATCCACACTGACTAGGATGGCTGTCTATGGGAATTCCACTTTCCTGCATTAGGCTCAAATTCCCTACATCTTTCCAATCAAGCACCTGGCCAAATGTCTTGAATTGTAACTGTATCTATCTCCAACAATTCTGTTCCAGATATCCACCACTGTGTGTGTGTGTGTGTGTGTGTGTGTGTGTGTGTATACATACGTACGTACGTGCTCTCGGAACTTTTTTGAAAAATCTCCCCTCTTACCTTAAACCTGTGCCTTCCAGTTTCAGACTGCCCTGCCTGAGGAAAAGATTGTCCGTCCATCCATCCATCCAATCCATGCCAATCTGTTAAAATTGGGAGCATTATGATCTGCACAGTGTAGCAGTGTACAAATAAGTTGGGGCATTTGAACTGTGTCCATTTGTTGAGTAGGGTTAAAGTATAGGCCACACTTTGACATGGGATGGATCAGCCTCACTTGTCCCTGCTGTGTGACAGCCTTGTTTCTGTCTTGTCTGGCTGCTCATCACACTATCTACACCAGTGGTCCCCAACCTCTGGGCTGCGGACCGATACCAATCCGTGAAGCATGCAGGGGTGCAGCGGTAGCCGAAGTGCACCCAGCACATCTTTAAGAAAAAAGCCGAAATAAACAAGCTAATTAATTAGGTGCCGCCCAGAAGCCAGTCTTCATTAGAGGAACTGAGGTGGAGAGGATCAATAACTTTAAATTCTTTGGCATTAAGGGTCGACGTTTCTGTCTCTCTGAAAGGTGTCAGTCCTGGGATCAGCACATTAACTGTCATTACAAAGAAAGCACGGCGGCGCCTATACTTTATTAGAAGTTTGTGTAGATTCAACATGTCACCTCGAGCCCTGTCTTTTCAGCCTGTCTGGGCTGGTGTTTAAACTGACCAAATAATGGAACAGCTAAGGCTCCAGCGCCCTGGAAAGAGGAGTGAACATTGCGTAGAGCAAGTGAAATCGGCAATCGTCTCTGATCTGGGCCGACATTTACGTGCCAGGCGGCACCTAATTAATTAACCTGTTCTTTCTTTCTTTCTTTTTAAATCTTTTTATTGAATTAGTACACAAAAGGTAAAACATACAGAAACTAATACACTGTTGTGATATAAATTTACAAGAGGTATTAATACATAAAAAAACAGTACAAACAGTGCAGTTTAGTTATAAAATAACAAGGTAATATAGTAGTATACTAATTTTCCATATATATCAATAAAGAGAAGAAAAAACCCAAAAAAGACCCCCCCCCAAAAAAAAACCACCGTGCAACTAACCTAAAAAGCAAAGCAAAGCAAAGCAATGGGCCTACTAGGTATCAAGTAGACTTAAACAACTTAAACAATCACGTCCTCAAACCTGACCTCCATTAATAACAGTTAAAAACCAAGAAGGGAATGTAAGTATGGTCAAAGAGGGAAAAAAAAATGAAAATGTTGAATAAAAGATCTCCAGGTCTGTTCAAATTTAACTGAAATATCATAAAGATTACTTCTGATTTTTTCCAAATTTAAACATAGTATTGTTTGAGAAAACCAAAAAAACGTAGTTGGAGCATTAATCTCCTTCCAATGTTGTAAAATACATCTTTTCGCCATTAAAGTAAGAAATGCAATCATTCTACGGGCTGAAGGGGAAAGATTACTGGAAGTTTTAGGTAATCCAAAGATAGCAGTAATAGGATGGGGAGAAATATCTGTATTCAATACCTTTGAGATAATATTAAAAATGTCTTTCCAAAAAGTTTCCAGAGTAGGACAGGACCAAAACATATGAGTTAAGGAAGCTATCTCCCCATGACATCTATCACTAAGAGGGTTAATATGAGAATAAAAACGAGCTAATTTATCTTTAGACATACGTGCTCTATGAACAACTTTAAATTGAATTAGGGAATGTTTGGAACAGATAGAGGAAGTATTGACTAGTTGTAAAATATGCGCCCAGTCATCCGCCAAAATAGTAAAGCCCAATTCCTTTTCCCAATCGGACCTAATCTTATTGAATGGAGCTATCCTAGGTTTCATGATAGTATTATAAATAGTAGCCATTACACCTTTCTGACACGGGTTAAGGTTAATTATAGTATCTAAAATATATGTAGGGGGTAACGCCGGAAAGGAAGAAAGTATGGTACTTAGGAAATTTCTAACTTGGAGATATCTAAAAAAAATGTATTCTTGGTAAGTTATATTTGTTAGATAATTGTTCAAACGATATAAGGGAGCCATCTAAAAATAAATCCAAAAACCGTGACATACCATTGGTCTTCCAAATTTGAAAGGCACGGTCTGTAGAGGAAGGAGGAAAGAATACATTGCCTAAAATAGGAATTGCTAGCCCAAATTGATTAAGATCGAAAAATTTTCAGAATTGAAACTAGATGTGTAAGATATGTTTAACTATCGGGTTACAAACCTGTTTATGGCGTTCCAAATCGAAAGGAAGAGAAGAACCTAAAATGGAGCCAAGTGCATAACCTTGAGCAGATTGTAATTCCAATACTACCCATTTAGGAATGGATAGTGTATCTTGGTTAAGTAACCAAAATTTCATGTGTCGAATATTAATTGCCCAATATTAATATCTAAAATTAGGTAATGCCAAACCTCCATCTCTCTTAGCTTTCTGTAGATGTATTCTACCCAGTCTCGGGTTTTTATTTTGCCAAATAAATGAAGAAATTTTAGAGTCAACTTTGTCAAAAAAGGATTTTGGAACAAAAATTGGTAATGCCTGAAATATATATAAAAAATTTTGGCAGAATAAACATCTTAACAGCATTAATACGACCAACCAAAGTTAGATAAAGTGGAGACCATTTAAATGAAAGTTCTGTAATGTGGTCAATTAAGGGTAGGAACTTAGTCTTAAATAAATCCTTATGTTTACAGGTAATTTTAATCCCAAGATACGAAAAATGATTATTAACCAATTTAAACGGCAGGTTCTGATATAAGGGAACTTGCCTATTAATCGGGAAAAGTTCACTCTTATTGAGATTTAACTTATAACCTGAAAAAAGACTAAATTGTGCTAATAAATCTAAAGCTGCAGGAATAAATTTTTGAGGATTAGAAATATATAAAAGTAAGTCATCAGCATAAAGTGATACTTTGTGAGACTTTAAACCACGAGTTATACCAATAATGTTAGGAGATTCTTGAATAGCAATTGCAAGAGGTTCTAATGCAATATCAAATAATAAAGGACTAAGAGGACAACCTTGTCTGGTACCTCGAAAAAGAGGAAAAAAGGGTGAATTTAAAGTGTTAGTACGAACTGAGGCCATAGGAGAATGATATAACAGTTTGATCCAGGATATAAATTTCAGGTTGAAGTTAAATATTTCAAGTACCTTAAATAAATAAGGCCATTCAACCTTGTCAAAGGCTTTTTCAGCGTCTAGGGAAATGACGCATTCAGGATCATTTTGTGATGGGGTATAGACAATGTTTAAAAGTGTACGAATATTATAAAAAGAATAACGATTTTTAATAAAACCCATTTGGTCTTCTGAGATAATATAAGGAAGTGCTTTTTCTAGTCTGTTTGCTAATAATTTAGAAAAAAATTTCGAGTCAATATTTAACAAGGATATTGGTCTATAAGAAGCACATTGAGCAGGGTCTTTATCCTTCTTTAAATATTAAAGAGATCGATGCTCTATAAAAGGATTCGGGTAGTTTACCAAGTTTTAATGAGGCCTCCAGAACCCTGAATAGCCAAGGGATTAATGAGGATGCAAAAAAATTTATAAAATTCCACGGTAAACCCATCAGGATCAGGAGCTTTCCCCAGGTTCATAGAAAAAATAACATTCTTAATCTCATCAGTGGTAAAGGAAGTGTCTAACATAGAACATATATCATGTGAAATCTTAGGAAAATCTAGGTTATCTAAAAAGTCACACATATGTTTAGAATCTTGTGGAGACTCTGATTGATATAAAGAGGAATAAAAGTCAAAAAAGGGTTGATTAATCTCAGCTTGATCAAATGTCAGTTGATCTTTTTGATTATAATCTGATTAATTTGAAATTTAGTAGAGTTAGTCTTCAACTGATTAGCTAACAGTTTACCAACTTTGTCACTATGTATATAAAATTCGCTTCTTGTTTTCATTAATTGATTTGCAATAGAGGACGAAAGTAATAAACTGTGTTCCACTTGAAGTTCAGTTCTTTGTTTATACAACTTCTCAGAGGGGGCTGTAGCATATTTCTTATCTATTTCCTTAATCTTGTCCACAAGAACCAGCTCCTCCTCCTTCAACCTTTTCCTCAAAGCAGCGGAGTACGAGATGATCTGGCCACGAAAATAAGCTTTAAAAGTATCCCAAAGGGTGTTCATGGATATATCCTCTGTACAGTTAATTGTAAAAAAGAGATCAATCTGTTCATTCATAAAGTTAACAAAATCCAAGTCCTGAAGCAACAGCGAATTAAAACGCCATTGTCTATTATTTTGTGTATTGGCCAATATTTTAGTAGAAAGCTTAAGTGGAGCATGATCCAAAATAGTTATAGAGTCATATTCACATTTAACCACTGAAGAAATAAGACGAGAGTCAATAAAAAAAAAAATCAATTCTTGAATAGGAATGATGAACATGTGGAAAAAAAAAAGAAGTCTTTTTCCTGGGGATGCAAAAATAGCCAAATGTCCGTCGACCCGGAATCTGAGAGAAATGAATTAATCAAGGTTGCGGATTTATTGGGTAGAGTCCATATAGGAGCCGAACGGTCCAATAATGAGGATAAACAAGTACTAAGATCTCCGCCCCAGATTAGTGAAAACTCATTCAAATTCGGGAACAAATTAAATGATGATTTATAAAATTCCGGACAGTCCAGGTTTGGAGGATAGACGTTAACCAAAACTACCTTTTTATTAAAGAGTAAACCACTAACCAATAGAAATCTACCATTCGGATCAGAAATAATATCGTGTTGCACAAAAGTGATTGAGGGATCTATAAAAATGGAAACTCCTCGAATTTTGGCGTTGGAATTCGAATGAAAGTGTTGATCCTTCCAGAACTTAAAAAAACGTAATCTGTCCCCCCTCCGCACATGGGTCTCTTGTAAAAATAGAATATGTGCTTTAAGTCTTTTTTCCTTTTTATTGGATGATTAAGACCGTTAGTATTCCAAGAGACAAAATTAATAGTAGACTCCATAATCCCTAAAGTCAACCCTCAAATAAAGGAGGATTGACAATAGGTTCGACTCATGAACCCGGAAAGGGAACAGAATGAACATGAGATAGTGAGAAAGAGGACGCGACAAATACTTCAATAATGTAAGTAGCCCAAGAAGAAAGAAAAACTAAAAAGTAAAGCCCCCCCCACCCCGTAATCTCAAAGCTAAATCTAAGATAGACTAGCCAGAAAGAAGCAAGCACTAGATCTACTCCCATGACTTCCGATAGACACTCACTAAAACAAGTGTATATATAAAAAGATGAGCTAAAGTTGTAAAACAGTAGAAGAGTGGAAAAAAAGTACACCGATTAAAACGAAAACGATATAATACAAAGAAAAAACAGGTATATATAAAGAAAACCGGTAACCTACAACAGACCGTATAATTAAACAAGAAAATGAAATATCAGCATAGACTAGCCAAAAAAACTACAGAAAGTACATTTAAAAACTACAAAGTTTAAGGCCTCCAGGGATGTGCGTAAAATGATACTGTGAGAATGGCCACCCAGAGTCCCCAGGGAAGAAGAAAGGAATGATGCAGTTAAAAAAAAGTTTGGCAACCATATTAATTAAACCGAAAAAAAAAATTCTGCCCTCATATAGAGCAAAAGAAAGAAATTAAACCAAACAGGTTAACAGCCTCCGATCAAACAGAGACGATTTAATAGTGCGATTAGGATGTTGAAGGCAAATGTTGATCCAGGTAACTCTGGGCTTCCGACGGAGAGTTGAAAAAACGGGAAGACCCATCAGGCAACCAAATCCTCAAACATGTGGGATAAAGCAATACTGGTTTTAAATCCATCTTGTAGAATTCCGATATCACAGATCTGTAATGGACATGTTGATCACGAACCTGTTTGCTAAAATCCTCCACCAATCGAAAGCGGAGATCCGAGAAATCAATATAACCTTTAGGTCGAGCAAAGCGAAGCAGCTTCTCCTTGTCTTGAAAATAATGAAATCGTAAAATAACATGCCGAGGTTTATCTGACTTAGGCGAATATAATGGGACTCTGTGAGCCCTATCCAATAGTGGTGGTTGATCAGGAAATAAGGTGGGAAATGAATCTTTTAAAAGTTGAGAGAAAAATTTTATAGGGTCATCAGATTCGGCAGCTTCACAAAAGACCAATAATTCTTTTGACGTCTCATTCTGCATTCTAAATCAGAATTTTTAAAGGTAAGAAAGTCAAGTTTTTTCTTCATTGTACTAATTGTTTCTTCAATTTTCCCCATCTGGAGTTCATTCTGTTGTGTGGATACTTGGAGATTAGATATAGCACTCTGATGTACTGTGATAGATGTTTTCATTTTATCAATTTCATCGATGATTTTCTCCAGTTTAGGTGAAATTTCTGGACGAATCAGATCCGATATAGTTTGCATAGTTACCGCCGGTTCAATCAGAGGGGGGTCGGTAACTTACGGTCTAACCGGAGGTTTGCCGTCTTTCCCGTTCTTAGACATAGCGGACCTTAAAAACATCCAAATAATAGCAATCCGCTGCAAGGTATTGTAAAAGTCGGTGCCTTAAAAGTTGACTGATCATAGGATAAAGCTCAGAGGTAATGGAGCGAGTCAAGAACACGACTTCACTCCATGAGCTCTACCAGAAGTCTCCAACTTGTTTATTTCGGCTTTTTTCTTAAAGGTGTGCTGGGTGCACTCCAGCTACCACTGCACTCCTGCACACTTCGTGGCCTGGTATTGGTCCACGGCCCGGAGGTTAGGGACCACTGATCTACACATCCAGTGCAGTTCTCCCGAAGGTGCTTTTGAAAATTCCCCACAGACATCCTTATTCCTTTTGAAGGGACAACTATGTGATCATCGGGGGAAGTATGCAGAGATGAGAGGGAGCATTGTGAAGTCTGCAGCTTAGGGACTGGGAGACCCTCCTGATGTCAGGCCTGAGCCCTCTCGGAGAGGGGTCTCTTTTTCTAGCGACTGTCAGCTCAATATTTTCATCTTGACTTGAGTCGAGTTTGAGATCCATATGTGGCCCTGAGCCTAGCTAGGCTGTACCGGAGGGCCAGTGTCTCAATAACAACACAGGTACAGTACTGGTCCCTTTTATAATGGGGTGAAGCTCTGGTTGACAGATGGTTCTTGCAATTTAACAATGGCATAGAGCAACAGTTGCACTTGTTTGCAGTGGTATTGGGCCTATACTCCTGTATAGTGCTGCAGTAGGAGCAGCTCAGCCTGCTGGTCTGGCATGCTGGAAAGAAGCATGGAAACGAGATCATTGTGGGGGCAGTGAGCAGGGCAGTTGGAGCTGTATCTTTACACCTTACCAGATATGGATATTTTGCTTATGTACTTTTAAAATTGTGTTCCTTGTGAATGGCCCTCAAAAGGTTTGGATTGTAAACAAGGCCATTGTGTAATCCATGGCATGGATTTTACAATAATCCTAAACAGCTTTGCATTGCCAAGGGGAAATAACAGGCAAGACTTGTTCCTCATTCCAGTGTGACATGCAGTACTGACTTCCTGTTAAGTTTCACTCCTGTTGTTCAAACTGTCATATTTATGGCACTGTCTGGTATAGCTGGGATCCTAGAATTGAATGCTTTTGGGTCTTTCAGAATGCAGTGATTGCAAGGACCAAGGGAGCTTTTAATTTTTAACAACTAGGCCCGACAATTTGTTTGCAGTGCATGGTTCATTGGGGAATTTTGGTTCAAATTAAAGATTAATATGCTCATCTGGTAAAAAGGCATCATCGTTTTAGCCCTGAGAGACAAAATATGAATTTCATTGGGAGGGTGAGACTCGTTCCATATTTATAGTACAAATGTACTTGGAATGGGATTCCCATTATTTTCCTGAAAGCATGACAGACAAATGTTATTCCTGCAATCCCCATTACTATGTATATTTCCACATTCTCTACTTAGAAGCAGCCCCTGGCCAAAGACAGAAATTATCTCAGTCTCTTAAGATTTCTCTTGCAAATTGTCATTTAGAGTCCTCACAACATATTACCTGATATAAAGGCACCTAGAAAGTGCACAAAATTGCTGCACTCTAGGTTAAGTTGATTTTCAAGAATGGAGCAGCTTTCTTCATAGGTTGTGTGAATTCATTTCTCACTTTTCGTGCTTGCAGTTTCTTGAGGAAATAAAACAATTTACACAAACAGGTTGCACCTTGCTGACAGTGCCAATCAAAGTTCCCAGCCTTTTGGTATTTACCTATAGGAAGCCTTGGACTTTGTTTGGTATTACAGGCTTTCACTATGAATATTGATATTTCAATTACCTGATTGTAATTTTTCATGCATGCTAGATTCCAAATTGTGAAAGCCCAGTCAAGATTGGGTTATGTATTCAGGCAAGTAATTGCTGGTATACAGGGGATTGTGGACAGTGATTCTGAGCTAGGAAACTGGGTCAGTAAGATAGGCCCAACTTGCCAGCCTGAAGTATGGTCATTTGAGTCTCCAGGCAGTGTTCAGAATCCTGAAGATATTCGTGCTGTCAGATCACATTCCTCCTGATCCTCTCCTTTTCATGGTAGAGAAACCTGATCATTGTCTAGATTCACTAGTCACCTAAATTTTCTACCTCACCAAACAGAAGTGTACTTGTTTAAGGTTTACCCGGACGCTGATGTAGATGGAAAAAGAACAATGCCATTTTTTTTCTGGAATACTTATTGAAAGTGATCAGAATAATTCGCTTTCTTAGCTCTGGTGTTGCTTTTATGTATGGCTAATAAAAGAAATGGAGCAACCCTTTCTCCTTTCTCTTTGGATGTTAATTAAAATGCAAATTATACCAATGCGAATGCAAGAGATTTTCTTTCAGGAATTCACAACACTATCTTCCTGACCCAGTTTCATCCATTGGTCTGTACTGTGTTTGATCATAGCACTGTCAATGTGAAGAATAATTTGAGCATCACTATTAAAGTACAATTGAATGTGAATACGACACTCACTGGTCACTTTATTAGGTACAGGAGGAACCTAATAAAGTGGCCACTGAATGTATCTTTGTGATCTTCTGCTGCTGTAACCCATCCACTTCAAGGTTTGAAGTGTTGTGCATTCACAGATGCTCTTCTGCACACCACTGTTGTAATGCGTGGTGATTTGAGTTACTGTCATCTTCCTGTCAGCTTGAACCAGTCAGGCCATTCTCCTCTGACCTCTCTCATCAAAGTGTTTTTGCCCTCAGAACTGCTGCCTCCTACATGTTTGTTTGTTTTTTTTTGCACCGTTGTCTGTAAACTCTATAGGCTGTTGTGTGTGAAAATACCAGGAGATCAGCAATTTGTTACTCAAACCACCCTGACTGGCACCAACAATCCTTCTACAGTCAGAGTCACTTAGATCACATTTCTTCCTATGTGGATGTTTTGTCTGAACAAACAACTGAACTTCTTGACCACCTCTGTTTGCTCTTATGCAATGGGTTACTGCCACATGATCTGTTAATTAGATATTTGTGTGAATGAGCAGGTGTATTTAATAAAATGGCCACTGAGTGTAATTATTGAGGAATAAATACTGGTGTACTTCAGGTACTAAAGGATGCTCAGAGATAGAATTTGTGAGAGCAAAGACTTAATTTGGCAAAAAAGTCAAATCATTCTAACTACCTGACCTGACTTTTGATGATCATGTAATAAAAACTTAATTATTTTGTGGTGGAAACTTTTACAGTTGGTCAAATGCAGTGAGTCAATTTGTGTAATTTTGTGCAATTTTTCAGACTTTCCAAATCTATCATAAAGTTTTATTTTGTGTGCTCAGGATCTCCTTTATAGACGAGCAAGGTCTTTGGTGGATTATGAAAGTGCAAACAAGCTGTTGGATAGATCAAGAGCTAAAAACAAAGATGTCCTTCAAGCTGAGACCAACCAACAGTTCTGCTGTCAAAAGTTTGAGAAGCTTTCAGAGTCAGCAAAACAAGGTAACTGTTTTGTACCGTTTACACTTCAGAATTGGAATTTGTAAGCAGAAGATATGACCGCTGAACAATCTGTTGGTGAGTCTGCACCTGGAATATTATACACACCTCTGGTTGCTGTACTGTAGAAAGGATAAGATTAACTAGACAGGGTGAAGAAAAGATTCACAGGACTGTTGGCAGGATTGAAGGGAGATACAAGGAGAGACTGGCTAGGCTGGAACTGGTTGTTCTGGAGCAAAGAAGACTAAGTGGTGGCATTTGAGCTTTATATTATGAGGAGATTGGATAAGGTGGATTATGCTTGTCCTTTAACAATGTTTATTGTCATTATGTGCCGTATCGTATGACGTGGGCAGTTGGTAAATTTTCCTACGGAAGTGGTTTGCCATTGCCTTCTGGGCAGTGTCTTTACAAAATGGGTGACCCCAGCCATTATCTTCAGATTGTCTGCCTGGCGTCAGTGGTTGCATAACCATGACTTGTGATATGCACCAGCTGCTCATACAACCATCCACCACCTACTCCTGTGGCTTCACTTGACCTGATCGGAGGGCTAAGCACATTCTACACCTTGTCCAAGGGTGATCTGCAGGCTAATGGTGGAAAGGAGCGTCTTACAGCTCATTTAGTAGAGACGTATTTCCACCCTGCCACCCGTACACTGGTTAAGGAGGGTCTAAAAACAGTGGGCATAAAGTTAAGAATGGAAAGATTAAAAAGGGTCCTCCCTGAGGGGCAAGTTTTTCCACTGACGTTGATGGAGGCAAGTACAATTATAACATTTAAAAAAACATTTAGACGGTATATTGATGGGAAAAGTTTAGAGACGTGGGCTATGCACAGGCAAATGGAGCCAGAGCAGGAAGACACCTTGGTCAGCATTGAGTTTCTAGGCTCAATGACTCTAAGGTTTGCAGAATCAGAAATGGGTTTAAATCAGAATCAGGTTTAGTATCACCAGCACATGCCATGAAATTCATTAACTTTAAGTAGTGCAAAAAAACAGATAATAAGAAAAACATTGAAAGTTTGCATGTGATTGAATATCTTTTTGGAAGTGCTTGTGCTGTGTAATTCCCTATCTATGGCTTATCAATTGTGCAGGTAATTTAGAGAAGCTGTAGAGATGCCCAATTTTCTGAAAGACTTCTGAGCTAATATTTTGAATATTAAGAATGACAAATCTTATTCATGACTAACAATGTCATTCACATTTGGTATATTTTAAAGTGCTTTATACTCAAAGTGTAGTATAGTCATTGTAATGTAGAGGTATGCGCACTACTGGTTCCAATAGTTGTAAAATGATTGCACATTTCAGTTTTGGTGATGTTAATTTGATTGAAAATATGTTATCTAGAACACCCAAAGTAACTTTACTGGTTTTTCCAATTGTGCTTTGTCGTCTTTAATTACTATCAGAGATTCTACAGAGGGGCTTGGGTTTAGAGTTGCATCACTGAAAAGTCTAATAACTTAAATAGTAAATGAAAATTTTAAAAAAATTGTATATGCTGTAAATCCAAAATAAAAATGGAAAATGCTGGATATACTCAGTAGAATTGCCAGCTGGTAGTGTGGTGGCATCAGCACCAGCCTTCGAGGCGAATGGTCTGAAGTTTGAATCTGGCCGGCTCGTTGCACGCCTTCCATCTGTTCTGGGTTGACAGTCAAACTAGCAACTCGGCTTCAATTAAAAACAACAGACAACTGTTATGGAAACAGCAAAAATCGTGCCTGATGCATCGCAAGGCGCGAAAAGGAACAGCAGTAACAATTGGTCCTGAAATGTAAACTCTGTTTCTCTTTTCACATATTGTCTGAATTGTTTCCAGCTCTTGCTGTTTTTATTTAAGTACACTTGAAAATTACATGGGAGTGAATGGACTACTTTATTAACTGAATCTGGAAAAGCAGTTAAAAGTAATTGAGCAAGCAGTATTAATCAAGATTAATCTACCTTCCTTGAGATTGTACTACTGATAATTACAATTTTGTTCCTAGAACTTATAGACTTCAAAACTCGAAGAGTTGCAGCGTTTCGAAAAAATCTTGTAGAATTGGCAGAATTGGAACTAAAACATTCCAAGGTAATAGTGCTCCATAAAATTCACTTAAAAAGAATTGTATAAGTACATTGTAAGGACTAAACATGCTAGTTTAGACTGTACATTGTGTATAAAACTGTTCAAACACTTGAAATTTTATCTTCGACTGTAGTTTTTGCAGGATCCCTATTTATTAAATTCTTTCAAGCCAAGACACAGTCATATTCCCCTCACATGGATACAGAAGCTTGCTGCTTATTTTGACTTATGATTCGCCAGTACTTCCTGTTTAAAATGTTGAACTTTAGAGCTGAACGACTATTATCTGTGCATGTAAACTAAGACACTTCCATCAGAGTTAGTGGAAGTTTTAAACAGTAAATCAGAATCAGGTTTAATATCATTGGCCTATGTTGTGAAATTTGTTGTTTAGCAACAGCAATACATTTTAATACATAATATTAAAAGCTTTAAATTACAGTAAGAAATATATTTAAAAAAAAATAAGTAGTGCAAAAAGAGAACAAAAAAATTGAAAGAAGCTATTCTTAAAACATTGAGTGCGTGGCTTCAGGCTACCTTGAAGGTAGCAATGAGAAGTGATAGGGGTCCTCAATGATGGATGCCGCCTTTTTGAGGCTTGTCTTTTGAAGATGTCCTCAATTCTAGGGAGGCTTTACCCATGATGGAGTTGGCCATGTTCACCCCTTTTTTGCAGCTTTTTCAGATCCTCTGCAGTTGCCCCTCCATACCAGATGGTGATGCAACCAGTTAGAACGCTCACCATGGTGCATCTGTAGAAATTTGCAAGAGTTTTTGGTGTCATACCAAGTCTGCTCAAATGCCTAATGAAATATTGCTGCTGTTGTGCCGCCTTTGTGGTTGCATCAATATGTTGGGCCCGGGATAGACCCTCGGAGATGTTGACACCCAGGAGGTTGAAATTTTCACCTTTTCCACTGCTGATCCTTCCTTGGACTTAACTGATGCTGAGTGCAAAAGGTTGTTGTTGCAGCACCATTCAACCAGCTGATCTGGCACACCCTTGTATGCCTCTTCATCACCATCTGAAACTTTGCCAACTGTAGTTGTCTTATGCAAATTTATGGATGATGTTTGTACTGTGCCTAGCCACACAGTCGTGGGTGTAGAGGGAGTAGAGCAGTGGACTAAGCCCGTATTTTTAGCATGCCAGTGTTGACTGTCAGCATGGAGGAGTTGTTGTTTCTGATCAGCACAGACTGTGATCTCAAGGATTCAGGTTTAGAGGGAGGTACTGAGACCCGGTTTTGAAGCTTGTTGATTAGTACTAAGGGTATGATGGTGTTGAGCGCTGAGCTGCAATCAAAAACAAATGATCAAGTCTGAGTGGAGAGCCAGTGAGATTGCATCCACTGTCGACCTATTGTGGCAAAAGGCAAACTGCAGCAGGTCCAGGTCCTTGGGTGGAATTCATTCTGGCCACGACCAACCTCTTGAAGCACTTTATCACAGTAGATGTGAGTGCAACTGGACGATAGTCATTACCGCAGCTCACTCTGCTCTCTTGGGCACTTGAGACTTGAAACAGGAGGCAGCAGTGAAAGGTTGAAGATGTCCTTGAATGCTCCCACCAGTTGGCACAGGTTTTTAGTGCTTTATCAGATACATCATCAGAGCCTGACGATTTGCGAGGATTCACCCTCTCAAAATATGTTTTGATTTTGGCCTCACCAAATGCACAGGTGTGGTTTTATGCATGCTTTGAAAGGGAGAATGAATGGCATTGAACTCATCTGGGAGTGAAGTATCTCAGCCATTTATGATGTTAGGTTTCAAATTGTAGAAAGTATAGCCTACAAACCCTGCTAGAGCTAATGTGCATCTTATTTGGTCTTGTAACTTCAATTGGAATTGTTTTTTTTGCTCTTAAAATAGCCTTCCATAGGTCATACCTGGACTATTTGTATAGTTCTGGATCACTGGTCTTGAATGCCACAGATCTAACCCTTAGCAGGTTACGAATCTCCTGGTTCATCCACAGCTTTTGGTTTGGGTATGTCTAGCATGTCTCAAAGTTGCACACGGCCCTTGGTGAAGTCGGTGACAACTGTGGTGTATTCGTTCAGATTTGAAGATGAGTCCCTGAATATTGTCCAGCCCACCAACTCAAAGCAGTTAGTCTCTGTCTGTACGCTGAGAATAGAAGCACAGCCAGATGATCGTACTTTCCAAAGTGCGGGCGTGGGATGGCATGGTAACGTTCCTGATGGGGGTATAACAGTGGTTGTGTGTTAGCTTCTCTAGGTCCACAGGTGATATGTTGGTGGTAGCTGTTCAAAGACTTCTTCAAGCTAGCCTGGTTGAAATCCCCTGCAATCACAGGGAAGGCATCAGTGTGCATTGTTTCATAACTGCTGATCACAGTGATCAGCTCCTGCAATGCCTGTCTGACATTAGCCAGATATGGAATGTGCACCCTTACCAGAATGATGGCAGAAAACTGCTTCAGCAGATAAAATGGATAACACTGACCGCTGAATGTTCCAGGTCAGATGAAACAGAACCGCCACGTCTGTGCACTACGATAAGTTAATCATAAAGCATACTCCACCTCCTCTACCTTTTAAAAGACTCAGATGAACTGTCTTTGTAGAGAATGGTGAAACCCTCAGACTTCAGCGCTGCGTCCAAAATGGAGGGGGTGAGCCACGTTTCTGTGAAGCAAGGTACACGGCTGTCCCTGATGTCCCTCTCTTACTGCAGTCTTGCAATCTATTTTCCAGAGACTGTATATTTTCCAGCAGGATAGTCAGTGGAAGTCTGAGGCCTCTCTTTCAATCATACCTGCAAGCCCAGCACACCCTCCACACTTCCTTTTACCTAAAGGGGAACTGCAGCAGTCACCTAAGTCTGGGGTCTGCCGATTTTGAGGATCAATATATTTTAAAATCTTAAGATTCTATTGATTACTGCAGTATCCATGGCTGTGACTATGGGTTTCAGCTGTAGTAGTCCTATATGGGAATAAAGTGGATTCCAGTTAACTGGGCCATCAGTTAATCGAGGCAGCCGCTTATTTAGGACAACTTTCAAAGAACAAAAACTAATCAAGAAAATAGCCATGGTTCCCTTCATTTATTTGGGACACTATGCTGTTTAATTGGGACAGGAGACTTGCTCAACAGTTTCTGCAGTATCAGACACATGTCCTTGTGTGGTCATAAGACTACACTGTGCTTAGAGCGAACAGTTTTTTTAAATAGTGTCAGATGCATGTGCTTGTGTTTTTAAAAAAAAGTGCTGTTTGTCACTGATAGTTAGCAAGAAATAAGCAGTAAGACAATTCAGAACATTTTCTCACTGTGGTTTCAAGCGTTCAGACTTGGAGATGCCAGTCACGGCTGGAAGTGAAAATGAAATTATTTCACTACTTCAACACAAATTTGGAAGTATCACCAATTATCTTGAATGTTTCAATGAAAATGAAGATTTGGAGGAAGACAGTTGCATGAAGGCAGTTCATTATCTGCACTGGGTGTCTGCGCTGATTTTGTTCATTTGCAACCAATCAGAAGAACATGGCAGCATAATTCCTCTGTCGATAACTATTGGGAACTAATATGCCCTTTTATAGTATTGCAGTACTATTGGTAGTGTTCTAATTTGTTCCGTATTTTACTTAAATACATAATTTGATAATCATTTAAACAATAATTTGTCTACTTATACTTTTTTACTGTTTCCATGAAACATTCAGCTAATTGGAGCAGCCGCTTAAATGGGCCAAAATGTACTGGTCCTAATGTGTCCCATTTCCCATTTAACTGGAATCCACTGTATTTCATGATTCCCATCGGAACCACACGCAAAGGTTCACCACTTATCGGCCATTTTGTGAAATGCTTGGTCCTTGCGAAAGCATGTGCTGGTTTTGAACATTATATCAATTATCTTGCTACTCTATTTTAAAAGAACCCCAGCTCTTTAACCTTCATCGATTTCTTTCTTTTCCAAACTATGTAAAAAAAAAAAAAAAAAAAAAAAAATTCCAGTATAGCCATTTTGAATATATTGATCTTTTCCAATCCTTACTGGTTCGGGAACATTGAACAGAGACCGGTACAGCACAGGAATGTAATGTGAAGGGTTACCTTACTTCCCGATTGAAAGCCACTTCTGCTGTGCCAGTCATTGATGGGCCTGTTCTAAGGATGTTACAGTTCTTTCCCATTGTTTGGCTTTCATGCCATGGCACTGGTTTCCAGTTCCAGGTGCTTCAAGGGTGTAAGAATAGTGTGTGCAAAAGATTCTGTCTCTTTGTTAGGGGCTCACCTTCACACTGAGATCGTGACCAGTGCTGAAGAACCATTGGGAAAGTGCTGCAGGTGTAGGAGGGCTTGTGCGCACACTTAGCTAAGTACCTGTTGTTGAATGTTTAGTTTTGTAGTAGTGTAACTTGGGGAGACTTAATGAAGTGCCTGTTGAGATTGAAGTGTTACTGAATGTTCAGTGTTGTATTTTTGTAACTTTAGGTACTTGTTTAATTTAGATTAGAGGTTCCCAACCTGGGGCCCACAGACACTGTGGTTAATGGTAGGGGGTCCATGGCGTAACGGAGTTGGGAATCCCTGATTTAGATGTTTGGTTGTCTGTAAGTAAATAGTTAATGGGCTTACTCGTAATTAGTGTCTTCTGTCTCACTTACCAAACCTGTGAACCTGCTTCTCCATAACATATGGCACTGCAAGCAGGGTTCAGTGAGTGAGTAGAAGATGAATTATGAGAGAGGAAACCCTGTGTGAGCAATGCTGAGTCCTGGGGTGGCCTGACAACGGTGCAGGATTTAGGAGGCTCATCAACCTACTATGGTGTACGGAACACCCATAGACTGGTCAGATGAGTTGAATTCCTGAGGGGTGAAAATCAGACACCACATCGGATCTGTACTTAATAAGGCAGTGTACCACAAGAGGAAGGGGAGCCAGAGGATGCTTTCTGGCAGCTGGTAGCTGGAAGTCATTGTAAGGTGCCAGCATGAGCTGATCGCACAGAATGATCAGGAGATAGTAAGTCTCGAATGAGGTGGAGGTGCTGCACAAATGCTGCACCACCATGGAGGTGCCCATTTGGTACAGACCTGGGCCAAAGGGTTATGTGACAAGGGTATGGAGATGGTCTGTCAGCTAATGAGGATGCAGCAATTAGAGGCTGCCCAACAGACTAATTGGCAACCGGATCTCATTAAGGTCCGAGCCTTGATAGTGCAGGGAGATGATCCCAACACATGGATGGTGAATGGGGATGTCTGGCTTGATAGGGTAGAGTGGATTCTGTCTCAAACTGATCGCCCTTTCCCCTACCAGACCGATGACCATGCAGTCCCATACCTCTTATGGGGGGCTTCGGCCCTTGAGAGAGAGGAGGAGGGTGTGGAACCAAGGGGAGTGGTACAATGCTTGTGACAACAGAGAGTAGGGAGCTCTCTGCTAAAGAATTGATGGGATCAGGGTATAGGTACAGACAGAAGCCAGGAGTTGCCTGGCCACATGGTGGTTCAGGATATGGGATTGGAGGCGGCTGGGGGCTACCAGAATGAGTCTATCTAGTAGAGAGATGGGCATTGTAGGGGGGTGTTGTCCCAACACATGATCAATAATGCCCTGAACTCGCCACTGCTTTCTGTATTTTTGACTGTTGACTATTTATCTCTGCTGCGCACTACATGCATTCTGAATTATATTTTTAGTGACTAATGAGGAGACAGAACTGTATACAATACTTCAGTTGCGGCCTTGCTAGAGCTCTATAAATCTGCAACATAACTTCCTGATTTTTGACTTCAGTACCTCGAATAATAAAGGCAAGCATACCATATGTCTTAACAACCCTGGTAACTTATGTAGCCACTCTGTTATATCACAACAAAGTGTACTATTTGCTTATTGCACCAAATATTCCCTGCTTTTTTTCTTAAAAAGGCTTGTGTACCAACAGGGGTTTCAGATCAAGCCCATTGGAACTTGTTTAATAAGACAGATTCATAACTGACAAAAATACTACTCTTTTATTGCCTTATGAAAGACTCAAAATTGTTCCAGTGAAAATGAAAATATATTGTACATGTTTCCCAAATGGCACAGGACTTTTCTTGTTTCCCAAGGAAAATAATGAGGAATGGGGAACTATAATTTGTTGATAAGAACATAAGGCTTTTGAAGTGTTGAAATTATGCCATCTTAACTGATAAAGTAGTTCTGGCCCAAATAATCTGTATAAATTTAAAGCTTATTTGTAAATTTGTAGTTTATACTCCTAATGTAAATCTGAACATTTACATTTTACCAGTTCTTCAAGATGCTGGTCTTGAAGAAAGGGATACACAGTGGCTGCATGTATCTTGGATAATTTTTACTCAACTACCTTGAATGTTCTGAGAATTTGAAATGCTACTTAAATGTAAAGACAAGACTCAATTGCATAACTTTGACAAGATTTGCAATTTTTGTTTATTTGGTTCTGCATGAAAGTGTTACATGTTTTCTCCTGAATGTTCATTTTAGTAAGGTGATCTTTTTGTATGTATTTTTTTTATTCACAGAGCCACTTGCAACTGCTACAGAGTTGTCTTGTAGCACTGAAAAGTGACAGTTAACTACATTATGGTTGTATTAACAAGGGCTGTGTACGTCAACTCTACAAGGAAGAACACTTAGCAAGCTTTCTGAGCTCTATAGAGATTTCCTCCAAGGAGGTTCTTTATATGTCAAAAGTAAACGACAGTTTTGCTCTGATGAGAAAAATCTTGAATCAAGAAACCCCATACTGAGATGCTACATAACACATCATTTGTATTTGATTGTCCAGAAATCAAAATATTTTCTTCATTTGCCAATACCTTCAATATTATTGTATATTTGCCAGCTATATTCATTTTTACAATATCAAAGGCCTAATTTGGATGTTTCTAAAAATAAAATGAAATACCATTACTTGTATTCTGTATAGTCACGTGCATTGTTTTGCATTTAGTGCTGCTCCAACATCTTAATATGACAATTAGTCTTTAATTTTTTATATTGATAACATTAATCTTCAACTAAAAATTATGTTAGAACTGAATATAATTTCCAAATCTAATGTATATCTGCCTTAAACTTATAGAATGATTCCTAACCATTGTGTAATAAACTGGTATGCTAGAGAAGTTTTGTTTTGTTTTGTTTATCTCATTTTTTATGAATGCAATGGAAGGGGAATCACTTTGCTCTCAGGATTTCCATCACTCCCATTCCCCTATGTAGCTTCCTGTAACTTATTCTCTCCTATATGCCATCATTTCTTCCTACTAACACCCACTTACTCTAGGAATGTATGTAATTAAGAGTGTCCTCCAAATTACTGGCATTTCTTTGGAAGCGAAGGGAAACCAGAGCACCTAGGGACAGTTCACACAGTCGCATATGAACCTATGATGAGTACTGTGCAATTACAGAACTGTCTGCTGTTCTGCATTTCAAGGCATTTTATGCCGTTTGGGAAATAGGTGTACCAGCATAGTGAAAGAAAAGGGGGAAAAAGCTTGCTGCACAGATGTAAAACACAGAAGTTGCTGCAAATCTGAAGCAGAAGAGAATGCTGGAAATACCCAGCACGTCAAGCAGAGAGGAAAAAAGAAACTTCAGTTAATGTTGCGGGTAAATGCTCCTACAGCAGATCTGGTCACTTCTAACAGGAAAAGCTTCCTTATTCAAGATTATTGAATTCTGTGTAGTCTTGGGCTGGATTTTGGTGGGAGGTGATGTGCTTGCATTGCGTTGGATTTCATTGGAATAGTGTAGGAGACCAGAGGCAGATCAGAGTTGAGAGTAGGATAAAGAAGCTTGTGGTCCCCTTTGTGAACTTGAAGGGAAGTGTTTTGCAAAGCAGTGACCCAATCACTGTTTTTGATTGCTGAATCACTGTTTTTGCTGAAAAACCACACTGAGAGAGGTGATGCAGTTTAATTGTAAAAGTGCAAATTAATTACTGATTTCCTGGAAGGACTGGTAGGAAGAGACAAAGTGAAAGGGCAGATGTTGCATCTTTTATGGTTGCAAGGGGAAGTGTGATCAATAGTTGTTGATGGATTGAAGAATGAACCAAGGATTATAAAGGAAATTGTCCCTCAGAAATATTGAAGGGGAGTGGAAGATGCATCTGGAGATGGACTTTATTGGTAAGCACACTAATGGCTTCTTTTGCTTTCTACTAATTTAGTGTTTAAAAGCACATTCCTTCTTCAGGATGCTTGATTAGAATGTATTCTACACCAGCTGAAAGCAGAGGCTATGAATTACATTTGACTAAAATATTTCAAATGACTTGTAAATTCAAATTCTTTACCCTACCTTTTTATATTTCTTATAAGACCTAATTCATAAGCCAGGCTAGATATAGAATCATTACTTAGTCCGCTAAGTGCAGTTTGCTAAGCAAGGACTTCCAGCTACAGATTTTGCTAAACTAGCTGTCACACATATAGATTGATTACAGTGAAGTATTTCAGTAATTCTGTGTCTCATTGCAGTTAGTGTATAATAAAGCACTTTACATTCCCTTTAAAGGGCTGATGTATTTTGATTGGTCGAGGTACAGAATGACACTGAACATTTGTCAACTATAAAGTATAAAATAAGCACAAGCATATTTGCCTCCCTATTTGGAATTTCAATTAGAATGTTGTGCACTCTTTACAATTATATTTGAGAGTATATTTTAATGTAGCAAGATATTTATAATTTAATTTATCAAATAAGTTATTGTACACAGGGTTATATTACTCAATGTACTTTAATTATACAGTAGGATGTTTTTCACAGTTTCTATGATCATGGCAAGACATTTACATGTATTTCTTTGCTAAATGTACTTTATAATAATGATATTGATCCAAACATGTTCAGGTTACCTATTTCCCCATATACAAAACCTTATAGCTGATAACCAATACGAAAAATATAAAAATGCTGATAAAGACCTGTTAAAACCTTACACACTTATTCAGACATACTTAGCTGAATGTAAGAATTTAGTTCTATATCGTATTGCCAATTCCAGCTATGAAGAAAGGCCTTGGAATAGGGACTGTTAGGTTTTAACACTCCTGAGGACAGAAGGATGGAGTAGTTGTAAGTAAAGTAAACTGAACAATTAAGCACATTCAAATCTCAACTTTAACCTGTCGCTAACAAACGAAACAGTTGCTTTTTCCAAATTGATCACATAAATCGTTTTGCTGTTGTAACCTTTTAAATTCACTTTGAACACTTAATATCCTTCGAAACACCCTACAATACATGACAAAGGAAAAATAATGCAGCAGTCATTGCTTGGATTATTTTAATTGTATTTGTGCATTGGTTAAAAAATATGAATGCAGTTAGCATAAAAGTTCATTTTTCAGACTTGCTACACTTATTACATAACTGCAATGTATTTAAGATCTTTATTCTGCATGCACTTTTGTGCTGCTATATTGCAGCTGTTGTGTATTTTCCTCAATGTTAATCAAAATACATAATGGACTTTGCATGTTTAAACCCTGTTTACTGTAATTACATACCCATTACTTCTGACACTGTGGCCTCCTCCTTTGAAATCAAGTTCTACTACCAGTTATGGCACAGGAATGTCGAACCTAGCTGCTGAATCATCAACAGCTGAGAGCTCTGGATAGAACAAGGGATGTGGGACCAGACAGAATCTCAGCTATACAGTACTGAACATCAGTGCTCCAGCGCTAGCTGTGCTGTAGTCAAACTATTCCAGTACAACAACACCATTAGAGAATAAGACATAGGAGCGGAATTAGGTCGTTCTGCCCATTTACACACAATGTGAAAAATTTCCTGGTTTGAGCTACTCACAAAAAAGTACAAACCCATCCTGGCTAATGCTGGCCTAATCAGTTCACTCTCAATCTTCAACGGAATATCAGAAGCTATCACTGATACCGCTGCCAAGATGCACATAATAATAATTTTAATGATGAACTCACTGATACTTTGTTTGGATTTTTCCAGGAATTTAGGCTTCAGACCTCCAAATGTGAGAGTGACTGCACTTAATATCAAGGCAGAATTTGACTGAGTGTAGGCTCTTGGTGAGACTAAAGTCAGTGGTGCCAAATGTATTTGGACTTGTATCTCACACAAAAGAAGATCTTTGTGTTGGTCAGTGGTCAACCATCTTGGTCCCAAGTCAAGGATTCCTCAGAGCAGGTTCTGGTCCAATTCTTTAAAAGCTTCAACAGTGGCCTGCCTTCCATCATAAGAGCAAAAGTAGAGATAGCTACAGATGATTGCACAACATTCAATTCCATTTGTGGTTCTCAGCAAATAAAGCAGCCCATATCTGCACGCGGTGAGACCTACACAACAATCAAGCATGAGCTGATAAATTGGCAAGTAACTTGTGTCACAGAAGTCCTGAGGAACGATTATCTCCAACAAGAGAGAGTCTAACCAGCCTCCCTTAATATGCGATGACATTACCATGGTTCAGAATCCACTATCCACCTGCTGAGGGTCCACTGTTGACCAGAAGTTCAGTGGCACCAGCAAAAATAAAATAAGATGGCCTGTATAGCAGATCAAAGCTGACTGCCGTGACACTGTATTCCTTAGAGCCATTGCAATGATTTTGCACCACTTTAACAGTGGGGAATTTGCAAAGTGACTGAATAGATGCACACTAATAAATAAATGTGTGATTTTTCTAAATGCCTTTTGAGTTTTGTTTTGTTCAGCAATCTAAAAACTTTGACAGTTTTGAAGTTTGGATAAGTAGGTTTGGCTTAGTTGGTTATCAACTTATTTATTGAATTATGCTTCCCTACACTCCACATTCCATTGGGAATTCAGTTCTATGACTTGTTTCTAATTCTAGCAATAAAGAAGGGCCCAGGAATGAAGAGTAGATTCAGTGAAGGTCAGCATTTAATACTGTGAGATGGGTTTCGTGTCATCCAGTGGGAATATCAAGGTAGGGATAGTGTTTGGGTTAGATCTAGATTTAGATTATGAGGACACACAGCCCTCTTTTATTTTCATTTAAATATGCATGCATTAAGAAATAATACAATGTTTCTCCAGAATGATATCATAGAAACACATGACAAACTGACTGAAAAACTGACAAAAACCACATAATTATAACATATAGTTGCAACAGTGCAAATCAATACTGTGATTTGATAAAGAACAGACTATGGGCATGGTAAAAAGTCTCAAAGTCTCTCGAAAGTCCCGTCATCTCACGCAGACGGTGAACCTCCAGTGCCGCAAACTTGCCGATGCAGCATCCTGGAAGCATCTGACCACAGTCCGAGTCCGTCCGAAAACTCCGAGCCTCTGACCAGCTCTCCGACACCGAGCACCATCTCTGCCGAGCGCTTCGACCCCAGCCCCGGCAATAGGCAAAGCTGGGTTACAGAGCAGATGTCAGATCTGTTTGACTGGGGTGGGGCTGGCAGTTCACACTGGATGGGCAGGAAGTCACAGATGCAGCAGAGAAGCAAAAATGAGCATCTAAGACAGAGTAGACATATGTGAAAACAGCTGTGAGAGCAGGCAGGCGTGGTTAAGCATATGCCGGTGACATTGTCAGTTCATTGAGGATGGGAACATGAAGGTGATAATTGAAGGGCTGACAAAGACAAAATTCAGCAAAGGAACTAACGTTCAAACTATTTAAAAATATTTTTAAACTTCCAAGGTGAGTTTTTAACAGAGGGTGGTAGGTGCCTGCAGTAACAATGTTTAGGAGGCATTTATACAAGCACATGAACAGACAGGGCATGGAGGGATTTAGACCATATGCAGAAAGATGGAATAAGTTAGATAGGCATCATAGTTGCTGCAGACATGGTGGCCCAAAGGGTTTGTTGCTAAGCTCTGGTGCGCTAAACCACTAAAACGTGGGATACAAGATAACTGACACTAAGCTTGAGGAACTAAAAAGAAATAAGCAGAACTATATGACTGCTGGGAAGTAGAACTACATCACCAACTATAAACTCACATATAATTGAACTATGCTTTTGGCACATTTTCTCCCTCAGTATAAATGTGTTTATAATGGAATATTATTTATTTATATTATAATGAAAGTTGTTTGTGCAATCAACGTATCCGGTATTAAACCACAGTCTGCAAAGTCTCATTTCAAATCAAAGTTTCAGCTTTTACTATAGAGTACCCTCGTGCAGACCAGTTTCACAACCCAATTCTTAAATTGTTTTACTACTCTGTGACAAAGATCTACAAATCAAACCACATAGAAAACTAAGGAAATGTGTCACATTAAAGAAAGAATAAATTGCAAATGTGTATTAAAGTTAAACCTTATATTGTTTCATTGTATTGCTGTACCTGAATGCATTTGAAATAACAGATTAGTATTAACATGGGAAAGGATTTATTAGGAGATCAGAAAATCCAATCTTAGATTGTACTTTTAGATCTGCTTATCAGCAGCTTTGCTGAACTAAAGATTTCTTTTGCAAAGTGAAGACAAATCTAAGGTACCCTTATGTCCAAAAAATGTTATCATAATTCTACAAGAATCTAGGCCATCCACTTCAGTTCTGCCAAAATCCAGGACAACTCACTAAGCCTTGGAAATACTGCATTGCTACAAAAACACAGAAAGTGACTATGCTTTCAAAGTGGAATACAATTCCCTCTCCACCAAATCAACATGTGACAAGGCTGAAAGAAACATTGATGAATTATGGTCAGTTTTTACCACCTATTTATCACAAAAATAGCATACAATAGGCCATATTTCTGTTCTGGGCATTGGACAAACACGTATGCATATCCCAGTCTCAAATGGTGAAGCAGGCAGACAATTTGGATTGTGAAGGAGGCCTCAAAGAAACTGCCCATTGACAATTTGGCTGACTCCATACAGTGCAGAACTGCAATCTTTTTATTGAACAATAACTCAATCTACCACTGGGGGTAAATCATTGCTGAGATGGCAATGAATTGTTGTGTAAACTATTTGCAAATGATCATCAGGGTGCTAAAACTGATAGAAAAACCTAGCATGAGACACAAGATCAGAAGATCATGATGAGGCTGTAGGTGAAGTAGAAATAGTAAATCCAAGATATCATGGGAAATCCACAGCAGATGCTAGAGAAACATCAGTCAATTTGATATGGGTGAGAAGGTCCTAGAGAGTGAGAAGACCTGGGGTGTGGTGGATTCTGTAAATATGGGAATATACATGTGTAAAAATGTTTGAGTTTCTTTAATGTTAAAAAGAGAGCAGTATTGTTTACTATTGGTTGAAAAAAGGGTCATTGTCACTTAAAGGCTTTCAAATGACATGTCATCTGGTTGCAACATGAGCACATATCAGATGGGTTGAAAAAGTGGCAAGTGGAATTTAATGCAGTGGACGTGCAAGAAAGCACAGTAAATGGATGGAAATTAAGTTGTGTGGAAGAATAAACATGTATCTACAGATCTTTAGATGTAGCAGAATAGGTTAATATCATAGTTTAAAAAGTCTCTATTTGCAGAGACAGATTACACAAGAATGATAACATAGCTGGTGTGCTGCATATATTCCCATTCACATTATTACATGAAAGGTATGGATGAGCCAGTGATGAAAGCAGAGGGGACTTATAAAGAAGACACCAGTACTATACTACAAAATTTTTACTTTAAGGAAAATATTAGCTATGTTAGGGTTGTTCTCTTAGAACAGTGGAGGCCGAGGGGAGATTGTAATTAAGGGATATAAAATAATGAGGAGCTTAGGTAGAACAAATAAAGAACAACTCATTTCCTGTAGTTGAGGGGCCAAAAACTAGATGACATGGCATTGGTTGAAGGATCAGAGGGAGACAGGGATTTATTTGTTTCACCTAGATGTTAGGAGGGATTTGGATTTAACTGCCTACAAGAGTGATGGAGACAAAAACTCTAATACCTAGTTATGAAGAATAGTGATGTAAACTGAAGGATGAAAACCTCATGCCAGATAGTGGGGTAAGGCTGATGGGATCATTGATTTATAGTGGGTGAATAGTCTGACCAGTCTCCTCCGGTGTTATAAATTGTCTCTCAATTATTTATTTTGTTTCTAGCAACTTCCAATCACTTTGGAGGAACCATTGTAAAAAGTACATGTTTATTGAAGCTCCTATGTCCTTTGATCATATTTCTCACTTGCCAGAGAACACAGAGGACAGGTGTGCTAGAAAGTTTGTGAACCCTGTAGAATTTTCTTTATTTCTGCATAAGTATGACCTCAAATGTGATCAGATCCTCATGCAAGTCCTAAAACTAGATAAATAAAATCCAATTCTTCATTGCTGTCTCTGTAGCAATTTAGTTTTTTCCAGTAAAGGTTGTTAGCCCTGAGCAGAACCCTGGAATCTGGAAGACTCTTAGTCTGACCTCTGTCCTTTGACATGCTTAGCATGGGTGACCCTACCAAGAGCCAAAGTATAATGCCCTGATTTCAGCCAACTTAGTTCTCTGAGTCATTGAGGCATGCAAGCTTTCAAACTCATCAACAAGGTTGTGGTCTGCTTGGACAACCCTCCAGTCTACTAGCACTTATCCATGGCTAACAATGATGCAAATAGCTCAGCCAAGATTTCTGCAATTTCTTCACTAGACTCCAGCAGTGTTCTTGGATATACCTGGTCAGGCTCTGGAGATTTGTTTGCCTTCGTATCTTTTAAGATATCTAACACCTCCTCTTCTGTAATGTGGGTTATCCCAAGACCTCCCCATTTATTTTTCCTAGTTCTGAAACCTTCATGACTTTCTCTACAGTAAAAACAGAGGAAACTATTCATTGACTATACCCATGCCCTGTGGCTTAACACAAAGATGCCCCATTTGGTCTTTGCCAGGTAACTTTCCTCTAATTTTTTTTACAGCTGTTTGGACCAACCATTGCTCTGAGCAGGAAATTTTTACATGGCCTGAAAACTGCACAGCACTTTAAATGTTTTGTTCTGTAATATGCATATTATGGTGTCATGGTCCTTTTGGCCACAAACATCCTACTTCTTCTGTTTCATGCTCCCAAAATTCGCCTTGCCCAGTTCAGAACTTGAACTTGTGGATCTGTTTGGCCTCTTTTCACTTCCATTTAAAACCTAATAGAACTATGGTCGCTTGTCCCAGAGTGCTCCTCCACTGTCACCTCAGTCACCTTCCATTATTCAAGAGTAGGTCGAATTTGCCCTCTCCCTAGTGGCCTTTAACAGTATGGCAGTCCCAGTCTATGTTGGGGAAGTTAAAATCAGCGACTACGCCAAGTCATTTTTACAGCAGAGCACAATCTCTCGGCATATTTATTCTAATTGCTGGTCACTATTTGGGGGCATTTAGAACAATCCCAACAACGTGATCACGCCCTGTCTCAGTACTGATGAGGCTGCTCGCTGTGAAACACTCATTTAGCTTCTCTCTGGTGCCGCTGCAACAGGTTATTTTTGGGCGCTGTCGCTGGGGTTTCGCTGTGCGGCCGCAGAGGGCGCAGCCAGCGGAGCCGCGCTCGACAGGACAGCGAGAGTGGAAGCGGCGTATCTCGGCTCAGGTCGCCGCGGCTGTGCGGCGCCATCGAAGCGAGACGGGCAGTGGCGCAGGTAATATCGGTGTAGCTCCGGATTCGCGGCCCAAGCTGCATCTGGGCGTCGTCGGTGTCCCCGGTCGTTGGAAGATGGGCGCCAGTCTGGGGGGTGCTTTGGGCCCAGGGCGGTGACGCTCCTGGGGCTGAGGTAACCGGGACACCGCCGGCCTTTGACAGGATGTTTGGCACCCCCTCCACCCCGCCAGCGCGGTTGGTGAACAAGGAGAGGGAGGGAGGGGGCTGTGACAGCCCGCTCCGGCTCCGTCGTTCTCTGTGGCATCGCATATCATTGAGGGGCAGCAATGTGGGTCGGTCGCGCCTCTGGACCTGACTCGTTGGTTTAGGTCTTCTACGATGCTCATGGATTCCCCCCCCCCCCCCCCCCCGTCTCCGGAGAACTAGGTCGGCAAGCTTTCTTGCACTCTGACGGGGTGGCTGTGTTAAGTTTTAACAGCAGTCTTTAAACAACGGGATTGGTGTTTGAGAAATGGGGGATGAGACTGATAGATTGCCCTACTATCTTGGTTTTACTTCTATGGACTACTTAACTGCCTTCGGATGTAGTTTCTCTCTCAATCCCCTACCCCGCAAAATTCCTGTACTTAATATTTAAAATCAGAAATAGCATTTCCCCTAAAGATGTAAGGCCATCTATGTGCGTGTAAATGTACAGAATTTTGGATGTATTTTAATGTGGAACGGAAGCAAACTAGTAATATGGGGCTGGGAGAAAATGGTGTATGCGATTATTTTAAATAGTAGGCAGGATATGATGGAGGTTATTGCTTTTTAAAATAGAGTAATTGTGGATCAAATATAATTGGTATCTATCAGTAAGTTGTGAAAGGATAGAAGTGGCAGTAAAATCGGTGACTGAAGTTACATTTTCATTACTTAGCAGACCGAAGTTTATTTTATCTCTCTTCCCTGCATGGGGGGGGGGCATTTAAATTATATTGCCTAGATATAGCTCAGAATGATAATGTTGCTTTTTTTGACTAATGGTTGACTTCAATGGTGTGGTTATAAAATACACAAGTGTAGGGTCCTATTGACTTGCAGCTGTGCTGAAACAAAAGTAGTGGACATGGTCACCAGTTCTAGGCTTCAGCATTTGAAGGATGCATCTAAATTGATAAGAGTGAATGAACTTCCAAACAAGAAGAATGATATTTTATTGCCTACTGGAGATGTATTAGTTATACATTCCAACTTTTAGTTGTAATCATTGATTATGAACACTGTAAATTTCAAATTGGCAGATTTTAGATTTGCCCAGTTTTGAAGTGTGGCTAATTTTGCATATTGTATCCAACACACATGAGTGTTTATGCATCACAAAAGCAATTGATGAGATGATAATCTGACAAAACAAGAGTAACCTGCTGGGAAGAATGGAATGAGTTCTTGGGTGGAGACCTCTTTAAATACAATGGGTTTTTGACATAACTGAATAATGCACACTAACTGCAAGGTACCAATTTTATCTAATGCAACTTTCAAACTTTTTTTTAGTTGTATTTTTTAAACTTTGTAAAAGCTTGATCTTAACAATGAGAAAATCTGAATTTCCATAAATAATGTGATCAGAGAATGATATAGTATAAAAAGAGGCCTTTTGGCGGAACTATCTCATTGATCTGTAATCTCCTTTCCCTTTAAACGGAGTATTCACCCCTTTTCATTCTATAATATTTCCTAATATTATCTTTGAAACACATTTCAGATCGCTTCTAAATTTTGCCTTTTTGTTACTGATGACTACTGACACTTCTGCCATAGGAAATAATTTCTACACGGTCTCTAAATTTTCTCCTTGGAGCAGTGACTAAGTAAACAATCCCACCTTCCCCATTCTTTCTATATAAACAAAGTCCCTGTTGTCATTCAAGTAAATTTCTTTTGCACTTCATCTTTATTATGTGTGATACTCAGCTGAAGTATTTTAGTCAATTCTGGTCTAACTCTGGATAATTTCTGTTTTTCTTTAATAGCTTCTCCAACATTTCCTGCCATCTTCAAAGATATTTTGAGCATATATCCCATCTGTTTTTGCATCCTTATTAAAGCTTTATTGCTTTAATAGGGGTGCAAGAACAGATCTGTGTACAGTTGCTCATTTTGCCAGATGACATGGGCCATTCTGATATCTCTTGCATCCATTTCATTCCTTGCTACATACCCTCAACTTCATTTTATTTGGAATTCTACTCCACACCTCGAATGTCATCTAATCTATGCCAACAAGAATGGTGGTCTACTCATTCTGTCCAAAAAGGTAACTATAGGCTTTAATTTTGCTAGCAGTCTACTGTTGCATTTTATCAGTGCTTTTTAACATCCATGTTACACTACCCTTATGAGCACAGTTAGTAATGTCAAAGAGCTCAATTATTTCAATGCTCTTTGCATTTCAGAAATGTGTTTGTAATCCTATGGGTCAGGCAATGGCACAAGTTGTTTGTGTTTGGCTTGGGTTTTGGGTTTTGTAAGTACCACGTCATTTGATCCCAGATTATATTATTAAAACGACACTCCATCACAGCAGTTAGACTGACAGGCCTATATTTTTCTTAGAGGGATTATACCTGAAATCTTCCTGTCTTTTTGTACCATCTCAGAGCAAAGCAGGATCAAAGGTTGTTTAGCATTTACCTGGGATGCATCTCACTCAGACAAGGTGTTTTGTTTCCCCATCCACTTTGAATATAGGCAATCTTTTAAATATTTGCTATGTTCTTTGCTGTATCAGCAACTTCTTTCTCCAGTAAAGACCAATGCAAGGTGTATTTAGTACCTCACATTTGCTTTCCAGCTGCCCTTATCACTCTTTCACTTACCAGTCTTTCACTTATGTTTATGAAATAGTTTCTGCTTATTCTCCTTTTTATGTAGGCCTCTTATTCCTTGATTTGGATCACCTGTATATGTTTCGTATCAGAATTAAGTTTATTATTACTGACATTGTGAAATTTGTTGATTTGTGGAAGCAGTACAGTGCAAGACATAACAGTACTAAAAATATTTAGTGCAAAAAAAAGAATTATGGGATAGTGTTCCTGGGCCATTTTGAAATCTGGTGGCAGAGGGGAAGAAGCTGTTTTTGAAATGTTGAGTGTAGGTCTTCAGGGTCCTGTACCACTTCCCAATGGTAGCAAGGTGAAAAGGGCATGCTCCCAAAGACGATCGTCTTTAATGATGTATACCATCCTCTTGGCTGGCTGGTGGCGCAATGGCATCAGCGCCTGACTCTGGAGTGAAGGTTCCCGAGTTCGAATCCAAGTTGGGCCATCCCCTGAGCGCACTTTCCATTTGTGCCGGGTTGAGCTTCGAGCTAGCCACTTGGCCTGGTTTTAAAAAAAAACGGGCCGAGTCAAGAATGTTCATATCGTGACCCGGTTAAGTTGAAAGGAGACCAATCCTGACACCACGCGCCAGACAAGAATGGCTGGCTGACTGGTGCGACACGCACCATCCTCTTGAGGCACTGCCTCTTGAAGGTGTCCTTGTTGACAGGGAAGGTTGTTCCTGTGATGGAACTAGCTGCGTCTGTAATGCTCTGCATCCTATTGAGGCTCCGCACCAGACTGTGATGCAGCCAGTCAGAATGTACTCCACCGTACACCTGAAGAGATTTGCAGGAGTTTTTAGTGACGTACCATATCTCTTCAAACTCCTAATGAATTAGTCGCTGACGTGCATTCTTTTTGTTTGCATCAATAGGATAGGTCCAGGAATAGATGCTCTGTTGTGGTATGACTATGCCTTTTGTCAGCCTGATATTTTCCTTTCATTTTATTGTCTAATATGCTTTCTTTAAACATATTCCTTTCCTGTGTGGAAGTTTTCTTTAGGTCTAGGATCATTAATAAATCATTTTGCCCTCAAGTATGTCATTGAGATCACTGGTGATCTGTGACATTTTCCAAATACTTACAGTAGACAGTAGAAAATCTGTAACTTTCACATTTAAAGCTGATAATCTGCTCATGTTATGCAGATGAGTGCACAGGTAATGCCTGCATTTGTTGCCCATCCCAAACTGACCCTGAACTGAGAATGATCAACAACATTGATGTGACTAGAATCACTTTTGGGCCACAACGGGGAAGGTTTTATTTATTTATTTTTAAAATTCATTTATATGATGTGGGTGTTGTCAGCTAAACCAGCATTTATTGCTCATCCCTAGTTGCCTTGAGAAGGTGGTTCTATTCATTCCTCTTTTCTTGATGTTTGCTCCTTGTTGAGCAGTTATGGAACTGAATTGTTTTAAATATTACAGTGCCGATAAAGAATTCAATGCCCCCCGCCCAGAAGTTTTCATATTTTGTTGTTTTACAATACTGAATCACTTTTTTTTACACTGGTCAACAGAAAAAGACTCTTTTATGTCAAGGTGATCTCTATAAAGTGAAGTAAATTAATTATAATATAAGGCAAAATAATTGTTTGCATAAGTATTCACCCCCTTCAAGTCAGTATTTAGTAGATGTACCTTTGGTAGCAATTACAGCCTTGAGTCTGTGTGGGTAGGTCTCTATCAGCTTTGCACATCCGGACACTGCAATTTTTCCCCATTCTTCTTTACAAAACTGCACAAGCTCTGTCAGATTGCAGGGGGTTTGTGAGTGAACAGCCCTTTTCAAGTCCAGCCACAAATTCTCATTCTGGGGCATTGACTTTGTTGTTTTTAAGCCATTCCTGTGTAGCTTTGGCTTTATACTTGGGGTCATTTTCTTGCTGGAAAACGAATCTTCTCCCAAGTTGCAGTTCTCTTGCAGACCGTATCAGGTTTTCTTCCAGGATTTCCCTGTATTTTTCTGCGTTCATTTTACTCTCCACCTTCACAAGCCTTCCAGGTCCTGCTGCAGTGAAGCATCCCTACAGCATAATGCAGTCACCACCATGCTTCATGGTATGGATGGTGTGTTTTTAATGTGTGGTGTTTGGTTTATGCCAAACATAGCGTTTAGTCTGATGGCCAGAAAGCTCAATTTTGCTTTCATCAGATCATAAAACCTTCTAGCTGACTTCAGAGTCTCCCACGTGCCGTCTGGCAAACTCTAGCTGAGATTTCATGAGTTTTTTTTTAATAGTGGCTTTCTCTTTGCCACTCATAAAACACCCAGGCAACAGTTGTATGCACAGACTCTCCCATCTCAGCCACTGAAGCTTGTAACTTCTGCAAAGTTGTTTTAGTGTTTTGGTGGCCTCCCTCACTAGTCCCTTCTTGCGCGGTCACTCTGTCTTTGAGGACAACGAGCTCTATGCAGATTTACAACTGTGCCATGTTCTTTCCATTTTTTGATTGACTTAACTCAGGATACGCATTGACTTGGAAATTTTCTTGTATCCATCTCCTGAGTTGTGCTTTTCATTAACCTTTCTGCAGAGTTGCTTGGAGTGTTCTTTTGTCTTCATGCTGTAGTTTTTGACGGAATACTGAATCACCAGCAGTTGAAACTTCCAGATACAGGTGCATTTTTACTACAGTCAATTGAAACACTTTGATTGACACAGGTGATCGCTAACTAATTATCTGACTTCTAAAACCGATTGGCTGCACCAGTGATGATTTGTTGTCATATTATGGAGGGGGGAAGGGTGAATACATATGCAGTCAATTATTTTGTGTATTGTATTTGTAATTAATTTAGATTGCTGTGTAGAGATCTGTTTTCACTTTGACAGGATAGTATTTTTCTGTTGATCAGTGTAAAAAAAAAGCGCCAAATTAAAACCATTGTGAATGATTGTTGTAAAACAAAATATGAAAACTTCTTGAGGGGGGGTGAAGGCTTTTTATAGGTACTGTGGGTTACTCTCTGGTAAATTATGTCAATAGGTGCAAGCTGTTACATATTTTAAAGCTGCATTGGAATTGCATGTGCAGTATTTTAAGGGTGTAATATAACTCCAGTAAGTTGGAGAATAGGAGCAGATAGATATAAATAGGACTTGTATTTTGTTTAAAAATGCAAAGCACATAATCTGGAGTCTTTTATTTCAGTTGATCTGTAAGCCTTTACAAATCTTATTGTTCAATAATGTAGATATATAGCCTAAAATCGATCCAGTTTTGTCTCCCAAACATAAGTATGCAAGGTGAATGTGACTACTGAGAAGTCTGTGGAAAATTCTGCAGACAGAAACATGTGACTTCATAATTGGGAGCAAATACACAGTGTTGTTTTCTGGCTCTTGACATGCATATATATCTTCATTGATTGCAGTCCTATGCTGCTTCTATATTCACCCTTCAGTTGGGAGCCACATTTACTGTTGCCAAAATATGGTGATTGGGCTTTTTCTTGCTCTTTTCTCTCTGACATGTTAAGATGTAATGGCTATGATGTGATTTTCCTCCAGTTGCAGGACGTAGGAAATATTTGAAGCATCAGCACCAATAATAGTGTCAGCAAATGTAAACAGACATTGTGTGTAAACATAATGTATACAAACTTCAGAGGAACTGATGAAAAGTAGTAATATTGTTGATGGTGAGTGGCGTACTCGGGCTACAGAATGTTACTGATCAGCTGGTAAGATGGGCAGGGCAGATGGAATTTAATTCTTATATGTGTGAAATGATGCAATTTTTTGGGATGGGGATCCAATAAGGAAAGGACCTAGCAGGTTCTGAGAGTGTTTTGAGGAACAATAATTTACAATTGCAAAGGTTTGTGAAGGTGGCAGCATAGGTAGATAGAGTAGTGAAGGAGGCAGATGGGATACTTGTCATTAGCTGGTGCATGGATTGCAATCTGCAGCGCAATCTGGGGACAGATGCTCTCATAGCATTTAAACGACACCCGCACTAGCTCTCAAATTGCCAAGGCTTGAGGCGCTGTGGTGAACAGGCTTAGTATTGATAGGTACTTGGCATAGATGTGGAGGGCACAAGGGCTTGTTTCTCTGTTCCATGATTTGCCATGTGACAGTGTTGTTCATAAAGGTCAGAACTTGGGGATAAATGGAAGATAAGACTGTTTTGTATAACTGTTTAAAAAAAAATGTCAAGCCACTCCACTTGAGTTTGAGGAGAATTGGTGTGCCACCAAAGACACTCACAAATTTCTACAGCTGTACCATGGAGAGTATTCTAACTGGTTGCATCACCATCTGGTATGGAGGGGCCTCTGCCCAGGGTTAGAAAAAGCTGCAGAAAGTTGTAAGTTTTGCCAGCTCCATCATGGGCGCTGCCATCAAGGACCCCTTCAAAAGTCGATGACTCAAACTTGGCATCCATCATTGAGGATCCGATCACCCAGAACATTCCCTCTTATTGCTACTATCCGGGAGGAGGTACACTGAAGACACACTCAACATTTCAGGTACAGCTTCTTCCCCTCTGTCATCAGATTTCTGAATGGACAATGAACCCATGAACACTGCCTCAGTATTTTTCCCTCTCTTTTTGCACTACTTATTTAAGTTTCAGGTATATTTGTAGTTTTTTATTATTACGTATTGCCATTTAGTGCCACCATAAAACAAATATCATGACATATGCCAATAATATTAAATCTGATTCTTCCAGTAGGTTGAAGATTTGATTCACAGCCTGTGATGATTTAAATCATATGCAAATACCTTTGGAATATATGTTCAGATGCACACTTGTTCCTGTGGTATTTAGAAGCAACATTTCTATTTTGGAACAAGCATTTCTAATGGGATTTCATGATGTTACTTGATGTTATTTGTCTCTCCCGATTTTAACAAAAATTAACTTTTTTTGCGTGCACAAAAGTTGCATTATTTTTGTTTGAAATAACGTAGCTTCATAGAGTTGTTGGCACAGTAAATGGAGTGCTCATTATTAATAAGTATATTTTCTCTAGCTTGCGACGTTGGGAGGAATCCAAAGCAGTGACCATGGCACTGGGGACAGCGTGGAAACAGATGTCTTGGCTTTACTACCAGTACCTGTTGGTTACAGCACTGTATATGCTTGAGCCATGGGAAAGGACCATATTCAGTATCCTTCTAAAATATGTTTGTCATTTTGTTTGTGTAAGGTTTAAAAGCAGGAAGCAAATTGCACAAGATGCAAAGCGTTTTGTCAACAATAAATGTGCATGTCCTTGAACATCAAAGGCTTTAAAAAAAAAATTCAGCGAACTGAAGAGCAAGAATTGCTGTAGTAGCATTTAAAGTAATCACTATTTGTTAGACAGTATCGTGGACTTTGTCTGAAAGTACAAAGTGGATTGGGTAAGACCTTTTTTGAATATTACCCTTGCTTATGATGGTTAAGGCGCGTGGCCAAGTGGTTAAGGCGTTCGTCTAGTGATTTGACAGTCGCTAGTTCGAGCGTCAGCTGAGGCAGTGTGTGTGTCCTTCAGCAAGGCACTTAACCACACATTGCCCTGCGATGACACCGGTGCCAAGCTGTATCGGCCCTAGTGCCCTTTCCTTGGACAACATCGGTGGCGTGGAGAGGGGAGACTTGCAGCATGGGCAACTGCTGGTCTTCCATACAACCTTGCCCAGGCCTGTGCCCTGGAAACTTCCCAAGGCGCAAATCCATGGTCTCATGAGACTAACGGTTGCCTATTTACTTATGATGGTTACTTGTAGTGAAATACTGTGCGGTGTCTTTAAAGGCCTCTTATTATCAATTGTATTTTTTTTAAACTGGTGTGTGTTCCAATTTAACCTGTCCTTCAGGATATCTTGTGAAATACTGAAACAGGTAATTTGGCCCTTTTTATTTTATTCCCTAAATCTTCTGACAATGCTGTAACCAGTAATATTATTCTGATGTTTTTGCTGAAGTAGAAACAGTTCCTTGCTTTTTCTGGTGTGTAAGTCAAGTAAGTGGAAGCTCAAGCTCAAGCTCCCACTGTTCTTTACAGGAAATTTCCCTTTGCCTTGGCTGTTGGACTCTTGAAATTTTGTGATGGAGTAAATTTGCCCTTTTGTAGAAAAGTTTTTCCCAATAATCCAGCTCTAGCTTGCCAGGGAACTTGTTCGAAAAGGAAGAAGTGAAATAGTAATTTATTTTGTTTTTCCAGTGCTTTTGTTTTAATAGATTTATTTAAAAAAAAAAATTATTTTTATTTGGATAAGGAATTCACAAGTATCATGTACTTTTTTCACATGTATAACCTTTTCCATTTTTTTTATATGTATAAAACTATAATTATTTATACATTCCTAAGTACACATTAAGATGATATAAAAAGAAATTAAACACTTAAATAGATAATTATGTACAGTTGAAATTCTAATCTATTAGGCTAAGTAATGATATTTAGTTGTTAAGAAAAATAGTAATAATAGTGGATTAATAATAATTTCCATTATTATTACCTGGACCATTTCTTCTGGTCCAAAATGTTGTATGTAAGCCTATGTAACAATCATTGTAGGTGTTTATATCCTAACTTGTTCATGCTTGCTCCTGCCCCCAAACATAATTATCCAATCCCTATGTACTTATTTACTTAATTTTATCATTTTTTATCCCTTTCCCAAATCTTTTCCTTTACTTGTGTTAATTCTCTATTTTCCAAAAAAAACAAAAGCAGTAAACATTTAGACCGGGGTGCTTACATTAGCAATATTACTGTGTTGATGAGAAGTGCGGTATAAATCATTAGGAGAGTCATCTAAAGTCTGCTGGCTTTGGGGTTATATATTCAATCCATTTATTCCAGATTTGATAAAATTTTTCTTTTTGAATTCTCAGGGAGTAAGTCATCTTTTCCATTTTAAATATTTCCAAGATAATTTCGTGCCAATCTTCTAATGTAGGTGGTATTGGATTTAGCCACTTTCTAGTGATTGATTTCTTACTTGCCGCTAAAAGGGCCTGCAGCAACTTTATATCTTTCTTCTGTTCAAGAAACAATACATGCCCCAAATAGAGCATCTCAAAGTTCAGAGGTATCTGGGTCTTAAGTACCTTAATTAATGTTCTATGAATACCTTTCCAATATAAACTTAATTTAGGGCAATCCCAGAAAATATGGAAATGATTTGCCTCCTTGGAGCCACACCTTCTCCAACACGTCACGTTTGTGTCTTTATATTTTTCCTGATATGGGGTCTTGAAGTATCTTATATTATTTTTCCAACAATGTTCTCTCCAAGTCAAAGAATTAGTCGAAGACCACTGAAAGCTGCATATTTTCCCCCAAGCCTCCTCTGAAAGTACCAACCCCGCTTCTTTCTCCCACTTCTCTTTAATATACAATGTGTTTACATTTTTAGCATGGGAGAGTGCATTATATAATCGAGAAACTGATTTACTGGGTATTGAACTGCAAACCGAATTCAGAATCTTGAAAAATTCTAATTGTACTGTTGATAGGTCTGTATATCTGTTTTAATAGATTTAATAATTAAATGGTTTTGAGTATTGGTGCCAGCCAGGTGTTTCGGTACAGTTGGCTTTGGTGGGCCATTCAGGGTAAGTGACTTGGCTTCACCAACAATTACAATTCTTCAGGTTTGCCATTTGGTGGGATCCTGTGCTACTGTAGGTTTTGGCAATCAACTTAGTGCCCACCTCTTAGCTCAAAGGTTTGTGATACCGGGAGATAGATTGAAGATTTGAGTAGAAAACTGAAATATTTAAGTTGCTGGCAGTACTTTCTCGATTTTCAAGGGAGTATACGGTGCCTTCAAAAAGTATTCAGCACAAGCAACTATTTTCACATTTTACTGCCTCATTTTCTAAATTTAAAATGTATTAAAGTACAGTTTTTTTGAGCTAATCTACAAAACGTGCATCATGCCAAATCAAAAATAAATTTTCCAAACCTTTCAAAAATTTACTAAAAAATTAAAAATCAAAATTTAGGCTGAAAAAAGCATTCATCCCCTTTGTAATTACAATGCTAATTTTCCTCAGGTGCAATACTCTATATTAACTTACCGACTCACCCAATTTGTTGATGTAGAAAATTGTAGGATAACCTGTTTTCAATGAATTCAAAAGAATAAATGCCTCTTCTCTTTGTATGATTCAACAGTATGGTAGATTTTCAACAACCAAATCAAAATGAAGACAAAAGAACATTCAAGACAAGTCAGGGAAATGATAAGAGAGAAGCACAAATCTGAGGAAGGGTACAAGACCACCTCAAAGGCACTGAGTATACCTCAGAGCTCAGTGCAGTCTATTGTGGAAAAGTGGACAAAAATATGAAACCAGAGCCATATTACCTAGGTCAGGCTACCCCTCTAATCTTAGTCGACGGAGAAGAATAGTACTTGTAAGAGACGCTACTGTGATGCTAAGAGTCGTTCTGAATAAGCTGCAAAAGTCAGTAGCTGCAAGTGGCGATGAAGTTCATGGCTCCACAATCTCTAAGGTATTTATGGAAGAGTGGCAAGGAGGAAGCTCTGGCTAAAACTAAAAGCATACCCTGCCTGTCAAGACTTTGTAAAGCATCACTTCGAAGATATTGTAAAGATATGGAAGAAAGTCTTGTGGTCAGATGAGACTAAAGTGGAAATTTTTGGCCTCGACACTAAGCAGTATGTGTGACATAAATCCAATACTGCGTATCAGTCTGGTAACTCCATCCCTACTGTAAGGTATGGTGGACGCAGTATCATGCCATGGGGAAGCTTTTCGGCAGCAGGGACTGGAAATCTGGTCAGGATTGATGGGAAGATGAATTGTGCTAAATACAGAGAGACCCTGGATTAAAAATCTGCTAGCCTCTGCTAGAAAGCTTAAATTGGGGAGGAAATTTGTCTTTCAGCAGGCCATTGGCCCAAAGTGCACAGCAAGAGCAACCATTGAGTGGCTTCAGTGAAGAAAATTGATGTCCTTGAGTGACGTAGTCAAGAGTCCTGATCTTGACCTGATTGAGTAACTTTGGCAAGATCTCAAGATTGCTGTTCACCACTGCTCCCCAACTAACCAGGCTCATCTTGAGGAATTTTGCAAGGAGGTATGGGCAAATCTTGCCCCATCACATTGTGCAATGCTAATAGTACTTATTCCAAAAAGACTACTGGCTGTAATAGCTGGGGGAGGTGGTTCAACTAAGTGCTGAGCAACGGGGTTGAATACGTTTGAACTGCCATTTCAGTTTTTGAATTGAGTTTTTCATGCTTTACACTTTTCCCTGTTTTTTGGGCTCTAATGTGGGGGGAAGAAAAGGAGCATTTAATTAACAAATAAAAATTCTCAGTTAAGTTGATTAAAATCCCTGGTTGTAATACTCATTTATGTGAGCATAGGGTTGGCAGCTGAATACTTTTACAAAGCACTGTATGTTATTAACATTTGGGCCAGATACTATTGATAAAGTCTAGTACACACATTCCAAAGTTTATCATTTGAGTTTGAGGAAGTTGTATAATTTCTCACCTGGCACTTAACTGTAGCTGAGCTCAGGAAATTTGCATCTGCACAGTAATACCATTTTAAGTTAGCAGATTTCATGACACATGCCGGTGATAATAAACCTGATTCTACTCTCTGGTTGTACACTACCCTCAACTATTGGAAACATCCACTCTATTGAGGAGTTTCAACATTCAATGGTTTTAATGAGATCCACCCCCTCATTCTTCTGAATTCCACAGAGTACAGGCCCAGAGCCATCAGTCAGTCCTCATATGGTAACCCTTTCATTCCTGGAATCATTCTCGTGAGCCTCCTCTGAACCTTCTCCAATAGCAGCACATCTTTTCTGAGATAAGGGGCCCAAAAAACTGCTCACAATACTCCAAGTGAGGTCTTACCAGTGCCTTATAAAGTCTCAACATTACATCCTTTTATATTTCAGTCCTCTCAAAATCAATGCTAACATTTCATTTGCCTTCCTCACCACTGACTCTACCTGTAAATGAACCTTTAGGGGATCCTGCACAAGGACTCCCAAGTCCCCTTGCACCTTGGATATTTGAATTTTCTTGCCATTTCTCTCCATGCTAGTATCTTCCTTGTAATACTATGGTCTTTTAACTTGTTAAGCACCCTCATGTGCAGCACCTTGTCAAAGGCCTTCTGAAAATCCAAGTGCACAACATCTACCGATTCTCCTTTGCTTCCACTAGAATTCCACTAGATTTATCAGGCAGGATTTCCTCTAAAGGAAACCTTGTTGACTTTGGCCTATTTTATCATGTGCCCCTAAGTACCCCAAACCAGATCATTAACAATCAACTCCAACATCTTCCCAACCACTGAGGTCAGTCCAACTGGCCTATAATATCCTTCTGCCTCTCTCCCTGGAAGAGTGGAGTGATATCTGCAATTTTACAGCCCTCCAGAATTGTACCAGAATCTGTTGATTCTTGAAAGATCATTACTAATGTCTCCACAATCTCTTCAGCCACCTCTTTCAGAACCCTGGTGTGTAGACCATCTGGTCCATGTGATTTATCCCCTACCTTCAAACTTTTCAGCTTCCAAAGCACCTTCTTCCTAGTAATGACAACTTAATTTCACTCATACATTTTCAGTGCTAACTACAGTTAATATTGTTGATATCAGATGAATTAATTGCACTGAGGTCTATTATGTCACAAAGTTCAAAATATTTGATTTTTTTCCCCATCCCCTGCAGCAATTCTTTCCAGAAGTTCAATTCTTTACAATTTGTTAGGCATATGCATTTTAAGAATTGTAACATGTAGTATAAGGCCTGATGAAGGGTTTTGGCCTGAAATGTCAACTGTTTACTCTTTTCAATAGATGCCTAAGTTCCTCTAGCATTTTGTTCAAAGTGTGACAAAAAAACCGGTGGAAATACAAAAAGTAGTTGTAATAATAATTAAATATCGAGAACATGAGATGAAGAGTCCTTGAAAGTGAATCCATTGGTTGTGGTAGGGTGAGTGAAGTTATCTTTTTAGGTTCAAGAGCCTGGTTGTTGAGGAGTAATAGCTGTTCCTGAATCTGGTGGTGTGAGTTCTGAGGCTCATGTACCACCTTCCTAATGGCAGCAGCGGGAAGAGAGTATATCCTGGGTGGTGGGATTCCCCGATGATGGATGCCACTTTCCTGTGACATCACTTTGTGTAGATGTGTTCAGTGGTGTGGTAGACTGATCCTTCAGCATATTGTGTGTATTGCTCTGGATTTCCAGCATCTACAGAATCTTTGTTTATGTAGTATAAGTTTTGATAAACTAAGTCTGCTTCTGCTGTTAAGTTTTGTTCTCCAATCAAAATAGTTGTTTAGAAATTCCTTTTATGCATAATTATCTTCCTAAATGGCAATGTAGAAGAACTTGAGACCAGTACAATCTCTTAAGTTCATGTATACATTTTTGGTAATGAGTGCGATGCTTTTATCAAATTCTGTTCCTTAACGTTACTACTTAGACTCCCTATTGATATCTATTGTTGGAATGGCTGTGTATACAGGTTACGTATTCATGCCTCAGCACATTATGGCAATATTGCACTACTTTGAGATTGTACAATGACTACCTTAAGCCTGGACCAAGGACCAGAAGTACACAGGGGAAAAGGAAGATCTCTATTTAGTAACTGCACTAAGAATGTTGGTGAAGATCAGCTTGAATGGATTACAAAACTAGAAGTTTGCAACCAAAATAGAATTGAGTGTATTTCATGGTTTTGTATTTATTGTTTTAATATACATTCTTTCAACATTGAACTGCCCTTGTTAACCTAGTTAATGCATTTACTGATAACAGTACTTGCCTTTTTTTACAGTGTGCATATTGCACTGTGAATGCATTATTGTATCTTTATATAAATGTCACTATTGTAGAACGTTCTACATGTAATTCAACTATATCTTGGGTCTCATTAATTAAATATTTGGTAAAATGCCATATTTGATAATATATCAAAGTCTGAGAATTTAAATTTTTAACTTTTTTGAATTTTTGGCACCTAGTTGGAATTTCATGAGATGCATATTTTGAAGTATCATTTTTAGTACCATTTAAAAATGACCACCTGTAAAGACTTGTATAGATGTCATATTTTTGGTGTCCTAAAATTAAATATAAAATTCCTATGATGACTTTCCATTGTTTTTGTTTATTTAGATTTGAGATTGGCCAATGCACTTAGTACCACTTAATCTTAAAGACGCACATTCTTGATGCTACTATTTCTGACAATATTCATCATGTATAAGATAAATTACAATGCAACTCAGCTTTCTATATTAACAGATTAAAGTACCCATGCAAATTTTCCACTGTTGACTTCTAAATGACATTGATGATGTATGTATATTGTAAACAGATATTGACTGCATGTGTATTTGTTGGTTAAACTAACCAGTTTTTGAAGGTTTGCCAAAGGTCGTCTATTGTCTGTTTTATCAACAGCATCATTGATAACTGTCTTTTTATTGCCAGTGCAGCCAATAGCATAATGAGTACTTTTTCCTTGTTTTGCAGTTTCCCTGGGTTTGGCTAGAAGATTGTTGCCAAAACGTTTGTTTAATACCATTTGCTTGCTTTAAGCATAGTACGTGGTACATACTCCCAAATGCAGTGTTTTTTTTTGCTCTCCTTTTATCAGCTTACTTCACCTGCTAAGAAGTGGTCTTGTGAAGTGCCTTCACCTGGGTAGATCAGTGAGGTAAATCTCTGAGGTTGATTAGTTGGAAACTTTCCTGAAAACTCCCAAATTTGTTTGAATGGCCAGGTATTTATCAACTGGACAATACTTTATGCCAAAAATTTACAAACTAAATTTGAACTTGTTCAGAAGGAAATCAGTCATAAACAGCATTGGATATATGAAGCTGAAGAAGCCACAGATAATTACTGTAGCTTTATTGTTGATTTGTGCCTTGTATTGTAGAATTCATTATAGTTCCTGCTGTATCTTCCTGTCCGGAGGAAATTTGCCCCAGTTTTAAACAAGATTTCCTTGATCAGGGAGTAATTTTATTTATTTTGTGGGTTCCTTAGGAGTTAATTTGCATGAGTCTATGGTAGTAGTTGTTAATCACTGCTGGTAGTAACCTGCCAGATCTAGTCACCTGATTCTTTCACTTATAATGTCGATTTTGCTATTTAGTATGGGAATGAGTGGTATTTATAGTCAAGTCTGGAAGGAAATGGCTCTACTTAAAATGCAGTTGAACAACTAGACATTTCCTTTGTCATCTTTTGTAGTTACATTTGTTAATGTGGCAATCCGACCGCTGTCCACCCTGATGTTCCAGTTTTGAACAGGATATATTAATTTGTACCTATAAGCTATAATAAAGCCTACTCAATGGTCAGGATGTTAGAAAGAATTTCAGTTGTATGCAAGCTGAACTAATGATATACAGTACATTTGAATGATTTTTCTCTTGTCTTCCAGTCTGCTACTAAGTTCCTATAGCTTGTGCTAATCTTGAGTATTGTGACTGGATTTACTGGAATAACCACCAAATTGAGACATGATAATACTTATATCAGACACATTTATAAAACGTCTAACCTCACAACTTGATCCTTTGGATCATTTCTATTGATTGGTATGGTTCTCTTAATCTATACTTTAGTGACCATCACATTAAAAGTGATAATCTATCCAGTTAATCGTACTTGCAGCACTCCACTGACAATGTCCAACACGGTCTTGTGATCCAAGAAAAGTGACTAAGACGATCACTTACTGTTAGACTGCACACTACCTTTGCATGCTGACACTCCTCTGACATATCTGCGACACAGACAGCAGCGCGATCTGCACCGTCTAGTTCCTTCAGTTCCTCCACCAACGAGCAACTCACCGATGGATAAACCTGCAGTACTTAAAGCTCATAGTATCCAGCAGGGTCTTGTGATTGTTTTTTAAAAAAAAAAGTTTAAAAGTTATTTGAATAGATACTACAGTGTAACTAAAAGCAAAGTAGACCAAGGTGAATTTTTATAATTTCCAATGTGATTTAATTCTAAATCATTTGAAGTTAAATATGGAAAGTTGACATAAATATTCATGTACAGACTTTAAGAATTTCAATTGTGCCTTTCAAACAGTAATCCCAAATAATTTTTCTTGCTTCACATAAGGATTAACCTTTTGTGGGGATAGTGACAAAAATTGACCAAGGTAGTTCAAATATAACATTACTGATCTATGAAAATTTGTAAGCTGTACTCATCACTAGTATTCTGTTTATCCCAATTTCTCCTGTGTTAGCTAAATACTCTTTATTATGAGATAGTGGCTTGAAAAATAGGAATTAACCAGGGCCATCAAGAAAATTGTCAGGTAATCTTTTACAGGGTTAATTTCATTAATAGTTCTTGAACTATGCTCATGATCTTTTTTTAAAAAAAAAAACAATCACTTAGCATGGATTTTATGAAGTCTGCTACTAGGAGAAATAGTTAAGTGGATTTTTCTTTTGACTGTCCTTTTGTAGTTAAGATACAGTACCCTTTTTTATTTGATCAATGCGCTGCATTTCTGTACTTGAAGTGGTGTCGATAAGTTTAACTGAGATATAATGACCAGTCCTATTAATGCTCAGATTGCCCAGCATCTGTGGAAAAAGTTCTAATGCTTCAGGTCAGTGGCCATCCATTAGAACTCAAAACTTGGTTTAACCATATAACAATTACAGCATGGAAACAGGCCATCTTGGCCCTTCTAGTCCGTGCGGAACTCTTACTCTCACCTAGTCTCACCGACCTGCACTCAGCCCATAACCCTCCATTCCCTTCCTGTCCATATAGCTATCCAGTTTAGCTTTAAATGACAACATCGAACCTGCTTCAACCACTTCTGCTGGAAGCTTGTTCCACACAGCTACCACTCTCTAAGTAAAGAAGTGCCCCCTCATGTTACCCCTAAACTTTTGCCCTTTAACTCTCAACTCATGTCCTCTTGTTTGAATCTCCTCTACTCTCAATGGAAAATTAAATTAACTAAGATCGTCCCTTACAGTACACTTTGACTTCAGTAAACAATCAGGCACACATTGATTTCAGTAAATTTACTCACAGTATTTTGGTTCACATGATCATGGGCAAACTTCCAAATAAGTATTCATGTAATTTGGCTTGATTGCGCTGGCTGCACAAGATACACAAGCAGTTCCATGTACAATGGGTATTTTTACCATCATGCTGATTACCATCTCTTATTTGTCATGCTACTCCCAGAGGAGAATCACTAGCAGTTCTGGTCCGTAGAGCAGGCACAACAAGTCCAAGTTTAAAGTCCTTCATTCTTTTATCTCATTGTTTATCAAGAAGTGGAATATAATTTTGGTTTATATTATCTATTAAGTTCCTCTGATTTTTTAACTTAGTGAATTTATAAGTGTTCATCCTAAGTGTGATTGAGATAAAAGGACAATAAAGAAGAATTCATGGCTATTAAGAATTGATTCTTAACTGCTTTGTATAATTTTTATTCTGTGTATTGCCTGAACCTACATGTCTGTGATACTGATACAAGCAAGTTTTTTTTCCATTATACCCATATTAAACCATACTTGTGCACTTGACTATGAACTTGAAGGAATTTGGAGGTGAGAATGTAAAACTATCACTTCAATGGGGTGAAAAATCATTTGGGTGCTTTAACAAGTAGACAGTCCTAAATGTCAAAGATGGAATGTCTCACACAGCTTGGAATTCAGTCATTCAAGCCACAGAGGCCTTTTATTTATTGTGCCGAACTTTTCTATGTTCCATTATGTTATGGAAACAAGAGTGTATTTAGTTCATCTTAGTTAAGCAACCAGTCTTTCTGTTCCTGATTCTTATTCAGTGACTGCCACTGAATGTTGGGTAGATAAAGTTGGGATAATATCGGTTGCAATGCTGTCAAAAGTGACAAATGTTATATTGTTATTTTAATGCATTTGAAAATGTGAGAAAGGTAGCAGGATTGCCAAAGAATGAAATTCTGCAAAAACTACTGCTATATTCAAGGATATTTTGTGGCTCTCAATAGTGTGAAGGAATTATTAACAACTGCATTTCAAATTTGAAGTAAACCCAGAAGGAACAATGGTGGACCTTGATCTAGCCTTGCTGGTTTTATAAAAGTAGCAAATTCAACTCAGAATACCCAAGGCTGGTATTGAATTTTTGATGGTAGAGGAAATGTGCTAAAATATATTTCCGGGCTTGCTTGTAGCGGGGAGCTGTTGCTTGATGTATGCAAAAACAGGGTGTGTCTAATGCTCATAATAACTTGTGTTTCATTAAAATGGAATGTCCTGTTAAAAGAAAATTAAATGAAGTAGCAGGTTCACTGTAATCATCACAGCATCAGCCAATACAATACAAATTATAACATGTAGCATGTGTTTTGCATATTTTCAAGGTGTCTAGCATGCACCATTTTTTTAAACCTAGGGTCCATGGACACCTCGGTTAATGGTAGGGCTCCATGGCATAATGGTTGGGAACCTCTGATTTAAACTATTTCACTTAATTGATTTAAACTTTTTTATGATATAAAAAGTCTTATTATGCAAATTCATTCTTGAAACTTTCCTAGCTGTATGTGTTTGATATATGGTCAGGTGCAACATTATCTTGATGCTTCATAAGTAAACTCTTGCCTTGGCTTGTCAAATTCATAACATACCTTAAATGTTGTTCAGTGATTCAGGTACTTGTTCACAACCGATCCATTAATTATTCAAGACTTATTACTTTTATACCATTCCCAAATTTGTTATGAAACTTTACTGCCCAGAGACAGAAAAGGATGCGAAAGTGGTTCCGATTCACATTTATTTATCACATATGTCAAAATGTACAGAGAAATATGTTTGCATGAATAACCAACACATTCAAGGATGTCCTGTGGGCAGCCCGCATATGTTGCCAGATATTCCGTACTAACAGCATGCCCACGATGCTCAGGAGAATACAACAAAGCAGAACATATGAAGCAACATCAGCAAAACAAGCACCTTTCCCTCCTTCCTTCCTTCCTTCCTCCCTCCCTCCCTCCCACGCACACGTAGAGGTCTCTAACGACAGGACAGCCCATCTTTTTTGGCCTCCTGTGGACTGTGGCTTCTGAAACACTGGGCCCAACTTCCCCAGGAGACTCAAAGATCTGATACAATCAAAGATGATGCCTTCCTCTCCATTGAATACAGAGTGATATCACAAAAAAAAAGGACAAACCAAAGACTAACACTGACAAGACCACATAATTATAACATATAGTTACAGCAGTGCAAAGCAATACCATAATTTGATAAAGAGCGGACCATGGGCACGGTAAAAAAAAAGTCTCAGTGGTCCAATTGACTCCTGATAGTCTCGATAGCAGGCGCCAAAAGGGAGAAACTCTCCCTGTCATAAACCTCCAGGCAGTGATGACTGCCGATGCATTGGAAGCACTTGACCACAGTCGACTCTGAGTCTGTCGGAAAACTTCGAGCCTCTGACCAGCCCTCCGACACTGAGCACCGAGCACTATCTCTGCCAAGTGCTTCGACCCTGCCCCAGCCACCGAGCAACAAGCAAAGCCAAGGACTCGGGGCCTTCTCCAGAGATTCTGGATCACACAGTAGCAGTGGCAGCGAAAAAGGCATTTCAGAAGTTTCTCCAGATGTTCCTCCATGCTCTCATGTCTGTCTCCGTCAAATCAGGATTGTGCACGGCACCCTACTTGACAGATAACAGATATTTACTGGAGTGGCCGCTGCACACTACGTTGCGCCGCCATCTTCTCCTCCTCCTCTAAGGTCTTATTTAGCTTTAACATTACCTCATGGCTCTTGAACTCAGTCCCATGTTGATGAAGGCCAGCACACCATAAGCCTTCTTAACAACGCTGTCAACCTGTGCAGCAACTTCAAATGTCCTATGGCTGTAGACCCCAAGATCTCTCTGATCCTCCACACTGCCAAGAGTCTTTCCATTAATATTCTGTCTTCAAATTTGACCTACCAAAATGAACCACCTCACACATATCTAGGTTGAAGTCCATTTGCTACTTCTCAGCCCAGTTCTGTATCCTATTGATGTCCCGTTGTAACCTCTGACAACCCTCCAGACTATCTACAACACCCCCAATTTTTGTGTCATCAGCAAACTTATTAACCCACCCTTCTACTTCTTTCTCCAGGTCGTTTATAAAAAGCACAAAGAGGAGGGGTCCCAGAACAGATCCCTGTGGAACACCACCTCTCCAAATGCTCATAAATCCAGGCTCTCAGGATCTTCTCTAACAACTTGCCCACCACTGAATTAATTAATCTGGTCTATAATTCCCTGGGTTATCTCTGCTCACTTCCTTGAACAAGGTAACAACATTTGCAATCCTCCAGTCCTCTGGTACTTCTCCCGTCTCAAAGATCATCGGAAGAGGCTCAGCAATCTCCTCCCTCGCTTCTTGGGGTATATCTCATCCAGACCCAGTGACTTATCTAACTTAATGTTTTTCAAAAGCTCCAGCATATCCTCTTTCTTAATGTCTATGTACTTAAGTGTTTCAGTCCGCTGTAACTCATCCTCACAATTGCTAAGGTTCTTTTCCTTTGTGAATACTGAAGCAAATATTCATTAAATACCTCCACTGCCTCCTCCGACTCCATGCACACATTTCCATTATCACACCTGATTGGTCCTATTCTAACATGGCTCATTCTCTTGCTCTTCCCATGCTTGCAGAATACCTTGGGGTTTTCCTTAATCCTGCTTGCTAAGATCTTCTCATGGCCCCTTCTAGCTCTCCTAATTTCATTCTTAAGCTCCTTCTTGGCAACCTTGTAACTCTCTTGAGCTCTAACCGTACCTAGTTTCTTGAACCTTTCGTAAACTTTTCTTTTCTTCTTAACTAGACTTTCTATGTCCTTTGTACACCATGGCTACCCTACCATTCTTTCCTCGCCTCAATGGAACATACCTATGCAGAACTCCATGCAAATGTTCCTGAACATTTCTCACAGTTTTGCCATGCATTTCCCTGAGAACTGCTCCCAATTTATGCTCCCAAGTTCCTGCCTAATAGCATCATATTTCCACCTACCCCAATTAAATGTTTTCGCAAATTGTCTGCTCCTATTCCTCTCCAGTGCTATGGTAAAGGAGATAGAATTGTGATCACCTCCTCCAAAATGCTCTTCCACTGAGAGATCTGACACATGACCAGGTTCATTTCCCAATACCAGATCAAGTACAGCCTCTTCACTAGTTGGCTTATCTACACATTGCATCAGGCAACCTTCCTGAGCGAACAAACTCCACCCCATCTAAATCCTTGCTCTAATAAGATGCCAGTCAGGAATGTTAAAATCATCCACCACTTTGCTATTAAGCACAAATGTTGGCTAACAATATGTTTTATTATATGATAAGGATATTCTCCTTTTTTTTTTAACCAAACAGCTGTTCTTTTTCTGGTAGTGGGTCTAGACTTTTTTCGTATAATAAAAGTATATTTTTTCAATATTATGTTTAAATTTACTGTATATGGATATGGGGTAATGAAACTACATTTGTGATTCCAATATATTGTAATTGATATATATATTCTATATCTTACTGTACTCTGCATTCTTTTATGTAAGAAATCAATAAAAATATTGAAAAAGAAAAATCATCCACCATAACAACCCTATTGCACAGTTGCAGAATCTGCCTCCCTATCTGTTCCTCAATGTCTCTTATTATTAGGGGGTCTCTAAAAAAAAGGCACCCAATTGTCCCCTTCCTGTTTCTTACTTCCACCCACACTGACTCAGTAGACAATCCCTCCATGACTTCCTCCTTTTCTGCAGCCGTGACACTATCCCTGATTAGCAGTGCCATGCTCCACCTCTTTTGCCTCCCTCCCTGTCCTTTTTGAAACATCTAAAGCCCACACACTCAGCAGCCATTCCTGCCCCTGAGACATCCAAGTCTATGTAATGGCCACAACATCATAGAGCATGGATCAATATGTGGAACTAAGTTCATCTGCCCTGTTTATGATACTTCTTGCATTAAAATAGACACATCTCAAACCATGAAGCTGAGTGCATCTTTGCTCTAACATCTGCCTATCCTTCCTCACAAGCTGTCTCTACTTGTATGCTAACAGCCCCACCCTCTACCTCTTCACTTCGGTTCCCACCACCCTGCAAATCTAGTTTAAACCCTCCCCAATAGCATGAGCAAACCTCCCTCCCAGGATGTTGGTTCCCCTCCAGTTCAGGTGCAACCCGTCCCGCTTGTACAGGTCATCCCTTCCCCAGAAAAGGTTCCAATGATCCAAGAACTTGAAGTCCTGCCGTCTGCACCATCTCCTCAGTCACTCATTCGTCTGCACTGCCTTCCTGTTCTGACCTTCCTTAGCTTGTTGCACCTTGGAGGCTGTGCTCTTCTGCCTCTTTCCCAACTCCCTAAACTTACTGTGCAGGACCTCTACCCCTCTACTGCCTTTTTCATTGGTACCAATATGTACCATGACCTTCAAATGCAAATTGGAACTATTTCAGAAAATGTTATTTTGAGATGCAATATGAGTTGCTGGAGACCATAGTTCTAGTTAATTTTTCTTTTTTTTTCTTTGGATCATTACTGAAAATCTACCTTAATTTAGAGATACAGCACTCTAACAAGCCCTTTCAGCTCAACAAGTCCAAGCTACCCAATTATGTCCATATGACCAATTAACCTACTAATCTGTACATCTTTGGAATGTGGGAGAAAACTGGAGCACTTGAGGGGTGGGGGGAACCAGTGTGGTCACAGGAAGAACATACAAACTCCTTAATCAATGCTTGGAATTGAACCCGGGTCATCGGTGCTATAATAACTTTATGTTAACCACTACTACAAATATAGGGAGCAGGCTGCTGGAAATTCAAATGGTGGAGAAACTCCTAGCTGCCTGTTATCACAAAGCAATATCACTGTTTGACAAAAGTACTGAGGGTCTTTAGTTCATTGCATTTCATCGCAGCTGGCTTTTACAAGCCTGAAAGAAACTGCTTAAGTAGCTATTGAGGTGTGGTGGGGGCTGGTGGTGGAAACAATGTTGTCCCCATCCGTGCCAACCATCTGCTCTATGACTGTCACTGCTATTCTTGCAGCAGATGTCATCCAGCTCTCTGGAGATCAGCCAGGGAGCTAAAATCTCAGTATTCATTGACACAAAGTGAGATCAGAACTTGTATGAAGCAATGGGTTATGGTACCTTGATAGTTGTAACCACACTGCACAAACTCTCAACAATTTTTCTTTCAGAAATAACCCTGATCTGCAATCTACTGAGATAAATCCCAATTATGCATAATATGGTACTCACATATCCCTGTATTCTGGTTGGAGTGGGGGGTTTATAATGCAGCTTCCATTGGAAAGATATTAGAAACAAGTTGATTCACATGAGCTGTTGCATCTTAAACCTATGTAGCATGGCTACTGCTTGGAGTACCTGTGCTGCACTCACAACAGCCATGTTGAGCATCTATTTGCATGTCATGTCAACTCCCTGTTCCATTCCCACACTGAATTGTCTGTCCTCAACCTTCTCCTTTGTTATGGAGAGGAGAGGCCAGAGACAATAGTGATGAAAGCATAAGTGACCTCAGGGTATTTCAGCTCAGTAGTTTTCACCAGCTGTCACTTAAATTTATGTAACCCACACTTTTCTTTCACACCCACCTCCCTGTCTGCCTAGTTTTCTTCTCTGTTTGTTCATCCTTAACATCTTCCTACCTGCCCCCATCCCAATCCCACCCCCAGTCCCATATGCCAAAAACCAGATCCTCATCTGGCTCCACCTGTCACCAATCAGCCTCTGCCCCAGCCTCCCCTTCCACTATTATATACCAACAATCTTGTGTTCCACCTCCGTCCTGATCCAAGGCATTGACTCCAAATGTAGACTTGACTTGCACCTTTTGCTTCCGCAGAGGCTGGGTAACTCTCTGAGTTTGTCCAGCATACTGTTTCTGTTGTTGAATGAAAATGAGGTAACGCTGACCATAAGAGACTAATCACAGTCCGAGGCAGTACTCAGCCATGATTTCTGCAGTAGTCAGACTTTTGAAATATAATAAACTAAACCTAAAGGAAGTATTTGCATTTATCAGACACCCTGAAACACCATAGGGGAGAGAAAAAAAAAGAACAGTAAACAGGTCAATTGCAGTGATAAATGGACGTGCAGAGTCCTGATCAAACATTTCTTGCTAGGAAAGTGCAAAGCAAACCCTTGATTGTTGAATACTGTAGTGCAAACTTTTGCATTGCTGCTGAATAATTGAATGGTTGTTTCCACCATAGGTGCAACTTGTGCCAAAGTAAAACGTCTCTTCCGTCTGTTAACTCATGCACAGTATGGTCCAAACTGTCCCTGCATGACATCCCTCTTAGCTGTTCTTTTACAGGCAAGTTAAGGGATTCTTGTGAAGAAACTCATTGCTGCCACTAATGTTTGTGGAGAAACAATAATTGGAACAGCTGTTATAAGGCTCATAACCCTAAGTGACAACTTGTGAAAAATATTATTCTGAACTAGCCTGAGGTCACTTGTGTTAACAGCGCTAGTGTCTTTTATGTAAATCTTTGTTTCTATCTCAGCTCTGTGTAAATCTGAATCTTTACTTTCATGGCTGTACTTTTTACTTATTATCTTGCATGCCCCTACATTGAACTATAATGGCACGTCATCATTTTCAGTGGCTGCTGGAAAAGGTAGAACATAATTAGCACTAAACTCAACCACATTCCATGTTATGTTACTTTCAGCAGGCTGATGGAGACCAATTATCAGTCCTATCTATGCCTGTGTAATCTAGATCAAAATAACTAAAAGTAAACCTAAATAAGAGAGGGATTGGTACGCCTAGTCATTCAGAAAAAGTGTTTAGTTAGCACATAGTATGTTGACTAAAATTGGAATTTTCCATTTACATTGTTTACATTGTCAACATTTTTCTTAAATTGCTGTGTTAAACTTCATGTGAATTGTGATCTATCATATGTTGAATATTGATGATGCACTTACGAGTAAATTGTGTGTGTGTGTGTGAGAGAGAATTACCCATAGGACAACTCTGCCATCCGTATAGGCCATATTAAAACCAAGCAATGTTAAAAAATATAACAAAACTAAAATAAGTAAATTCTGAAGAAATCACAAGATGACATGCCCATGATCTCAGTCTTGGTCCTATATTATGGAAACAGGCCTTTTGGCCCAACTTGTCCGTGCTTATTGTACTACCCAATGAGCTAGTCCTATCTGCCCATGTATGGGCCTTTAGACTTCTAAACTTCTCCTACCCATTTGCTTATCTAGATGACTTTAAAATGTTGCTAATGTGCGCACCTGAATCACTGTTTGGCAGCTCATTCCGAATATAAGGTATAGAAGCAGAATTTGGTTATTCAGCCCATCGGGTCTGCTCCACCGTTTGATCATGGTTAATTTAGTTTACTTGTTAATCCCATTATCCTGTTTTCTCCCTGTAACCTTTCATGCCCGGACCAATCAAGAACCTATCAATTTCTGCTTTAAATATGTCCAGTGACTTGGGGTCCGTAGCTGTCTGTAGCCCCCTGAACCTCAGGCTCACTCAACTCGCTTTCGTCTAGGGGAGCAGCCTTCGGCCCCGCCAAACTCTGTAATTAAGTTTGTGTAGATGCTGTGTGATGTACCCCACCACGCCAAATAACAGACACTACACCACATGCAATTAAATGATTATAATTTATAGATATTACTGGAACTATGTAATTAATAGAGATAAAATATAAAAGGAAAATAAAAGGTGCCAAACTTATCAAAGTTGAGCCACTTCATGCACAACAGTTGGAGCTCGATTTACGGAGTCTTCTGTCCACCATTCAATCCCCTCTGACTGCCTGGGACCAACCACGGTGGTCGAACAGACGCTCCACACTAGTCTGTCTTTGTCTCCTCTCCTCGCCGACCACCCTGGGCCTCGGACTCCTGCTCGGGGTCTGTCCCGCCGCTCAGCTTACAGCATCGTGTCTTCTCTCTCTGCCCCCATCCACCTTCTGCCCCACAGCCCGCGAAAAGCAACCGCTTACAGACACATAAGAAAGAATAACGTCTATCCCAATTGGTTCGTTCCTCCTCTTATCAATAATATAATCCAAACAAGCAGAGAGAGAGAGAACTCCTTACACCGCAATTATTATTACAGAAAAGCCATTTTGATTATAACATAACAAAGAAGCCATTTTGTTAGCCTTTGCAGTAACATAAAAGAAGAAACCCCTTACACGTCTATGATAACATAGTCTACAGATTCACCACCCTTTGGCTAAAGCAAATCCTCCTCACCTCTGTTCCAAAGGGATGCCCTTGTATTCCGAGGCTGTGCCCTCTGCTTCTAGATTCTCCCACTATTGGAAACATCCTTTCCACATTCACTCTATCCAGGCCTTTCAATATTTGACAGATTTCATTGAGATCACCCACCCTTCATTCTTCTAAACTCTATTGAGTAAAAACCGAGTTATGAAACACTACTCGTATGTAAACCCTTTCATTCCTGGAATCATTCTCATGAACCTCCTCTGGGCTTTCTCCAATGGCAGCATATCCTTCATTAGATATAGGACCCAAAACCGCTCGCAATGCTCCAAATGCTGTCTGACCAATTCTTTATAAGGCCTCAGCATTACATCCTTACTTTTATATTCCAGTCCTTTCGAAATGAATGCTAACATTACATTTGCCTTCCTTACCACTGGCTCAACCTGCAAGCTAATCTTTAGGGAATCCTGCACAAGGGCTTTCATGTTCCTTTGCACAAACAATTTCTGAATTTTCTGCCTATTTAGAAAATAAACTATGCCTTTATTCTTTCTGCTGAAGTGCATGACCACACAATTTCCTGCACTTTATTCCCATTCTCCTCATCTAAATTCGTCTGCATTCTCCCTGTTTCCTCAACACCACCTGCCCCTCCACGTATCTTTATATCATTTGCAAATTTGGCCACAGATCATTAACAGATATTGTGAACAGCAGTGGACCTATTACCACTAGTCACCAGCAGCTAACCAAAAGTTCCTTTTTATTCCCACTTTGTCTCCTGCCAGCCAGCCAATCTTCTCTGCTAGTATTTTTCCTGTAATACCATGGGCTTGTTTAATGTGTGGCACTTTGATAAGGGTCTTCTGAAAATCCAAGTAAACAACATCCATTGACTCTCCTTTGTCTATTTTGCTTGTTATTTCCTCAAAGAATTCCAACAGATTTGTCAGATTAGATTTCCCCTAAAGGAAACCATGTTGACTTCGGCCTATTTTATCATGTCTCCAAGTACCCCGAAACCTCATCCTTAATAATGGACTCTAACATTTTTCCAACCTCTGAAGTCGGGCTAACTGGCCTCTAATTTCTTGTCTTTTGCCACTTCCTCCTTTAAAAGTGGAGGGATATTTGCAATTTTTCAATTCTCCAGAACCATTCTGGACTCTAGTGATTTTTGAACAATCACTGCTGATGCCTCCACGATCTGTTTAACCACCTCTTTCAGAACCCTGGGGTGTAGTCCATCTGGTCCAGGTGATTTATCAACTTTCAGACCTTTCAGCTTCCCAAGCACGATCTCCTTCGTAACAGCTACTACATGCACTTCTGTCCCCTGACACTTGAGTTTCTGGCACACTGCTGGTGTCTTTCACAGTGAAGACTAACACAAAATACTTACTCAATTTGTCCACCATATCTTTGTCCTCTATCATTACCTCTCAGTGAAAGACAGCCCAACTAGGGCCTGCATTCTGGTTGAATAACAAACTGTGCAAATACAAAAAAGAAGAAACAACACTGATAAATAAATAAGCAATAATTATTGAGAACATGAGATGAAGAGTCTTTGAAAGTGAGTCCATTGGTTGTGGAAAAATTTCAATGATGGAGCAAGTGAAGTTGAGTGAAGTTATCCCCTTTGATTCAAGAGCCTGATGGTTGCGGGGTAGTAACTGTTCCTGAACCTGGTGGTGTGAGTCCTGAGGCTCTTCTACCCTCTTCCTGATGGCAACAGTGAGAAGAGAGCATGTTCTTGGTGTTGGAGTCCCTGATGAATGATGCTACATTTCAGCGTTTCATGCAGATGAGCTCAATGGTTGGCAGGGCTTTACCTGTGATGGCCTGGGCTGTATCCACTACTTTTTGTAGGATCCGTTCCAGAGAAATATTTGTTTAACTCAGTCATTCAAGTTTCTCTGCAAGATGCAATGATATTTCTGCAAACCGAGATCCCACCTGGCAGAAGATGCTGCAGGCTCACAGCAGCCATCCCCTGGGTTTCCCAAATGTGCATTCATATGTATGGGTTGTACTTAACATGGGGTGGGGGAGGGAGAAGGAAGATCTGTAGATATTTGTGTTTAAAACAAAACAATGCTTCTGGAAGCTGAGATGGAGGAGGTAATTTGAAAGATTTTTCAGAGACAGGATGTACATATTGTTATGATAGGCACAGATCTGATGAGAGATTTTGTTATCTGATGAAAGTTTACACAATAATTTCCTCTAGGATTGTGCTGCAACTACCAGGGCTTTTTATTTTTTAAAAAATGACTTTCAGAATATTTCCTTCATTTTTTGTGGCAATTTTAAATTGATGAGATGGGCAATGGGATGTTGAAGGTATATAAGACATTTGTGAGACCAAATTTGGAGTATTGTGTGAAGTTTTGGTCACCTACCTACAGGAAAGATGTAAATAAAGTTGAAAGAGTACAGAGAAAACTTACAAGGATGTTTCTGGGTCCGGAGGACCTGAGTTTTAAGGAAAGATTGAATAGGTTAGGACTTTATTCCTTGGAACGTAGAAGATTGAGAGGAGATTCGATAGAAGTATATAAAATGATGAGGGATACAGAAAAGGTAAATGCAAACAGGCTTTTCCCATTGAGGTTGGGTGGGACTACAAGCAGAGGTCATGGGTTAAGGGTGAAAGGTGAAAAGTTTAAGGGAACATGAGGGGAAACTTCTTCACTCAGAGGGTCGTGAGAGTGTGGAAGGAGCTGCCAGCACAAATGGTGCATGAGAGCTCAATTTCAACATTTAAGGGAAGTTTGAGTAGGTACATGGATGATAGGGGTATGGAGGGCTATGGTCCCAGTGCAGGTCGATGGAAGTAGGCAATTTAAATGGCTCAGCATGGACTAGATGGACTGAAGGGCCTGATTCCGTGCTGTACTTTTCTATGACTCTATGAGACTCCCTAACCAGAGATAATGGTCTTTCTCTTGCCACTCTTTTAAAATTCATCACAAATTCTAAAAAAAACTGAAAACTCCTCAAGCTTTTGTTAATTATTCTGTTTGCTGAGCTTCAGGTTCAGTAAATTTGTTCTTTATTTCACTGATTCTCTTGTCTGAAAGGATGACTTGAAAAACATTCGGGTTGGGTAGTTGTTCTGTGATGGAAGGTGGAAGGCAGGCAGCACGAACAGATTGAACAAGTATACCCAGTGCAGTATGGTTGTTAAGAACTGTCTTGAAACTGAGTTATTTCTTTCCTATTATTCTGATAAGCCTACATCAGATTATAGAAAATAAATCATTATTTTAGTAATGAGAAGCCCAAAACTTAATAGTTGTATGTGATTTTTTTTATATATTTGTGTTCTGGCAATTAATAACTGGTTGGACTTGCCTTATCTGTCCTTGCATTTCAGAAATTAGCATATTGTCAGTCAGCATTTTTCTACAGTCTTCAGGTAGTTAATATATTTGAACTCTGCGGTTATTTTGCATGATTTTCTTCAGGAGCTATTCAACTTTTACAGCAGTAACATGCTTCCTGGAGGTTTCACATTGAAATCAATCAGCAAGCACAGAAATCACTGGTTGGCTGATTTTGAATACATTAAGGTAGTTTGAAATTGATGAGTAGCTTGTTTGGAAATAGATGCCACAGGCAAATAAATTTACTTAAAAAGAAGATTGAATAATCCAGTTTCTTTGTATGTTAAGTTATTGCTTTCAAACTGATTTATTTTTTTTATTAGTGCTGAGCAAAGGGGAGAAAGCAGCAAGGTTATTAGTGAAGACTAGGGGAATGGAACTAATTGGCCTACTCCTTCAAAGAGCTAGTACTGGAACGATGGGCCAAATGCATTCTTTCTGCTGCATGATTCTACGAAACATGCCATTGTCGCATTGTACTCAGCCAATTCTTCAGTGGTGTTAGGGAATGGTATATCTGGCCACTATATCTGTGAAACAGGCAGCTCATGTCTAAGTGGCTCTATCTGCTTCTTTCACCTCCCCTGCCAGCATGTTCCAGACACCTACTGCTCTCTGTGTAGAAATAAAACATGACTACTATATGTTCCTTAACCTTCTGCCTTCTCACCTTAAATCTTTGCCCTCTAATATTTGACATTTCCACCTTGGGGAAAAGGCTCGGACAGTTTATCCTATGTATGCCCCTCATAATGTTCTACACCTCTATGAGATTGTCACTCAGCCTCTAAAACCCCAGAGAAAACCAATCACGTTTATCCATTCTGATACATTCTCATCCAGGCAAGGTCCTGAGAACCTCTTCTGAACCCATTTCAAATCTTCCATGTCCTTCCTATAGTGTGCTGACCAGAACTATACACAATACTCCAAATGTAGCCAAACCAACAGTTTATACAACTGCAAAATTACTTGCCAACTTTTATACTCTTGATAGAGGCAAGTATCCTAGTGCTTATTTAGCACCCTATTCACTTCAGGGAGCTATGGACTTATACCCCAGGATTCCTCTGTGCATCTATGCTCCTAAAGGTCCATGACATTTACTATAAACTTTTTGTACTTGACCTCCCAAAATACATCACCTCACACTTGTCCAGATGAAACTCCATCTGCCATTTCTCTTTCTAAGTTTCCAACTGATCTACTGTATATCTTGGCTGTAGTAACAAACAAAAGGCTGGAGGAACTCAGCTGGTCAGGAACCAGTCTTGGCCTGAAATACCAGCTGTCTACCTCCATCCACAGATACTGCCTGACCCACTGAGTTCCTCCAGTGTTTTTGTGTATTACTCCAGAATCCAGCATTGTGTTTTGCTATCTTGCTATATCCTTTGATTTCCAAACCAGAGTTATAATGAACTCTCACGTTATCTGCAAATTTATGAACCGGACCACCTAGATTAATATATATTGCAAACATCAGAGGCCCCAGCACTCTTTTTGTTGCTAATTAAATGCAGCACGTGAGAATAACTTTGCCCAGTGCTTACATTTAACATGATTACTTCAAACTCAGATTCACTACATAGTCTGAACATTTACTTAACTCTTTAGTTACACAACTCTGTATACAATTTGCATTTAGATATTACCTTCAAGGTAAACGCGGCCAGGACTCGACATGGGAAATTCTTTCCTGAGTCCTTGACTCAGTGTAGGCTTCTTGACTGTTGGTCTTTGCAGTTATTGTGTCTTGTCATCTCATAAGGTACCTTTATGTACACTTCTTTAAATAATTTACAGAAAATTATACTGCTACAAGTTCAGACCTTATCCATATCAGTATGATGTTTCTTTAACACCCTCAAATTCCTGCTAGCACCATTCCACAATTACTTCAGCCACTGGTTCTTTAAATATAAAATGTTTATTTGAGCTTTTACATTTTATCAGACTGTCATTTTCACAAGATGTCAGTAGCCAAAACATTCTTATCTGCTGGTTCTCTTCTCCAGGTAGTGGGATAATTCACAGGTTTGTAAAAGTAATTCACTCTTGTTCTCACTTTGACCTTCCTTCACGGTTCTTGGTTCCCAGCAGTTCTCTAGCCAGCAGTGTCCTTTCAGAGCTTGATAGTTCAAAATTCAAAGTAAATTTATTATCAAAGTTACAAACATGAGAAAGTCTGAAGATACTGGAAATCGAAAGCAACACACACAAAATGCTGGAGGAACTGTCACAATCTGTGTGAACTGGTAATAACATCTCCTCCTCACTGATGATCAACACTGGTGCACCTCAGGGATGTGTGCTTAGCCCACTGCTCGACTCTCTCTATACCCATGACTGTGTGGCTAGGCACAGCTCAAATGCCAGCTATAAATTTGCTGATGATACAACCATCATTGGTAGAATCTCAGATGGAGACAAGAGGGTGTACAGGAATGAGAATACCAGCTGGATGAGTGGTGTCACAGCAACATCCTGGCACTCATTGTCATAAGACCAAAGAGCTGATTGTGGACTTCAGAAAATGTAAGACAAGGGAACACAAACCAATCCTCATAGAGGGATCGGAAATGGAGAGAGTGAGCAATTTCAAGTCCCTGGGTGTCGATATCTCTGAGGAACTAACCTGGTCCCAACATATCGATGCAGTTATAAAGAAGGAAAGACAGTGGCTATATTTCATCAAGAGTGTGATGAGATTTGGTTTGTCACCTAAAGCACTCAAAACCTACAGATGTGCTGTGAAGAGCAATCTAACAGGCTACATTACCGTCTGGTATGGGGCGAGGGGGGGGGAGTGGTGCTGGCTACCATACAGGATTGAAGGTTGCAAATTTCGTCAGCTCCATCATGGGTACTAGCCTCCGTAGTACCCAAGATATCTTCAAGGGGTGATGCTTCTACAGTGGCATCTATTATTAAGGGCCCCCATCACCCAGGACATGCCCTCTTCTCATTGTTACCATCAGGTAGGAAGTACAGAAGCCTAAAGGCACACACCCAGTGATTCAGGAACAGCTTCCTCCCCTCTGCCATATGATTCCTAAATGGACATTGAACCCATGAACACTACCTCACTTTTAAAAAATTAGTCCTGTTTTTGCAATACTATTCTCAATTTAACCATTTTATATACGTATTTACTGTAATTCATTAATCTTATTCTATATTTATCATATGCTGCATTGTACTGTTGCCGCTGAGTTAACTAATTTCAATGCATATGCTGGTGATGAAATTTGATTCTGATCCTGAGCTCAGCACGTCAGGCAGCATCAATGGAAAAGGCTAAACAGTCGAGGTTTTGGGCCGAGACCCTTCATCAGTACTGAGAAGGAAGAGGGAAGGTGCCAGAATAAAAAGGTTAGGGGACGGGAAGGAGGCTGGCTGGAAGGTGATAGATGAAGCCAGGTGGATGTGAAAGGTCAAGGGCTGGAGAAGAAAGATTGTGATAGGAGAAGAGAGTGGACCATAAGAGAAAGGGAAAGAGGAGGGGACCCAGGGGGAAGTAATAGGCAGGGGAGAAGAAGTGAAAGATCAGAGTGGGGTGGGGGGAGAAATTGATATTCATGCCACCAAGTTGGAGGCTACCCAGGTGGAATACAGGGTGTTGCTCCTCCACCCTGAGGGAGGCCACGGATCGACACATTGGAACAGGGATGGGAATTGGAGCTAAAATGTTTAGCCTCTGGGAAGTCCTGTTTGTGGCGGATGGAGCGTAGGTGCTCGATGAAGTGGCCCCCGAATTTACGATGAGTGTCTCCAATGCAGAGGAGGCCTCATCGGGATCTCTGGACACAACTGACGATCACCAGCAGATTCACAGGTGAAGTGTTGCCTCACCTGGAAGGACTGTCTGGGGCCCCGAATGGAGGTGAGGGAGGAGGTGTATGGGCAGGTGTAGTGCTTAGGCTGCTTGCTGGGTTAAGTGCCGGGAGGATTAATGGGGAGGGATGAATGGACAATGGAATCACAGTAGGAGTGATCCCTGCAGAAAGCTGGGGGAAGGTAAAGATGATCAAAGTACATATGAATATGTCAGCATATACAACCCTGAGATTCGTTTACTTGTGGGTATACACAGTAAATCCAAGAAACTCAATAGAATCAATGAAAGACTGCACCCAACAGAATGGACAAATAACCGATGTGCAAAGTCAACCAACTGTGCGAATACAAAAGAGAAAAAAACCAATAAATATTGAGAATATGAGATGAAGAGTCTTTGAAAGTGAGTTCATAGATTGAGGGAACAGTTCAGTAGGTAGAAAGGATACTCGACATCTCTGTCTGGCTACTACTTTGGTACTAACCTCCTATAATGTTCCTGTAATTGCACGTCGAATGTTCTTATGACTATAATGTAACTTCAGATGTTCTGAAACAAATCTGCTGTATCCTCTCTTTGACTGCACAATGGATTTTAGATAGCACTATTATCAGGGCTATATGCTGCATTTTGCATCAGGTCTTTTCTAGACCCCAGTAATATTGTTGACTGGCTGGGTTCCGAGCAAGAACTCAATGTTTCCGCCTCCAAGAGACTTCCATTACCCAACCTACCTCATTGTTTTCAATAGTGAGTGCTTTCTCTGACAGCTGAAATAATAGCTATTCTGAAAATATTGCTGATATTTTGAAATAAAATTTCTGTTTACACCTTTACCTTATGAATTTGAATATATTTATATCCAGTACATTAGGATTAAATTTTAGCGGTTTGAGTATGGCAGGTGAGTACAATTCTGGCTGGTAGCCAGTTGGCTAATCAGAACCAAAAGCATCAAGCTATAGTCTTCTGTCTAGGAATGATTACTCTGTAAATTGGGTATGGCGAAGAAGTTTGGCAGGGAAGGAATCCTTAAACACTTGACATATGTTTTCATTATCATGAAGACAAACTAAAACTGAGAGAAAAAGAATGTGTTACATTTGTGGTGCTGGGAAGCCGGATGGCCGTGAATGACTCACACGAGAGACAGAGAGGTGAGGCAGAAACATGCAGCTGCTTATCTTGCTTGTAAGTCAGCTACCCAGATGCCCTCTCACGTTACATTCAGTATGTATCACACAGGGAAGCCTGACAGCAATCTGTAAGGGTCAAAATATACATGAATACATAACATATCCCCCCGCTTATCTTAAAGGTTTCTCACCTTCCCATACACAGTCCAGCTACTGAACCATTAACATTCAATGGAGCACTCATTAAATTCAACAGGCAACAAAAGACATTTATATAAACTAGAGAAAGAGGCTAGAATGGCTCTATTTCCGGACATAACCCTAGGGATTATAACCCATATGCTGAGGGTTAGTCACTAAACTAGTCTGGAGGCCGCCTGTTTCTGTGAATGTACCAACAACCTGGGGATGTTGTGGAAGTCATTTTATTTCTTGGTGGTGTATGTATAGATCTGAACTTGGGTGTTACATTGCCAGTAGGAGGCACAACCAGGTGATGGATGAATGGCCTTGCTGATTAAGGACTGGTGTGTGATGATTCTGACTGCCAAGCAGCTCACATAGACCATCTGGGGATGGAGGCCGCATTACAGGAGCAGTAGAATTTGAGAGGGTTTTGATTGCAAAGGCAAGGTGCCACTTTCCTTTGTACTATTAAAAAGCTTATTGAAAGCAGTCATATCTGTGATTTTTTTTTGTATTTGTTTAGGACCGGATGATGCAGTCAGTCTGTTTCAGATGTTCCACCATGAACAGGGTGACAAGCTTCCTCTCAGGTTCCATTTCGAGACCTTTCAGTTCTGCTTCCACCTCTTCCACAGACAAAACCACTCCGCCCATGAACTCCAGGTTCTTCTTGTTGGCAGTGAGACTGGACAGCAGTGTTTTCACATCCACATTTCCCTTTCACAGTATTTCTAAAATATCAACCTTTTTATTAATCTCCTTATTATCTTCTTGTGCTGGAATGGAAACAAAAGTAGTTTCCAAGCTGTGAAACGAGAGTTGGGATCCTTTGGTCCAGACTAGCAAGTCTCTCAAATTCTTCATGTAGGGTAGGCCGCAGGCTACTGGAGCGACAATCTGGTCTACTTAAGTTATTTGAAAGCCATTGACTGAACTGGCTGGATGACACTGATCCTTCACCGAGCACCTCATCAATCATCAGTGCTAGTCCAGGTACACTTGTTTCATGTTGAAGAACTCACTGGAGTCAAGGTTCCCCAATGAGGGTTCAGTTAAGACTGCTTCTCATGGAACTTCTTGCTCAGCTTCTGATGCAGAAGCAGTAAGTATCTCTTCTTGGGCAGCACCATTGCATTCTACACCTTCTTTAAGGGTTTCTGATTGCCTCCTCCACCCCTTTGTCCATCTTGGATTCTCCAATAACACTTTATCAAAGCCTGTCAGCTTTACTGTTTCTGATTGACTAGTAGGGCCAGAGAAAACCATTGTGGCTCCTTTTCAGTATAGGAATCACATCGCCTCTGCTCACCAAAAATGTGTTTACCATCACCAAGCTCTCTCCTAAAGCACTTTTCCTCAAAGTCTCATTTCCTTCCTTCTTGAGCATGTCTGTCACGCAAGTCTCTGTCTCTGCCATCACGATCAAAGGCTCTTGGTGTTCAAGTTTTCCCACAAAGATTTTCATTCTTTTTATTGTCCAATGGGCTTTCAGTTATTAACTATTGGAGGTGATGGTCACATGACAGCCATCCCAAAGCCTTGGCGCTGAGGACTAAGTACAGCACCAAGATCTGCTTCCTTTATTCTCCCTTGTGGATCTGCAATTCTTTGCTTGAGAACTGCTCTCTCCAAATCTGAAGCATAGTCCTTCTTCGTTCTATCCAGTGACAAACTCCTGCCAGGTAGAAAGGTGCATGTCAGTTTTCAGGGTCCCAGATGCCTTCACTGTCATATTTTCCGAAAAGAAATGACAGTCTCTGCTTTACATATGGGTAACTCTTTGATTTCTAGCAGTTTTTCCTTGGAATATCTATGTGGTTTCTTCATGCCACACATTTTTATTGCATTGTTTAATTGAACTTTTCTTTCAATCCATTCTTTTTTATCTATGCCACAACGAGGTTCAGCAGTACCTCTGTCACTCGGCTAACAACCCAGCCTTAACAGCCAGCTTAATAGTGATACTGCGCCGTTCTCTGTAAAATACTTCTGCGTCTTTCTTCAACAGCCCTTGGAGACCAGTGCACCTACCAATCAAATGTGCTTTGTGCCAGTTGAGTTTGAGCTGCTCCAACCACCAGTGGCCCAGAAGCGGTGGATAACTATCTTTAACAACTACTGTTCATTAATCTCCACTGTGACATGTACCACTCCCTTCACTGGAACAACCTCACCAGTGTAAGTCTTTAAAGTCAACCTTGTCCCTTCCGGGGTGAGATCTGCAATATCTTCTTGTAAACTGTCTCTGACACCAGCAATACTGCAGCCCCCCGTGTCCACCTGCTACCACACTGTGGCTCCATCCAGCCATGGAGTCACCCAATAGCTACCTTTATATCCTGAAACAGATAAACATGCAACACTTATATGGTTATATGGTTAATACTTCTTCAGCCACAGAGTGAGAATCACTCAGTATGTGCCACCTTGTTCACATTTCTACTTGTTTTTCCAAAAGTCATTTTTCTGTATTACAGTGTTATTGGTTGACAGTGTCTTTTTACTTCTACAGGCACGTTCAGTATGCCACAGCTTCAGCAATCTAGGTCCTTATGCCAGCATTCTTTTGCTGAATGCCCAGTTTTTCCACAATGGTAACATTGATTGCCAATAGGTGTCTTATTCTTAAAGTCTGTCAAAACTTTATGTACGTAGAAAGATGCACTTAATAGCCGTGATTCTTTAGCCACTCTCTCCGTAGGTGTACAGTACTAATCTCAATTGCCTTCTGGAATGTTAGTCTGCCTTTTCAGTCTTCCACTAGACTGAGTAATAATTAAACATTTTTGTACCCATTACGGTCAGAAGAGTTGGAACACAATATTTGCCAGTGCAAAATATTCAGATCTTTCAGTCCATTGCTCTGTCGTTTTGTCATACAGACCTATACGTACAAACATTGTTGCATTTTCAAACAGAGTCACGTTCCAGAAAAGTTAACTAGTCTTATCCATCTCTCTCTCCCTCCCTCTCTCTCCTATTTGTTTTGATTAACTGTCCAGTTCTCGTTCTCTGCCCTCATATTCTTCACTCACCACGCTTCCTGCGGCTGTCTTTCTCGTGGCGTGCACACGAACCTGTCTTGCTTAAGGGAACAAAACAATAAATATCGTGTGAGGAATCATCACCTCGTCACCAGCTGTTATGTCTGTAGTATTGGGAAGCCGGGTGGCCGTGAATTACAGACGAGAGGCGGGAAAGCCGAGGAACAAATGTGTTGCTGTTTACTTTACCTGTAAGTCATCTACCCAGAATGCCCTCTCACAATACGTTCAGCACGTAACACACAGGGAAGCCTGACGGCAATCCGTAAGGGTCAAAATAAACACTAGTACATAATGTGTAATAGAAAAACTTATCCTGCTATGCTTTTTTGGAGATAATTTTAAAATTAATGGTTCAGGATGAAACGTTCTGAAGTTTTTGCTGTGGGATTTAATGTTGACTTTGGCTCACTCTGTGCAGGGATGGGCTGTGGGTAGGAATGTGTGTAAAAGGAGCGTATAGTATAATGAATTAACGTTTTGGTTTTTAAGTGCAGGTTGCCCTTTGATAAATCTCCTTCCTGTGATAAGAACATTCTAGAGAGCATGACAACTATTTTAACTCGGGTAGCAGAAGCAATAGCTGAGTTTTTTTTACAACATTTTTCCAAGATTTGATTAATTCTTAGTCCTGGGCCTAACTCTGACATAAATGTGGTAGTGGACTGAAACTGCAAGAAAAGGTCAACATGTTAAATTTTTATTTGTTTTGCGATTTTACATTGATTTGATTTTGAAAGGCAGAATTGTTGATGCTATTCTTGTATAAGTTATCAGTTTAAAGTGTTTTTAGCAATTCAGATTTGTTATCTTGATATAGAAGCATAAGGATTTAGATTCACCTCAGCAAATTATTGAGGAATCAGTTTTGCTGACAGTAACACAATGGTTGTATGGTCCCCTGTACCCAGAATTTTGAGATTACAAATAGGTTTTATGACCCATCTGGTTCAGTATGGGGATTATGCACCTTACGACCCTCCTTTCCTATTTCTTCATGTAACCCCCTCCATGACATTCATCTCTCCTGCATGTGAATATTCCTTCCCCTTGAGTGGATCTTACTGTGCATTTAAATACAGAGAATTCCGCTTAATTGGGCCATCAGTTAATCAAGACAGCTGCCTATTTGGGACAATTTTTAAAAAACAAAACCTAATCAAGAAAATAGCCAGGGCTTTGTTCATTTATTTGTGACATGTACCATTTAATTGGGACAGGAGACTGTTGCTGAACAGTTTCTAACTATTGTCAGTTGCATGCCCTTTTGTGGTTGTTATTCACTACACCATGCTTTGAGTGAACAGTTTTTAAATAGCATCTGTTGCATGCAGTTACCTTCAAAAAGCAGTGAGTTTTGTTACTGATAGTTGGCGAGAAATAAGCAGTAAGACAATTCAGAACTGCTTTCTCTCTGCGGTTTCAGTCATTCAGGGTTGGAGATGCCAAAAACGGACGGGAGTGAAAATGAAATGATTTCACTACTTCAGCAAATTAGGAAGAATGAAGAATTTGAAGGTATCAACAATCGTCTTGAACGTTACAATGAAAATGAAGATTGGAAGGAAGCAATTGTTAATAGCATTATATGAAGACAGTCCATTATCTGCACTAGGTGTCTATGCTGAATTTGTTCATTCACAGTCAATCAAAAGAACATTGCAGCATATATTTGTATAATATATGTATACTCCAACAGTAATAGTATAATATAAAATGTTATATAATAACACAAATATAAAATATATTATACAATGTATATACACACAGTCCCATGCACCAGCACATAACAGTATATGTATGTAGCTGTATCTATCTCACAAAGCCCAATCATAGTCAGTACTGCTTTATCAATTCATTGCCCTCAAGCCACATTTTCTATGGAAAAAGCCTCAACTTGTTTAATCTTTAGTAATAAACAATTCAATTCACTATATTCTTTGCAAATATTTTCTTAACCTCTTGTATCTCAAAAACTGTATGCAAGATTCCAAATATTATTTAAGGAAGTTCTTTGTAGCTCAGATTAAAAAAAACTGTATTCAGTTTGTAGGTGAAAACACTTGTCAATAGATTTTCTCTGGGAAGTGGATATATTTACTGTCAGCTGCTCTGCTTCTTTTTGTGTTTATTACAAATGATGAGGAAAGTTCAGAAAAGCTCAATGGAACATTCTACAAGAACTTGAAGGATAAAGCTTGCTCAATATAAATGATTAAAATAAAATGAAAAGGGTAAACTTAGCAATGTTTTTGAAGCACAATAGACTAGTGAGACAAGAGAATATGCAGTTTAGCAAACAGAAAGAGAACATACATTTGGATGGATAATAGCGAAGACCTGTTCTAAAGTTCAAAATAATACAAATAGGGTGAGCCAGTGGAAGCAAAATTATTCATAACTCAAAATACTCTCCAAAACTGGGATTAGTGTGGTTGAGGGACAAAGTTTGGTCAAAGTAGTCCTCAGACCTAGCTAAGCAATGTAGTCAACTGTTATGTTTATCAGTCTAATACACAGACATACATAGAAAATTTAACATATGAATTGTTAAAACAATTCGTTATCCTTTATGGGCTGAAGTGATGACTCATAGGTGTGTAAAATAAAAACTGCAAATGTTAGGGCACTCAGCATATTAAGCAGGAGCTTGCTGCCCAAAGCATCTGAGTATCTCCAGCAGTTTTCTTTCGTTTCGGCTTTAGCTCATAAGGTATAGGAGCAGAATTAGGCCATTTGGTCCATTGAGTTTGCTCTGTCATTTCATCATGGCTGATTTATTATCCCTCTCAATCCCATTCTCCTGCATTCTCCCTGTAACCTTTGACACTCTTAATAATTAAGAACTTATAAACATATACTTTAAATATACTCAATGACTTGGCCTCCACAGCTGGCTGTAGCAATGAATTCCACAGATCACTACCCTCTGGTGAAAGAAATTCCTCCTTATCTCTGTTCCAAAGGGACGTCCTTCTATTCTGAGGCTCTGCCGTCTAGTCCTAGACATCCCCACTACAGGAAACATCTTCTCCACCTCCATTCTATCTATACCTTTCAATGTTCAATAGGTTTCAATGAGATGTCCCCTTATTCTTCTAAACTCCAGAGAGTACAAACCCAGGGTCATCAAATGCTCCCTGTACATTAACCCTTTCATTCCCAGAATCATTCTTGTGAACCTCCTCTATGCCCTCTCTAATGCCAGCACATCAATTATTAGCTAAGGAGCCCAAAACTGCTCACAATACTCCAAGTGCAGTTTGGCCAATGCCTTATAAAGCCTCAGTATTGCATCCCTGCTTTTGCATTCTAGTCCTCTTGAAAAGTATGCTAAGATTGTATTTGCCTTTGTTAACTGCAAGTTAACATTTAGGGAATCCTGCATGAGTTCTCCCTTTGCTCCTCTGATTTCTAAATTTTTTTCTCCTTGTTTAGAAAACAGTCTGTGCCTTTATCCCTTCTACCCAAGCGCATGACCGTACACTTCCCTGCACCGTATTTCATCTGCCACTACTTCTTGGCCAGTTCTCCTCATCTAAGTCCTGCTGTAGACTCTCTGCTTCCTCAATACTTCTGCCCCTCCACCTTTGCCTGTATCTTCCACAAACTTGGCAGAAAGCCATCAATTCCATTATCCAAATCATTGACATATAACATGAAAAGAAGCATTCCTAACACAGACCCCTGCGTAACACCACTAGTTACTAGCAGCCAGCCAGAAAAGGCCCTCTTTATTCCCACTCTTTGCCTCCGGCCATACAGCCTATCTTCCATTCACGTTATTATTTTTTCTGTAAAACCATGGGCTCTTATTTTGTATGCTGACTTTGGCCTGATTTATCATGTGCCTCCAAGCACCCCAAACCTCATCCTTAATAATGGACTCCAACATCTTCCCAACCACTGAAGTCAGGCTAACTGGCCTATAATTTTCTTTCTTTGGTCCCTTCCTCTTAAAGAGTGGATTGACATTTGCAATTTTCCATTCCTCTGGAATCATTTGAGAATCTAATGATTCGGAAAAATCACTGCTTATACTTCCACAATCTCTACAGCTACCTCTTTCAGAACCCTGGGGTGCAGTCCATCTGATCCAGGTGACTTACCTATTTTCAGACCTTTCAGCTTCCCAAGCACCTTCTCCTGAGTAATATCAACAACAATCACTTCTGCCTCCTGACACTCTCAAACTTCTGGCATATTGCTAATGTCCTCACAGTGAAGACCAACGCGAATAATTATTAAGTTCATCTGCCATTTCTTTGTCCCCCAGCATCTGTAGGTATTAGTTTCAACTCAGTGACGTGAGCTAAATAGAGAATTGGAGCATGGATCCCAGCTCCAAAACATAGGAAAAACATTCAATGTGAGGTAATGGATGTGTGTACACCATACAAACAGAGTTAAGGACTTGCATATGCCACCTCTTGAAATGCCGGAAAATTTAAATTTTTTCACACACTCTGTAATTCTTAATGTTTGGGCCTGTAATAGTTTTGTGAAGTGATGCTTAAAATTTATACAAATAATATTAGTGCAATGTTAATAAAGAACTGGTCAACAATACTGAACACAGCTTTGACATTAAAAATCCGCTTTTGTGTCAGCAGCAAGTTGTTACTATCTGCTAACAGTAGATGGCAGTGTTAACCTTTGAATTCAGTGCAGGCATTTAGCTCTGAAGTTCAAGGCGATTAATACAGGTGACATTCAGCTATAACAAACCTCATTTACATAAATAGCTTGATGTGCAAGGAACAGGCTACAAAATTGTTTTGTTATATTCTTGTAATGGATTGACTTGTTTTGTGTTTGCCCAAGTGGTGCTTTCTTTTAGTAATAGAGTCTAATGTTAAGATAATTAAGACTCTGCTTGCATGTGTGGTGGTTGCTGTTCATGGATCAATTCTTTATCCAGCTTGACCACTGTTTCTATGGCAAGCCTATGGCCAAGTCTTGCTCTTAGACTTCCTTCACAGTGGGCCTGCCAAGTCCTTGAACGACCTTGGGACCAGCTTCAGCCTTGAAAACCGTCTGTGGTCTATTGCTGCACCACGCATTACAAACCCCCAGCTTCCCCAGCATAGTTCATGTGTAAATGGGTCTTTTATGAAGTACTTTATGAGTATTTGGAGCCGCTGTGCATTTTTATATTTACTACAATAGATAGCAATTTAAAGATTGAATAATAGGGATAAAATGAGTGGCTTTGTACTAAAGCCTGCTGCACATTCTTGTGTTCTTTCATAGTTAATTCCACTGCATGACATGATTACTTTTTATTCATGGTGCTCACGGGCCTAGCGCCAAAAACATCCTGATCAGAGACTAAAAGCCTTTTTGGGTTGTTTCCTGGTCTCCTCCACCTGAACACACTGGTGGCCTGGCAGCAGGGTGTGGCTGCTATCATTTCTTCTATCCCTCAGGGGCTATCAATGCATTAATGTAACATAACTTTTGCAGCATATCACATGAGAACGTTGACCCTTGAGTAATTGAGTAGCATAACTATTAATCAGATTCTGTATTTGGGCAAGTTATTTAATATCTGATCCAAGTATTATCTATAATACAACTTTATGTATGTCAATTGATCATAATTACAAGATCAGTATGGATATAAAGGTGATTCATAAAATCTTTAAAAGACATTCTCTATTAAACTAGCATGTGACTTGCAAAATAAGCTCTTGGTGAAAGCACATTTTTTTAAAATGGCTATAACTTCCACTTGCCTGAGTTTAATTAGTAAGCATTACTACCAGCTTGAAACCCTTCAAAGGTTTTTAATATATTTAGTAGTTAAGAGAAATTAAAATTTATGTTGATATATGGTGTTATCATCAAATGCATAATGTGGGAGTGAGTAATATGAAGCTTAAAATAGTAAAAACGTATCTTCTTATTTATACTGTAAAGCTTTCCAACTAGTGGACTTAATGAGAAATGGAAATGGTACATGCATGACTGGCCAGCTGGAATGAGTAAATTAGGATTTGCATTATTACAGTAAACAAATAGGCTCTAATTTCAGGAACAGCTTCACAAGTGTTGCAAGCCTAATTATTGAAACACATCAGTCAGGTTTCAATCCGCTGAGCAGAATTTTAACAGGGTTGCATATGATAAATCTAAGCTCCTGTAAAGATGACAACATCCTCTTTCCACAGAGATGAAAGATCCGGGAGTGTTTGCCACCAGAACTTCTTAAAAATATGTTAGAGACAACACGGTGTTATCTTGATGAAGGCCCAGGTTAGATTTTCATTCGGTACTGAGTTAATCAATCTTTCTCTGGAAATAGAAGATTTGGAGAGTTTGTTTTGTTCTGCTGTCTAGTAATTCAACATATGATCATCAGGTATCATAGAATACTTAAGGTACAGAATAAGGCCATTCAGCTCATGTGTTAGTGTTATTCAAACCCAATCATGGAGCACCAACATCAATGGGCCAAGCACTTAAGGCTCAAAGTACATAGTATCTAAGTACTGTTTGTATTAAAAGGGTTTCTGCCTCTACCACCTTTTCAAACAGCAGGTTCCAGACCCCATCACCCTGTCAGTGAAAAAGATTTCCTCTGTTCTCCTCTAATCTTTGTATCAATTAATTTACATCTGTGCTTCTGTTTTTTGAGCCTCTGCCATCCAGGCTCCTTATAATTCAATTCATCTCTTTTAAGTCCCTCAGCCTCCCCATTCCAAAGACAACAGCCCCAACTTATACAATCTTACCTCTTAACTATAGACTTGTAGATTTGGCAACATTCTCATTAATCACCTCCCCATTTTCTCCACTTTAATCTCATAGTTCCTGCAATGCAATGAACAGTAACATACACAAAATTCAATTACCATTCAATTACTATTCTGCATAATTGTACCACAATCTGCTGTTCTAATCTATACTTCAGCTCTTTGGAGGAAGCAACCCATTATATTTTAACCATCATATTTAACTCTCCTGCTACCTTTTATGATTTGTGTACCTCAGTATGTTTGTACTTACTGTGTATTACTTTGCTTTTTTGTCTCTCTCTAACTGCACTTTTCTCTCCAGATCCAATTCCATTTGCTACTTTCCTATTGCAGTGTATGGCTTTCGTAATGATGTCGACCTTTTTGTTCCTGCAAACTTCATTTTTATGCCCCTACATTTATGTCTAAATCACTTATTTAATATTACAGAAGGTAAGGATCAGAACAATTGGATATGCAATGGCAAGCATTTAAAGGTTGCATGGATGAACTACAACAATTTTTCATCCCAGTTTGGCAAAAGAATAAATCAAGGAAGGTAGTGCACCCGTGGCTGACAAGAGAAATTAGGGATAGTGTCAATTCCAAAGAAGAAGCATACAAATTAGCCAGAAAAAGTGGCTCACCTGAGGACTGGGAGAAATTCAGAGTTCAGCAGAGGAGGGCAAAGGGCTTAATTAGGAAGGGGAAAAAAGATTATGAGAGAAAACTGGCAGGGAACATAAAAACTGACTGTAAAAGCTTTTATAGATATGTAAAAAGGAAAAGACTGATAAAGACAAATGTAGGTCCCCTACAGACAGAAACAGGTGAATTGATTATGGGGAGCAAGGACATGGCAGACAAATTGAATAATTACTTTGGTTCTGTCTTCACTAAGGAGGACATAAATAATCTTCCAGTAATAGTAGGGGACAGAGGGTCCAGTGAGATGGAGGAACTGAGCGAAATACATGTTAGTAGGGAAGTGTTGTTGGGTAAATTGAAGGAATTAAAGGCAGATAAATCCCCAGGGCCAGATGGTCTGCATCCCAGAGTGCTTAAGGAAGTAGCCCAAGAAATAGTGGATGCATTAGTGATAATTTTTCAAAACTCGTTAGATTCTGGACTAGTTCCTGAGGATTGGGGGGTGGCTAATGTAACCCCACTTTTTAAAAAAGGAGGGAGAGAGAAACCGGGGAATTATAGACCGGTTAGCCTAACGTCGGTGGTGGGGAAACTGCTGAAGTCAGTTATCAAAGATGTGATAACAGCACATTTGGAAAGCGGTGAAATCATCGGACAAAGTCAGCATGGATTTGTGAAAGGAAAATCATGTCTGACGAATCTCATAGAATTTTTTGAGGATGTAACTAGTAGAGTGGATAGGGGAGAACCAGTGGATGTGGTATATTTGGATTTTCAAAAGGCTTTTGACAAGGTCCCACACAGGAGATTAGTGTGCAAACTTAAAGCACACGGTATTGGGGGTAAGGTATTGATGTGGATAGAGAATTGGTTAGCAGACAGGAAGCAAAGAGTGGGAATAAACGGGACCTTTTCAGAATAGCAGGCAGTGACTAGTGGGGTACCGCAAGGCTCAGTGCTGGGACCCCAGTTGTTTACAATATATATTAATGACTTGGATGAGGGAATTAAATGCAGCATCTCCAAGTTTGCGGATGATACGAAGCTGGGCGGCAGTGTTAGCTGTGAGGAGGATGCTAAGAGGATGCAGGGTGATTTGGATAGGTTGGGTGAGTGGGCAAATTCATGGCAGATGCAATTTAATGTGGATAAATGCGAAGTTATCCACTTTGGTGGCAAAAATAGGAAAACAGATTATTATCTGAATGGTGGCCGATTAGGAAAAGCTGAGGTGCAACAAGACCTGGGTGTCATTATATACCAGTCATTGAAAGTGGGCATGCAGGTACAGCAGGCGGTGAAAAAGGTGAATGGTATGCTGGCATTTATAGTGAGAGGATTCGAGTACAGGAGCAGGGAGGTACTACTGCAGTTGTACAAGGCCTTGGTGAGACCACACCTGGAGTATTGTGTGCAGTTTTGGTCCCCTAATCTGAGGAAAGACATCCTTGCCATAGAGAGAGTACAAAGAAGGTTCACCAGATTGATTCCTGGGATGGCAGGACTTTCATATGATGAAAGACTGGATGAACTGGGCTTATATTCGTTGGAATTTAGAAGATTGAGGGGGGATCTGATTGAAACGTATAAAATCCTAAAGGGATTGGACAGGCTAGATGCAGGAAGTTTGTTCCCGATGTTGGGGAAGTCCAGAACGAGGGGTCACAGTTTGAGGATAAAGGGGAAGCCTTTTAGGACCGAGATTAGGAAAAACTTCTTCACACAGAGAGTGGTGAATCTGTGGAATTCTCTGCCACAGGAAACAGTTGAGGCCAGTTCATTGGCTATATTTAAGAGGGAGTTAGATATGGCCCTTGTGGCTACGGGGATCAGGGGGTATGGAGGGAAGGCTGGTGCAGGGTTCTGAGTTGGGTGATCAGCCATGATCATAATAAATGGCGGTGCAGGCTCAAAGGGCCGAATGGCCTACTCCTGCACCTATTTTCTATGTTTCTATGTTTCTAACACAGCCCTGTGCAATTCACTGGTAGCAATCTTCCAGTCTTCAATCAACCTGCAACATAGGATTTCATCAAAAGCCTTGCTAAAATTCATAGAGATCATATCAAGTGCACTGCACATTGAGTAGGGTTCATAGTCAAATAGCCTGCAAATACCTGACAGGATTTGCACCTTCAATGCAGAAGAAGAAATTTAGTAAGTTAAGGATTCTGAAACAGTGTTGTCCAAGTTGAATAAAATTGGTGTGTGAAACTGTATATTCACGAGAGTCTAAGAATGAGGGTGCAATCGCGATCTAAAAGCAGTTATGACAGAAGCAACCTTGTCAATTAGCATTTGCTGCTTTATCCTAGACTTGTCACAGCTTTAACGTGCTATCTTTTAGTTAGTAGAAAAGTAGAAGTGTCTGACTTTCAATTTAATGTCACGGGCAGTAATAAGTGAGATTATCCACTTTCAGTCTTCATCATGCAATATGTCCTTGGTCTGGTAATGATCACAACAATTTACTCTGTCTGTTGCACAGACTAATCCAAATGGTGATGGTTAGCTTATTTTTGGAGTGAAGCAATACAGGATTGAATCAGATAGAAAGTGCAGGCTGTTTGTTCACAATACAGGGATTAAATACAACAGTCCTTCAGGAACAGGTATCAAATAGCATCTCACTTGCTGCAATGCACAAGTGCTCAACTAATACCTTTCCAAAGATTTGATGCCCCAAAGGGAAAAGCTGCAGCTTCCTTAATCTTCCAATTTAGACAAGTCGGTTTAGGCTGTACATGCACAATCAGGACTCCGGGTACAAGTCTTCTCAGTTTCCCAGTATGTTTTTTACAGTCTCCATCATGTGACTAAATACGAAAGCCTGTGCTTGAACTGGCTTATATTTATTCTGTAAACCTCCTGGATTGGTTATCCTTATCTTTTAGCTTTTCTCGCATTGAAATCCTCAAGCAATAGCTTGGGAGAATTCCTCCCAAAGCTAACCTATTTTTCCAAAAATGGACTCATAGTAATTCACTTATATTGTCCAGAATATATGTTTCCATGGCAACCCAGTCTTAAAGCCAATGATTTGATATTTGCTTCTGTGGTTGAATAGAATTAAAAACATTTTTCTGTACAGAGTGCTGCACTGATCAGAAATTTCTCAGTTAGGTAAGAACCAACTCAAAGATTACTAAAAAGAAGTTCTGTAGAATATAGTAAGAATCTAGTGAAGCAGAGCAATTTAATATGCAACAGTAATTGCTGAGTTAATCAAAGATACCCTACTCTGTAGAACAGTTAAAGACTACTAGTAGTATATTTCTCAAGCGTAGGAGAAAGGATTCTCCCTGGAAAGAAGCTTGCTGTTGGTTCCAAATTACAAAAGCAGCCTATGATATCAATGGAGGCATGCCAAGCCCTTTTTTAAAATAAATTGCCATAAGAACCTAATCAATTATTATCAGAAGACTGGTTAGTGAATTTAACCCTGTTCATTGCTTAGAGCACAAAAAGTCATGAAGAAACAGAATTGTGATATCAATGGAAATGTTGGAAGTAGACTATAGTATAACAGACACAGAATGCTGAAGGAACTTAGCAGGCCAGGCAGTGTCTATGGAAAAGAGTAAACAGTCAACATTTCGGGCTGAGACCCTTTATCAGGACTGGAAAGGAAGGGGGAGAAGTCAGAGTAAGAAGGTGGGGGAGGGGAGGAAGAAGTACAAGGTAGTAGGTGATAGGTGAAACCAGGAGAGGGGACGGGGTGAAGTAGAGAGCTGGGAAGTTGATTGGTGAAAGAGATAAAGGGCTGGAGAAGGAGGAATCTGATAGGAGAGGATAGGTGAGGGAAGTGATTGGCAGGTAGAAAGGGAAGGTGTGAGACAGAAACAGGAATGGGGAATGGTGAAGGGGGGATGGAGTTACTGGAAGATCGAGAAATTAATATTTGTGCCATCAGGTTGGAGGCTTCCCAGATGGAATATAAGGTGTTGCTCCTCCAACCTGAGTGTGACCTTATTGTGGTAGTAGAGGAGGACATGGACTGACTTATCAGAATAGGAATGGGAAGTAGAATTGAAATGGGTAGAATATAGTGTGATGTATTCTCTGAGAATCTTGGTAACTTAATGAGAATAATTAAATGAAGTTCACCTGATAAAGACACTGATGGATTTGGGATATATTTAAAAGTGCTGTGTTATCCTCTCACATTGTTACACTTTAGATGAAGCACAGAGGCAGTTTTAGGGGGCCAGAAAACCATAGGGGCCATTAGTACTAAAGAGCTCCAATCATTAACTACTTTCCCAGAGTCCATATCTGCTCCAGGGTGCAGCACAGATCATGGGACAGAGAAAGAGGAAAGCACGGTGAAGTGACAGTTAGCATGATTTCACAGCTCCAGAGTGTGATTGTGACCTTTGGTGCCCTGTGTGGAATTTCCACATTCTCCCTATAGTTGAGAGGGTTTCTCCTGCATGCTCTAGTTTACTCGCACATACTAAAGATGTCGTGATGGCTACAGTAAAGGTGGAGGGGTGGTGGGGAAGCGAGCACTGACATGTATTTGCATAGGTAGATGCTGGTTGATTAGTACTGTCGTGTCTTGGATTTGTAGAATAACTTGAATACTGTCTCCTCTACATTACAAATGGAAAACAATTGGTTCAATTTCCAAGTAAAAATGTCTTTGTATAGAATAAAATGACAATATAGACAGTAAGTTTAGATTAAAAATTTTTAATGAAAGATGTTAATATTTCACATGTATTTTCCATATAGTTCACCTGTTATGAATCAATAACTAGAGGCAGATGGCGTATTTCATATTTGTTAAGGAATTGAGGGAAAATGTCAGGACAAGTACAGCTCCAACAACTCCGAAGCAGCACAACACGATATGAGGCATAGCAGCTCTCCTGATTGGTTCTACTGGAAACATTTATTTTCTTCACCTCTTTTGGAAGGCGAGTTGGACAACACCTTCTAACTCACAACTCTAACACCCACTTCACTTTGTGATGCCCTGTCTTCATTCAGTTCAGTTCTGAATCTGTCCAATCACTTAATGCGTCTTCTCCCACTTGACTCAAGCTTGGGTCTATTTTAACAGTTGTTATTATTGACTCTTCTGTGACGGGGATCACTGCCACATTCAGAGTTTATATTTTTCTTTTCATATTCATTGTTGCCTCTTCACAAAGTAATCTCAACTGTATATTTCTATTTTAGTATAAATCAATTGATGACAGATAAATGTGATTTTAGGTGGATCTTAATTTGTCTTTATTTGTGGAATAATTTTATTTATTATTTAAATCTATTTCAAGTGCTGTAGTGAGGTTGCTGGATGAGCCACAGGGACAGAAACATTAGTGCATTTGGGAGGACGTGAAAGGTTTGGGGGCACTGGAGAAGTTGGTGAGGGTGCACTGGAGGCACAAATTTTGCTAAATTCAACCTGGATCACCACTACGCTGATAAAGGCCACTTAGCTTGGGTAATTTCCCCTCTCACATTTCATGTGCTTTTTTAAATGATTTGAAGTATTGTATCTACAAGTAAGTAGAGTCTCTGGGTGCAGCTGGATCTTTAAAAGATTTACCCTAGTTTTGGTACTTCAGTGTGGATGTTTCAAAGTAATTTGACCCCTATGTTACATCAGTATGGGTAAATTACTCATCTGGAATTCACAAATCACTTACAAAAATATGGGATGCAGAATAAAATCTTGCTCTAATGAAATTTGTGTGAAAGGCTTAAATAAGAGTTGGGGAAAAAACTTCATTTATTCTAGACGCATAGATAATGCAATTGCATGTAATGGAAAATCATGAAGTGGATTGTTCTCTAGGAACACAACCACCCTCCCCTCACCATCATATTGTGGAGGTCCCCTGTAATCCCAAGACAATCTTCTGCCATTTGATATCTGACACTGATCAGATATCAATGCTATTGATTTAGCAGCAATAGGTTTAGTCAGTGACTTTTAAGACACAGTTTGATGACATAGACTGGTGGTATATGTAATAGCATTTAAAACTATTATCAATATATTTTTATCAGTAATTTGAATTGCAGGCTCTTGTTGGATAGCGTATGTGTCATGCTAGAAGTTACACAAACTGACTTCCATTAAACTCTCAGATCCACGGATTTACCCAACCATTGCATTAAATATGCTTACTGCTGAGTTCCCTGTTAGCTATTTATAAAGGCAGCTGGAAGTTGCTGTTGTAAAGGAACAAAGTGAATATCAGATTTAACATATTATTTGATGTATTCTCTTCTAAGATCCATGAACATTAAACAACTAAAAGCTGTTAGTAGAATATCTGGTTTCTTTTCTGATCTGAAGAACATCAAGTGAAGGTGGTACGAATAGTCTCTTTAAAGGTTCCTCAGCTCAAATGAAAACTTATCTGTAAATAGGAAAGGCGTGTCCTCAGATGTAGATAGCAGTCAGAGATCAGAATGCTTGCATTAGTAATTCACAAAAACCAAAAGGATGGTGGCACTTGAAGATACAATTCATAGAAGGTAAACAACAGAAATCCGCAGAAAATAACTACTTTGCCTCAACATTGGCCAGAGAGACAAAGAGGATAGATTTAAAAAAAGATTTTAAAAAGATACCGCAAGATTTAAGATAGAAAGTGAGGAGATAATAAAGCCATCAAACTTGTAGATAAGACCATTGGTCTATATGGATTGCATATTTATAAATAGTCCTTAAAATCTCTATCATTGTCACAGCTAACAGCTTATAGGTTCTCTATTTATAGAAAGTGAGAGAGAATGTCCATGAAAATTGTAAAGTAGTTTAAATGAAATTGTTGGCAGGAAGTGTAGTAGAATTGTTATTCAAAGATGTAATAAAAAATCTAGAAATTTAAAATAAACCATATACAAGTCACTGTGGATTTGAAAAGGACAGGTTATGCCTGACTAACCTTATTGAATTCTTTGAAGAAACGATGCATAGATTAGATGAGGTAATGCAGTAGAAGTAATCAATTTGGGTTTTCAAATAGCCTTCAACAGCTACTGCGCAGACACATGGCAAAGTATAAAACATGAGGGGTTGAGAGGAGCAGAACAAAAGGAAATCTGGTTAAAAAGCAGAAAGAAGATAATTATTCAGACTGGCAGAACATGAGATGTGATGGGCGTTGAAGACTGGTAGACGAATCATTGTTGCCTATCACTTACAATACATGAACAATTTGAACTTCAACACTTTAACTCCAACATTTCAAAGTTTGCAGATGAATTGGATTGGTTTATTACTGTCACATGCTCTGAGGTACAATGAAAAGCTTGTCTTGCGAACTGCTCATGCGGATCCAATCATTACCCAGTGCATTGAGGTAGATAGAACAAGGTAAAACAATAGCAGAATACAAAATCAAGTGTAGCAGCTGCAGAGAAAGTGCAGTGCAGGTAAGCAATAAGGTGCAAGATAGAATTGGAGTCTCATGAATGTAGAAGAAGGCTATTAAACTACAAAGCAACGCTAATAAATTCACTGAATGTCTATGTGCAGTAAATGCTTATCAATATAATTTTAGAGAAGTGCAAGAGGGTGTATTTCAGTTGAGGTAAAAAATAAACAGCTCTATTCTATTGCCGGTAACTAACTCCCATCTGTTCTGTCTGTCTCCAAATAGTTCCATCCTCACGTCTATACCCAGGCACTTACTGTATGTCAGATGCTATTCCTGTGTCTGTAGCTGGCTCCAGCCCACCATATATATTTATAACCAGTCCAATTCCCCGATGAAAAGTTATAATACTGAAATTGTAACTGCTGCTTCCTCCGCAAACACTGTTTGACTCGCTGATTTTTTCCCAGGATTTTTATTCATTTTTTCCGATTCTCTATATTTATGTAGCACCATTCCCCTGCACTCAGTTCCATTCCTTGGAGCTGCTTGTATCCAGTTCCATTGCTCTGTTTGCACCCAGCTCCATTCTACTGCATCTGTCAATATGGAGCTCCTGATATATCCCCGGTCTATCTGCATCCAGCTCCAAGCCGCTCTGTCTGAATGTATCCAGGACATCTCCAAGCAGTGATGCCTCATTGAGGACCCTCACCACCCAGGGCATACCCTCTCCTCGTTACTACCATCAGGGAGGAGGTACGGCAGCTCCACAACACACACTCAATGTTTTCGGAACAGCTTCTTCCCCTCTGCCATCAGATCTGTGAATGGACCATGAAAACCACCTCACTTTCTGCTGTCTTTTTGCAATACTTTAGTTATTTTTATATGTACATATTTCTTATTGTTACTAATAGTAATCCTTTATGTAGTGCACTGTACTGCTGCTGCAAAGTATCATATTTCATGCCATATGTGAGTGATAATAAACATTATTCTGATTCTGACTCAGTTCCATTTCCTTGTGTCGTCTGTCTCCAGCTTCCTTCTCAACCTGTCTCTGCCAAGCGCCATTCTCTGGGGTTTTTTCCTGCTCAGCTCTGTTTCCCTGCACCTATCTGTACCTGGCTCTATTCCCCTGCCTTTATGCACATCTCTTTTCACTCGTTCCTCTCCGCTACCAGTTCCAGTCTCCCAGACAGAACTGTTACTAGCTCCATTCTCTTATATCGGACTATTCCCAGCTCCATTTACCCATGTCTGCCTATACCTGAGTCCATTCCCCAGTCAGTCCGTTGTCCGACTGTTCGATCGCCTGTATCTCTGTATACTGAGGGGAATGAAACAGGGAGCAGAGGCAAGGAATGGAAGTTGTGTACGGGCAGAATAATGGAGATATTCCCCTGCCACAATCTGTGTCTATATCCAGCTCCATTCTTCAGGGCTTTTCTGTGCCTTCTCCATTGTCCTGGCTACACCTGCCAGCTCCACACATTTGAATTTGTTCTTCATGCGCCTGCCTGAACCCTGCTTCATTTTCCAGTCACTATCTAAATTGCTTGTCATATGTGCCCTCTTTCATAATGGAATAGCTTGCATCTGTAATTAATTGCTGCCAATCCGGGCTGAAACCTTAAAGTCCCTCTCTCTCTCTCACGGCATTATATAATAGTGACTTATGGTCGTATGATACTGCTCTTCAAGATTAAAGATCCAAGATTGTTTAATGTCATTTCCTGTACATAAGTGTAATGAAAACAAAATAATTGTTACTCTGGATCCAATGCAGCACAAAAAAACTCCCACAAAATATAAAGAACACAATAATAAAAAAATATATAAGCATGTAAAATAGCTTATGTATTGTATATAGTTTGATTGTATGTTCATAAGGTGACACTAGGCTGACACAACATGACTGATGGGAAATAATCAGGAAGCGGTGGAGTTAGTGGGTGGAGGTGTTGATCAGCCTTACTGCTTGGGGAAAGTAACTGTTTCTGAATCTGGTGGTCCTGGTGTGGATGTTACGTAGCCTCCTCCCTGATGGGAGTGGGACAAATAGCAGGGTGTGTGAGATCCTTCATGATGTTACTGCCCCTTTTCTGTAAATATGTCCTTGATGGTCACTAGGCTGGTGCCAGTGATGTGTTTTTTTTTTGTTCTAGACCAATGTTTTAGGAGTAGTTCATTGTCTCTGGGTCTCTTGTTATATTTGTGGCTGGCAGAGAATGAAATTTCATATCACTCTTGCTGCCTTCTCCATGGAAGTCACAGCCTCATGTGCCCTTTATGTTCCCAGTGGGTTTGACTGGATTGCTTCATTTTAGTTTGTGCATAACTTGTTTTTGAGTGCCTGATCCAAAATATCTTCAAAGTTATAATATGTTAATGCAGCACTATAATACTCTTAGTTTTCAACTGCATGTTGGAATTTATAACTCTCATTTTGCCAAACATCTGTGGATTAAAAGTATTCTCCCAACCTTTGAACTATGCTTGCAAATGATATATCTTGAACTTTCCACGGAGCTACAGCTGGGAGCTATTTTCTGTGAGTAACTTAAGTTGCTAAAGCTTCCTTACACATCATTCAACGCCTGCTTTTTCTTCCACACTGTTTACTAGTTCAAGAATATTATTGACGTCAAAGAACATCTCCATTACTCCTGTCAATTTTCATGTATCCTCAAGCGGATTTTGGATACTGCTGGATTTCCTTTTCCCGGTGATTACATCGTCATGTGTTAACATCATACAACTGGGTGACCTGATTTACTTACATGATTATACTAGTATGACAAGAGAAATTCAGGACATAAAGGATAGATGGATTTAAGGGGTGGCAAATTAGGGAGTAAAGAATAAGAGATTAAACGGTTAGTTTTACAAAAAATTTGAGTAGCTGGAGGTCAGTGTGGGGAATGAATGTGAGCACAGACCAATGGGTTTCTGTGCTGTAAATTTGGAGGCTTTCACTCCTCGTCCCTCACTTCTGTTTAGTATTCACTCAGCTGGTCTATCAGGTTGAGAATGTCCCTTTCTCACAAAGCAGAGCCTTGAACTGTGCCAGTCTTCTGTGATGAAATTAGATCCCATGGGTAGTCAGAGAAAGACTGAGCCATGATATAGCTGAGAAAAACTTTGTTAGATTAAAAGTCACACCTTCAACATTGTCATTTGTCAAACCCATTGAGCTGATGGATTTCTGAACATTACTGGAAACATTCTAATAAAACATAATTTTTGAAAATAATGTCATCTAAAATTCTTAAATAATTAAGAATATTATTTAAAAATGTAAGATGTTAATACTTATTTCTCATACTTGTAAAATCTCCATTGAAAGTAATAAAAATGCCATGTGATTCGACATCCTTCTGGGATCTCAATTATCATAGAAATCTACAACAAATTCAGTTCACTCCTTGTGATAACAAAAGTGACTCAGAGTACTGGATACAGTAAAGGCTATGGGGCTTACAACATCTCAGATGTCATACCATAGGCTTGATTTCCAGAACTAGTTGTACCTTTACCAAGCTGCTCCAGAATGGTTGCATCACTGTCTGACAAGGTGGAAAATTGCTTAGGTCTGCCTTGTTCGGAAAAGGCAGGACAGATCCAAACCAGCTAATTAACAGTTAATCAGTCTAATCTCAGCCATCCAAGTGACGGAACATGTTGTCAACACCGTCATTGAGCATCACTTACTCACCAAACAAGCTAGAGATTGGACTCTAACCTAGGCTGGGTCCAAAATTGGATAAATAAAGGGTTAATTTCACAGGTGAAGTAAGAATGATTACCCTTGATAGCAAGGTGTCCCTGTCTAGATAAAGTTAATGAATATCAAGGGGTAAGGTTTCAATGGCTAGTCGAACAACACACAGAAGAAAATGGTGATGCTTGTTAGTGCAAACAACGTATGTGCTGGGAAATCAGAGCCAGTTCACATCCAGCAATGGAGCATTTTGAAAGAGTTTCTGGCTGAAATCTGTGAATAAGTTTGGGACTTCCAAATTTGACTGCACATGTGCCAAATTCCTGGACTTGCTTGCATTTATCAGCAAGATTTATCCTCATGTAATTTAAATTATTGGTATAAATTTATATTAAAACAGTGACAGTTTATGACAGTTTTTTGTCAATCAGAACTCTTCAAGAATTAAATTTGGAAAATAAATATGATGTTGAACTGCTGTGAATTGGAATAATTTTCCTAGATATTGCAAAACTAATTGACTGTTGTTATTTTACAGTCAAGAGTTAAAATGGGAAAACAAAGATAATGTTGAACTGCTGCGAATCAGATCTGCCTTACTGGACTTTTCGAGACCCCATTGACAGGCATTTGTGCCTTGATTTTATAATTCAAGGAAGGTAGATGTGTAACGATGCTTCAGGCAAACGGACCCAGGTGCAGAGTAAGCTAAGGACTCACTAGTAAAAATTAATAAAGAAGATTTATTCAGAGAATAATACAGGGAATAATCAAGTTAAGAGCACACAGAACTCAAAACCAGGACTCAGTGATCAGTGCTGGTCCAGAATAACCTTAAATAGAACATAAAACACAGGAAACCCTGGTGGGTTGAAATCAAAAACTAATCACTTAAGAATGAAAAGCACATGGAAATGGCATTCACATAATGACTATCACAAAAATCACAGTGACAGTTTAATGATAAAAGTAGTTTATTTAACAACTCCAATAACTCAAATAAATGACATTCAGGTGTGTCGAGACCTGCAACTACCCCAGTGAACGGAAGGGATCCTGACAAGAAGAAATATATTTTAAAAATCATACATTAAAGGTAATGTGTTTTCTTTGGCTTAGCTTTTGTAGTTATGGTGAGACAAACAGCACCTGTAATGGAACCTGATTTAACTGGAAAGTCATTTCAGAATCTCAGCCCCTGTTTTGAATCTGGGATATATATGATCGGGTAAATCAGTGATGTGTGTCTTTAACAAATCGATTTATAGAACTTTGATGTGTCATGCAGCATCTGAACCAGTAAGTCAATATTAGTTCAGTACCAAATGGTGTACAGAATATCGGAACATTAAGTGGAGAAATAGATAATTGGAATTGGGCAGAGAGAGGTAAAAGAACAAAAAAGGTGTTAAATACATCAACAAAATTACTTTCAAATCTCCAACATTAAAGTAATTCAGAAGGGTTAAGGAGCTATTTTCCTAAATGTTAATTTTTAATGTTGGGGAAGTTATTTTGCAGCGATGGCACATTAATAAGCATGAAGTAACTTTTCTAGTGCATCCACTGGGTACCTTTTACATGACAAATAAGAGAAAATCCGCAGATGCTGGAAATCCAAGCAACACGCACGACACCTTTTATATGAGTATAGCATTTCCTGCTTTTCCATGTATTTTTTAAAATGTAGATTCAATCCAATCTGAGTCTCTAATAAAATGGTTGCACTATTATTTTAAATGCAAACTCAAGCTTACTATTTCTTGCCTGTACCATATTACATGCTTTAGACTACTCATAGTAAAAAAATATTTTACATTACAAAGAGATCAAAGACCCTTGTCAGTGCCCTGAGATCACTAAGACTGCCCCTGGAGCTCCAGTCTAAAATGATTTGGACACGTATTCCCCTCCAAGTTGAAGAACACAGCACATGAATTATCAATTCTTGCTGCAGGGCATCTATTGGAAAAAATCATGTATATTCTATTTAAGAAGTGAGCTTGATGAGTATTGCTAATAACGTTGGAAAATGCAACACCAGTGAGAGGTGATGGGTCAGTTGAAGATCACAAATGCTTGCATCCATTCTTAATCTGAGTGCCGAAATGGCCACCTGTTGAGAAGATGACTCAACTTAGATACCAATGCATTGAAAAGAGTACTGAAAGAAAGGAGAAGTGTGCCTGATTATAATTATGTCACTCAAAAAATTATCCCAAAACATCTTCACAGATAACAACTTAGATCTCTGGAGTCTAAAGATGTATTTGTTTTTACTATTTGAATGCTGACAAGGGATTTATTGGGGAACGGACAATGAGTTGGATGATCAGCATACCTGAGGCTGCAGCAGGACAAAAGCTCCAGAGTTGCATATGTGGCTGGGCAAAGGTTACTTCCACTACAGGCCTGAAAATACATCAGGGCAGGAAAGGATGCCTGAAGAAGGGGCAACAGGGACCTCGCATTGACAGCTACTTTTTGAGAAGCAGGTCGAGTCAGTCAACTTAAGTTCAGCAGCAGGACAAAACCCAAAGCGTGCAGAAAATCAATACCCCTGTCCCAGCGGAGGAAGAACAAGGCACAGGAGAGCAACCCGAACCCAGCCCATTATGACCTGCAATGGAAAAGAAGATCCAGGGAGAAAGCCATTGATGAAGTGGCCAAAATCCTGCGAGAAGACAATGTGGGTGGAGGTCAATACTGACCTCTCCAACATCTTAGAGACGCTCAGAGGCACCACCATGAAGTTGGAAAGAGTGGGGGAATTAATCTATAGCTATAGAGTGGAACGTTTTGGAGTGGTAAAGAGGAAGAGAACTACATTGACGATCCCCACTAAGTCCAGGAGGCACAAGGAAATAGATCGTCTAGTCAGAGAGAGGAGGCAGCTGAAGAAACAATGGAGGAAGGCCACAGAGGAGGAGAAGGAAGGCATAAACCTGTTGCAAGCAGGCATATGGAGCAGGCTTGCAACACTGAGGAGAGCTGAGAACCTGGTAAGGAAGCGCAGGAAGAAGGAGCGAACAAGATGTCAAAGATATATAAAGATCTCTTCAAGTTTGTGAAGGGTCTCTTTACAGGGGAGAAGAGTGGAAGTCACTCAGCATCAAAGGCAGAACTGGAAAAACACCTGGAAAAGTTATACACAGACCACCGATGCCATGAAGAGATCACCCTCCCACCTGGCATGCCACCAATCCATTCACCGGAACACCAACTAGATCACCTAGATGGAGTGAGGTGGAGAACATTGTGCATAGAGCAAGGGCCGCATCAGCCCCAGGTCCCAATGGAGTGCCACACAGACTCTACAAAAATGCACCAGGTGTCCTGCGGTTCCTCTGGAGGCTCATGAAGGTGGTATGGCATAAACAGGAGATACCAACATCCTGGCAGAGAGCCAGAGGAACCCTGATCCCAAAGGAAAGGGTTCATCAGAAATCGGCCAGTTCCACCAGATTAGTCTCCTAAATGTCGAGGGCAAAATCTTCTTCAGTGTGGTGGCTCATAGGCTGTCAAGATATCTGCAAAGAAACCATCTGATTGATACATCAATCCAGAAAGCAGGGATCTCGGGCTTCTCTGGCTGTCTGGAACACACTTGCACCATCTGGCATCAGATGCAGGTCACCAAGAAGGAGGGAACAGATCTTCACGCGGTGTTCCTGGACCTCACCAATGCCTTCAGCTCAGTCCCTCATAACCTCCTCTGGACAGCTTTTGACTTCTTCAGGGTCCCAGTGGCCCTCACAAGCCTCATTAAGGCCCACTTCTAGGACGTGCAGCTATGTTTGACAACAGCAGATTACACCACAGTGTGGCAACATCTGGAAGTGGGAATCATGGCCGGTTGTACCATCTCCCTGCTAGCCTTCCCCATGGCCATGTTGGTGGTCGATGGCAGATATCCCACCCTGCAAAAACTCATTTCAAGGAGGTAGCACCATCAATTTGTGGGAGACTCCTGGAACTTCTGAGAGAGGTGGGATGTCTGCAATAGAGTAGCTCCTTAGCAGCTAGCCAGCTAGTTTAAATAACGTTAGCTATGCTAATGAATGAATGACACCTGTTAAGCTCACCTCATCATGTCTTTTACAGTCTTAACCCATCAGGGGCAATAGAAAAGTCACTGTTGCAAACAGTGCAGCGAGCAACACTGTCATTATTTTTGACTCCTATTAGGCAGGGGTACACTTTAGTATAGTCTGGGGTGAAGTACATTTTATATTTTCTTTTTTTGGAACACTCTGCCATGGCACTCTCTCTCTCTCTCTCTTTCTCTCGCGCTCTCTCTTGCTCTCTCTCTCTCTCTCTCGGTCTTGCGGTCTCAAAAAAATCGATTTCCGGGATATTGTACATAATTTGCGGGCATCAGGGAGCCACTATCAATATGCCGGAGACTCCCGGAACTTCCGGGAGAGGTAGGATGTCTGCGATTGGTGGTTGGAGGACAGCGCATAAGACCTGGCCTGAGGCTGCGGCCTATCAGAGCATACATGGATGATCTCACAACACTCACCACAAGCAAGGCTTGTACTGTACGCCTGTTGAGAAGGCTTCAAGAGAATATCGAGCAGCTTTGGCTGAAGATCAAGCTGAGCAAGTCCAGAAGCATCTCTATCGTCAAGGGGAATCTGGTAGACCAACGCTTCTACATGGGCGATGAGAGAATTCCAACAGTCTTCAAGAAGCCTGTGAAGAGCCTAGGTCGGTGGTATAATGCATCCCTCAAAGGCACAGAGCAGGTAGATCAGTTCAGGAAGGATGCCGTCAGTGGCCTCGACAGCATCGACAGAACCACACTCCCTGGCAAGTTGAAGCTCTGGTGTAAGTAATTTGGGCTCCTTCCACGCGTCATGTGGTCACTAACCCTGTATGAAGTTCCAATCTCGAAGGTGGAAAAGCTGGAGCGACTGATCAGCTCATACGTAAGGAAGCGGCTTGATCTTCCCAGGTGCCTCAGCAGCATAGGGCTCTACGGCAAGGGAGTCCCAGAGCTACCCACTTCCAGTCTTTCAGAGGAGTACAAGTGCGCCAGAGTGAGATGGGAGATGATGTTAACAGAGGTGATTGATCCACTTGTAGCACAAGCTGCCCACATCCTGGATACTGGGAGGAAATGGACTCCATCAGAAGCAACCGAGTAAGCAAAGGCAGCACTCGAGCACAGGAACATCGTGGGCCGAGTGCAGCAAGGCAGGAGCGGTCTTGGCCTTGGGGACAGTACACCAGCCTGGAACAAGGCCGCTCCGTCTCAGAGATGCAGGCTTGTGACGCAGGAGAAATGTCAGCAGGAGGAGGCAGCAAGGTGCGCAAAGGCCGTCACTCAGGCAAGGCAAGGATAATGGATGAGATGGGAGGGAGTGGAGAAAAGAAAGATCTCCTGGAAGAAGCTGTGGGAGATGGGGACATTCAGAGCGAGCTTCACCATCAGGGCTGCCTACGATGTCTTGCCGTCTCCCATGAATCTCAGCCAGTGGTATGAAGAGGACCCCACATGCTGCCTCTGCCCAACTTTAACGACACTAAAACACATTCTGGTGGGCTGCAAGACCAGCCTGCAGTGCTGGGAAGTTGGCGGACGAGCATCAATGCTCTCCCTCCTCTTTCATCCTGCTGGCCGTTAGCAGCATTTGTCCGGGAAGGTGAGGGTCAAGCCAGACTCGACACATTGAGACCAGACACCGGGTGGCTAGGCGGGGTACGTGATTGGAAGATGGTGGCAGACTTAGACCAGAGGCTCTGCTTCCCAACTGAAATTGCAGAAACCAACCTCAGACCAGACCTTGTGCTATGGTCGGCCTCACTCCATCTCATTTACATCATCGAGCTTACAGTGCCCTGGGAGGATGCAGTGGAGGAGGCCTATGAGCGCAAGAAGCTGAGGTATGCTGAGCTTGCAGCCGATGCGCAACAACTGGAAAGGCTGGAAAGCAAGAGTCCGACCGGTCGAAGTAGGCTGCAGAGGATTTGTAGCCACATCAACATCAAAGCTACTCCGGGAGCTGGGAGTGCAAGGGAAGACACACCAACAAGCAGTCAAAGACCTCTCTAGAGCTGCTGAAAAGAGTAGTCAGTGACTCTGGATGAAGAGAAAGGATTCCATCTGGGCCCCCAAGTGAGTGAAAGGCATCTAGGGGGTGAACCCAGGATGCCACGATTCACTGCTGAACCCTCCGGAGGTGTTGTGGGCCTATCAGCAAAACACTGAGGAAAGAGGGCGCCCACTTGATAACCCAGAAGATGCCATTGCTCACTTGGCCACCCCACAGAGTCCAGGCAGCATGTCTCAGGGGTGCAAATAAGGGATATTAACATCTAGTCCTACAAAACATACCTGCTGGCCTAGCAATTCCACTGGAAGTTGTAGCAGCAACAAAACGATGGCTGTTCTGGTCATGGATCTGTTGCTGCAGATTTCTGTCACTGAGAATGAAAGTACAGTAAATGCCAGTTTGCCAACAACATGTCCCATCACTTTGATTGAGAATAGTCTGACTGATAATTATCTGGATTGGGGTTGTTCTGCTTTTGGTGAACATAACTGGACAATTTTCCATATTGTTGAATAGATGCCTGTGTTGTAAAAATGCATGAATAACTTGGCTGGTGATGTATCTAGCTTTGGAAACAAACATCTTGCCATGTCACTTTATGTCTAGATAATTATTTTGCTTTCATATTGTTAAATCATTTGGTAAACAAAGCTTCAGCCTGTCTACATCATGACAAGCTCTAGTAATAAGCTCTCAGTAACTCTAAATCCTGTCTGCCTGACAATCACCAGGAATTACCTTATGTCAAATGTAAGTTTCTATTTGCATTTTCTTATAGGGAAAGCTTTCAGGCTTCTCAAAATTGGAGAATTCATAACTCAAAAATACATCCCAATTTTATATGCAACCTTGACAGTAAAGGCATTAGCAGTCAGGAGCCAGCTAATTTTACCACTCCTAGCCCAGGGATATCAGAACCCATGTCAGATTCAGCTACAGAATCAGCTGACTCTGTACAGAGCAGACACGATGCAGACAATTCCAGCTCCTGTGTTGTTTAACCACACCGAGCACTGCATTTAACACCGAACCATCAACACAGCTTAATGATTTACTTTCATTCCTGGCACACGATTTGAATTGTACTGAATTTTGCTTGCCATGGTATCTTGCATGTGAATTAACAAGCAGTGGGATTGTTCTAGATAAGCTCTATATTTTTAATTTTAGTTATATAATGACATTAGGATAGGGTTTCAGAGTTGTGCTGAAGAATAAGGTCACCTTCATGCTGTTCCAGTGAATTCTGCAGTAAGTCATACTTGACTCAGCTAATTATTATGCATGATGAATATTCTCAGTCTCCAACCAGCTAATGGCTGGATCATTATTCTTTTACAGAGAAGAGCTGGGTTTCCACTTATTGAAGATGCTGAAGTCCAAGGTAAGATAGTCCACTCTTCCAGAAGCAGTAATCACCATGAGGATATGAGGATATATGACCATTCCACTCCCCATTTCTGTTTGACAATCTGGTCCAAGAAAGATTAAGTATTTACCAAGGATATATATTTTTAGGCAGCAGTTCTGTTGGCTGGAGCATTTTTTAAATTTGAATTTAGAATCATACGGATTTTGAGGAACTGAAACTGTACAGAAATCATTGTTCCAAGATGAATGTTTGATTTAATGTGTTTCATAAGGTATTTTTTGAATTTAGTATACACTAAATGGATAATATAATGAGAAAATCTTTTCATGTTCAATAAATTGAATAAATTAGATAGGTTTTGTACTCTTGCCAAAATTTTTCAAATTCATTTTTGGGATGTTCAATCTGTTATTAGTCTAGAAATAAGAGTGCCAAATATATTCATTTAAATTGATATAATGCACATATATCATAAATATTGTTTTTTTGTTAATTTATTTTTCCCTTTCTAAATTATTCATTTTATCTTCATGATGGCCTCATTTTCTAGGTGAGGTAACAACAGTAATAGCTGAGGGTGGAAAGTTTTATTGTGAAGATCTGCTGCCATATGTGAGAGGTACAGAGGTTTCATTAATGTCACCCACTTCTAATATGTTGCAAGAGCAATATTTAAAATATTTATTATTTTTAGTGGAAGCAGCCTGGTTCAGACTTGTAGTCTTTGATTCCACCTAAAAACAAACTTACGGCATAGTTATATAGCAAGGCCATTGACCAAGCCACCTCTGCCAGCAACAAAAGTTCTTTCAGCAGAACAGATCTAGGTGCAACTAATTCACTCAGCTGCAGCTGGGGCTATCATTCACTGAAGCCAATTGCTTACTCTTTAAGTTTAGAAATGAAACAATAAAATTGAACTCCAGCTACGAGTTACAAGGCAAAGTTTTTGTCACTTTCTTACTCATAAATTAGTCTGGCTAAGCATAGTCACTTTTGTACTTGGACACGATACCAAAACTTATGCAACTGTGGTTATAAAGAAGGCCACTGTTGAAAATAAGGGACTGCTCATTTAAAACAGGTGAGGTAGAATGATATTTCTACATGAGGTCTTAAGTCTTTGGAACTGTCTTCCTCAAAGGGCAATAGAAGTAATGTTTCTGAATAGTTTTAAAGAGAGTTTGACCAATTTTTCTTAAACAATGGGATGAAAGGTCTCTGGGAGTAGGCAAAGGCATGGAGTTAGTGTTACATTTGGATTAGCTATAATCTTATGCATTAGGCCACAGGCACAACTTGTGAGGGGGTTACCCTGGTCTTAGTAAGTACGTTATTATGTAGATAGAGTTTGACTTTCCATTTTTATCATTCATTAAACTTCAGTCATCACGTCACAAGGTCAGAAGTGTGGATGTTCACAGATGACTGAACAATGTTCTGCACCATTTGTGACACCTCAGATAGTGAAGCAGTTCATACCCAAATGCAGCAGGACCCGGACAATATCCAGGCTTGGGCTGACAATTAGCAAGTAACATTCGAGATACGCAAGTGTCAGGAAATGACCATCTCTAACAAGAGAGGCTGTAACCATTGTTCCTTGACAGTCAGTGATATCACCATCACCGAATCCCCTACTATCAACTTCCTGGGGGTTACCATTGAAGGAAACTGAACTGGTCTACCTATATAAACATCGTGGCTACCAGAACAGGTCAAAGGCTAGATATCCTGTGGCATCTAACTCACCTCCTGACTCCCCAAAGCCTGTCCACCATCTACAAGGCTCAAATCAGGAGTGTAATGGAATACTTGCCACTTGCCTGGATGAGTGCAGTCCATCAAAAAGCTTGATACCATCCAGTACAAGGAAGCCCACTTGATTGGTACCCCTTGCACAAGCATCCAATCCCTCCACCATCAAGGAACAGTTGCAGTAGTGTGTACTATCTACAAGATGCACTGCAACAACACACCTTCCAGACCAACGACCACTACCATCTAGAAGGACGAGATCAGCAGGTACCTCGTAACTCTTGGAAGTTCCCCTCCAAGTCACGCATCATCCTGACTTGGAAACATATCACCATTCTTCCATTGTCATTGGGTCAAAATCATGGAATTCCCATTGTACAAACATTGTATCATTTCTTAATGCATGCATTATTAAATGACAATAAAAGAGGACTGCATGTCCTCATAATCTAATCTAATCTAACAGCACTGTGGGTGTAATTATATCTCAGGAACTGCAGTGGTTCAAGAAGGTAACTCAACATTACCTTCTCAAGGGCAACTAGGGATGGGCAATAAATGCTGACTTAGCTAGCGATGCCCACATCCCAAAAATATGTAAATAAAAAAAAGCTAAATAAAGCATATGGTTAATCCATATGGTCAAGAGAAAAAATCCACACTGCAAATCATAACAATTTATGACATTTGGCAGGGTGTCTCAGATTATGAGTTCTGTACATGAACACAATATGTATGTCCATCGAAGCTTACATTTGGCTTACTTTATGTCATCTATCAGTGTTTGCACCGATTTGCCATCTAACCTTTAACGGGAACAAAATATCCCAAGTCACAGATAGGGAAATTGGGAAAGGAGGAGATTAGTGATACTGATTTAAAAAAATCTAATTTATAGCAATAGAAGGACAAGTTTTCAGAAAGGGTAAACAAGCATTGGAAATAGTGTGTGAAGAGTTAAGCAGCATCAGTACATACAGGACTCTGGTAGGGCACATTTCTAGATATTTCATACACTGGTATGTTTGGGGGAAGTTTAAGTTTGGGAAATGTAGAGCCATTTAGTGAAATACTGGAAACTTAATGTTCACAAAGACTGGGAGAAACAGAATAGTTCAAGCAAGGAATGTACAGGAGTTCTAAAATATGTTTGAGATATTTTATTAGGAAAAACTGCTTATGGATAATACAATAAATATAGCCAACAATCTTACAAAAAGTCATGATAATGTGACCACACTCTACATTAGGTTAGAAAGAGAGAAAGGAAAGGCACAAAGTTGATATTACATATGATATTAAGTTTAAGTAGTAGAATAAAATTTCAGAGAAAGGATGAAAAATCCAGCACTGTAACCTAAGATAAATTGTTAATGGGTAAATCTACAACCGAAGAGTGGTACAACTTCAAGGAAGGTTTTGGTACAATATGAAATTACTTCTACTGCTAAAAGAAGCCATTTATGATCTTAACTCTTGACAACAGATAATATGAATGATTAATTCAAGCTAAGACGAATATTTTACAAAGAAAAGTGAAAGGCTTATGAACTGGAAAAGCTGTAAAAATAACTGTAAGTTAATTGAAAATGTTGGCCATTATCTCAAAAAGATTCTGTATTCAACTGTATGAAAGTGTTGTTTCAAATATACAAAACCCTGTTGTTCAGTCTCCCGTTGTAATACTGTGTTCCACTTTGGACACTGAATCCCTGAAAGATATATTAACGTTGGGAAGGCGACAGTACAGATTATCAGAAATTACACAAAGGCTCAAAGGGTTAATTTATTAAGGTAGTTTGAATGTAGAAGTGTAAGGGCTGGTCCAATCTAGATGCATAGATTGGTCAAAGGTTTCAATAAAATTGAAAGTTTATTAAAAGATTTAATAAACAAAATAAATTATTTCCCTTCATGAGGAATCCTGAAATAAATATCATTTTAATATTGGAGTCAAGAAATTTCAGAGAGAAATGTGAAAATATTTTATCCATGCGTAGTGGTAACATGAAATGCAGTCCCTTAAATAACATGCGGAAGTTTAAGTTTGATCATCTGTTATTAGTAAATGCTTCAAGGATACAGAACAATGGTAGATGAATACAGCTTATGTACAGCTTAGCTGTGATGGATCTGAATTCTGGAAGAGACTTCAGGGTCTGATTGACCCACTCCAGTTTGCATGTTTGTGTGTTAATGTTTGTACCCCTTGTAATTTGATTGCAGAATTTATTAATTTATCTGTTTTAATTCATTGAATCCAATTACGTTACAGCACAGCATGATCTAAACAAACTAACGAACAATTCTGTGCATCTTCTCCCAGCTGTACAATGCAAAACACCTAATCTCACTCACCTCCTTACACCCTCGCATTTAATATTCCTCCATTTCAAAAAGCCATCTAATTCTCTTTTAAAAGAATTTATGGACTGTGTACCAATGATGGTCTGTGTTTCAATGATGGTTTTTTCTGTGCAATGAAATTTTTCTTGACCTCTTTAAATCGTTTTGTGATTACCTTAAATTTGTGTCCTCTTGTAACTGTCATGCCAACTAGTGGAAACAACCTGTCACAATTTACCCTGTTATATTGGGTACTACTTTCCAGAGAGCTGCTAGGAGCTGAAAAATGAAATCAAATAATTGTATGCTGGCTTACAAAACCGGTGAGCACTAGTTGTTACCGTAGCAACCTGAGCCTTTTATCTGCTGCTGCATGTTCAATAATGTCAGTACCTCAAATAATTAACACTTCCATAAAAACTGTGGCAAAATAAATTCTAACTCCTTCAAATAATCAAGTCAATCTAATTGTTTTGTTTAATAAATAAAATGATAAAGAAATCTCAGTAAGTTGGGTAAAATGGACCTCCTCACCACATATACACTGCTTCATTAAATCAGCTGCCACATGTCAATGGGTGTCATCACATGCATATTTATGGTTGACTGTGGTTAAGCAAGCAACTGCAGTTTTAGGGATTTTTAGTCCCTGCCATAAATTGTATCATCATGCACCCTTATACAAAGACTTTTGAAATCAAGTACAAAAGCAGCTTATCCACTGACCAAGGAAACATCAAAAGGGTATTTTACAGAGAGCAGGAAGATATCTACAGATAAAAGGAAGAAACAACAATTTGCCATGCAAAATTTATGCCATCTGACCAACAGCTCTTGAGAAGATTTCTAAAGGTGGAGAGAAAATTTCAGTGTTTGACAGTTTAGCAAATAGGTGTTAGAAAGGAATGCTAAGATAGCTGAAACCTACTTCACTGTTGAGGTCAGAGAGCTATATATCATCCCAGAACTGAAGGCCCAAAGGGCATGGAACAGGAAATAATTTCAGACAATGTGAAGGCCGGTAACAGGATTTTCAACAATAGGGAAGTGGAGATCAGTAAGAATGGGATAAAGTAAAGAAAAAGGAAGAAGCTGGTAGAATTTTTGCAATGTATTATTGGCAATCACATGACAAGAACCCATGTACATCTAAAGGTAACTATGCTGGAAGAACATACAGTAGGTGATTTTAAATATTCTAAATAATACTGAATTAAACTAATACATATCATGAAAGATGGGGGGTGGATTTTCTTGTAGAAAATGTGCATTATACTTCTAATCAAACAAGGAAATAAGCAATTCCTGATTTTATTCTCGGAAGAAAAAGCCAGTTAACTAGTGTTCACAAGATAGTCAATTTCAGTGCATGAGTGAGAAAGGTCTTAATGCGTGCAAGTATAGATGGGCAAATAGGTCAGTTTGGACAGGATGGGCAAAAGGTCTTGTTTTCTATGCTTACAGCCCTATGATTCCTGGACTACTGGACTGGAGGAAGGGTGAGTTCTTTGAAATAAGATTAAAACAGTGGGTTGAATGGCATAAGACCAGTGTTTTCCCTTTGCAGGATGCCAGTGCCCATACTTACCTTTCTCAGCTGTATGGGTACTGGAGTCTGCCTGCACCACCGCTAATGCTGTTCCACAAGGCTCACACTATAAGAAGACCTTCCAAATGCAAAGTTTAAAATAACAAAAAATAATTTAAAATATTTAAAAAAATAATGAAAAAAATATTCTAAACCACTATTAAACATTGCTATTATTTAAAATAAATGAAGTAAAACTAACCACTTCTCTTTTCAGTGAAGATTACTGAATTTGTTCATCTGAATGGCTGGCTTAAAGTGAAGTGTTCAAGTATGAAGTGTATCTGGCCCTTCTGCTCAGTACATTACCACACTGCTCCTAAAGTAACTATCCAATCCACTGACCACCAGCAAACTCTGTAAGTTGGTTACTGAGTGTGAGAGCATGATGATCTAGAACCCAGTGGCAGGCACACTGCATGTGGATGAGACTTCTCTAGCGGACTGCTGGTTAGGAGTTGGTATAATCTGGTAGAAAGGAAGGTCGTGTAAGATTTAGTGATGAGAAATGAGCTAGCTTTTAACTAAATGCATGAATATTTATTTAATATCAATCATAATGTGATCACATTTTTTGCTGTACTCAAGGAGAAAATGTGAAGAAACTAGTAAAATCAAAGTTTTATGTATGAGTGACTTCCAATCAATGAGACAGGCTGTTCATGGTAAGCATGAAAATCTGAAAATGAGTAGAATGTCAGACAATTAATGGCAAGTATTCAAAAATTATTTAGTGTGATCGACAATCTGTTTGAAACTTATAGGGCAGAGCTCCTGAAGCCCCCAAAACCATAGACAACTAAGGAGATAAGGAACAACATGGAACATACAAAAGAAAGGCACAAGCTAACATAGATACCCATTTGTGGGAAAAACAACGAGTGAAGAAACCAAGAGTGGAAAAACAAAGAGCTACGAGACAGGACAATGAAAAGTAACTTGCAATGAACATCAAAACCAACACTCAAAGTTAAGAGTGGACAGAAGTAACATGAGCACTTGAACAGTTGTGACAGAAATATTGTAAATGATGCATATATGCACATGAGATAATCGCTATTTATGATAGAAGATGGTTGCATGGCAAATCTCTCAAGAAACTGAATATATAATAAACATGAGGCCTCAACAAAATCAATGTGCGGCAAATAAATTTAATGGACAAAATGCACTGTAGACAACTAAGGAGGGAGCTTGAACGACAGCCAATCGGAGTTTGGAAGCAGAAGGTAACAGTGCCTTCACCCAGGTCGAGGAGGAAGCTGTTTTCTGTTCGGAGCTTGAACAGCGCTATTTGGAATTTAGGATTAATTAGCAAGATCAAATAAATATAAGGCAGGGTCTAGCTGAGTGGTTATTGTCAGAGTGGGACGGTGTTGGAATGGGGAGACTTGGCTTTGTCTCAACAGATTTGGGCAATAACAGGTGTGGGCCACGTAAGTATCTGATAAGCTTTTTTCTTGCACGTTTTTCATCTGTAAGTATATGGTCAGGCAGTAAGAATGGCTCCAGGGCCTATGTTTTTTGTTCTTTGTGTGAGATGTGAGAATTCTGAGAGACCTCCAACCTCCCAGATAATTACATCTGCACCAGGCGCTCTGAGCTGCAGCTCCTCAGAGAACATGTTAAAGAACTGGAGCTGCAACTCGATGACTTTGAGGAGAAACTGAGGAGATGGTAGGTAGGAGCTACAGGGAGGTAGTCCACCCCTAGGTTGCAGGAGGCATGTGAATGGGTGACTGTCAGGAGAGGGAAGGGAAATAGGCAGCTGATACAGCGTACCACTGTGGCTATTCCCCTCACTAACAAGTGTACCATTTTGGATTGTGTGTGTGTGTGTGTGTGTGTGTGTGTGTGTGTGTGTGTGTGTGTGAGGTGGAGTGGTGGTGTGGAACAACCTACCAGGGGAAGCTGCAGTGATTGGATCTCTGATACTGAGACTGGCACTGTGTCAGAGGTGATAGGAGGTTCCATAGCTAGAGGAGTAGATAGGAGAGTCCGAGGAGTGATAGAGAGACTCAGATGCCATGTTGTCTCCCAGGTGCCAGGCCAGGGATGTCTCGGATCACATCCACAACATTCTAAAAGAGGAGAGTGAACAGCCCGATATCTTAGTACATATTGGTACCAACAACATAGGAAGGAAAAGAGAGAAGGTCCTAATGAAAGAATTTGGAGAACCAAGAAGAAAGCTGAAAAACAGGACCTCCAGTGTAACAGTCTCTGGATTATTGCCTATGCCAATAATGGTTTGGCAGATGAAGGTGTAGCTGAGGAACTGGTGCAGGGGGCACGGTTTCTGATTTCTGGCTGGGATCTGTTCTGAGAAAGGTATGAACTGTATGTACAAAAGGGATGGGCCACACCAGACCCGAAGGGGACCAATATCTTTGTGGAAAAGTTGGCTAGAGTTGCTGGGAGAGTTTAAACTTATCTGGTGGGAGGATGGTAACTGGAATGATAGGGCTGAGGGTATGGATGTTGGTTTACAAACAGAGGTAGTGTATAGTGAGACTGTCAGGAAGGACAGGCAGATGATAAGGCAAAATTGTGGTCAGTGGGATAGGTTGCAATGAAAAAGGGGGACTAAATTGAAGAGGGTGACAAATCCAGGACTGTAGGTGTTATATTTGAATGCACACTGCATACAAAATAAGATACTGTTGATCTTGTAGCACAGTTAAGGATTGGCAGGTATGACATTGTGGGTATCACAGGGTCATGACTGAAAGACAGTTGTAGTTGGGAGCTTAATATCCAAGGACACACAATCTGCACAGGCAGGGGATTAACAAGTCTGGATTTGGTGTTTTGTAATGAATCGGATATGATTAGGAAAGTTAAGGTAATGGAACCCTTGGAAAACAGTGATAATAATACGATAGCATTCACCCTGCAATTTCAGAGGGAGAAACGAAAGTCAGAGTAGCACTAATACAGTGGAGTAAAGGGAATTGCAGAGGGCCAAGAGAGAAGCTGCCAAAGTTGATAGGAAGGGGACACTTATGGGATAATGGCAGCGCAGCAATAGCTGGAGTTTCTGGGGGCAATTTTGAATATACAGGATAGATACATCCCAAAGAGGAAGTATTCTAAAGGCAGAATGAGGCAACAGTGGCTGACGAGAGAAGTCAAAGCCAACATAAAAGCAAAAGAGAGGGCATATAATAAAGCAAAATTATTGGGAAGCTAGAGGATTGGGACATTTTTAAAAAACCAACAGAAGGTAACAAAACCATGGTGGGGGGGGGGACGATGAAACAAGAAGGTAAGCTAGCCAGCAATATCAAAGAGGATACCAAAATTTTCTCAGATATATAAAGAGTAAAAGAGAGGTGAGAGCAGATATTGGACCTCTGGAAAATGATGCTGGAGAGATAGTTACGGGAGCAAAGAAATGGTGGGCAAACTGAATAAATATTTTGCATTAGTCTTTACTGTGGAAGACACGAGTAGTATCCCAGAAGTTTGAGAATGTCAAGGGGCAGAAGTGAGTACAGTTGCTATTACCAAGGAGAAGGTGCTTGGAAAACTGAAAAGTCTGAAGGTAGATAAGTCACCTGGACCTGATGGACAACACTCCAGGGTTCTAAAAGAGCAAACAAGAGGAATTCTGCAGATGCTGGAAATTCAAGCAACACACATCAAAGTTGCTGGTGAACGCAGCAGGCCAGGCAGCATCTGTAGGAAGAGGTGCAGTCAACGTTTCAGGCCAAGACCCTTCGTCAGGACTAACTGAAGGAAGAGCTAGTAAGAGATTTGAAAGTGGGAGGGGGAGGGGGAGATCCAAAATGATAGGAGAAGACAGGAGGAGGAGGGATGGAGCCAAGAGCTGGACAGGTGATTGGCAAAGGGAATATGAGAGGATCATGGGACAGGAGGCCCAGGGAGAAGGACGGTGGGGTGGGGGGACCAGAGGATGGGCAAGGGGTATAGTCAGAGGGACAGAGGGAGAAAAAGGAGAGTGAGAGAAAGAATATGTGTATAAAAATAAATAACAGATGGGGTACGAGGGGGAGGTGGGGCATTAGCGGAAGTTAGAGAAGTCAATGTTCATGCCATCAGGTTGGAGGCTACCCAGACGGAATATAGGGTGTTGTTCCTCCAACCTGAGTGTGGCTTCATCTTTACAGTAGAGGAGGCCGTGGATAGACATGTCAGAATGGGAATGGGATGTGGAATTAAAATGTGGGCCACTGGGAGATCCTGCTTTCTCTGGCAGACAGAGCATAGGTGTTCAGCAAAGCGGTCTACCTCGACACGGTTTTATCCCCCCTTGTTCAATCCCTTCCTACCTATGCTCGTGACACTTCTCACACTCTTAAACTTTTCGATGATTTTAAGTTCCCTGGCCCCCACCGCTTTATTTTCACCATGTATGTCCAATCCCTATATGCTTCCATCCCCCATCAGGAAGGTCTCAAAGCTCTACGCTTCTTTTCGGATTCCAGACCTAATCAGTTCCCCTCTACCACCACTCTGCTCCGTCTAGCGGAATTAGTCCTTACTCTTAATAATTTCTCCTTTGGCTCCTCCCATTTCCTCCAAACTAAAGGTGTAGCTATAGGCACCCGTATGGGTCCTAGCTATGCCTGCCTTTTTGTTGGCTTTGTGGAACAATCTATGTTCTGTACCTAATCTGGTATCTGTCCCCCACTTTTCCTTTGCTACATTGACGACTGCATTGGCGCTGCTTCCTGCACGCATGCTGAGCTCGTTGACTTTATTAACTTTGCCTCCAACCTTCACCCTGCCCTCAAGTTTACCTGGTCCATTTCCGACACCTCCCTCCCCTTTCTAGATCTTTCTGTCTCTGTCTCTGGAGACAGCTTATCCACTGATGTCTACTATAAGCCTACTGACTCTCACAGCTATCTGGACTATTCCTCTTCTCACCCTGTCTCTTGCAAAAATGACACCCCCTTCTCGCAATTCCTTCGTCTCCGCCGCATCTGCTCTCAGGATGAGGCTTTTCATTCCAGGACGAAGGAGATGTCCTCCTTTTTTAAAGAAAGGGGCTTCCCTTCCTCCACCATCAACTCTGCTCTCAAATGCATCGCCCCTATTTCACGTACATCCGCTCTCACTCCATCCTCCCGCCACCCCACTAGGAATAGGGTTCCCCTGGTCCTCACCTACCACCCCACCAACCTCTGGGTCCAATATATAATTCTCCGTATCTTCGGCCACCTTCAACGGGATCCCACCACTAAGCACATCTTTCCCTCCCCCCTCTCTCTGCTTTCTGCAGGGATCGCTCCCTACGCGACTCCCTTGTCTATTCATTCCCCCCCATCCCTCCCCACTGATCTCCCTCCTGGCACTTATCTTTGTAAGCGGAACAAGTGCTACACATGCCCTTACACTTCCTCCCTTACCACCATTCAGGGCCCCAAACAGTCCTTCCAGGTGAGGCAACACTTCACCTGTGAGTCGGCTGGGGTGATATACTGCGTCCGGTGCTCCCGATGTGGCCTTCTATATATTGGTGAGACCCGACGCAGACTGGGAGACAGCTTTGCTGAACACCTACGCTCTGTCCGCCAGAGAAAGCAGGATTTCCCAGTGGCCACACATTTTAATTCCACATCCCATTCCCATTCTGACATGTCTATCCACGGCCTCCTCTACTGTAAAGATGAAGCCACACTCATGTTGGAGGAACAACACCTTATATTCCGTCTGGGTAGCTTCCAACCTGATGGCATGAACATCGACTTCTCTAACTTCCGCTAATGCCCTACCTCCCCCTCGTACCCCATCCGTTATTTATTTTTATACACATATTCTTTCTCTCACTCTCCTTTTTCTCCCTTTGTCCCTCTGACTATACCCCTTGCCCATCCTCTGGTTCCCCCCTGCCCTTGTCTTTCTCCCTGGGCCTCCTGCCCCATGATCCTTTCATATCCCCTTTGCCAATCACCTGTCTAGCTCTTGGCTCCATCCCTCCCCCTCCTGTCTTCTCCTATCATTTTGGATCTCCCCCTCCCCCTCCCACTTTAATATCTCTTACTAGCTCTTCGTTCAGTTAGTCCTGACGAAGGGTCTTGGCCTGAAACGTTGACTGTACCTCTTCCTAGAGATGCTGCCTGGCCTGCTGTGTTCACCAGCAACTTTGATGTGTGTTGCTTGAGGGTTCTAAAAGAATTAGCTGAAGGGATTGTGGAAGCATTAGTAATGATCTTTCAAGAATCAGTAGATTCCAGCATGGTTCTGGAGGACTGAAAAATTGCTAATGTCACTCCACTCTTCAAGAAGGGATAGAGGCAGAAGACAGGAAATTATAGGCCAATTAGCCTGATCTCAGTGGTTGGGAAGATGTTGGAGTCGTTTGTAAACGATGAGGTTTCAGGGTACATGGAGGCACATGACCAAATAGACCAAAGTCAGCCTGGTTTTCTTTAAGGAAATATCTTGCCTGACAGAAATAACAAGCAGGATAGACAAAGGAGAATCAGTGGATGTTGTGTACATGGATTTTCAGAAGGCCTGTGACAAGGTGCCACACATGAGGCTGCTAAAGAAGATAAAAGCTCAGGGTATTACAGGAAAGATACTAGCTTGGATAGAGCATTGACTGATTAGCAGCAGGCAAAGAGTGGAGATAAAGGGAGCCTTTTCTTATAGGCTGCGGTGAACAGTGGTGTTCTGCAGAGGTCTGTGATGGGACCACTTCTTTTTATGTTATATGTCAATGATTTAGATGATGGAATTGATGGCTTTATGGCCAAGTATGGAGAGGAAGCAATGATAGGTGGAGGGGCAGGTAGTTTTGAGGAAGCAGAGAGGCTGCAGAAGGACTTAGACAATTTAGGAGAATGGGCAAGGAGGTGGAAGATGGAGTCCAGTGTCAGGAAGTGTATGGTCATGCATTTTGGTAGAAGGAATAAAAGCCTAGTCTATTTTCTAAACAGGGAGAAAATTCAAAAATCTGAGTTACAAAACGATTTGGGAGTCCTCGTGCAGGTTAACTGGGAGGCTGAATCACTGTTGAGGAAAGTGAATGCAATATTAGCATTAATTTCAAGAGGACTAAAATGTAAAAGCAATTATGTAATGCTGAGGCTGTATAAGACACGTTGTGAGGCCCTCAGTTGGAGTATTGTGAGCAGTTTTGGGCCTCTTGGCTGAAAAGGATGTGCTGACATTGGAGAGGGTTCAGAGGAGGTTTACAAGAATGGTTCCAGGAGTGAAAGACATCACATGAGCAGCAACTGAAGGCTCTGGACCTGCTGAAAGGCCTAGCTAGAGTGATTGTGAAGAGGATGCTTCCTTTGGTGGGGGAGTCTAGGAGCAGACAGCACAGTAGCAAAATAGAGGCATGTCCATTTAGTATAGAGATGAGGAGGAACTTCTTTAGCCAGAGGGTGATGTATCTGTGGAATTCATTGCCACAGTTGGCTATGAAGGCCAGGTTCATTTAAGGCGGACGTTGATAGGTCTTGATCAGTCAGGATGTGGAAGGATACGGGGAGAAGGCAGGAGAATGGGGTTAAAGAGGAAATGGATTAGCCGTGATAAAATGGCGGAGTAGAGTGAATGGGCCGAATGGTCTAAGTCTGCACCTATGTCTTGTGGTCTAAACATTGTCAAATGGTTTCCATTCCAGAATTTTAAAAGTAGTGGCCTAGAGCATTGTAGGTGCCATGCTATAATTTTTCCAAAGTTCTCCTGAGTTGGGAAAATTTGCATTAAAAATTAGCACGTCTCTACCATTTAAAGGAAGATGGGAGAGGGAATCAGGTGAACTGTTAACCAGTCTATTTCTTGTAAAAATACTGGGATCTATAACTAATGGTCAAAAATTAACTGCAGCCAAAGTGGATTTGTAATTTAATTTTAGTTATGAATGTACAATTAGAATTCATTTGAGATACGGTGGATTCTGGTTAGTTGGGGCAGCTGCTTATTTGGGACAACTCTTAAAGAACAAAAGTAATCAAGAAAAGAGTGCGATTCCCTTCATTTATCTGAGACACAATGCGGCTTAATGAGGACAAGAGACTGTCACCGAACAGTTTCTAACTAGCGTCAGTCATGTGAACTTATGTGGCCATTTGATATTACATCGTGCTTAGAGCAAAGAGTTTTTCAATAGCATTCCTTGTTTGTGTCCAAAAAGCAGTGATTTTGTCACTGATAGTTGGCAAGAAATAGGCAGCAAGACCATTTAGAATTGTTTTGCTCACTGCACTTCCAGGCATTCAGGCTTGGAGATGCCAGAAACGGCCAGGTGTGAAACTGAAATGGTTTCACTTCTTCAACAAGTTGGGAACTATGAAGTATCAACAATCACCTTGAATGTTACAATGAAGATTTGGAGGCTATAATCTTCAAAAGCATTCTTTGAGGGCAGTCCATTATCTACACTAGGTGTCTGTGCTAATTTTGTCCATTTTCAGTCAATCAATAGAACATGGCAGTGTGTTGGTTGTCTGTTGTAGCCGACAATAACAGCGAAACCTGTGCGGAAGAGTTTTAAAGTGGAAAAGCCTTTGCACTGTGACGGCTGCACTCTTTCGATCTCAGAAGTCCAGGTCCAGTGGTACAAGTAGTCGTCACAAATTGTGGTCTTCCTTGCATGCAGTGGGTAACCCTCATGACTTCTGTGCCTGTCAAGTCCTTTGCTCCCCACAAAGTGTTGTAGAAATGCCTTCCTGGTCGTTGCATCTCACTGTCCATCTCATCTGCCGTGTACGCTGGAGCTGCCTTCACGTGCAAGGACTGGCATGTCCCCACTTCACCAGGGTATGATGCCCGCTGGCTATCCTCACTTGCATGCCTATTGAAGCAGTCTACCAAGGTGCGGCTGCTGTCACATGCAAACAGCTATTTCAAGCCACAGGTGAGAGCTGTGTGTCCAGTGGTGACCGAAGGCGAGTGAGCTGCCCCAGAATGGACATAACAAGCCCCTTCACCGGAGGTGCTACCACTCCATGGACAGGGTAGCATAAACTGGAAGACTATGAGGAACTAATACACAGTTCTATAGTGTTCTAATTTGTTGTGTATTTCATTAAATACATACTTTGTTACTCAGTTAAGCAGTAGTCTCTTTTTTACACCTTTTTAATTATTTCCATGAAACTGGCTAATTGGGGCAGCCACTTAATTAACCAGTTAACCAAAATCCACTATATAAAATTCTTAATTTTACCATTGAAAATGCCAAGGATAATTTAAATGAATAAACAAAAATCTGTTAAAAAAAGCTAAATATTTGGGAAATTGGATTTATATTGTAAATGAAGTTATCTAAATGGGGAGAAAATTCAAACATCAGAGGTGCAGAGGGACTTAGGAGTCTCTGTGCAAGGCTCCCAGAAGGTTAATCTACAGGTTGAGTCTGTGGTAAAGGAGGCAAATGCAATGTTGGCATTTATTTCAAGGGGAATAGAATATAAAAGCAAGGAGATAATGTTGAAGCTTTATAAGACATTGGCCAAGCCACACTTGAAGTAATGCCAACAGTTTTGGACCCATAGCTCTGAAAGGATGTCATTGGAGAGAGTCCAGAGGAGATTCAGGAGGATGATTCCAGGAATGAAGGGGTTAACATATGAGGAACGTTTGGCAGCTTTGGGCTGGAATTTAGAAGAATGAGGGGGGATCTCATTGAAACCTACCAAATGTTGAAAGGACTAGATAGGGTGGATGTGGAGAGGATGTTCCCTATGGTGGGGGTATCCAGAACTAGAGAGCACAGCCTCAAGATTGAGGGGCGGCCTTTTAGAACAGTTATAAGGAAGAATTTATTTAGCCAGAGAGTAATGAATCTGTGGAATGCTCTGCCATAGACTGCCGTGGAGGCCAAGTCTGTGAGTATATTTAAGGTGGAAGTTGATAGTTTCCTGATTGGTCAGGGCATCAAAGGATATGGCGATAAGGCTGGTGTATGGGGTTGAGTGGGATCTGGGAGCAGCCATGATGGAATGATGGAGCAGACTGGATGGGCTGAATGGCCTAATTCTGCTCCTATGTCTTATGGACATAGGTACTGCACGTATATTTTACTCAAATACCTTATAAGAGTTTGTATGACTGGAAAAGTAACTAACATACAAGAAAGATGGTTGTGATATAAGAGTATCACTAGGAACCTTAAGGGCTGGATGCAATTTTATTGAATGGTCAATGATAGGTTCCACTTCTGATCATAGCAATGTATTGATGATTTGAATTTGTGCACAGGGGACATGATTTTGAAGAAGGACTTTAGTCTGAAATGAAAGTGGTGAAGGAAGCTAGGATCTTACCAGGTTTTGGAGTTTAGGATACTTCATCATCTCTTAAATCTGTTAAAAATATAAACATAATTTTAAAATATACTTGCACTCAAAACAATTATAAGGTAAAAAGTGACAGAGAAATAACTTCACTGCTAGCGGCTGGCTCTCCTATTCATGTGAATGGCGTATGGCAGTGTTTGGGCCAGGTTCACTGTGCAGCTGGGTGCTGGACATCCTAACCAACAGACCTCAGATAGTCAACATGCACAAGTGCTCCTCCCTCCCCAACATCCTCGACACAGGTGGCCCCCAGGTCTGTGTGCTGAACCCACTGCCCTACACTCTGCTCACACCCAACTGCATTGCCAAACGCCCAAGTAATCACATTGTTAAGTTGAGCAGTGACACGATGGCAGTGGTGGGCTCATCACCAACAATGATGAGATGGTCTACAGGGAGGAAATGGGAGAGCTTGAGGCCTGGTGCCCAGCAAATAACCTCTTCCTCAATGTTAACAAGACAAAGGTTATGGTTATTAACCAGAAGAACTTGCACTACCCACTCCCCTCTTTACATCAGCAGCAGTGAGCAGTTTCAAACTCCTGGGAGGACACATCTAGTACAACGTTTCATGGTCTCAGAACACATCCTACACAATCAGGAAAGCTCACCAATGCCTCTACTTTCTATGGAGGCTGAAGAGAGCTGGACTATGTACATCTAAACTCGCTTCATTCTGCAGATGCAGAGTAAAGAGCATTCTTACAAGTTGTTTTCCTGCATAGAGTGGAAACTGCACTCCAGTGGACAGGAGGGCTTTACAACAGGTAGCCAAAACTGCCCAACACATCACTGGCTCCAGCCTACCCACCATCAAGGACATATATACAGAAAAGTGCAGGGAAAAGGCCAGTAATATCATGAAGGATCCCACCAACCCAGCTCATGGACTGTTTGCCCCACTCCCACCGGGCAGGAGATTACGTAGAATCTATGCTAGGACCACCAGACTCAAAAACAATTACTTTCCACAAGCAGTAAGGCTGCACCCCTCCACATCGCCAACTACCACTACTTTATCATTTCCCTGTCAGTCACCTTATGTACAGACACTCTGGGCATACAATCAATCTGTGTAAGTAAACTATCTTATGTATTTTTATGTATTGTATTTTTTATTGCCATGTTATTTATCTTGCTGTGCTTTTTCGTGATGCATTGGATTTGGTTTAATGTCATTAAACAATCTTGAGCCTTTAACCTGGTACAGAAGCAAAATGCAGCAAATACTGGAGATCTGGAAAAAAGGTAGAAAAATTTGGAAGTATTTAGCAGGCTTGGAAAGAGAAATACCCTCCACTCTCTTTCCTCTTCAATATTATGAAGGGACCATTACCTTTATGGCTTCCTGGTCTGTTCTTCCATCTTAACCACCTTCCTCCCTTCGCATGCAAATATAGCAGCTACAACAATTGTATTTTTACCTCCACTTCTTCAGACATTCAGAAGCTTCCAAATAAGTAAACTATATTCCGTGGCCATTACCTGGTTTTCTGTACTTCGGGGAATGCAGCTTCATTCAGTCCACAAGGGGGAACCTTGCTTTCCAATTGTCTCACATTTTAATCTTCTGTCCCATTCCCACTCTCAATTATTTGTCTCAGATTTCCTAACTCAAATAACAGCGTCTCATCTTCCACTGAATTCAGTAATTTCAAACAGCCAGCAAACCCAGTTTTGCAACTCACATTTCTGGTATTCAGTTTCTGAATTTATTTTTAGCTTAGTCATTTATCAACCTTTTACACCTCATTTCTCCTGAGTTTTTCAATCTCTCCTGGTCTCTAGCCTATCATAGAAATTCTCATTTGTTCTTTGAACTTCCAGACCCTTCTGTGATTTACAACTTGTTGCATTTCCAACTTTAGTCAGTTCTGATGGTAGATAGTAAACCTAAAACATTAATTTTGCTGCTCTCTTCGCAGATGCAACCAGACCTGCTGAGTATCTCTATCATTTGCAGTTTTTTTTTCCTCTGTTTTTCCTGTACTGTATTTTGACTGGTTGCAGATTCTTTGGAATACTTGGAAGCTTGTGTTGCGTTCATGCAGCTCTCGGAGGACTCCATAAGACATACAGAGGTAGCTGCATTCCCAGCAGCAGAATGTGGGATCTGTTGTTTACCTAGACCTTTGCCTGCACTGGAAAATAGGGCTTCACTAAGTCCCGGGTTACAGGTCTGTACAAGTATTTGAGCAGAATATTCGCAAAGATTCAAACCATGTGGACTGTAGACAAAGATGGGAAGGATTGCTATGTCTGAGAACTGTCGAGAGAAAATGTAGGTTAGAGAATAGCCAGCAATCGTAAATATAGAATCCTATATTTGCAAATGTTAAAATATGACTTCTTTCTCACTCCTAACCAAATTAGTCTCTCTTGAGATATGCAGCTTCCTGCTCATGAATAAATATACTGTATTCAATAATTTTGTGATTTATTTTCCATTTACCTGTACTCTTTTATGAAATGCTGCAAATTTTATAATGACTAATACAAAATTAATTTCTACTTTCCTTGGGGAATGTTTTAGATTATATTTATTATCTCTCTCACCTCATATTATTTTTGCTCCAGGCTGTTTTACTAAACTGTTTTTTACAACAATATACATGCATAGTGGAAGAAATGAGCTACATTGGACATTTCCTGATGGAAACAGCAGTTCTTGTTCTTTGGGTGTGAAATGAGCTTTATTTTTCTAAAACTTGGTGAACTACTTTCATTAATTTTGTTTGTGCCCACTATACAATGACATTAGTACAACATTTTAGCTTAAAACTTTATGTCCAACGTACTAGCACCACGGTGTTCTCAATTATAAAACAATTGCTGCCTTCAACATTTTAAGCTGTTAATTTCTAGAGCAATGGTAGATTTCTCTGTGGAGATTTACAAACCATTTGTAGAATGTTAGGAATATGTGGCCTAGTATGTGTTAAACTGCTTGCAAACCAACCACAGCTGCCAAAACAATGGACGTGTCTCCAAATTGAATCCTGTTTTGGAAAATACAGGTTTTACATTTTTTTAATACCCTTGAAAGCAGCTGTTCGTTTAAACTTAAAGTCGTCTAGTACGCTCTTTTACCCAAAAATACGGGGATTGAAGTCTGGACTGGGAAGCAATTCTGCAGAGTTCTGCCATCATCAGAAAACAAAGAGGCTGACACAGTGAGCTTGTTGCGATGATACTAAGGAAATAGTCGTTACTGGTGAGACTGTCATTGGGGAAGCCTAAAGAAAAACTGCAGTCTTTAGAGATCTACATGTGCTGGGCTTCCAATTTTCATTTAGAAATGTATTATTTCACCAAAATGTTATGACAGTAACTTTTGAATGTACTGTACAGTAAGCTGTAACTACTGGGAGCTGAGCAGGTCAATTTTATTGATGAATGAAAGAACACAAAACTAATCCCAGCTCATCATCTCAGTAGCAGCTTTCTTTGTGGCAGGAAAACACAACATCAGCCCAGGCTATTATACAGTAAATCACCACACTCCAATGTGTATTCGCCCTTGTCAATTTTGTGGACTTAACTTTCATCAGTTCAGAGACTCTTAAAGAAAGAAACAGCTGTATAAAGGCATGGTATGAATTCATTGTAAAACTACACATTCAGTGCGACTATAATTATAATTTAAAAACTTGCAATAACTCTATTACTCTGCAAAGCTGCATACCCAAGGGTAAAGATAAGATTTGGATCAGGGAAGCTGGAATTTAATTAAAGTTGTAATTAAAGGAGTTTTGAATGCATTGCATAAATAAATATATCTTTATTAATCATTTAGTAGAACTTTGGGGAAATCCTCTATTGCAAATAGCTGCATGTGAATCGTTTATTTGGTTAACTACAAAGACACAATGGGGAACATAAATAGGACATTGTGTAATTGAGGTGAAGAACCAACCAGTGTCAAAGGTACAGCTATTAAGACTGCTCAGTGATGGAGCTAAACTTGCCTTCATCTGCCTCACAATATATTAAAACCTGTAATCTGAATGATGAATTTCATCCACACCTCATTATGCCTTGCTTTTAAATATTATACTTTATACTTTATTGTCCCCAAATAATTGATACTAGAACATACAATCATCACAGCGATATTTGATTTTGCTCTTCGCGCTCCCTGGAGTACAAATCGATAGTAAATAGTAAAAATTTAAATTATAAATCATAAATAGAAAATAGAAAATGAAAGTTAGGTAGTGCTAAAAAACCAAGAGGCAAGTCTGGATATTTGGAGGGTACGGCCCAGATCCGGTCAGGATCCATTCAGCAGTCTTATCACAGTTGGAAAGAAGCTGTTCCCAAATCTGGCCGTATGAGTCTTCAAGCTCCTGAGCCTTCTCCCAGAGGGAAGAGGGACGAAAAGTGTGTTGGCTGGGTGGGTCATGTCCTTGATTATCCTGGCAGCATTGCTCCGAAAGCGCGCTGTGTAAAGTGAGTCGAGGGACGGAAGGTTGGTTTATGTGATGTGCTGGGCCGTGTTCACGATCTCCTGCAGCTTCTTTCGGTCTTGGACAGGACAACTTCCATACCGGGTTGTGATGCCCCCTAGAAGAATGCTTTCTACGGTGCATCTATAAAAATTAGTGAGGGTTTTAGGAGACAGGCCAAATTTATTTAGCTTTCTCAGGAAGTAAAGGTGCTGGTGGGCCTTCTTGGCAGTGGACTCTGCTTGGTTGGACCAAGTCAAGTCATTTGTGATATTGACCCCGAGGAACTTAAAGCTTTTGACCTGTTCTACTTGTGCACCATCGATGTAAATGGGGTTGTGTGGTCCGCTACTCCTTCTGAAGTCAACAACCAATTCCTTCGTCTTGCTGATGTTGAGGGATAGGTTATTGTCTTCGCACCATGCCACCAGGTTCTTAATTTCCTCTCTGTACTCAAACATCATTACCCGAGATACGGCCTACAATTTGTGGTGTCATCAGCAAACTTATATATTGAGTTTGATGGAAACTTGGCTACACAATCATGGGTGTACAGTGAGTACAGCAGGGGGCTGAGTACACAGCCTTACGGGGCACCGGTGATCAGAGTGATTGTAGAGGAGAGCTTGTCCCCGATTTTTACAGCCTGGGTCCTGTCTGAGGAAGTTGAAGATCCAGTTGCAGATCTCAGTGCTAAGGCCCAGGTTCCGGAGCTTAGAGATCAGTTTATTTGGAATGATGGCATTAAAGGCAGAGCTGTAGTCAATGAAAAGGAGCCTTACATATGCGTCTTTATTCTCCAGGTGTTCTAAGGAGGAACGTAGGAGGAATTGACTCCATTTTCCAAACTTTTCACTTATTTTCATGTTACAATTGGAGATCACTTCTTTTGTCAAATAAGTGGACAGATGCAGTGGCCTCCACAACTGCAACTAGGGATGCCATGTCTAGGAGATGAAACTAATGATTGCTGGACACCCTAAGCACATTGCTGTAAGAATGCCACCACGATAATCCGCTCTGCGTCCTGACGTCAGTCGCTAACGTCCCGGCCCAGTCCTGAGGCTCCACCGCGCTCTCCACCACAAGGCTGTACTGCGCTCTCTCCTTCCGCCCGACGGGAACACGGTCCTGTCTTCACCACTACTGTATTAGGTATTGTATATTATACTGCATACAACAATCAGAGACCATCTGAACTGGCTTGGAATTAGCCCCACTCCTGGTACCAAATTTTGCAGCCTGGGGAAAAGTACATACTCGGAGCAACAAATACTTTTTCGGGTTTTAATTCCTCTATCTGTTTTAGATGTTTAAGTGCCAGAAGAGGGTCGCAAAACAAAATGAACGAATTTACAACCAGTTCTTGCTGTTATAATCACAGTTTAACTTTCAATCCACACCCTTGGGTATGGACAGAATTGTGTATGCAGTATAAAAAATACCAGAACTAATACGGTATTAATACGGTAGTGGCAATCCTGAAGGAACACAATACAAACAACATTAGAATTTCCCCAACCCTGTATCTTTTACATAGCAACGAAAAATATAAGCGAATACATCTCATCTAAGATGTACACACGTGCTGAACTTCCGAACAGAGACTAAACATTCACGTTACGCTGTTACATGCACAATCAGTCCTGATACAATAAAGTCAGACAAAAGGTACACTTTGGCACAACTTTTACAGAGTATTGCCTGGTAGTTAAATTACAGGAAGACTGACCTACTTGGATGGTGAGGAACTCTGCACAAGCCACGCGATCCAGCGTTAAGGCTTTTACTCGAGAAAATCTAAAGCATCCACATGTAAAACATGTCAAATTACCAATATTCTTGATTCGCCAACAAACATAAACAAATTCACATGGATATCATCAATTAATGCTCACCTTTCCTCACCATGCCCAGTCTTGGGGAGGAACTCAATTCCAATGCCCCACCAGCGTCTTCAGCAGAAAACAAAATGTTCTCCCTACTCTCCCACACGTGCGTAATGACATCACTGTCTCCCTTAAAGGCATAGACAACTATTCTAGCATTACCCGGATGGATGCCTAAGTACACTTTTAACGATACTGAACAAGATCCAATGGTCACCCGATTACAGCTGGACACCCGAAGCACATTGCTATTAGAATGCCACCATGATAAAGTAGATCTTCTATTAAACCACAAGTACTCTACCTGAGCAAATTACAAAAAAAAGAGGCATATGTAAAAATAGGTGATGAGGTTCGGAGAGAATTGGTAAATTAGAGAGCACTGGAAGTCATATACTGCAATATCACATTGCATGATAAATTCTTATTGATTTGACCTGATGCAGAACAAATACAAATTTATGCTCCTTCCTCCATTATCACAAAGTTAACATCAGTCAGGTCTAATCACGCTATTCATTACATACAAGTGAGCCTAAGTATGAGTGTGATGAGCAACAGCGGAATCTTGATACTGCAGACTGAACTTCTTAAAGGGAAAGTGCTCAGACCCTATAACTGGAGACGAACAGGTTTTGTGAGCTTGGTAGAAGTCATGGCAGAGTGTGGTCATGTCAGGCATCAACGTTCAGAACACTTTAGTAGATGAGGTGGAGGTAAGAGGAGAAGACGTCTACCAATGGACCCCAGAACACCTACGTGAAGTAGCGGGTGGAAGTTTTGGGTGTAGTGCTACAAGAGCTTAATAACCATGACTGTGAACATGTCATCAAATAATCTCCCAGCAACTACATCTCTAGTTTCACACCCTGCTCCACACTGTACTGTACATGCCAATATAAATCCCCATCAATTACAAATTCCACCTGAAGTTTATATTCCACAGCACAATCAACACTCTTGCCACTGATTGGGTTAAGCTGTTCTCCGATCTTGGTAATTTATTCTCAAACATTTCATCACCATCCAAGAAGACATCCTCGGTGCACTGTTGATTGTGGTGTGTCCTCTGAATGCTTTGCTTTTATATACTTTTCAATCAGCTGATCGACGTTGTTTTTGAAACTCATTTGTAATGTGGGGAGGAAATCTCATCTCTGATTGGCTGTGTGGCAAACTTTGTGCATTGTGGTCTGGAATTTTGTCCACATCGGCTCATGAACAGAATCGAGGTTTATGTGTTTGCTTACAAAATTGTTTGCGGAAAACCTCACTTCTGGAATTCCGTTGCATGCCGTGTGTTTACTTGCTGCATAAAGTTCACTAATGCCCAGTGAAATTTGTGCCCTGCTTGATCTTCATGGGTAGAGGCGAGGGAGAGTTGGAGCTTTACAGCCAGCTCAGGCTCATGGATCCTTGCGCGTAGCTTTCACCTAGTTTGGCTGACGTAATATTTGCTGTAGATGACATTAGTCTCATCTAATAGCTTTGTTTGTTCTTTTGGTTGGCAAGAACATAAAAATTCAGTCATGCACAAGCCAATGGCAACGTTGAGGCAACTACTTTGAACACAAAATTCTAAGTTCAAGCAAGCATACTACCAAATGAGGTACAGTTTACACCGTTTTGAACCTTACACAAAATGAGTTAAAAAAAGACAGGGATTGATAGGTTAAAATTTGTTGTCAGTAAAGGTAGGTTTTGCTTTGTGTAGAATATTTGATGGATTCTATATTTGTGTAGAAGATTTGATGAATTTAAACTCCTTAAAGAACAATAGTATTGATTTTCCTAATGATTCTTACAGTAATTACTGCTATATGTGTTCTTTTAATGAAAAAGTCTTTAATTCTTTGTAGTCACTTTCACAACTTTCTCTTTTCAAAACCAACATATTTTAATTAAATGCCGACTGTGGAAGTTTTTCTTTATAGTAAATTCAAAAATTGTAAAATTGGTTAATTATTGTTACGCATAATGAAGTACAATGGAAAACTTGTCTTGCATACCGTTTGTACAAACCTACTCATTACAATAGTGCATTGGGGCAGGTCAAGGTAAAATAATAACAGAGTGCTGAGTAAAGTGTTAACGTTACAGAGAAAGTGCATTGCAGATAGATATTAAGCTGTATGGTTAAAAGTAGGTGGATTGTCAGGTTATGAGTCCAGCTTATTGTACTAGGGAAACATTTGATCATCTTATAACAGCTGTTAGAAACTGTTCTTGAGCCAAATGGTTCGCTCTTTCAGGCTTTTGTATCTTCTGCCTGACGGAAGGTAGAAGAACAAAGAGTAACGGAGGTAGGTTGACTGGCTTACTGAGGCAGCAGGAAGTATAGACGGAGTCCATAGTGGGAGGCTGGTTTCCACGAGGTGCTGAGCTGTGCCCACACCTCTCTGCTGTTCCTTTTGGTCAAGTGCCGAGCGGCTGCCGCACCAAGCCATCGGATTGGACGCTTCCATGGTGCATCAACAAAAATTTGTGAGTGTCAATGGGACACGGCAAATTTCTTTAGCCTCCAGAGTCCTGAGAGAGTACTGAGATGCGCTGTTGCACTTTCTTAGCTGACATATCTATGTGGTTTGACCTAGACAGGCTATGAGTGATAGCCTCCTAGGAACTTGAAGCTCTTAATCCTCTTGTTCTCCATAGCATGATGCAGTCGGGAGTATGTGCATCGCCCCTCTCGTGAAGTTGATGATTGGCTCCTGTTTTCTTGACATAGAAGGAAAGGTTGTTACCCTGACGCCATGTTACTAAGCTCTCTGTCTCCTTCCTGTACTTTGATTCATCATTATTTGAGACAAGGTCCATTATGATGGCGTTGTCTGAAAACTTGTAGCTAGGGTTAGAGCAGAATCTGGCCATACACTCATGAGTATGTAGGGAGTAGAGTGGGGGGGGGCACGGGAGGGCTGAGGATGCAGTCCTGCGGCGAAACGGTGTTGAGGATAATCATGGCAAAGGTGTTGCTGCCTATCCCTACTGTTTGTAGTCTGTTGGTCTGGAAATCAAAGGGAAATGCTCAACAATTCTAGTGAAAGATATGAAGTTTTTTTGTATTACTTTATGCTTACTTATTCTTTCAGCCATCATGAAGTTATTGCTACCAATGGAACTAACAGTGTTCATTCATTATGAGAAGAATTGGAGCCACTTGCAGTGTCTCATCTTTGGGTTTAACAAGCTAATGAGCCAGCAACTGCTTGCATAGCAATTTTTCTATCTCTGAGCTTTCTTGTTTATTTTCCTTTTAACAATTGAGTATCAGAAGAAAATGCCCTACTTCAAAGAGCCCAGCCTTTCTCAGTTGTGAATAATACAGAGATCTGCCTTTTAAGAGCATTACTACCTCTTCACTGTGCACAAGGGTTATGTTCAGTGACTTGTGATGCCTATTGAAAAATGAGGAAGATAAGTGATTTAATCATGAATCTCTCATTTTCAATGAGTGAAATTAAGGCATACTGGACATTAAAAGAAATCTTTAATTTTTATTTCATAACAATTGATAAAACCAATAGAGGTAGTCGTGTTTTGAATTTAACTAATATTTCCACTTATATGTTGCTTTTAATGCAATAAACCATCTCTAAGTTCTTCATGGAAGCTTTACCCAACCAACTGCCATTGCTTGGTGAAAGCTAGGTCAAAGAGGTGAATCTTGAATATTTTAAATGTGGGGAGAGAGGAGGATGGAATAGCAGATGTTTAGGGCATTGATAGTTGAGGACTGCTTCATGTGAAACCACGATGATCTGGAGGTGAGAATGGGATTAGTGCACAGTAGATATGGAATATAGAACAGTACAGCACAGGAACAGGCTCTTCTGTCCATGAAGTTGCTCCAAACTAACTAAATTAGTAATCAAATGAACCACTCTTCCCTCTAAGTTGCGCAGGTGCATGGCCGCACAGTAACTACAATGCTCCCACACACATAGCCTTTGTTGCTGCACAGCTGGAATTTTCTTTCATATAATGTCATTTGAATATTCCACAATTTTCAGGTCATGTAAAATTTTCTGCTCAGGACAATGGCTGGTCCGTGCAGCTGTTGAAAAAGTTAGCGGGAACATTTAACTGAACTAGTCCCTTCTGCCTACACAATGTCTGTATCCTTCCACTTCCTTCCTTCATGTTCATGTACCTCCTGAACACCTCTATTGTATTTGCCGTCACCACCACCTCAGGCAACACATTCCAGGCCAGGCACCCACCACTCTGTAAAAACTTGCCCTACGCTTGCCTTTTGAGTTAACCCCCTCTCACCTTAAGTGCATGAACTCTAGTATTAGATATTTCAACCCAGGGACAGAGATACTGCCAGTCTACTTTATCTGTTTCTTATAGTCTTCTAAACTTCTATCAGATCTTCTCTGAGCCTCTACCTCTCTAAAGAAAACAACACAAAGTTTGTCCAACTTCTACTTATAGTTCATGTTCTCTAATCCTGTAATCCTCTTCTGTACCCTCTCTAAAGACTCTACATCTTCACTATAATGGGTTGACCCAAATTGAGTGCACTACTCCAGATGTGGCCTAACCAGAGTTTTATAAAGCTGCAACATAACTTCCTGACTTTTGAGCTGAATTTCTTGACTAATAAAGGCAAGTATGCCATATGCCTTCTTTACCTCCCTGGGAACCACTTCCAGGAAGCTATGGACATGAACCACAAGATCCCTCTGCACATCAACACTATTAAGGGTCTTTGTATTAACACTATCTTTTTGCCATTGATCTGCAAAAGTGCAACACTTTATATTTGGCTGGGTTAAACTCCTTCTGCCAGTTCACTGCCCATATTTCCAACTGACCTCTACATCCTACTGCATCCTCGGTGAGCCTTCTAAGCTATCCATAACACCACCAATCTTTCTAACATCTGCACTATTACTAACTTGTCCATCTATATTTTCAGCCATGTCATTTATATATATCACACAAACAGCAGAGGTCCTAGTACAGATTCCTGTGGAACACCACTAGTTAGAATAAGTCTCATTGACCACCACCCTCTATGGGCAAGCCAATTCTGACTACAAATGGCCAACTCACCATGGATCCCATGCATCTTAGTCTTCTGGATGAGCCTCCCTTGAGGGACCTTGAGGGATGTTAGACCTTGTAACGTCCACAGCTCAACTATCACCAGCTATCTTTGTCACCTCCTGAAGAAACTCAGTCACTATTTGCTCTGCAAGAGGTTATGCTGGCTCTCCCTAATTAGGTCATGGTTTTCCAATTGCTCATAAACCCTACCCCTAAGAATCCTCTCAAGTAACTTCCCCACCAGTGAGGTTACACTCACCAACCTATAGTTTACAGGATTACGCTTGTTGCTTTTCTTGGATAATGGAGCAACATTAGCTACTCACCAGCACTCCAGGACATCCCCCATGGCAGTGTGGACATGAAGACATTGATCAAGATTCCAGCAAACTCATCACTTGCCTATCTCAATAACCTGGGATAAATCCTATCCAGCCCTGGGACTTAGCTACCTTAATGCTTTTAAGAGATCAAACACTACCCCCTTCAACTAGAAGTACCCTAGTATAAATGCACTAGAACACCTCACAGTGATCTCACTACCTTCCACACCCTTCTCCTTCGTAGATACTGATACAAAGAGCTCATTTAGGACATCACCCACATCCTCCACCTCCAAGCAAATGTTCCCTCCTTTGTTCTTGAATGGTCCTACTCGTTTCCTAGTTATCCTCTTGCTCTTGATGTATGTACAGAATGCATTAGAATTCTCTTTATTCCTATTTGCCAAGGACTTTAATTGGCCCCTCCTGGCTTTCCCAAGTCCTTTCTTGTGTTATTTTCCAGGTTCTTTATAATCCTCAAGAACTCTGTTTGATTTTAGTTTCCCAAACCTTACATATTGCTTCCTTTCTCTTTTTAACCAAATTCACCACCTCTCCAAGATCCAAGGTCCCCTCTTCTTGTCCTTCCTCCTTACTGGAACATACCTGTCTAGTACTCAGTGCAGTTGGTTTTTAAACACTCTTCTTTGTGGAGTTGCCCCAAAAAAAGCTGTTCCCAATTAACTCACCCTAGTTTCTACCTAATACTCCTGTAATTTGCCCTGCTCCAGTTTAATACTCTCCTCCAAGGTCTTTACTCATCTACAGCTATTCTAAAACTTAAGGAGATGTGATCACTCTTTGCTAACTCTTCTCCCACTGGTAGGTCAGTCACCTGACCAAACCCATGAGCGAAAAGCAGGTTCAGTATGGCCTGCCTCTTATCTTGGTGCTTACAAAGCAACTTCAGTGTTGAAGAATTTACTCTATTTTACCGAATTTTTCTGTAAGAGTTTACCCTGTTATCAAACAGAAATAAATACACAGACCGCAGTATAAAGTTCACTCTTTAATACGTGACCATGGGGAGCCATTGCCTTATGACTCTGCCAATGTCATGTTACATTTTAAACTTATAAAGTAAATTTTGGGCAATAGTCAACAGCTACACATACTTGGTCAGTGATTTCAGGAAGCACTTTTTAGGTATCAGCCAGTCTAATTTTGGTACACAAAATAAGAACTGCATGTCCACATTTAGTTCCCCTTTTAGCCAGACAGACAACTTGTTTCTTGGACAAATGTCAGCAATACCTCATTATTGGCATGACTTTTTGTTAGCTAGCACAAGCAAGACAGAGTCTGCGTCCTATTCTGTCACCATCATGACCCAAATCTTGGGCAATACTTAGATAGTCCAGCTTGCCAACAAAACTTAAATCAAAATTTAATTTTCTTCTACACTAGGTTACCCAATCTTCCCTCCAGCTATCATTGAGATTTGCTAATGACTGTCTGTGAAGATTCCTTAATGTATTTTCAGATCAATATACAGTGGCATGCAAATGTTTGGGCACCCTGGTCAAAATTTCTGTTACTGTGAATAGCTAAGTGAGTAAAAGATGACCTGATTTCCAAAAGGCATAAAGTTAAAGATGGGACATTTCTTTAATATTTTAAGCAAGATTACTTTTTTTATTTCCATCTTTTACAATTTCAAAATAATAAAAAAGGAAAAGGGCCTGAAGCAAAAGTTTGGGCACCCTGCATGGCAGTCTTAGTAACACCCCCTTTGGCAAGTATCACAGCTTGTAAATGCTTTCTGTAGCCAGCTAAGAGTCTTTCAATTCTTGTTTGGGGGATTTTCACCCATTCTTCCTTGCAAAAGGCTTCTAGTTCTGTGAGATTCTTGGGCCGTCTTGCATGCTCTGCTCTTTTGAGGTCTACCCACAGATTTTCAATGATGTTTAGGTCGGGGGACTGTGAGGGCCATGATAAAACCTCCAGCTTGTGCCTCTTGAGGTAGTCCATTGTAGATCTTGAGGTGTGCTTAAGATCGTCATCCTGTTGTAGAAGCCATCCTCTTTTCACCTTCAGCATTTTTTACAGACGGTGTGATGTTTGCTTCCAGAATTTGCTGGCATTTAATTGAATTCGTTCTTCCCTCTACCAGTGAAATGTTCCCTGTACCACTGGCTTCAACACAAGCCCAAAGCATGATTGATCCACCCCTGTGCTTAACAGTTGGAGAGGTGTTTTTTTCATGAAATTCTGCACCCTTTTTTCTCCAAACATACCTTTGCTCACTGCGGCCAAAAAGTTCTATTTTAATTTCATCAGTCCACAGGACTTGTTTCCAAAATGCATCAGGCTTGATTAGATGTTCCTTTGCAAACTTCTGATGCTGAATTTTGTGGTGAGGATGCAGGAAAGGTTTTCTTCTGATGACTCTCCCATGAAGGTCATATTTGTGCAGGTGTCACTGCACAGTAGAACAGTGCACTACCACTCCAGAGTCTGCTAAATCTTCCTGAAGGTCTTTTGCAGTCAAATGGGGGTTTTGATTTGCCTTTCTAGCAATCGTATGAGCAGTTCTCTTGGAAAGTTTTCTTGGTCTTCCAGACCTCAACTTGACCTCCACCGTTCCTGTTAACTGCCATTTCTTAATTACATTACGAACTGAGGAAACGGCTACCTGAAAACACTTTGCTATCTTCTTATAGCCTTCTTCTGCTTTGTGGGCATCATTTATTTTAATTTTCAGAATGCTAGGCAGCTGCTTAGAGGAGCCCATGGCTGCTGATTGTTGGGGCAAGGTTTGAGGAGTCAGGGTATTTATAAAGCTTTGAAATTTGCATCACCTGGCCTTTCCTAATGATGATTATGAACAAGCCATAGCCACAAGCTAATTAAGGTCTGAGACCTTGGTAAAAGTTACCTGACAGCTCAAATCTCTTAGGGTGCCCAAACTTTTGCATGGTGCTCCTTTCCTTTTTTTTACACTAAAATTGTACAAAACAAAAATAACACACTAATCTTGCTTAAGATGTTGAAAAGAATGTTTCATCTTTAACTTTATGGCTTTTGGAGATCAGTTCATCTTCTACTCACTTAACTATTCACAGTAACGGAAATTTTGACCAGGGGTGCCCAAACTTTTGCATGCCACTGTATATTCACTTCATTTGGAGCAGCTTTTATAGTTTTAAGGAGGAGGTTGCTTCACAGAGGTGTTCAAAACCTCTTCACAGCAGATGTTCTGATATTTCTTGAGTGAATGAAGTCAGCACTGGGGCCTTAAAGGACTCAAAGAGGTATTAACTGGCAACACCTGCCAGTATAACTTCCCTTCTCTCAGACCTTTACTTCATCCAGCACCTTGCTATACCCACTGCATCAGGCTTATTGGTCTGTGTTACTACATGTGTTAACTGTGAGCCAAGGGATAATGGTTTTGTGATTGACACCATTTAAGAAGGTTATAACCCCAATCTTATATCTGATAGTAAATGTTCCTCACGAGTTAAAACAAGGATTAAACTGCTGGTAATTAATTTACTTTTCCATCCATGATCCTGAGATTGTAAAATAAAGCAATGCAATACAGACCATGATTTTACTGGAATTCCACTGAATAACAATTCACATCCATCATCTCCGTAAACACTACTTCCTCCTCCAAGCTTATTGATCCTATCGTTATTTGTGCTGTGTGCTATTTGGCTGTCTGTTTCCTATGTTGCAGATGCTAATAGTTTCAAAAATACTTCATTAGCTGCAAACTATTTTTGGATATCATGAGATTACAGAAGGCAACATATAACTGTGAGCCTTTCTTTTTTCTCCTTTCTTATCAATGACTAACATTTGTCAAGTTTACCAATCCTGGGGGTTGGGCTAATGACAGCTCCATAATGGTGATGTAATGATGGTACTCTTCACCACATTTGACTTTCTGTGAAATGGAACAGGATTAATCTACATCCATTATTTTTTCCATGCATTTGTTACAATTAAATATACAAGGTGTGGCAAACAAGGGTTTAATCTGATGAAAGAGAAAACCTTCATTCAAATCATAAACTTACTGCAACCCCTTTATTGTCTTTCAAATATAAAAGACACTTAAAAGTGATTATGTATTTTTTCCAGTGCTGGCACTGCTGTGCATTTTGAAGAATACAATGAAGGTAAATTGAGTGAGTTGTAATTTTAGAAAAGAAGCAAAATCAGCAGGGGATAAATGATATTGTTATCTAGAACAACAAAGTGTAAAAATATCTTGCCAGCTGAGCTGTAAATGGAACTGAAAGCTACTTTCTATCTCTGGTTGATCATTAATGAAAAATCATTCTCAGTTTCTAATAAGGACATCATAATTTGCATCTTGTTCCAAAAGGTCATAAATAATTTTCACAAACAAGAGAAACTCTGCAGATGCTGGATTTTCATGATTTTTTTTTAGTTCCAGGAAGGTACTGATAAATTCAGATTAATATCAATAGTGAAAAGAGCTGTTCACACTACCTTCCGAGAGAGGAGATTCTGATTGACACTCAGATACGTTGTCTTCCACACAAATTAAGGAAACATCTAATTCATTATTTCACGTCAGAATCAGAATCAGGTTTATTATCTCTGAAAGCTGTTATTCTTGTTATTCTGCAGCACCAGTAAAGTGCATGACATAAAAATGACCATAAGTTACAAACAACTAAATCATGCCAAGGAGGAGTAACAAGGCATTGTTCACTGGCCATGGACCATTCGGAAATGTGATGGCTGAGGGGAAGGAGCTGTCCCTAAAATGTTGTGTGTGGGTCTTCAAGCTCCTGTACCTCATCCCTATAAAAGTATGAACCAGGGCATTACAGTGGTAATGAGAAGAGGGGCATATCCCAGATGGTGAATGTCCTTAATAATTCATTCTTGAGGCACAACCTCTTCAAGGTGCCTTTGATGGCAGATGGACTGGGCCCATGTTGGAGCTGGCTGAAGCTACAACCCTCTGCAGCTTCTGTGATACTACACTTTGGAACTTCCAAATCAGGCAGTGTTGTGATCAGTCAGAATGCTCCCCACTGTATACAGTTATGTGTAGAAATTTGCAGGAGGCTTTAGTGACTTCTCAAACTCCTAATGAAGTAGAACTCCTGGCATGCTTTCTTCATGATTGCATCAGTGTGTTGGGCCCATGATAGATACTCTGAGCTGTTGACACCCAGGAGCATGAAGCTACTCACCCTTTTCACTGCTAACCCTTCAATGAGGATCGGTGTGCACGCTCCTGACTTCCCTTTCCTGAAGTCCACAATCAGATCCTTGGTTTTGCTGACGAAGATTGTGAGGTTGCTGCTGAAACACCTCTCAACCAGCTGATCGGTCTCGCTCCTGTATGGCTCCTCGTCGCCATTTGCAATTCTGATAACAGTAATGTCATTGGCAAATTTATCGATGGTGTTTGAGTTGTACCTAGCCACACAGTCATAGTGTATGGAGAGTAGAGGGCTAAGCACGCATCCTTGAGGTGCACCAGTGTTGATTGTCAGCAAGGAGAAAATGCTATTTCTGATTCGTACCGACTGTGATTTCCTGATGAGGAGGTCAAGGATCCAGTTGCAGAGGGAAGTACAGAGGCCCAGGTTTTGTAGCTTGTTGATCGGTACTGAGGGGCTGACAGTGTTGAGCACTCAGAGCACTCACACATCACAGGCAGGACCTGTCCCAGTTAAAGCTGATTGTTAACTAATATTATAGATAGATAGATAATTTATCGATCCCAAAGGAAATTACAGTGTCACAGTAACATTACAAGAGCACAGATATAAATATTAGAAGAGAAGTAGAAAGAATAAAATATAAGTTACCACAAATTGTCTAACAGGAGAGGGTCATCACTTTCCCGACTGTAGGTTGACTCATTATAGAGCCTATAAGGATAAGAATGACCTCATATAGTGTTCTTTGGAACGAGCAGTTGACTTAGTCTATTTCCTCTGTTCAGCTAAGGTGACGCGCAGAGGGTGAGAAACATTGTCCAGAATTGCCAGGATTTTCCATAGGTTCCTTTGTTCTACCACAGCCTCCAGTGTGTCCAGTTTGACTCCTATAATAGAGCCAGCCTTTTTAATCAGTTTATTGAGCCTGTTGGCATCACTCGTGTTGATGCCATTGCCCCAGCACACCACTGCATAGAAGACTGTACTGGCTACAACAGACTGGTAGAACATGTGAAGGAGAGGCCTGTATACTCCAAAGGACCTCAGTCTCCTCAGGAAGTAGAGACGACTCTGGTCCTTCTTGTACACAGCCTCCTTGTTGGTGTTCCACTCAAGTCTGTCATCCAGGTGCACCCCCAGGTACGTGAAGGTCCTCAGCACATCCACGTCCTCATCACCAATAGTAAAAGGGAACAGTGCAGGTTTAGTTTTCCTAAAGTCCATCATCATCTCCTTTGTCTTATGTTAGCAGAGAAGAATGTGGAAGTGGTTGCTGGGTTACAAGAAGAATTAGATAATTATTGTTGTATTCAGGTTAGCAACATCTTTACTTATCTTGTGATTTCCAGCAATAATTTTTTATCAGCATGCTGCCTCTCATACTCTGCACAAACTGCAAAGGGCAGCAAGTTACATCATGTATGAGGCTGGTGATGAGTAGAGTGGCTGGTACAATGTGGACACTAAGGTGACCACAAATAGTGCAAATTTCTGGTAGTGATCTGACCCTGAATGAAAATTTAAAGTTCAAAGTAAAATTTATTATCAGAGTACATACATGTCACCACATACAACCCTGAGATTCTTATTCTGCAGGCATACTTAGCAAATCTATAGAACAGTAACTGTAAACAGGATCTGTAAATTGTAAACATCAGGAACTGTAAACAAAATGTGCAAATGCAGTTAATAAGTAAATAGCAATACATAATAAGCATGAAATAACAAGATAAAAGAGTGCTTTTATCCAGGTTCAGGTGCAGGTCGACGGGATCAGGCAGAATAAATGTTAGGCATGGACTAGTTGGGCTCTTTCTGTGCTATGGTTCTCTATGACTTTATGATGCTAAATACGTTCAAGTGACAATTAGATGTGTTTCTGGGAAATGGAAGTGATGAGGTTATAGTGAAATGTTAATGGATTAGATTTTTGAAAGTGGAGTTAATTTTTTGGGCCCAGTACCTTTTTTAGCTCAATATAACACAAATCTACTTTTTATTTTATTGTAATTTAGGAAGACATTTCTGAATTATTTCTTGGTGGGGGCAGTAGTAGATTAAATTAAATCAGAAAGGAAAATAAAACTCTAAAAGTTCTAGAGACGACAAAAGAAAGTGGAGCTGCGGAAGTCTGGAACTAAAAGTAGGATGCTGGAAGAGCCCAGTGGGTCAGGCAGTATTTGTGGAGGCAAAAGGAGCAGACCGACATTTGGCTGAGAGCGGGCACTCGGACTGATGCTGCCTGTCCCATTGGGCACTTGCAGCATTTTGAGTTTTGTTCCAACTGTTCTTGCTGAGCCTTCTGAGCAGAATGTATTAACGTACAGATTAAAGATCTTAAAGACTGGCTTTATCTGTCACATGTACATCAAAACATACAGTGAAATGTGTCAAACCAAATCAGTGAGGATTGTGTGAAGCAGCCCTTGTGCTGCCACGCTTCTGGGGCCAACATACCATGTCCACAACTCTCTAACCTTAACCAAAGCAACACACAAAATGCTGGAGGAACTCGGCAGGTCAGGCAGCATTTACAGAAATGAATAAGCAGTTGTTCTTTTGGGCCAAGATCCTTCTTCAGAACCAGAAAGGAATGGGGAAGATGCCAGAATAAAAAAGGTGTGAGGAGGGGAAGGAGGACAGGTAGAAGGTAATAGGTGAAACCAGGTGGGTAGGAAAGGCAAGGATTGGAGAGGAAGGAATCTGACAGGAGAGAAGAGTGGTCCATAGGAGAAAGGAAAGGAGAAGAGGACCCAGGGGAGGTAATAGGCAGGTGAGAAGAGGTAAGAGGTCAGAGTAGGGAATAGAAAAGGAGAGGGAGAAGGTAAATTTTTTTTTCAAAGGGAGAAATCGATATTCATGCCAACAGGTTGAAGGCTATCCAGAAGGAGTATAAGGTGTTACCCCTCTGCCCTGAGGGTAGCCTCTTCGTGGCACACGAGGAGGCCATGGACTGACATGTCGGAATGGAAATGGGAATCAGAATATAAAAGTTTGGCCACTGGGAAGTTCTGCATTTGGCAGATGGAGCAGAGGCGTTCGACGAAGCAGCCCTCCAACTTACTTTTTTTTTGTAATTTATTTTTCATTGAATTTCATCATCAAACAAACATTTCCATAAGACGTATTTCAGATACTGTACATATATATTATATAATCATATTTGTCACAAATCTCCACATAATATTTATCTGAGGTATACACTTATAGAAAGGAGAGGAAAGAAAGAACAATCGAAAGAAGAAAACTATGTACAGAGTAGGGAGTGATTTTTTTTTACAACATATTCATTGATTGTGAGAATAAAATCAGCCCTATGTGTTATGTAGTTAAACCATTTTTTCCAGTATGAATAAAATTGTTCCAACTTATGATTAACAGATGCTGTTATCTTCTCCATTTTGAAAATGTCCATTGTAATTTCCATTCACATATTTAAAGTTGGGCTCTTCTGTGATAACCATTTCCTGATACAGGCCTTTTTACCAGCCATCAGCAGTACATTCATTAAATATTTATCTCTTTTCAACCATTCTTGAGGTATATAACCAAAATATATGGTCTTACTCTCTAAGGGTATTTCACATTTAAAGATGTCTTGTAGGGCATTTTGTATCCCACTCCAATAGTCTTTGATAACGGGGCATTCCCAGAAAATATGATAATGGTTTGCATTTTGATTTCCACAATTTCTCCAGCAAACAGGGGGATTACTATCATAATGGGATTTCTGCGAGGGTGTAATAAAATATCTTATCAAGTTTTTCCACCCAAACTCCCTCCATTTCTGTGAACTGGTACACTTCCATTGATACCTCCATATTATTGTCCAGCCTTCCTCAGATATTATTATCTCTCCTTCTTTCTCAACATTTCGTTTTAATGTATGAAGTCAAATGTGTTTTAAGATTCGACAAACCCTTATACACGTTTGAAATTATTCTACTACCGTTGTCTGAATTATATGCTTTTCTAAATAGCTCTCTCAAACATGTACTTGCCTTGGTTACATTTTTAATCGTTCTATTAACATACTGTCGCATCTGTAAATACTGGTAAAAGTCTTGTTTTTCTCTTTGAGCAATTCAAAACTGAATAGTGTTCCTTCTTTCATTATATTGCAAATAGCTGTTATTCCTTTAGCTGTCCAGTCCTTAAATCTAGCATCCAGTTTATTCGGCGTAAAATCCAAGTCATATGCACACCATTTAGGAATTGCAATGTTTCTCTCTAGTCTATATTCTTTTATAATAGTTTTCCATATTTTAAGAGCCCATTTCACCCAAGGGTTGTCAATATTATTTATGTAACTTTGTAGGTTGTTGTCAGCCAAAATTGCCTGTATGGGGATGGAAAGTATCCTCTCCTCAATGTTTTTCCATTGAGTGTCACATGATGGGTTGCACCAGCATATCACGGCTCTCAACTGTGCTGCAAAATAATAATCTTTAAGAGAAAGTAGGCCCCATCCCCCCTTTTCCTTGACTAATTGCTAAGTTTTGAGATGAACCCCAGGCCTTTTACCTTGCCATATGTATCTGATAGCATCTTGTTCCATTCACAAGATCACAAGACAAAGGAGCAGAAGTAGGCCATTCAGCCCATCGAGTCTGCTCCGCAGCTCCCCCATGAGCTAAACTACTCACCCATCTAGTTCCAATTTCCGGCTTTTTCCCCATATCCCTTGATACTCTGACTAATTAGATACCTGTCAATCTCCTTCTTAAACACCCTCAATGATCGGGCCTCCACAGCTGTATGTGGCAACGAATTCCACAAATCCACGACCCTCTGGCTAAACAAATTTCTCCTCATCTCTGTTTTAACTGGGTACCCTCTAATTCTAAGACTATGGCCTCTTGTCCTGGACTCACCCACCAAAGGAAACAACCTTTCCACATCTACTCTGTCCAACCCTTTCAACATTCGAAATGTTTCGATGAGATCCCCTCTCATTCTTCTATACTCTAATGAATACAGTCCAAGAGCCGACAAACGCTCCTCATATGTTAGCCCCTGCATTCCAGGAATCATCCTCGTAAATCTTCTCTGAACTCTCTCCAACATTAGTACATCCTTTCTAAGATAGGGGGCCCAAAACTGCACACAGTATTCCAAATGAGGTCTCACTAATGCCCCATAGAGCCTCATCAACACCTCCTTACTCTTATACACTATTCCTCTTGAAATGAGTGCCAACATAGCATTCACTTTCCTTACTGCCAATCCAACTTGGTGGCTAACCTTTAGGGTATCCTGCACGAGGACCCCCAAGTCCCTTTGCACTTCCGATTTTTGAATTTTCTCCTCATCTAAATAATAATCTGCCCGATTATTTCTTCTTCCAAAATGTACAACCGTACATTTATCAATGTTGTATCTCATCTGCCATTTCTTTGCCCACTCTCCTAAACTGACTAAGTCTCTCTGCAACCTTTCCGTTTCTTCAACATTTCCTGCTCCTCCACCTATCTTGGTGTCATCCGCAAATTTAGCCACAAAACCATTTAATCCATAATCCAAATTATCGATATACATCATAAAAAGAAGCGGCCCCAACACCGACCCCTGCGGAACACCACTAGTAACCGGCAACCAATCAGAATAGGATCCCTTTATTCTCACCCTTCGCTTTCTGCCTATCAGCCAATGTTCCACCCATTTCAATGTCTTTCCTATAATTCCATGGGCTCTCATCTTATCAAGCAGCCTCATATGCGGCACCTTATCGAAGGCCTTTTGAAAATCCAAATACACAACATCCACAGCCTCTCCCTTGTCAATCTTATTCAAGATTACTTCAAAAAATTCCAATAGGTTGGTGAGGCAGGATCTTCCCTTCATGAAACCATGCTGGCTTCGGCCTATCTTGTCATGCACCGCGAGATATTTCATAACCTCGTCCTTGAGGATTGACTCCAATATCTTTCCAACTACTGATGTCAGACTAATAGGTCTGTAATTTTCTTCACTGAATTGATTTTGGTTAAACTCTATTGGTAGGGTCTGAAAGAGATTATAGTAGTCTGGGCAGTATATTCATTTTAATAGATTCAATCCTTGAACTGAGACCAAGAAAAGGAATTAGGTTCCATCTTGTTATACCTTCCTCAATTTTTTTATATATAGGCTGATAATTGCATTCTGATAATTTTGCCAAATCTTTTGGCATAATAATGCCCAAATATTTGATGGACTCTGTTTGCCATGCCCAGGGATATCTACTTTCAATTTCTCTTGGTGGGCTATAGTTATATGAAAGTAGTTGGGTTTTATCTATGTTGATCTTGTATCCTGATAATTGGCCATATTGTCAAAGGATTGCATCAATTTAGGTAAAGAGTATGTTGGTTGCCCTAGATAGATCAAAAAGTCATCCGCATAACAGGCCAATTTATGCTCTTTCCCTTTAGTAGTAATTCCCCTGATATCTTCATTTTGTCTGATGTATTGAGCTAATGGTTCCAGATATAATGCGAAGAGTAGCAGTGACCATGCACAACCCTGCCTCATGCCCCTTTCTAGGGTAAAACTGCTAGATAAATATCCATTGATTTTAATCCTGGCAGTAGGATTGTCGTATAGTTCCTGTATAGTTTTAATAATTGTGTCATGTAGACGAAATCTATGTAAAACTCTGTAAAGAAAATTCCAATTAACTGAATCAAATGCCTTTTCAGCGTCCACGCTTATCACTATTGCTTCAAATTTCATTTTTTTAATACGATCCATAATGTGAAGTGTTCTTTGTATATTGTCTTGTGTTTGGCGTTGTTGTATAAAACCTGTCTGATCATTATGTGTATCAGTGTGGGTAGAAACTCTTCTAATCGTTTGGCCATGATGGAGGTAAATATTCTATAATCCACATTAAGAACAAATATTGGTCTAAATGACCCACATTCTGTTTTATCCTTACTTTCTTTCGGTATAGCTGAGATTATCACCTCCTTCCAGCTGGGTGGCATTTGCGCCTTTCTTAGGGCTCAGTTCAGTATGGGGAGTAAAACAGGAATTAACTCACTTCGAAACTCTCTATACCACTCTGCTGTATATCCATCTGATCCTGGTGACTTGCTTAATTTAAGCCTACTAATTGCAGTTTTTAGTTCAGCTTCAGTTATGTCAGCAGTCATCGTTCTATTTTGTTCTTTGCTTAAGGTGGGTAACTCTAAAGAATTCAGGAAGGTGTCAATTTGGGTTATGTTTCCCCCTGGAACTTTGGAATACAGTATAGAGTTTTGTAAAACATTTCAAAAGCTTCTTGAATTTCACTTAGCTTATTTTTTTTCATCACTTTTGTTCTTAGATCCCTTATTCTATGAATTGTATTTTCTGCTATCTTTTTTTCAGTTTCCATGCCAGTATTTTCATAGATTTAGACCCACTTTCATAGTGTCTCTGTTTCAGATACATCAAATTTTTTCTAATTTCTTGTGTAGCCAAACTATTAATTTCATTTTTAATTTTTAATTTCCTCCAGTGTATCCTGTGCCAAACTCAATTTGTGTTTTTTTCTAGTTCCTTCAGCTTATGTTGTAATTCCTCTAATGTTTTATTGCTTATTTTTTTTCTTATATGAAGATATCGCTATAATTTTCCCTCTTAAGACAGCCTTCAGAATGGGAGGTGAAACCTCTCCATTATCATTGAATTCTAAGTAAAGATCAATTTCGTTTTTAATTTGTTTCTTAAAATAGGGATCATTGAGTAGACTTGAATTTAGTTTCCAAATAGTATTCTTTGGTTGTAGGTCAAAATCAACAGATAAATTTTCAAGTGCATGGTCACTTACATCTATTGTCCCAATTCCACAGGTGTTTATTTTCTCTTTAACCTTTCCAAATGTTATGAAATAGTCTATTCCTGTATATACGGAATGGGGGGCAGAATAATGATTGTAATCCTTTCTATCGGGGAAAAGGTCCCTCCATATATCAATTAGACCAACATCCTCAAAAACAGTGTTAATTTTCTTATGTAAGGACTTTGTCTCATAAGTTTTTCTATTGGAAGAGTCTAACTTTGGTTGTAATTGTAAATTTAAGTCTCTCCCACATATCAAGAGACCTTCTGTTTCCGTTACCATAATATTAGTAATTTCCTGGAAGAAACTAATATCACTTCCTGGGGGTGCATATATATTCAATAAAGTTACTGGATTTGCATCTATATTCCCCCTTACCAGAATATATCTGCCCTCCATTTCGAATACTTTTTCAAAATTTAGCTTGCTTGAGATGAGAATAGCCGGTCCTCTTCTATGTCCTGATCTATATGAGGAGAAAAACAAATTGGTGAAGCCCATTCTCTTTAATTTTCCATGCTTATTATCATTTAAGTGAGTTTCCCGTAAATATACTACATGGGCTTGTTCTTTTTTCATTTTTGATAGAATTTTCCTGTGCTTGACTGGATTCAATAGCTCATTGACATTAAAGAAATGAATTTTACTTTGTCCTTATCCATGTGTATTTATCTGTTAGTATATCATTGAAATTTGCAGAATATAAATTAATCGATGTACTCCCTGAACAAATAAGAGCCAAGAAACGTGAATAATAAAAAAAAGGTAACGAAGGTGTGATTCTAAGGCTGGTGTCTCTAGATGACCCTGGGTTGAGCTAGAAGAAACGTCTAGCCGTGGGGGATAGCCCCTCCTACCTGTGAATTGAGGGCCCCCGCTGGAGTACCTATAAAAGTAAGTAAAAAAAATCTATGTCCATTACACAGAAATGATTTCCCTATGTATTCTTCCCAAGTATATATTCTAATTTAGGTGGAGAAAATGGAATGAATGAATGAATTTTAAAAAATTGAGTAATATAAGATCCACATTATAATATGTATTTCTCGAGATAGCTATATAACCGTCTATTTTTGCTTCCGTTTAGTTTATCAGCACTTTTAAAGTTAGCCAAACCTTATGGCTTTTCTGGAGGAGGTGAGGGCTGTCCTTGGAGAACTCACAGTCTCTCCCTAATATCCTTCTCTCGTCCTGCTCCCGTCCCCTGCTTTCTCGGTTCTCTTATTATTTCCCAAACAAATCGGGATAACTGCTCACCAGACTTTCCCTTGGTTTGACCACGCTAATGGGCAGTCCTCTGTTCATGTCTGTAGTCGCCTCTTCCACCGTCTGGTAAAGTCGTATCCCTTCTTGATAAAATACCCTCAGTTTAGCAGGGTATGGGGTTCGGAATTTAACCTTTTCTTGCTTTAATATTCGTTTTGCTTCGGAATATTCCTTCTGTTTCTGTCAGACCGCTGGGGGGTAATCATGATCGAAGTATATTAACTTCCCATTCCAAAAAACCCTCTTCTTAACGCAGGCCCTTTGTAGAATCTCCGCCTTGCTCTTGAATCGAATGAATCTAAATACTATTGAGTGCGGCTTACTTTCCCTGTCTCCGGGAGGCCTCGGGATGAGCAAACAATGTGCCCTCTCAATTTCAATCTCCATAGTCAGGGGAATCTCCTGTGCTTCCTGCAGCAACTTTTCTACAAAGTCTATCATCGGCAATCCCTCCACTCCTTCGGGAACATTATAAATCCTGATACTCTTCTGTCACGATCTTCCCTCCTGGTCAAGCAATTTACTTTCCTGTTGACTTAATATTTTTATCTTCTTACCTAGTATCTGTTCCACATTTTGCATGCAATATTCCACCTTCTCAATTCGAGTCTCTGCCACCGCTATTTTCTGAATGACGTTGGCGAGCTCTGAATTTATATCATTTAGTTGCTGTTTTATATCTTTTTGGACTTCCCTTATCTCTTCCAGTGTTGGCTTTGCCGCCACACGCACGTGTAGGAGAGCCGCTTGCTGCACCTCTCTCTTCCATAGGCTCCGCCGTGGTGCTTTTTTTATCTCCATTCTTTTTCCCCATTCTTGCCCCCTTTATCAATTCACATATTTTCGAAAAATCCTATATTTGATGGATTAACGGGGCAAAGTATGCGTTTTTCCAGAAGAGTTATTGATTTAAGACGCCATTCTGAACGATGACGTCACTGGAACCAGCCCTCCAATGTACAACAGGTTTCACCAGTGTAGAGGAGGCTGCATCAGGGGCACTGGGCACAATAGACAAGCCCAGCAGGTTTGCAGGTGAAAAGTCGCCTCACCTGGAAGGACTGTTTGAGGTCCTGAATGGAGGTGAGGGTCAGGTGTAACACTTTGGCTGCTTGCAGGGCTAAGTGCCGGGAGAGAGATTAGTGGAAGGGACGAGTGGACAAGGGGGTCATGGAGGGGGCAATCCCTGTGGGAAGTGGAGAGGGAGAGGAGGTAAAGATTTGTTTGGTGGTAGTATCCATTTGGAGATAGCAGAAGTTGTGGAGAATGATATGCTGAATACAGAGGTTCTTTCTTTGTTTTTTAATCTTTTTATTAGTTTTCAAGTACATAAACATAATAACAATAGTGATACAAAGAGAATGGAATTACCTGTATCTTATTGTTATTCTGTGTATATAACATATACAAAAAAAGAATACAAATAATATAAGCGTAATAGATTTCCAAACTCTCGATATAGTTAGTCATAGAAGAAAAAATAAAAAGAAAAGAATATTACAAAGAAAACCCCCAAAAAAACCCAGAAAATGAACCAAAAAAAACTAGTAACTGAACCCAAAAAAAGACAAACAGAACAAAACAAGGCTGAACCAATATATTAAATCGAATACATTCATTAATGTCGCCAACTCCGCTCCTCTGTTCATATATTCTAAGTTAATAAAAAGGATTCGGAAAAGGTCAAACCACATCATTTGAAAATGTTGAATAAATGGCTTCCAAGGCTCTTCAAATTTAACCGAAGGATCAAAAATGACACTCCTGATTTTTTCAAAATTTAGACATGATATAGTTTGGGAAAACCATTGAAATGTAGTAGGAGGGTTGGTCTCTTTCCAATTCAATAAAATGGATCTTCTGGCCGTTAATGTAAGTAATGCAATCATCTGACAGGCTGAAGAGGATAAAGATCCATCATTGGCAAACCAGAAATTGCCATAATAAGATGGAGTTGTAAATCAAAGTGCAAAACTGTTGAAATAATATCAAAAATATCTTTCCAAAATTTTTCCAAGAGAGGACAGGACCAGAACATATGAGACAGAGAAGCCAGCTCAGAGTGATATCTGTCACAAATAGGATTTATTTGGGAGTAAAAATGAGCTAGTTTATCTTTAGACATGTAAGCCCTATGCACTACCATAAATTGTATCAGCGTATGTTTAGCACATATAGAGGAAGAGCTAACTAACTGAAAGACTTTTTTCCCATTTCTCTATAGGTAGATGAAGTTGAAGTTCCCTTTCCCATTCATTTTTAACTTTATCAGATGTACCTGGCTGTATTTTCATAATTGTATCATAAATAATTGCTATTCATTCCTTCTGATAAGGATTTAAACTTAAAATTTTGTCTATGTTATCAGTAGAGTGTGAAATTGGAAGCGTAGGCAGCATGGTATTTAAAAAGTTTCTTACTTGTAAATACCTAAAAAATGGGATCTGGCTAAGTTATATTTATTAGGTAACTGTTCAAAAGACATGAAACAGTTATTCAGAAATAAATCACGGAAACGTTATACCCTTCATTTTCCATATCAAAAAGGCTTGATCCATAACCGAGGGTTGAAAAAAAATTAGATATAATAGGACTTGATAATATGAATTTGTTCAAACCAAAAAATTTACAAAATTGGAACCATATTCGTAATGTATGTTTAATTATTGGATTAACCAATTGTTTATTCAATTTAGAAAATACAGGGAAGTGAAGTTCCTAAAATAGAAACCAATGAAAACCCTTGTACAGAGTATCTTTCAAGGTTTACCCATTGTGGACTTGGAATTATATCCCAATCTTGAGTCCAAAATATTAAATATTGAATATTAATTGCCCAGTAATAGAATCTTAAATTCAGAAATGCTAAACCACCATCTTTCTTGGACTTTTTTACTTAACCTGGGACTTTTATTCTGCCATATATAAGAAGAAATCTGAAAATCAATAGTGTCAAAAAAAGATTTAGGAATAAAAGTTAGTACCGCCTGAAATAAATTTAAAAATTTAGGTAAAATAATCATCTTACTGGCATTGACTCGGCCAGTCAACGGTAGAAGGATACCAAGGTTCATGGCGTGGTAGCTAAGGACAAGGGGAACTCTGCCCTGTTAAAGTGGTGGTGAGCACGGATGTTTGGGAATTGGAGGAGATCTGGGTGAGGGCAACATCAATGGTGAAGGAAAAGAACTGCTGTTCTTTGAAGAAGGAGGACATCTCTGATGCCCTGGAAAGGAAAGCCTCATCTTGGGAACAGATGCGGTGGAGATGAAGGAACTGAGAAAAGGGAATAGCATTTTTACAGGAGACAGAGTAGGAAGATAACTATGAGAATCCACAGGTTTATAAAAGATGTTGGTTGACAGTTTGTCTCCAGAGATGGAGACAGAGAGATCGAGAAAGGGAGGAGGGAGGTGTTGGAAATGGATCGAGTAGATTTAAGAGCAGGGTGGAGGTTGGAGGCAAAGTTGATGAAACTGACAGACTTAGCGTGGGTTCATGAAGCAACTTAACCATACATCTTTGGAATGTGGGGGGGAAGCCACGCAGTCATTGAAGAACATACAAACTCCTTACAGACAGCAGCGGGAATCAAACCCTGATCATACAGCTGGTGCTGTTACAGTGTTACGCTGTCTGTTACGTTGTTACGCTGACTGTTACATTATCATGCTGCCCTAGCACTGATTACACAAAAGCTTGGATACAATAATAGTCTACATGTAGAATCTTGCAACAATTTTCTCCTTAGTGTGGCATGACTGAGAGTTTGGACTTGTTCAGACTGAAATGTGGTAATGAGCATTTCAAACTGATTCCCATACCACTGAAAATTCAGCGGCTGTCTGTCCAAAGTGAGTCACTCTGGTGTGCCCAGTGCAATCGGTAACAATGTAAGGAAAGTTAAACCAAGTCATCATGACTTTGACCATTCTTCTTCACTCATAGGACTAGGTTTTAATAAACACATGACTGTACAGGATACTGCAGACTATGTCCCAAACTTGCCTTTGATATTTTGTCACAGAGCATCCAGATAGCACCGGTTCCTCTCTCCTCCTGATCTATCCCTTACTACTTATTTCTGAGCCTATTAATGCATAATCTTGACCATCTAATCTTGTTGCAAATCCCCGAGAGCCTGCCCAACAGCAGGTGTTAAATCCACGTTTAGCCCATCCTTTCAGGAACAGAGCTGAGACTTGCTAATGAAAGCCTCCAGATTCATTTTGCATTTGGCCTGCAGATCTATGCCAGGTTTTTGCAGGAAGAGTAGGGTTAAAATTGCCCATGATAGGGGTTGAAAAAGAGGGAGAACAATCAGAAAAATGAAAAAGAGGAGCACAGCACATTGCAATAACAGTTATTACCTTCTGGTTGCTGCAGGTTTTCACGTTTTAAAGTTTAAATGACACAGATACTGAATTTAACCCTTCAAGGAAATATAAGCATCATGTGCAAACTTGAAGTCTTTTGAGATTGAAGTTAGTTTGCTCTGCAGCTCTGTCCTCTCCATCTCAAAGGTGCTGTTTTTGTCCATTAGTGAGATAGCTTTGTACCGAATCTTGCTCACTAATTTACACAATCTTCACCTGCTGTGCACTTTCATTTTGCTGTTTGTGTTTGATCCCTGTGTGATTCAAGAATCTAGTCTTCAAACATTGCTTTCTTCCTCCCGGCGTGTTTAGAAAAATACATTAAAATCTGTTCATTTAACTCCATTTGTTTTAAAGTTAAATTTATCTAAAATGTTTGGGATTTATAATGGCCATACAGTATGTGCTGCTAATCTAATATACCAGATTTAAGTAAACTTTTAAATCCTCAATTAAAATTGCAATTTTCACCATTTCTCTTTTCTGAAGCCATTGTGTACTAACCTTGTAACCACATGCAACTATCAATGGTTAATGTGACTATTTCTGTTAAAACTTCCCAGTTAGTGTGAGACTGAAGGATTACTAAATGCACTTGATGAAGTTTGACATTATGCAACTGGCTTATTTTTGTGGCACTGTTCTATCTTCTATGTGTTTCTCAGAATGAAAAAAAAGGTATGAAATTAAGTTGCATGATCTGACACTGAAGCTGCAATTTTGTATTTACCATCTTAGGGGTATTGTGCATAATTTAATACTTCGATGCCTTTCTTTTGTCAATTCATGGTTGATTTGCTCAAGTTGTATGGATAATTCAGTGTCCTATGATGTTTATCTGGCTAAATCTGGATCAAAGAAACCCTCCAGAGTATTCCTGCTGAAAGAAACATTTGGTTCCCTTTTCCCTCGCATCATAAATAATAAATGTCATCTTACTGTTTGAACATTCTGTATCTTTCTTTAACAAAGTCGCGATGTCAAGTTTAAAGTAATATTCTCTAAAGGTAATCCTGATAAGCATTTTAATTTATCTGGTATTTACTGTACTGACCAACATCAGTCAGTGAAAATCTATTATGAATCTTCTATTTTGTTGAGGGCAATTAACTGAATGAAAATCAATTTCCCATGGATCTACTTAAAGTAAAGTTGGAATAATTCTTTCCAAAATTACAGAGGTATGTTATTTATGCTCCTAATCATTTTGAGTTAATTTTTTTCAGAACTTGATGCTTTCATTTCTCAACTCTCAACTATATGCACTCATTTTTCTGATATTCACTCCAAAGTTATTTCTATGGTTCCAATAAAACGTTTATGGGAGAAGAGGTGAGGATCAATCGATCAATGCAGGTGACATTGGGAATTGGGAGAATGAACATTTCTGGCTGGTTGGAAACTGAAAGTGTGCACCAATCCTTTCATGCACATCTCATCACTTATCAAAAAATTGGAAATTTATGGCAAGGTAAAAGTGGCAAGAAGAGAAGGCTTTTTAACAAACTGAACCTGAGAGGCATTGGAAATGAGCATCACCCCACTGGTCAGACACCGTCAGGAGTCCCAATTTCTTCCATTCCCCTTGCCCCATCTTTCTTTATGAGTACCCAACTCTAAGATAAAATGAAGAGGTGGCTCAGATCTAGACTTGTTAAACTCCCTGGCAGGGTGGAAGGCTTGTAAAATGCATAGGGAAAAGGTGATTTGCTGTGGCTAAAGCTTGTAGATGAATTGAAGAAGTAAAATGTCTAATGGTCAAGTATTGAAAGCAGGACTTGTGAATTAAATAGAATAGCTCAGCAAAGTTTTTCTAAAAAAATCTTGCATTTTTTGTTTTCTGAAGGACAAGTAGATATAGATTATGCCAGAAAGGCTGTGGAATATCCATTAAAGTGAACAAAATGGTAAGGGAGCAGCATCCAAAACTGGAAAGGACCCACCGTGAATTCCAGCTCAGACAGAATAAATGCCAGCAAAGGAACAAAAAAACCTGCACCACAGAAGAAGTCCTCTTTGAATAAAGACAGTCCACACAATCTTCCAAGGCAATGGGTTGGTGTCAAAGGGCATTGTAAAGCCTAGTTGTCTGCAGAGCTGTCCAGTTGATTTGGAGATTTGTAGTGGGATGCCAGAGTGCCTCCTGTTAGATACAGTATATTTTATTGAGTCTTCGCTGCTATTAAATCAGAGCAGATTTTATTTCAAACTCACTCTCTTGCCTTCTCCCCGTAAACCCCCAAACCCCCTTACCAATCAAGAACCTATCAGTATACCCAATTAGTTGGCATCTACAGCCATCTGTGGCAACAAATGTCACTGATTGACCTTCATGTGGCTCCACTTCTCAGTTTTGATGTGATGTCCTTTTATTACAAGGCCATGTCCTTGCATCTTAGACTCTCCCATTAACTGAAACATCTTCTCCATGTCCACTTAATTAGTGACATTGCCCCTATGCATCAGTACCAGGTGAATTCGTGAGAATTGTGCAGACAGCAAATGCAGGAAGATGCCAAGTCTTGCATAATTAATTATTTTAAAATCCTATGTGCGGGGTTAAGACCATAAGATATAGGAGCAGAATTGGGTTATTTGGCCACTGAGTCTACTACACCATTACATCATGACTGATTTATTATCCCTCTCAATTTAATTCTCCTTCCTTCTCCTCATGACCTTTAATACGCAAGGACCTATATAAACCTCTGTTTTAAACATACAACATGACTGGGCTCCACAGTTATCTGTGGCAACAAATTCCTCATTTTCACCACCCTCTGGCTAAAGAAATTCCTCCTCATCTCTGTTCTAAAGGGACGTCCTTCTACTCGGAGGCTGTCTTCAGGTCCCAGACTCCCCTTCTATAGGAATCCTCTTCTCTACATCCACTCTGTATAGGCTTTTCAATATTCAATACATTTTAATGACATCCCCCCTCATTCCTCTAAATTCCAGTGAGTATAGGCCCAGATCCATCAAACTTTCATCATTAATAATCTTTCATCCCTGGGATCATTTTCATGAACCTCCTCTGGGCTCTCTCTAATACCAGCACATTCCTTCTTGGATAAGAGGCTCAAAACTGCTCACAATACTCCAAATGTGGTCTGACCAATGCCTCATAAAACCTCAGTATTACATCCTCGCTTTTATGTTCTAGTCCTCTTGAAATGAACAATAGCATTGCATTTGCCTTTCTTACCTCTGACTCAACCTGCAAGTTAACCTTTTGGCAATCCTGCATGATGACTCTCAAGTCCCATTGCACCTCTAATTTCTGAATTTTCTCCCCGTTTAGAAAACAGTCTATGCCTTTATTCCTTCCACCCAAGTGCATGACCATACACTTCTCTATACAGTATTCAACCTGTCACTTCTTTGCCCATTCTTCTAATCTTTCTAAGGCTTTCTACATGATCCCTGCTACTTCAACACTACCTGCCACTCCAGCTCTCTTTGTATCATCTACAGATTTGGCCACAAAGCCATCAATTATGTCATCCAAATCATTGACATATAACGTGGAAAGAAATGCTCCCAACACCGACCCTGCAGAACACTATTAGTCCCCAACACCCAACCAGAAAAGGCCCCATTTATTCCCACTCTTTGCCATATTAACTGTGACTGGAAGATGTTTAAATTATATACACGTGGCCACTTTATTAGGTACACCTGCGCACCTGCACGTTAATGCAAATATCTAATTGACCAATCATGTGGCAGCAACGCAATGCATAAAAGCATGCAGGCATGGTCAAGAAGTTTATTTGTTGTTCAGACCAAACAGCAGATTGGGGAAGAAGTGTGACCTAGGTGGCTTTGACCGTGGAGTGATTGTTGGTGCCAGACAGGTTGGTTTGGGTAACTCAGAAACCGCCGGTCTCCTGGTATTTGCACGCACAACTGTTTCTAGAGTTTACAACAAATGGTGTGAAAAAAAAACACGCAGCGAGTAGCAGGGAGAAAACGCCTTGTTAATGAGAGAGATTAGAGGAGAATGGTCAGACTGGTTCAAACTGACAGGAAGGTGATAGTAGCTCGGTGGTGTGCAGAAGAGCATCTCTGAATGCACATGGTGAACCTTGAACTGGATAGGCTACAGCAGCAGAATATACATTCAGTGGCTACTTTAATAGGGATAGGAGGTACAGTACCTAATAAAGTGGCCACTGAGTTTATGTAATTGCCAAAATTATAATTATTCATGATAATACACTTTTTTATAATCCTACATTTATGAATCAGTCTAGAACCGGGGTTCCCAACTTTTTTTAGGCCATGGACCCCTACCATTAACCGAGGTGTCCATGGACCTCAGGTTGGGAACCCCTTCTCTAGAAGCTATCCTGTAAATTATGTTTATATATTCAAAATACATTACATTTTTACTTCTATTTTTAACATTTCCTGGGAGAATGAAACATAATTGGATAAATCTATTAACAGAGGTAGCAATTTCTCTGCATTTTGTGTTCGTTGAGGATTTTTCCTGCTGTGTTGTCATTTTTCCTCTTGTTCCAAATGCGGGAAGATGCATCATGTTCCAACATAAAGTTGGCAGATGGCTGTGGGCAGCTAAGGGTACCTTAAGCATTGTATTGGAGGCAAAAATTTAATCCTCCATACCCAGTTATCAGAGATGTATTACATGAACTCAGATAACATGTAAACATTCTGATCTTCCTGCAAGTAGTCAAGCAAACCTCTGATGAAAACATTTTTGAATCATTACTGCAGTTAAGTTGACTTCTTAGCATTGGCAGCTCCAATATTTACATTGTACAAAGATTAGATTAACGCATATTCTGTTTTTTACAGGAATGGAGCTGGTTTAACATTACCCACACAATAGAGAGGCAATAGACAGGTCAGTGTATGCTGCTGACTTATTGCATAGCCAGAGAGAGGAACTGATATCTAACAATGCACTGCCAACGACTCTTCAGTTTTAACGACAGGTGCAGTACCACTCCCGTCTATCCCGTCTATCGGAATCAGAATCAAGTTTACTATCGCTGGCATGTGCTGTGAAATTTGTTGTTTTTCCACAGCAGTACAGTGAAAGACATAAAAATCAATAGAAGTTACAAAATAAATAAATAGTGCAAGGGATGAGTAATGGGGTAGTGTACATGGGTTCGTAGACTGCTCAGAGATCTGATGGCAGAAAGGAAGAAGCTGTTCTTAAGGAATTGAGTGTGGGTTTTGAGGCTCCTGTACCTCCTCCTCGACTGTAGTAATGAGAAGAGGGCATGTCTTGGATGGTGAGGGTCTTTAACGTGGGACTCTGCATTCTTGAGGTACTTTCTCTGAGAGGTGTCCTTGATGGTGGGGAGGCTGTGCCCACAATGAGTATACAACCTCTGCTGGCTCTTGCAATCCTGTGCATTCGAGGCTCTGTACTAGACTGTGATGCAACCAGACAGAATGCTCTCCACTGTACTTCTATAGAAATTTGCAGAGTCTTTGGTGACATACCAAATTTCCTCAAGCTCCTGGTGAAGGAGAGCCATGGGATGCCTTCTTCATGATTGCATCAAGATCAAGATTGTTTAATGCCATTTCCAGTACCCAAGTGTAAAGGAGAACAGAATAATTGATTCTCCAGATCTGATGCAGCACAATAAAAAGGTAATAAGATAGAGAACAGAATAATAAAAAACACAACTAATATAAGTACATAAGATAACCTGTACATAGACTGATAGTATGTGCATAAAGTGATGCTAGGTACAGGAGTACCTAAGGAGACTGACAAGAAACGTTAAAGTAGTGGAGTGGGTGTGGTGAGGCAGGTTAGTAGGTGGAGGTGATGATCTGTTTTGCTGCTTGGGGAAAGTAACTGTTTTCGGGTCTGGTAGCCCAGGCCTGGATGCTATGTCACTTCCTCCATGATGGGAGTGGGACAAACAGTCCATGAGCAGGCGAGATGGGATGCTTCACGATATTGCTGGCCTTTCACGGCACCTTTCTGAGTGTATGTCCTTGGTGGTGCGTAGGCCGGCCGGTGTGCCAGTGGGCAGTTTTGACCATCTATGGAACCTCCCTCTCTGCTGTAGTGCTGTTTCCATACCATATAGTGATGTCCAGGATAGATCCTGTGAGATATTGACACCCAGAAACTTGAAGTTGCTCACCTATTCCACAAATGACCCCTCGACGAGGAGTCATGTGCTCTCCTGACCTTTCCTTCCTGAAGCCCACCATCAATCTCCTGGTCTTGTTGACCTCGAGTGTGAGATTGACGTTCTGACACCACTCAACCGGCCAATCCATCTCACTCCTCTATGCCTCCTCAGTGTTATCTCAGCTTCTGCCAAAAACACAGGTGTGACTGGCAAAATTATAGATGGCATTTGAGCTGTGCTTATCCACACAGTTATGAGTGTAGAAAGACTAGGGCAGTGGGCTAAACACATATCCACAAGGTGCACCTTGTTGATTGTCAGTAAGGAGGAGATGTTGTTACTGATCCACACTGACTGGTCTCCCACTGAGGAAGCCAAGGATCCAGTTTCAGAGGGTGGTACTGAAGACCAGGTTTTGAAGCTTGTTGATTAGTAGAAGAAGGAGCATAGTGTTGAATGCTGAGCTATAATCGTAGACAGCAGCTTGAATCCGCAATTGTCACAATGGGTCCGCAGACCTTGCAAAAGTATGGGTTTCTCAGTGTAAATGTTTTGAATTGCCAGCAGGATACTTTTCTGAGCTTTACTGCATTTGCTGGTATTTACCAACAAACTCTGGCCAATATTCTGGAAGATTTAATCTGCTCAGTACAGCATACAAATACTCCTTGACTTTTCCCTGATTTGTATTTGTCATAATACAGTGTAATGTACCTGAATCTTCCCATCGTTTCTGTAATGGTACAATCCCTCATCTTGTACACATCTCTGGAAAAAAAAAAGCAGGCCTTAGCCCCAAGATACTGAGTCCTGTACATGAGATTGTTCCAGATGCGTTTACTCAGACTCTCTTCACATTACAGATTTTCAATCACAGCGGGAGACAAAGTTATTACTCTGGTGATACATTTCGATATTTTGGATATCTGAAAAAAACAACAGTACAGAGATCGGCACAGTATTTTCTGTTTCTTTGAATGGCATCAGTACAAACCAAATAAATTGGAAATGTTCCAATACCTGCTGTGCCTAGTTTTCATTAATGTATGTTAAATGAAGCAAAATTTTAACTTACTTTTTTAAATTTAAAAGTTAAACACATACAGTATATGGTGTGATTTTCCAACAAGTGAGATTCTAATGTTTACCCATACACATAAGTTCGCAAGAAGTACTAACATTATTGAAACCATCAGCACAAGAGATTTCCATGAAACAGAAACTCCCTTGGTTCCCTTACCCTTTAATGAGTGACTCATCTCCTATCAACTCTGAAGTCTTCCTACCATATACGAGATACAAGACAGAGGTGTCGTGGAATATGCTCCACTCAAAATTTGAAACAGTCCCAGATAAAACAAACCATTTGATTGTGCCCAATCAACTCTCTCCAGCATAGATTTACAAACACTGTTATGTGTATATTAACATCTACATTCTCACCACCTCTTAAAATTATTGCAAAAGAATGCTCGTAGAAACAGTAAAAACATTTGCCATACTTATTACATGGCAAGCAGATAAATAGTTTCTTGACATCAATGCAACAAATAGAGGAACAGGATTACATAAATCAGAAAAATAAAGAGGAAGCAAACATTGGATGTGCAGATCTTCAAACGGGAGAAGAACAAAGAGGTACAGAGTAAAGGCAAAATAGAAATGAGAAAACAGGAAGCATTAAACAACAGGAAAACCATCTGAAAAGTGAATAACAGAGAAAAATCCAAGAGACAGAGGGATGCAGGAATTCTGATAATTTGTGAAGATTCACGATATAAAGTAATTGGCCTTATTTCTCAACAGCTGCAACCATTGTGACCCCATGTGGCACCAGAACTCAGGAAGGCTGCTTTGAAGAGAGAATAAGGTCGTCCTGTTTTTCTTCCTTCAGCGGAGATGCATAGCATTCTACAAGGAAAGGAAATCAAGTTGAGAACAAATAAAACTCATCCTGTGGGAATAATCAAGTTTGAATGACAGTGGAATCTCACCTCTGCAAATGGCAATCCATCTTTCATCAGCAGAACATCTGAAATTCTTTTTCAAGTTCCAACGGAGCATTCCAATGCCTTAAACTTATTTTTAGTCCCAATAACAGAAAATTTTATTGAACAAACTAGAATTAGAGAAATTGATGTGGCCTGTACACCGTTTCATTATTTTGTTATATTATTTTAAATCTACGAATGCCCTTGTTTCTTTTCATAAGTTAAATATTTTAAATTGTTTTCTTAATTCAGACAGTTTTCCCGAGAGCTCAGAAGCTGACGGAAGAGATTTAATTCAAGTCACAAGGCAAACTTGTGTTCTCTCAAGGTCCTTTAAAAGATTATTAAGGTCCTTAAAGTATATTTTTGGGAGAAATGTTACAGATACCTTTGTACAATAGATCGTGGCATATTAACAGAGCTATGGCTCCAGGAAGGACAGTGGTCTCACATCTGTGGCTTTTGTTCTAATTAGATGCTTCTCAACTTGATAAAAGTTTGAAAAGCCCAGCAGGGTTCCTGATTAGAGTCCAGTCATAAAGCAGACCTGATGGATTGCTCTATTCTGCCGAGTGCTCTGCAAGTGCAGACTTTGCTTAGACCTGTCAGTTAATGAACTTCTGTCTGACCCTATGAAGCAGCTGTGATACAAAGTAATATAAACCAGCCTGCTTTCTAGCACCAGCTATTCGATATGATCCCAGGGGAAGAACCTGAGGTGCATGAAGTCTCCAGCCAAGACTGGTTCCATGGTGACCAGTTCTGCATCACAACATTGGCATGTCTCCTACTATTAGTTTCTAGCAGAACAGGCTGAACAAAGTGCACTGCTCCCTGAATAATCTATGCTAGCACTATGCTCTGCTCTTCTGGTTAGATGAAAAAACCTCATATTTCAAAAGGAATAAAGAAGATTTCAGAATGTGAGGTAAGGGGGACGGAAAAAAAATAACAGTAACACTACAACACCTATACTGTGTACACAGCCACCACACTCTCTTATATGTCATTTACTTTCATATTCTGTCAATCTTATTTTGTTTCCAACAGACCTTGTAATTCTGTATTGTTACTAAACTGAGTTTCCTCTCTTGATCAAGTTGGGCACTGCACTCCTGTAGAAACCTATTAATGTTCTTGTTATTTGTTTCCTTTTCATATTCTCTCTGTTGAATAATATTACAAACTATTTTCCCTGCCATTTCATGAAGGATTAAATGGCTTTCTTCAATTTACTCAGACTGACATGATATTGTGAATCACCACTTCTAAAAAAAATCATTAAAACCGTATCTCACTTGCATTATTACAGATAGAGTAGCATTCCCTGCATTAATGTTAAACTTACCACTCCATTTTGATGGGAATTTAAAATATGCAGCCCATTTAAAAAACGGTTTATGTAAAGAAGGTAGAAATCAAGAGATAAACCATTCAGCTGATACTTTCATTGGTGGGACGTCCACGCAAGGTTATGGGGGGAGTTTGGAGCCATACACTTATGAAGTTATTCAGAACAAAGCAGATCCTTCAGCCCAACTCAGCTATGTCAATCAAGGTGCTACCTGAGCTAGTCCCATATTCCTGCATTTAGCCCACATTCCTCTAAACCTTTCCTATTCACGTAGCTGTTCAAATTTCATATACCTATCACCCTCTGATCCCCTTTAAATTGCTCCTCTTTTACCCTAAACCTAGGCCCTCTGGTTGTAGACTTCCCTATCCTGGAACAAAGGCTATAATGTTCTACCCCATTTCTACCCTGACAATAACATTCTGACCCTCATGATTTTATATACCTCTATGAGGTCATATCTCAGCCTCCTTCAATCTGAGGGAGCAGTTCCTCTTCATCTAGAGCAGGGGTTCCCAACCTGGTGTCCGTGGACCCCTCGGTTAATGGTAGGGGTCCATGGCATAAAAAAGGCGAGTAGGGTAAAGGAAAACCCCAAGGCATTCTCCAATTATGTGAAGAAAAAAAGGATGACAGGAGTGAAGGTAGGACCGATTAGAGATAAAGGTGGGAAGATGTGCCTGGAGGCTGTGGAAGCGAGCGAGGTCCTCAATGAATACTTCTCTTCGGTATTCACCAATGAGAGGGAACGATGATGGTGAGGACAATATGAGTGAGGTTGATGTTCTGGAGTATGTTGATATTAAGGGAGAGGAGGTTTTCAAGTTGTTAAAATACATTAGGACAGATAAGTCCCCGGGGCCTGGCAGAATATTTTTCAGGCTGCTCCACGAGACGAGAGAAGAGATTGCTGAGCCTCTGGCTAGGATCTTTATGTCCTCATTGTCCACAGGAATGGTACCGGAGGATTGGAGGGAGGCGAATGTTGTTCCCTCGTTCAAAAAAGGTAGTAGGGATAGTCCGGGTAATTATAGACCAGTGAGCCTTACGTCTGTGGTGGGAAACCTGTTGGAAAAGATTCTTAGAGATAGGATCTATAGGCATTTGGAGAATCATGGTCTGATCAGGGACAGTCAGCATGGCTTTGTGAAGGGCAGATCGTGTCTAACAAGCCTGATAGAGTTCTTTGAGGAGGTGACCAGGCATATAGATGAGGGTAGTGCAGTGGATGTGATCTATATGGATTTTAGTAAGGCATTTGACAAGGTTCCACACAGTAGGCTTATTCAGAAAGTTAGAAGGCATGGGATCCAGGGAAGTTTGGCCAGGTGGATTCAGAATTGGCTTGCCTGCAGAAGGCAGAGGGTGTGGTGGAGGGAGTACATTCAGATTGGAGGGTTGTGACTAGTGGTGTCCCACAAGGACCTGTCCTGGGACCTCTACTTTTCGTGATTTTTATTAACGACCTGGATGTGGGAGTACAAGGGTGGGTTGGCAAGTTTGCAGACGACACAAAGGTTGGTGGTGTTGTAGATAGTGTAGAGGATTGTCAAAGATTGCAGAGAGACATTGACAGGATGCAGAAGTGGGCTGAGAAGTGGCAGATGGAGTTCAAGCCGGAGAAGTGTGAGGTGGTACACTTTGGAAGGACAAACTCCAAGGCAGAGTACAAAGTAAATGGCAGGATACTTGGTAGTGTGGAGGAGCAGAGGGATCTTGGGGTACATGTCCACAGATCCCTGAAAGTTGCCTCACAGGTGGATAGGGTAGTTAAGAAAGCTTATGCGGTGTTAGCTTTCATAAGTCGAGGGATAGAGTTTAAGAGTCGTGATGTAATGATGCAGCTCTATAAAACTCTGGTTAGGCCACACTTGGAGTACTGTGTCTATTTCTGGTCACCTCACTATAGGAAGGATGTGGAAGCATTGGAAAGGATACAGAGGAGATTTACCAGAATGCTGCCTGGTTTAGAAAGTATGCATTATGATCAGAGATTAAAGGAGCTAAGGCTTTACTCTTTGGAGAGAAGGAGGATGAGAGGAGACATGATAGAAGTGTACAAGATAATAAGAGGAATAGACAGAGTGGATAGCCAGCGCCTCTTCCCCAGGGCACCACTGTTCAATACAAGAGGACATGGCTTCAAGGTAAGGGGTGGGAAGTTCAAGGGGGATATTAGAGGAAGGTTTTTTACTCAGAGAGTGGTTCGTGCGTGGAATGCACTGCCTGAGTCAGTGGTGGAGGCAGATATACTAGTGAAGTTTAAGAGACTTACTAGACAGGTATATGGAGTAATCTAAGGTGGGGGCTTATATGGGAGGCAGGGTTTGAGGGTCAGCACAACATTGTGGGCCAAAGGGCCTGTACTGTGCTGTACTATTCTATGTTCTATGTTCTATGTAACTCCTGATCTAGTCTATAATTTAAATCTTATTGTAACCTCAGATAATCTTCTCCTCTGCCCACTATGACACCAATGTTGATGCCATCTGCAAACTTTTTTAATCATACAGTTTCATATAATTCGTTAATATGTATGACAACTAACAGGGCATTCAGTACTGATCCCTGCAGCACACCATTGGTCACAGGTCTCCAATCTGAAAAACAGCGCTCCACTACCAGCCCCATCTCCTACCACCAGACCAATTTTGTATCCAATTGACTAGCAGGCCCTGGGTAACTTGTGATCTAAACTTCTGAACCATCCTACTATACCCTGTTATATAGGACCCTGTCAAAACCCTTGCTAAATTCCACCAAGAAAACATCTATCTTGGTGCTCTTTTCTATCCTCTTGGGCACCTCTTCAAAATGATCAAACATGATTTCTCTTGCATGAGGCAGTGCTGACTGTTTTAATCAGTCCTTAGCTTTATCAGAATCTCCTCCAGTAATTTTCCTACCACTAGTGTTAAACTCATTGGCTTGTAGTACCTTAGTTTATGGTTACAGGTTTTACTATATAAAGAGACAACATTTGCCATCCTTCAGTCTTTTAGTGCCTCACCTATGGCTAATGAATATATAAAGATATCTGTCAGGGCCGCAGCAACTTCTTCCAAAGCTATACCAGTCAGACTCAAGGGATTTGTCCACCCTTATGTGCTTCAAGACCGCAAATGCTTATTTTGTAATGTTGAATTGTGATTTTGGAAAGTCAGAAATATGGGCAACCGGTCTGGCTTGGCTTCCAGTATTAAGCAACTGATACAAAAGAGACTGCAGCATAGGAAAGGGTAAGTTTGAGAATGCAGGATCTGGGTCCTTCTTCTCCACGTCCACAAGCTGTGCTGTTACCTAAATGATATACACAGCTTTCCTTTAGCCAGGTTTTCTGGGATCCGTAGCCAATATTGTTTTAAAAATAAGCAACTCACAATCTGCCAGTGAGGCAGTCAACTACTCTCAACCTAACTCTGCTAAAAGTGCAATTATGTGGGTTTGAAACAAGTTGGATTTGAGGTGGGAATAATTACATTTTATTTTCTTGTTAGACACAACTCATCCAATTACCCTCCCACCCCAATGTTCCAACTTTTAATATGTGCAATAATATTCTTAATCCCGTGGTAGAATTTATTACTGCATTGGAATTACAATTTGACACATGATTGCAGGATAGGTATTGTAATGTAGTTTACACACGCATGCAGTATTTTTGACTTCATTGAATACATGGACAACATCAAAATAATATTGCAAATGAATAGTAAGTATTTCCCATATTCATATTAAGGCAAATGAAGAAGAAGACAAGAATATAAATAGCAATTAAGTTTCTGTAGTCAATGTGAAAACTATTTTTGCAACTGATATCAACATATGGAAATCTACTTTGTAACAATGAGTTACTTTCTTATAATGTTGGCAAATATTCAACTTGCCTTTCAGATGTACTCTTTATGTAAATACACACATTTCAAAGAATTATAATTCAATTCCTGTATATTTAAAGTTATTTGGATTACTTGTTGGCATCCATTCAGTAATGTATTCAGATGAAATACTTTCTGTCTTGCGAAATGCCTAAAATAGTTGGACGGCCTCAGATGCCTTGGCCACTTGATAATGTAATCTAAATGTGGTGAACTGACATCAATGTGCAGTTTTGCATAAGGCAAAGCCATTAAGTAGTTCAGCAAACATTTTCAAACCGGTGGGCAATAAAGCATACAAGTATTGTAGTCACACCTCAGAGGCCAAAACTCACTAAAGTCTTTGTTGAGATTCTGGGAACTGAAAATATCAATATTCTTGTCAGTCTATGATCTGTGAAAGTTTATCTCAAATCACAATCTCTGAAACAAATTAAACAAGTACCGATTAGTACCTTAAGCAGTTTGCCATTTTGTAAAGAATAGGACCGCTGACACATCGTGTTTCACAAGATGGGATACAAGTTTCCCCTGCCATCCGAAGGTACAGCGTTCCTATGAAACGGTTCGTAAGCCAAAATGTTGTAAAGCGAAGAAGCAATTACCATTTATTTATATGGGAAAATTTTGTGAGCATTCGCAGACCCAAAAATAACCTACCAAATCATGCCAAATAACACATAAAACCTAAAATAACAGTAACATATAGTAAACACAGGAATGGTATGATAAATACACAGCATATATAAAGTAGTAATACTTTTCCACAATCATTGCCGGCACAGATCTCCGTAGTGAAAATCTCACGCAAGCGCTGTTGGCAGAAACACGGAGCAAGCGCTCTCCAGTAACCTTTAACCCATGAAGCTGCCAAATCATACCAAATAACACGTAAAAATACACAAACAACAGGAATTCTGCAGATGCTGGAAAATCAAGCAACACACATCAAAGTTGCTGGTGAATGCAGCAGGCCAGGCAGCATCTCTAGAAAGATGTACTTTTTTAAAGAAAGGGGCTTCCCTTCCTCCACTATCAACTCTGCTCTTAAACGCATCTCCCCCATTTCACGTACATCTGCTCTCACTCCATCCTCCCGCCACCCCACTAGGAATAGGGTTCCCCTGGTCCTCACCTACCACCCCACCAGCCTCCGGGTCCAACATATTATTCTCCGTAACTTCCGCCACATCCAACGGGATCCCACCACTAAGCACATCTTTCCCTCCCCCCCTCTCTCTGCATTCCTCAGGGATCGCTCCCTACGCGACTCCCTTGTCCATTCGTCCCCCCCATCCCTCCCCACTGATCTCCCTCCTGGCACTTATCCGTGTAAGCGAAACAAGTGCTACACATGCCCTTACACTTCCTCTCTTACCACCACTCAGGGCCCCAAACAGTCCTTCCAGGTGAGGCAACACTTCACTTGTGAGTTGACTGGGGTGATATACTGCGTCTGGTGCTCCCGATGTGGCCTTTTATATATTGGCGAGACCCGACGCAGACTGGGAGACGGCTTTGCTGAACACCTATGCTCTATCCGCCAGAGAAAGCAGGATCTCCCAGTGGCCACACATTTTAATTCCACATCCCATTCCCATTCTGACATGTCTATCCACGGCCTCGTCTATTGTAAAGATGAAGCCACACTCAGGTTGGAGGAACAACACCTTATATTCCGTCTGGGTAGCCTCCAACCTGATGGCATGAGCATCTACTTCTCTAACTTCCACTAAGGCCCCACCTCCCCCTCGTACCCCATCTGTTACTTATTTTTATGCACACATTCTTTCTCTCACTCTCCTTTTTCTCCCTCTGTCCCTCTGAATATACCTCTTGCCCATCCTCTGGGTCCCCCCCCCCCACTTGTCTTTCTTCCCGGACCTCCTGTCCCATGATCCTCTCGTATCCCCTTTTGCCTATCACCTGTCCAGCTCTTGGCTCTATCCCTCCCCCTCCTGTCTTCTCCTATCATTTTGGATCTCCCCCTCCCCATCCAACTTTCAAATCCCTTACTTACTCTTCCTCCGTAAATATACACAGCCTATATAAAGTAGAAATAATGTATGTACAGTGTAGTATCACTTACCGGAATTGGGAAAACAGCACTGAGCACACTGATGATGGTGTGTTAGACTGAGTCGTCGCAGGTTGGGGTGGTGCAGTGGTCCCCACGCTCCAGGCCACCAACCGATACATTGCCGCGAAGCACGCAGGGGTCCAGCGGTAGCCGGGACGCACCCGGCACATCTTTAAGCAAAAAGCCGAAATAAACATGCTAATTAATTATGTGCTGCCCGATACGTAATTTTCGGCCCAGATCAGTGCTGATTGCCGATTGCATCGCCTCTGATCTGGGCCGACCATTACGTGTGGGGAGGGGCCTAGTTAATTAGCATGTTTATTTCGGCTTTTTTCTTAAAGATGTGCTGTGTGCCTCCCGGCTACTGCTGCATTCTCTGCAAATTGGTACATTATCTGTCCACGGCCTGGGTGTTGGTGTGGTGGGACACAGGGGTGTCATCTCGTCGTCTATTTCCATTAGAGCAAGCAGATCATCTTCTCCTATGACTGCCTGTCTTGATATCGAAGGTCAAGGTTCGTCATCTGCTGTGGTTGATGTGGAAGGCTTGCTTGACTGCTGAGCCTCGCGCATTTTTCTATCATACAGTTCTTTGTAAGGACTCAAAGAATTTTGCAAATATCCCCTAAACCTACGTACCCTTTCAAAATTAAAGTCATACTTCATCATTACTCATTCAGTTTCAATTGTTATCCTTTCCTCTTCCAATTGCATGAGCTCTTCATCTATCAGTTCTTGGTCATGGGATGCCAAAACCTCTTCAACATCATCTTCGTCAGCTTCCACAAGCCAAACTCACATTGTCCTTACTTCGTTCACCACGATCAAAATGCTTAAATTATGTCTAGTTTTACGCTAAGTGTAACACCCTTACGAGCTCTTTCAGGCTTTTCCGACACCATAGAACTCATCTTGCAAACGACTGCTCACAGGCTCATGGTAAAGCAATGCTGGCGAGAATGCCGTTCCGATTCCGGGGGAGAGCGGCTGCTCGGGGCGCGCGCTGCTTTTTATCGCGCACTGATTTTGTTCACGCGCTGAATTTTTTATTGCGCGCTGAACTTTTTTCGTAACAGTGAAAACACCTTCTGAAAGCGAAAACAGGGTACTAATGTAGGTCTTTCATAACAGTGAGGTTTCGTAAAGCGAACGTTCAAAAAGCAGGGGACGCCTGTATTTCATCTAAACGTTTGTGCTCAGTTGGTGCAATGCTTGTGTGTGGTGACATCTATGTACTCTGATAATAAATTTTACCTTGACTTTGACTTTTCTAGAGATGAGCACAATGGGATTAGCACTTCACACAATTGGCATTGAATGTGCTAGACGGGAAAAAAATGTGCCGGGTCAGCCTTGCTTTGAGGGAGAGAACAGGAGCTCCCAATCCTAGCAGTGGCTAAACAACTGACAAGAAATCATAGCTTGAAATGGAGCTTCAAAGGGATCAACATACTTAAAGATAAATTATCACATGGAAGCTAAGACATTTTTACACTTATTACTCAAAATACGAGAAAACAATTGAATGACTCACAAGAGAAAAGGGAGCAACTACTAAAATAAAAAAAAACAAAGGAATAACCCTTCTTCATAAATGGAAGAGGAAGTGGGGAGAAACATTTATGTTGTTGAAGAGGATGTTCTGGTGGCTAACGCCATCACCCTCAATAATCTTGCATATCTTTTCAAAGCTACTTGCTAAGTGAAATCAAAGAAACGTGTTACACTCTTGTTGCTTCTCATTGCAAAAATATTTTAGGCATATATATTTATATCTCATTAATTTGACACGTATATCAGATAACATTTTATCTGGTACAGTGAGAACAACCTGGAATGAACAAGAGGTAGAAATGACAAGTCGAGTTATGATCGATGAGATTGAGCGCCATTTGCAGTGCAGATATCCTGCAGCAAATGCAAAATGTAATTAATTTTTCTTGTTTCATTTCAAACTTGCAAAGGCGGTTAGCCTTATTCATTGGCCGACTTGCGTGGTGAGGGTTATAGCTTTGGTTAGTAGGCAAGTTACTTACAGTAGTAACACACAAAATGCCGGAGGAACTCAGCAAGCCAGACAGCATCAATGGAAAAGAGTAAACAGTCGATGTTTCAGACCAAGACCCTTCAACAGGACTGATGAAGTCTTTTCCATAGGTGCTGCCTGGCCTGCTGAATTCTGCCAGCATTTTGTATATGCTGCTTTGGGTTTACAGCATCTGCAGACTTTCTCGTGATGGTGATATTTACTGTAGTGTTTCTACAGCACAAATGACAAAAATGATGTATGATGTTACACTTTAGAATTACTCATCCGGGTACATATTTCAGGATTGGCAGGAAGCCATAGGCAGCCAATAGTATAAAGATTCTCTGCTCAAATCTCCAATCTTCCTGACATGGATATTGGCAACTTTGGGCAAAAAGGAAATAGACAATGGAGCTTTTATGCAATCAAAGTACATTCAGTGGCTAGTTTAAACCTACACGTTAGAATGAGAATCAGGTTTAATATCATTGGCATATGTTGTGAAATTTATTGCTATGCGGTAGCAGTACATTGCAATGCATAATAATAAAAGCTGTAAACTGCAGTAAGTGTATGTATCTCTGGAGGGGAAGGCCTCAAATTCTCGGCTTTGCGTATCGCCTGTTGCCAGGGCTGGGGTCGAAGCACTCGGCAGAGGTGGTTCTCGGTGCTCAGTGTCGAATAGGTGGTCGGAGGCTTGGAGTTTTTCAGACGGACTCGGAGTCGGATGCTTCCAGGATGCTGCACCGGCAAGTTTGCGGCACTGGAGGTTTGCCACCTGCGTGAGATGATGGGACTTTCGAGAGACTCTGAGACTTTTATTGTGCCATGGTCTGTTCTTATCAAATTACGATATTGCTTTGCACTGTTGTAACTATATGTTATAATTATGTGGTTTTTGTTAGTTTTTAAGTCGGTTTGTCATGTGTTTTTTGTGATGCATTACTAAATGACAATAAAAGGGGACTGCGTGTCCTCATAATCATAATCATAATAATAATAATAATATCTAATATCGGGTTTATTATCACTGGCATATGTCGTGAAATTTGTTAACATACCAGCAGCAGTTCAATATAATACATAATAATATAGAAAGGAAAAAATTTAACTAAATCAATTACAGTAAGTATATGTATATTAAATTGATAGATTAAAATAGTGCAAGACAGAAATAATATAAAAGAAAGTGAGGTAGTGTCCAAGGGCTCAATGTCTATTTAGGAATCGGATAGCAGAGGGGAAGAAGCTGTTCCTGAATCACTGAGTGTGTGCCTTCAGACTTCTGTACCTCCTACCTGATAGTAACAGTGAGAAGAGGGCATGTCCTGGGTGATAGGGGTCCTTAATAATGGACTCCGCCTTTCTGAGGCACTGCTCCTTGAAGATGTTTTGGATACCATAGAGGCTAGTACCCAAGATGGAGCTGACTAATCTTACAACTTTCTGTAGCTTCTTTCAATCCTGTGCAATACACTGCACCTCCCCCTCCAAACCAGATAGTGATGTGGCCTGTCAGAATGCTCTCCATGGTACCTTTATAAAAGTTTTCGAGTGTTTTAGGTGACAAACCAAATCTCCTCAAACTCCTAATTTAATATAGCCACTACCTTGCCTTCTTTATAACTACATCAATATGTTGCGACCAGTTAGGTCCAGAGATATTAACACCCCCCAGGATTTGAATTTGCTCACTCTCTCCACTTCTGATCCCTCTACGAGGATTGGCATGTGTTCCTTCATCTTACCCTTCCTGAAGTCCACAATCATCTCCTTCATCTTACTGACATTGAATGCCAGGTTGTTGCTGCAGCACCACTCCAGTAGTTGGCATATCTCACTCCTGTACGCCCTCTCATCTCCATCTGAGATTCTGCCAACAATGGTTGTATCATCAGCAAATTTATAGATGGTACTTGAGCTATACCTAGCCATGGGTGTAGAGAGAGTAGAGCAGTGGGCTAAGCACACAGACCTGAAGTGTGTCTGTCACACGGGGGGGGGTGCGGGGGGCGCATAGGGAGTGAGGGTGGACCCAAATGCAAGACACATCTTGTGAGGTTAAGTAAATTGAGTTTATTGTTTGATACCAGGAGGGCAAAGCAGAAGCAGGAATAGTGAACTGGACAAGGACTCAGGACTATGACTAGGCTGGGACAAGGGTCTGGGCTAGAACTCGGAAACGGATCCCAGAACTAGGGGCGACATGAAGAGGCTATGGTATGGACTCCGAGCCAGGGACTGGGCAAGGACCCAGTACCTGGGTCTTGCCTCGGGCTCGGACCCCAGAACCAGGCAAAACAGAGCCTCGGTCTCGGGACAGCAGGTACATGGAATCATGGACACATACACAGAACACAGAGTCGGGACCCCTCCTTGGGTACAGGACATAGGGCCGGGACTCATGACCCCCCCGCAGGGCAATGGCAAGACGGTCTGACTTACCCCATGGAGGCGAGGACAAGACAAGACAAAACATGACCCCCCGCGGGTGGTGACTTTGCAGACGCTCTAGCGCCGAACAGCTGAAAGCCGGAGACTATAAACTACTTGTTCAGCCAAGAGCAAATTGCCTCTAATCACCAAGGCCGAGGGACACGAGAAAACAGGGAACCAAAGGGAATCAGGGAGTCAACGGTCTGGATCGTAACATAAACAAAGTAAATTTAAAGAGACCCCAATCCGGACCATGACAGTGTCATTGTTAATTATCAGCGAGGTGGAGATGTTATATCCAAACTGCACAGACTGTAGTCTTCCAGTGTGAAAGTCGAGAATCTAGTTGCAGAAAGAGGTACAGAGGCACAGGTTTTGGAATTGTTTGATCGGAACTGTGGGGATGATTGTGTTAAATGCTAAGATGTAGTCAATAAACAGCAGCCTGATGTAAGTATTTGTGTTGTCCAGGTGGTCCAAGGCAGTGTGGAAAGCCAATGAGATTGCATCTGCTGTAGACCTGTTGTGGCCATAGGCAAATTGCAGTGGGTCCAAGTCCTTGCTTAGATTGGAGTGATTCTAGCCGTACTTGGCCCCTCAAAACACTTCATCACCGTAAATGTGAGTGCTACTGGACGATATCGTTAAGGCAGCTCATTCTGCTCTTCTTGGGCACCGGTATGACTGTTGTCCTTTTGAAGCAGGTGGGAACTTCTGACTGTAGCAAATATCTAATCAGCCAATCATGTGGCAACAACTAAATGCATAACAGCATGCAGATATGATCGAGAGGTTCAGTTGTTGTTCAGACCAAACATCAGAAAAGGGGAAGAAATGTGATCTAAATGACTTTGATGGTGGAATGACTGTCGGCTTGAGTATCTCAGAAACTGCTGATTTTAGAGTTTACAGAGAATGGTGTGATAAAGAAATCTGGTGAGTGACAGTTCTTTGTGTGAGAAAGCTCTGTTAATGAGAGAGGTCAGAGGAGAATGGCTAGACTGGTTCAAGCTGACAGAAGGCAACAGTAACTCAAATCACCATGTGTTGCAACAATGACATGCAGAAGAATATCACTGAAAGATCCTTGAAGTGGATGGGCTACAGCTGCAGGGTCCTACCCAGTAGGAGAAAGCTGTACCTAATAGAGTGGCCTCTGAATTCCAGCACATGTTTCAACTGGTGAAAAATCACAGGAAGATTGATCAATCAGGCCTCTATTTCTGTTCCTCCCTAAAATCCAAATGTCTTCCCTCCATTTGTTTGGCCTGTATCCCATGGTAGACAGCTGCCAAAGGCTATTTTTCCAACAGACATTTCCCTTCACTGTGAATGCCAAACTCTGACAGTAGATAGAGATTTGCAGGTGGAAAGTATGTCCTGCAAACAGAGCATTGTTCTGCCGCATTAGGAAAACTAGGTAAACAGAAAGACAAAATTACAACAGGAAGAATTTTTTCAGCAATAAAGCAGTTAGGGAGCTATAGAGAAGGTTAGCTAAGCTTTTTCTAAGTTGAAATCATTGGTAACCTTTTGTTTTTCTCACTCTACTAATAATTTTCAATTGAATTTGTTTAAGTTGTAAAATTATACATTTCTTCTAAAAATCGGCTGAAAGGTATTTTTGAAACTGACAAGATAAGCAAGTGAAGTTGTAGAGATGAGGGGTTTTCTTATTGGAATATTTTTCATAAATAGGTAGAGAGTTTATTTTGAAAAGTATGTGGATTATCGCTTAATTTCACATTCAAAATGTTGAGCACAAAAGCCATTGAGCCATTGAATTCTATCTGAAAAAATATCTGAAAGCATCATGTACTTTTCCACCCTGAGTGAACTGAAGTTTATTAAAAGTCTCTCAGTCTTAGTTAAATCAATAAAGAAAGTACAAAGCAATGGAAAATCTACTAAATTAACACTTCCCTCATATTTGTGATTTACAGTTGAATGACATTGGAATTGGATTTTATGGTGTTCAGCTAATAATGCAGACAAAAATTTTCTTGTCAAACTGTCAGAAGAGGGAAAAAATCCACACTTCAGTTGCCATGTATGAAGTACAAAGTGACCACTGTATGTATTTTGGCACATCTTGGAATAGTTTTGAAGCCCATCTGATTGATTCTTTTAAATAAGTTCTACTTGCCAATGATACTCTGATTGTTCTTGGAATATTAATTAATTGGAGGAAATACTTTTGTTCCCCATCCCATATTAAGGCAATATATAGCCCACCATATTTTTGGAAATACGAGGGCCTATATGATTGTGTCAGACATCAACTCTAAGCTTACAAATAAAATTTGTTTTCAAGTGGCTAGTTTCAAATTACTCATGTGAATTAAAGGGACATGAAAGGGAATTCCTTCACAAAGAAATTGTCTATTTACAAGGTAAGTGATCTACAAATTAACATTTTAAGGCAGAGGACTCCAAAAATTCATTGTTCCAACTATGATATTATCCAAACTTTAGAAAATTTCATCACCTCATAATCCTCCTATTCAATAAGCACATGGCTATGGAGAGAAAAGCATGTGCATACTTGAAGAAATAATGTGGATTCTGGTGGCAATTGGTTAATTGGAGCAGCCACTTATTTGAGCCAACTCTTAAATAACAAAAAATAATTAAGAGAATGGCCAGAATTCCTTTCATTTATTTGGGACTATGCCACTTAATTAAGGCAGTAGACTGTTTCTGAACGGTTTCTAACTAGTGTCAGTTGTGTGCACTTGTGTGGCCATTAGACACTAGACTGTGCTTAGAGCAAAGTTTTTAAATGATGTCAGTTACGTGTGTTTGTGTTCAAAAAGCAGTGATTTTTGTCACTGATTGTTGGTAAGAAATAAGCAGTAAGACAATTCAGAATTGCTTTGCTCACTGCAGTTTCAAGCACTCAAGTTTGGAGATGTCAGAATTGGCTGGGAGTGAAATTAAATGATTTCACCTCTTCAACAAGTTAGGAGCTACAAAGAATTTGAATGTATTGACAACCATCTTGAATGTTACAAAGAAAATGAAGATTTGGAGTATGCAATTATCAAAAGGATTGTATGAAGATGGTCCATTATCTACACTAGTGCCTGCACTGATTTTGTTCCTTTAAGGTTGATCAAAAGAACACAGCAACATACAGTGGAAATTCCTCTATCAATAGCTATTAGGAACTTTTAGAAGCCATAGATAATAGGGACTAATATCACAAATATTGGCTTATGATCCAGTAGCAATCTGGAAAAAGAATCTGGTGGAATTTCTTGCTTCAAAACATGGTTCCAAATTTCTTTTTTATTTGTACATAATAGAGCTCATTGCTTGTGAGAGTTTGAGAAGCAAAAGTGATGTAGTTCTCTTGTCCATCAACCATGACATTTCTACATCTACACCAGAACTTGATAGATCACATGACAGCTTCAGCTTCTGCAGGCAGAGTTCCACATGCTAAGCTTTTCTTTCATTCACCATATGTCCATTGTTGTTCTTTGCTCCATATCCACTTCACAAGATCTGAAAGTAATCGCACATAATATGGCACCATTCCTGGGCCTGATATTAGCTTTGCTATAGATTCAGGATTTGGCAGATTACTGATTTCTTCTACTTTCTCCTTCACTGATCTGAAGCCTTTGGCATCAACCTTCAAATCAAGGTACACAACTTCTCATTGCAAAAATGTGCATTTGCTTTTGCTTCTTCTTCACATTGTACTCATGTAATCTGTTGAACACCTCCTCAAAAATCAGAAGATCAGAAGGTTCTGAAGGATATGGGTCAAAACGTAGGCAATTGGGACTAGCCTGGATGGGCATATGGTCAGCATGGACCTGCTGGGCTGAATGGCCTGTTTCCGTCCTGTATCACTCTATAACTCTCTGATTTTATGACTACACTAATCATATTTGCTTATACTAGATTTGTACCTTTCTGCATTTTGCCTCTTTATGCACTGGTCTGAATGTCTCCTAAATTTAGTGATTGTATCTGACTCCACCAACTCCTCTGGCAGCAATTTACAGATATCGACTACTCTGTATGTAAAATAATTTTTCCATCAAATCTCTTTAAAACTCATTCCACTCATCCAAAAATTTGCCCCCTTATTTTTAATACACCCCCACCATGGGATAAATAAGAAAACCTTCTTATCAATCCTATCCATAAGGTCACCCTTCAGCTTTCCAGACTCCGAAGAAAAGAAGCCCAGCCTATCTAATCTCTCCCAGTAACAGAGGCGCTCCATCCTGCTGGGCCTCCTTCACACTCTTTTTGATGCACCCACATCCTTCCTGTAGTTTGATGACCAGAACTGTACACAATACTTCAAGTGTGATCTACTCTGTGTTTTGTAAAGTTGCGACATAACCTAACTACTTATATATTGTATGCTTTGACCTATGAAGGCAAATATGCCAACTACCTTCTTAAACACCCAATCTAGCTGTGTTGCTACAACAGGAAACCCCATGGTCCTTCTGTTTAATCAACATTCCTTAAGACTCTGTATTTATTGTTGTATGTTCTACCCCTATTTGCCTTCCAAAGTTGTATCACCTTGCACTTGTTGAAATTAAATACCATCTGCCAAAGCTCTGTCCAATTTTCCATCTGATTTATATCCCTAGGGAATGTTCCTCACCATCCACAACACCAGCAACATTTGTGTAATTGTGTATAGGCATGGCAGAAGTCTAATTTTGTTACATCTCATTGATATCCTTTGAGAGGTTGGTGATGAAACACATCAACTCCTGCCTGAAAAGTGACTTGGATCTGCTCCTATTTGCCTACCAGCACATCAGCTCTACGGCCGATGACATTTCATTGGCTCTTCACTCATCTCCGGAACATATTGTCAGCAAAGGTGCATACATCAGGATGCTCTTTATCAACTACAGTTTGGCATTTAATACCATCATCCCCTCAAAACTAATCAATAAGCGTTAAGACCATAGCCTCAATACCTCCTTGTGCAATTCAATCCTGGATTTCCTCATTTGTAGATCTCAGTCAGTTCGGATTGCGAACAACATCTCCTCCACAATCTCCATCAGCACACAACAACCTCTCACTCAATGTCAACAAGACCAAGGGGCTGATTATTGACTTCGGGAGGAGGAAACCAGATATCCATATGAGTCAGTCCTCACTGGGAGATCAAAAGTGGAGGGGGTCAGTAATGTTAGGTTCCTTGGTATTATCATTTCAGATGATCTGCCCTGGGCCCAGCATGCAAGTGTAATTACAAAGAAAGCATGACAGCACCTCTACTTCCTTAGAAGTTTACAAAGATTTGGCATGACATCTAAAACTTCGACAAACTTCCATAGATGTGTGATGGAGAGTACATTGACTGGCTGAATCACAGCCTGGTATGGAAACATCAATGCCCTTGAATGGAAAATCCTACAAAAAGTAGTGCATACGGCCCAGTCCATCATGGGTAAAGCCCTCTCATCCATTGAGCACATCTACATGGGGTGCTGTCACAGGAAAGCAGTATTCATTATCAGGGACCCCCACCACCTAGGTCATGCTCTCTTCTCACTGCTGCCATCTTGAAGAAGGTACAGGAGCTTCAGGACTCACACCACCAGGTTCAAGGACAGTTATTACCTCTTAACCATTAGGCTCTTGAACCTAATGGGACTAACTTCATTCAACTTCACTTGCCCATCACTGAACTGTTTCTACAATCTATAGAGTCACGTTCAAGGACTCTTCATCTCATGTTCTCAATATTTATTGCTTATTTATATTATTGTTATTATTTTTTTCTCTTTTGTATTTGCACATTTTGTTGTCTTTTGCACATTGTGTGTGTGTGTGTGTGTGTGTGTGTGTGTGTGTGTGTGTGTGTGTGTGTGTGTGTGTATGTGTGTGTGTGTCTTGGATTTACAGAGTATACCTGTAAGAAATGTACCTTGATAATAAATCTACTTTGAACTTTGAAATTTGATCCAGCCAATTCAACAAACAAGTCTTGTGAAGGAAGTTATGGATATTTTTCATAAATACAAGTGATCCAGAGTAACACATACAAAATGCTAGAGCAACTCAGCAGGAAAGGAAGTTGATGTTTTGGACTGAGGCACTTCATCAGGACTCATCTACAACTTGATTTAGTTTGAAATTGTAATCTCCACACAACTATCTCGTTTTGTCTCCTGTCAGCACATCCATTGGTGTGGCCATGCACTCTGGTTGATTTTTAGAAGTACACCAATGTATTCTAGTCCATCCCGTCTATTTTTATCTTGAACATTTAGAGCTTTTGGAACTGACCTGGACTACCAATAGACTAGGTTCATCTAATGCAAAGGCACCCTGTTTTGGCAGAATAGTTGTGTTTGAACAAATCCTCATATCTTCATAATGAGCTGTCAAGTTGAGATTTTGTCAGTGCTGAAAATATTCTTCCAATCCACCTTCTGCCATGTCAGCCTGTCCTTCCCCAGCAAAACACAATTGTTCTCATAGCTTGCTGCAGTGAGGAGCAAATGTCAATTGTGTTGCACTGTGAACTTCATTTGCTTTAATCTCTGTTAAACCTCACAGAAGTAGGTTTTTGGTGTAATGGCGTTTTCTGTCAATGATATCTGACTGAACTTGCAAGAATAAGTATCTTGATTTATTTCCAAAGAGCCTACTGCAGTATCAATTCATGTGTCAATGCACTGGTTGTTAATCAATTCTCCCACTTTCAAATCTGTTGGTTTGCTGCCATTATTGGTTGTAATTTGAACACTCTCAAATCTCAGATTCACATTGACTGAATTAACTGCTAAACCATGAAGTCCTCTTTTCTGTTGTTTCACATTGCCACAGCAATGGTCTCCCTTGATTTATTTTAGCTTTGGATCTCCATGCTGTCCATATGAAACTTATTTTGGCAACTAAAATGCTTGATGGGACTGTGGTGTCATCAATAGAATTGAGACTTGGATTCATAGCCTTGGACCTGAAACACCTCGAACTGTGAATTGTCGTTAAGTGAGTCACTTGTACTGGATGAAACACTTTATTATTTTTGGATCTTATTATCATGGCCACAACAATTTAATATTTAAATATATATTCAACAGCTTCAATTGAAGTCCACATAAAACCTGTTGTATAAAGTACAATCAGTAAAGGCATCAAATTTAAAATGCAAGGAGTTCCCCAGTGAAATCACGTACTCACCAATTGCCTCATCTAACTCCTGTAATTTATCCCACATGTCCAACTTTCCACTATTTCTATTGACTTAGGGTTAAAGTAACCTTCCAATCTCCAATCTTTCAATTAAATTATTTGCACAACATTTTTAAGCAAAACATTAAAAAACAAACTGCTGGAGGAATTCAGCAGGTCACGTAGCATCTGCGGAGGCATAGGAATAGTTGATATTTTGAGTTGAAACTCCTAGAATGTAAAAGGGAGATAACTAGCATAAAGAAGTGAGACAATGGCTGACATGTAATCAGGTGAGAAGAGGGACGATGGGTAGATGGAATCAGGTAGGGGGTGAGGGGTGGAGCTGGAGGAAAGTGGAAGATAGAAGTGGAATGAGAAAGCAAAGAGGTGGGGGGGGCAAGTGTGGAGGCAGGACACAACAGATGCTGGAATGTGACGGGTATTGAGAGTGGTAAGGGGAACCACGCAAGGAAGGGATGATTGTCAGACGGAGTCAGTTGGGGAAGGAATAGATGGAGTGTGTGGATATGAGGTGGAGGAGCCCATCTGTGAATTCAGCTTTTCACCTGTCCAAAGTGACATCTAATAAGCATTGTTACTGTAGAAAATGTATCTAAAATTGAAATGGAGAGGCTTGCAAAGAGTAAGTAGAAGATCAGTATGTGATGGAGTAAGTGGGTTCATATTTCAACCATAGACCTTCCGTTAAAACAAAGATATAATAAACTATGCCTCTGTGGTTGAGTGTTCAACTGATCTGAAATGTTCTTAAATCACTTTTCTCTTTTTTGACAGTCATTTCAACTTCAGTTTATCTTGGATTAAGATGCATACAAAGGAAAATGAAATGGTTCAATATATTGAGGCATCATAGAGGCTTTTTCCATCCCCAGCTACCACTTAGTTGCCACTAGAACATAAGCAATTGAAGGAGGAGTTGTCCATTCTCCCCCTGTGCCTGCTCCCCCATTCAATAAGTTTGTGGTTGATTCAGTGATTTGTACACAAACACCCAGATACCCCCGAACAACATTTTGCAGTCTCTCATCATTCAAAATAAAACTCAGCATTTTTTTCACCAGAATGGACAGCTTCACATTTTTCTATATTATACAGTAACCACCATGATATTACCCATTAAGGTAGTCTGACCATGCACCTTCCTCACATTCCACCCAGCTTGGTATAACTAACTTTGATCAATCACTTTTGATCCATTCATCTGAATCATTCCATCAATTTTGAACAGCTGAAGCTCGAGCTTTGACCCCAACAGCACTCTACTTGTCACAGCTTTCCAACCCAAAAACAACACATTTATTCCTCCTGTTTGTTTTCTGTCTATTAACTGAGGTTCATCCACAACCGGATATTCCCCATAATGCAATCTGCTTTTGTTTAACATCCTCCTATGTGGCACTTATTGATGGATTTCTGTAAATCATTCAGACTACATAAACCAGTTCACCCTTATCTGTTCTGCTAGCATCGATCTCAAAGAACTCTACTGATTTGTCAAAGATGATTTCCCTTTCATAAATCCATGTTGAATGGACCCAGTCCTATAATTATTTTCTAAGTTACCTGAGAGAGCTTTCTCAATAATAATTTCTAGAAAATGTTGTCAGGTCTTTGGTTCCTTGCCTACTCTCTTCCTCCTTTCTTAAATAGCGTGGTTAAATTTGTCACCTTGCAAACTGCAGCAGCCATTCTAGAATATAAAGACTGCAGCCGTGCATGGACCATTACCGTAGCCACTTCTTTCAAAATGGGGTGACAGTGTACTGCAGCAGTTAGGGTAATGCTATTACAGCATCAGTGCCATGGGTTAAATTCCACTGCTGTCTCTAAGAAGTTTGTGCATTCTTCCTGTGATCGCATGTGTTTCCTCCAGGTGCTCCAGTTTCCTCCCACATTCCAATGATATATGGATTGGTAGGTAATTGGCTACATGGGGGCAATCAGGTTTGTTTTGCCTGAAACGCCTGCTACGTGCTGCATTGTAAATGACATTTTAAAAAAATCTCAAAGATGAGAAAATCTGCAGATGCTGGAGATCCAAAGCAACGCACACAAAATGCTGGAGGAAATCAGCAGGCCAGGCAGCATCTATGGGAAAGAGTAAACAGTCGACGTTTCGGGCTGAGACCCTTCATCAGGACCGGGAAGGAAGGGGAGAAGTCAGAATAAGAAGGCTGGAGAAGGAGGAATCTGATAGGAGAGGACAGAAGACATGGAAGAAAGGAAGGGGAAGAGCACCAAAGGAGAGTCATGGGCAGGTAAGAAGAGAAGGTGTGAGAGGGAAACAAAGATGGGGAATGGTGAAAGGGAGGGGTGTCAATTACCAGAAGTTCGAGAAATTAATGTTCATGCCATCAGGTTGGAAGCTACCCTGACGGAATACAAGGTGTAGTCTCATTGGTTAATTGTTTTTCAATGCATTAATTTTTCCATCTATAGTTCTGCACTATTTCTGGCAGATTTTTAGTGTATTTGATGCAAGATATTTGTTTAGTTTCTTTACGTGTAAGGGATTCACCAATATAACAGATGGGGTACGAGGGGGAACTGGGGCATTAGTGGAAGTTAGAGAAGTCGATGTTCATGCCATCAGGTTGGAGGCTACCCAAATGGAATATAAGGTGTTGTTCTTCCAACCTGAGTGTGGCTTCATCTTTACAGTAGAGGAGGCCGTGGATAGACATGTCAGAATGGAAATGGGATGTGGAATTAAAATGTGTGGCCACTGGGAGATCCTGCTTTCTCTGGCGGACAGAGCGTAGGTGTTCAGCAAAGCGGTCTCCAAGTCTGCGTCGGGTCTCGCCAATATATAAAAGGCCACATCGGGAGCACCAGACGCAGTATATCACCCCAGCCGACTCACAGGTGAAGTGTCGCCTCACCTGGATCTCCCCCTCCCCCTCCAACTTTCAAATCCCTTACTCACTCTTCCTTCAGTTAGTCCTGACGAAGGGTCTCGGCCTGAAACGTCGACTGCTCCTCTTCCTAGAGATGCTGCCTGGCCTGCTGCGTTCACCAGCAACTTTTATGTGAATATATACATGTTGTTTTGTATTGAATTGCTTTCATCATTTATTTCTAACTGGTATTGTACATTTTGTATTTAGAGACAGCAGCAGCTGTACTCCTCCTACATTTCACAAGAAACTAGCTCCTTCCAAGTGACCCAGGAAACAGTTTGCATTGAAAGGGAATCTGGCACATATGCAGATTCAAAGTGCAAATTTAATTTATTATCAAGTACATGTATGTCACCATATACAGCCCTGAGTTTCATTTTCTTGCGGGCATTCACAGAAAATATGAAAAAACACAACACCTAACAGGATGGACAAAGAACCAATGTGAAAAGACAACAAACTATGCAAATAAAATAATAATAATAATAATAGATAAATAAGCAATAAATATTGAGAACGTGAAATGAAGAGTATTTGAAAGTGTGTCCTTAGGTTGTGGGTACAGTTCAGTGATGGGGCGAGTGATGTTGAGTGAAGTTAAACCCTCTGGTTCAAGAGCCTAAAGGTTGAGGGGTCATAACTGTTCCCTCTCCACCTCTGATTCCCCAATGAGGACTGGCTCATGCACCTCTGGTTTCTTCCTCCTGAAGTCAATAATCAGCTCGTTAGTCTTGCTGACATTGAGTGAGAAGATGCTGCTGAGGCAGCAACAATAATCTCCCTCCTATATGCTGGATCATCACCACCTTTGATTCAGCCAACAAATGCCTGCTCGTCAGCAAACTTGAATATGGCATTGGAGCTGTGCCTGGCCTTAAAGTTCCAAGCATAAAGTGAGCAGAAGAGCGTTCAACATATAGCCAGAAGTTGCTATGTTTCATCACCACCTCTCAAAGCACTTCATTGCTGTGAATCTAGGTGTTACTGGATGATAGTCATTGAGGCAAGTTACCACATTCTTCTTAGGTTCTGGTATAACTGAAGCCTGCTTTCAGGAGTTGAGTACCTCAGTCTGCTGAAGTGAGAAGTTAAAGATATCGGTGAACACTCCAGCCAATTGATCAGCACGGGTCTTTAATACTTGGCCTAGTACTCCATCTGGACTAGATAGATCCATGGTTTCATCCTCCCGAAGGATGCTGTCATGTCGGCCTCAGAGACTGAAGTCACAGGCTCATCGGGGGCTGTGAAGTTTGTGAAATTTCTTCCTGTTTTGACAGTCAAAGCGAGCATAAAACGCATTGAGTTTATCTGGGAGTGAAGCCTTGATGTCACCTATGTTGCTTGGTTTCATTGTGTAGGAGGTTGATGGAATTCAAGCCCTGCCACAGTTGTCGAGCATCATTTAGTGATTCAAGTTTGGTCTGGAATTCTACTTCGCACGTGAGGTGGCTTTCCAGAGATCATACCTGGACCTCTTGTATCTTACTTGGTCGCCAGAGCTGAACTCCACTGATCTGGCCCTCAGCAGGTTGTGGATCTCATGGTTCATCCAGGGCTTCTGGCTGGGAAACACTGAATGATCTCATCCATGACTGTTTTATAAAGTCCATGACAAATGTGGTATATTCATCAAATCCTCTGATGAGGTCTTGAACATGGCCCAATTCACTGACTCGAAGCAATCCCATAGCTGCTCCTCTGACTCCTGCGACGACCTCTGTGTTGTCCTTGTCTCTGGAGCCTTGCACTTTGGCCACTGCCGACATGCAGATAGGAGGAGTGCAGCCAAATGGTCAGACTTCCTGAAATGCGGTCTAGGCATGGAATGGTAGATGTTCCTAATAGCAGTATTGTAGTGACCAAGTGTGTTGGGACCCCTGGAGCTGCAAGTGATACATTGATAATAATTGGGCAGATATTTCTTCAAGCAAGCCTGAATGAAGTCCTTGACAGTGATTGGAAAGGCATCAAGGTCGGCTGTTTCTTGTTTGTTGATGGCAACACTCAGTACCTCGTGTGTCTACTTAATGTCAGCCTTTGGCGGTGTGTAAACCGTAGTAAGGATCATGGAGGAGAACTCTATTAGCAAGCAGAACAGTTGGCACTTAATCAGGTTGGGAGAACAAGAGAGTGACAAGACCGCTGCATCTGAGCACCATAAAGAGATTATCATGACACACAGATACATTCCTTTTGCCTTCACTGAACAGTAGTCTGATCCTTCCTGTGTATCATGAAGACCTCGGGTTTTGCCAGCCTATCTGGCATGTCTGGAAAGAGCCATATTTCCATGAAACAGAGAATGCAGCAATTCCTCATTTCCTTCTGATACAGCAATCATGTCCTTGGGTCCTCATTCTTGTTCTTCAGCGACTATACATTTGCTTACAAGATGCTGGGCAGAGGAAATTTTATGCCCCTTCGTTTTAGCCTGGCTTGGAGTTCTCCCCTCCTCCTTTTCTTTGGCTATGGTAATGTTCCTCCATTCATTTCAAGCATGCCTGGGAGTTAAGTCCGCTGAGTCCTTTGAAAAAATCATGAAATCATTAGTTCGTAAAGACGGTTCAAAATTATGTTACTTAAAGAAAAATTACAGAATGAAGATTGTTGTGAGAGAAGTTCAGAAGAAGTACAAAGGTATATTTAGAAATTTTGTAATCTGCCCACGTTATTGTGGTTTATCAGCACTATCTTGTTATGCACTTAGCTAGAAAGCCATGTGAGCAAAGACTTACTTTGTTGCCCATTTTAAAAGGACAATGTAGCTGCAAATCATTTTGAGTCATTACAATTTTTAAAGCTAAAGTGTTGTTCAAGAAACAGAGGTTCTCATTATGAAGGAATTTTATTGTTGTATAGTTACTTCCCCAAAATGTTTCACGATAATTTCCAGGAATTTGTAACTGGAGAGCTTCATGGAAATGTAAAAAGTCACGAACTGCACCATGTGGTTTCCACATGATGGACATGTGAATACCCAAGCATGATCTCATTCAGTATATCCTCTTACAGAAAATATTTAGGCATTAATTACACAGAAGCAAAGGGGAATAAAAGAGATTCATTACTGAAACATGCTGGTAGAAAGAACATGCCATTCCCTAGAACGAATACTTGTTTAAGTAGGTCTTGACCCTGTTTTTGCTGTTTGGGAAAAATGGTGTGGGGTAGAATGTCAAATTTCATTGAAGAAAATGTTAGTATGTAATTTCAATTAGATGTAAGCAATGCATTATCAAGTACATTATTGAACATAATTCATCTAATTGTACTCTGTTTATAACATGACTATGCAGGATTGCAGGAATCAATTAATAATGAGATTGTAATTCATTTTTGAAAATTGTCCCAGAGATTAAACTTTGGGACTTTACAGTTATCCTTAGGAAAGACATTATCCAGTCATAAGATTTCTTGAGATCGCAGATTCCTCCCCCATTTAGCTCAATGGATCTTTTCCCAGCTGCACATGGAGATAGCACCATTGAACTAAGCTTTTCTTCTCTCATTTCCTCTTAAACAGGGTTTTAAATGAATTCTTAGAGAGTATCTAAGAATATATTGAAACTACAAACTGCTTTAAATATTTTTATCATACCACTTTCTGTTTGGATGTTCAGCCAGACATAGACAACTGAAATTGGCAGCTTATTACTTCTTTAGAAGACGAAGCCTGAATTATACTCCGCTACACATGGTAGATGTATTATGTACACACAGTCTGGTGTGGCACTGTAATGTAGACACAAATAGGTATGATATTCCACTTGAGTGTTGTGTTGTGAACTAGGTGCCAGACAGGGGCATTCTACTATCATTGCCCAGTACTGCATCAATGAAGATACAAGTTTGCATAATTCTGGGAACCACTGTGGGACTAAAAGCACAAGGAAATTTAGGAATTTCCCAGAAATCTCACAACCAAGTCAGCACAAAGAATGGACTATATGAATAATTAATATGTCTTAATTGTTTAAATTTGTTTTTTGTGTATGCTCCTTTCTGTCTTTGGATTCCCCAAATATTTTCTGTATGCTATCAGATCTTTTTTTGAGTCTGATTAGTCTTGTTTAAACAGATTTTTGATTAAAAATACAAGGCCCCGAAATCCACTGATTTTTATTTTGGTAGCTTTCACAGGCCTCTAGTGTAAAAATATTCTAAAGATCAACACCCTACGAGTGAAGAAGTTTCTCCTCATCTCAGCCCAAAACAGCTTATTTCTTATTCTGAATTTGTGACCTTGGTTCTAGAATCCTCAGCCGGGGGGATATCCTCCCCACATCCAGCCTATTAAGGCTTGTAAGAATTTTGTAAGTATCAATAAGATCTCCTCTCATTTGTTTCTATCTTATGTTTGCTAAGCTTGCTTTCTAAATAGCAACTGCCATTTGAAAAGTCACGAACAGTTGTAAGTAACCATTCAACCATATTTCTTTGTTTAACTTCTGGTCATGAATGGAAGTCAGTCCTCTTCTCTTGAAATGTAAATGCAAAGCACATTTAAGTTAAAAAACATTCTTTACAGAACAACTTTGCAAATACGCTCTGTATTTTGAAGGTGCTTTGTCTGTAAAGAGTCACTGCACCTGCTTTATTATTGCTCAAGGAGTACAAGACAATGGGTTGTTTCAAACAGACAACCTGACCCCTAAGTTACTTAGTTCAAGGTAGCTTGCAGAACAGATGGATAATATTATCTAGCATATCAATAACTTAGGCCATAGTTGGAAGAGCTTCATGTACTCAGAAGCTAGCTTTACCACATTAATGGTTGTTTCTAAGATCTATGTCTTCTGCAACAGACAATTTGTTTGTCTGTATCTTTGGTATGTCTTTTAAGTTTATAGAAAATTTATCTGTGTTTTGGAAATCTTAAAACCTTCATGTTTGAGCTATGCTTTGTACTTTGTGCTTCGGAAATGGTTTGTAATTGGGAAATGTTTAAGATCGAATACATCTGTGGGTTTTAAATTTGTTTTAAGAGTGTTGTGTGAAGTTAAATAGTCATAGTCATAGTCATACTTTATTGATCCCGGGGGAAATTGGTTTTCGTTACAGTTGCACCATAAATAATAAATAGTAATAGAACCATAAATAGTTAAATAGTAAGATGTAAATTATGCCTGTAAATTATGAAATAAGTCCAGGACCAGCCTATTGGCTCAGGGTGTCTGACCCTCCAAGGGAGGAGTTGTAAAGTTTGATGACCACAGGCAGGAATGACTTCCTATGACGCTCTGTGCTGCATCTTGGTGGAATGAGTCTCTGGCTGAATGTACTCCTGTGCCCACCCAGTACATTATGTAGTGGATGGGAGACATTGACCAAGATGGCATGCAACTTAGACAGCTTCCTCTTTTCAGACACCACCGTGAGAGAGTACAGTTCCATCCCCACAACATCACTGGCCTTACGAATGAGTTTGTTGATTCTGTTGGTGTCTGCTACCCTCAGCGTGCTGCCCCAGCACACAACAGCAAACATGATAGCATTGGCAACCACAGACTCGTAGAACATCCTCAGCATCATCCAGTAGATGTTAAAGGACCTCAGTCTCCTCAGGAAATAGAGAATGCTCTGACCCTTCTTGTAAACAGCCTCAGTATTCTTTGATCAGTCCAGTTTATTGTCAATTCGTATCCCCAGCTATTTGTAATCCTCCACCATGTCCACACTGACCCCCTGGATGGAAACAGGGGTCACCGGTACCTTAGCTCTCCTCAGGTCTACCACCAGCTCCTTAGTCTTTTTCACATTAAGCTGCAGATAATTCTGCTCACACCATGTGACAAAGTTTCCTACCGTAGCCCTGTACTCAGCCTCATCTCCCTTGCTGATGCATCCAACTATGGCAGAGTCATCAGAAACCTTCTGAAGATGACAAGACTCTGTGCAGTAGTTGAAGTCCGAGGTGTAAATGGTGAAAAGAAAGGGAGACAAGACAGATGTGCATTGTTGTAAATAAATGAACTGCTTTAAACTATTTTGTTAGCTGGAAGTATCTTTCCTTGGTAGGGAGAGGGGACCCACTGTTTGAATTGTGGGTATTGGCAGCTAAACTCACCATGGAGAATAAACAGGGACGTCTTTGAAGATTGGGTTGTTACAGTATAATCGCCCTCTAGTGAGAGTAAATGTGGCTATTTATATCCCATAGGGCTTAAAGTCTTTGTTTGAGTTTAGAATTTGTGGTTAGCAAACCCAATATCATCACATTTGGCACCCAAAGTGGTCACATTATACCAAAAGTATTATTTTAGAAAAGAAATATTGTTTAGCAGCAGTCCAACTGAGAGAGCTTTTTACAAGTGCTACGGCACCCCATCTAGTACTATAAAATGGTCGACATCTGGGTTCCCAGCAGTTGTGCAGACAAATGTTGGCTGATGATATGAATGTGTTAATAAAATAGCAGAAATGTGTTATAATACCCCCACTGCTCCTCAAATTGAACATGATGAATATTTAATTTAGTCGGAGACTAAAATGAAGAAGAGGAAGGGTTTGAACAGAGTAGGAAGTGGATTAGACAGATCAAACTCTGTGGTATGGCCTGCTGGACTCAGACCATCACTATTTGTACCAGATCCCAACAACGTAGCAGTAATTCATACCTGGAGACAACAAATTGGCCCTTTTTTAGATAGAAACCAAACACATGGGCAGAGACCACATACTTATGTGACAGAAACTGATGACACATATCTTAATTCCGATGCACGGGGTGTCATGTATCATTAAAGGCACACATAAGGTAGCGCCAACATCAGTAAATCCTACAGGTGCTAATGATGCCCGGAGAACAGACGTTTGGAAACATGCACTAGAATTGCTAAAATATTTGACTAACGCCAGTAAAAGAAGAATACAGGGACCTATTCCTATAAAGGGAGCTGCTGCATTTTCTGCAGTACAACCTTCCCACCAGGTTTTTGGACCTTTGACTATTCAGAGTTTGCAGGCAGTGTGTCCCACACCTCTAGATGATGCTGAAGGAATTCTGAAGTAGCTGCTTCTGAATGCTGGGAGGTTTCAGACCTTCTGGGCCAGTCATAGTTCCCACCACATTCAGCAATTCTTATTAATGTTATTTCCTACAACCTTGGTACTACCTCTACATCAGCGTGGAAATCCAGGTCAGATATATGAATGGATTTATAAACAAACTAATGGTGGAGATGTACACGGAGGACATAATACAGAATTAAGTAAAATAGTTGAAAGCCAGTGCTTAGTAACAGCTTGTAGGATGGGAGGCCAAATGGCAAGAGCAGACTGGGAGCTAGTTCATTCTATATCGTTACCCCTTTATCCCCTTAACCACGTGTGGAATAGCCCTTAATCAACACTCCATCCATGAATGACTTCAGGTTGTCGAAGTGATCCTATGCACCTTCACGGTGGTGACTTTACCACACATGAGTGACGAGATGCCAGCTCAGGATCCCTCCCTTTCCTTCTAAAGGGCATATGGGGTTAGAAGCAATGTCACCAAACTAACGTTATTCCTCCAGTCGATCTCATTCACAGTGTTCTCCTACACCAGCCCCTCAGCAGGGAAGATGTAATCAACAACGCAAGCAAGTTTCCTGGAGATCATTTGCCTCAGGCTGATATATTCACTCACAACCTAGATGGCTAGATGCTAGCTCTAGGCCATGACCTTTACCTGCAGCTCCTTTCTTTTTGGAATAAAGTCCTAGACTAAGATACTCCTTCTCAGACAAAGGGAACTTTCAGAGGCCCCATCCATATGAAGGGGAAGAGCATGCAACTGAGCACATGCCATGAAGCCTCATCCTTCACCCTCTAAATATACAAAGTGATAGGGTCTATCCAAAACATCCACCCCCTACCTGCAGCTCAATGAAAACAAAATGTAAAGAAGAGAAGAGTTAATGTAATATAAACTGCACAGGAGAATTTTTGCAACAACTCTATTCAAAATGCTCCATCTGGCGAATGGAATACAGTCCTTCTCATATGCCAAAGCTCGTATGTTGGCAAAATTTGAACCTGCCCTTTTGATACTGCAACCGTCATTACAAAAAATGCTGTATATATCTTGCATAGATCTGTCCAATGGCTTCTCATCACACCCACTTGAAAGTTCCAGACAGAGGCTTCTCCTTGACATGGAGAGGGAACCCAGCATGTGAATAGTGGGTATTGGCAGCTAAACTCACTGCGGAGAATAAACAGGGAAAGTAACTAGTCTTTGAAGATTGTGAAGTTACGGTATAATCTCCCTTTAGCGAGAGTACTCATGGCTATTTATATGCAATAGGGCTTAAAGTTTCCATTTGAGTTTAGGGCCTTGCGGTCAGCAAACCCAATACCATCACAAAGGAAGTGTAGTCTATTTAGTCTTCCCTCGTTGATAAACCTGCCAGTCCTGGATCTAGTCTAGTGAATCATTGCTGCATTCCCTGTTTGACAAGGACATCTCTTCTTCGATAAGAAGAACAAAAAATGTGCACAGTACTCCAAGTATGGTCTTCCAAAGGCCCTTTACAACTACAGTGCACTTTCTTACTCCTATATTCAAACCTTTTCTGCAACCTATCACGCGCCTTCCTAATTATTCTTTACTCTTGCATGTTGACTTTCAGAGACTTGTATACAGGCACGATTTGGCTTCTTTAAACATCAACACCACCCAATCTCTCACTGTTTAACAAGTACTCTGCTTTTCTCTTTTGTCACCAATATATATGACTCTAAGATTTTATGCATTAAATTACATCTGCCATATTCATGCCCAATCACTTAACTTGTCTATAGTATACAGTATCCCCTTGAAACCTCTCCACATCCATCTGCAACCGCGTGATTTCACCTAGTTTATATCTCCAGAAAACCTGGAAATAAGACCATAAGCCACAGCAGCAGCCCATTGAGTCTGCTCTGCCATTCCATCATGTCTGATCCCGGATCCCATTCAACCTAGTTTATATCTCCAGAAAACCTGGAAATAAGACCATAAGCCACAGCAGCAGCCCATTGAGTCTGCTCTGCCATTCCATCATGTCTGATCCCGGATCCCATTCAACCACATTCATCTGCCTCCCCCATATCTTTTTGAAGCTCTGACCTATCGGGAAACTATTGACTTCCGCTTTAAATGTACCCACAGACTTGGCCTTCACCACAGTCTGTGGCAGAGCATTCCACAGATTCACCACTCTCTGGCTAAATAAATTCCTTCTTGCTTCTATTCTAAAAGGTCGCCCCTCAGTTTTGAGGCTGTGCCCTCTAGTTCTGGATGCCCTCACCACAGGAAACATCCTCTCCACATCCACCCTATCTAGTCCTTTCAACATTCGATAGGTTTCAATGAGATCCCCTCATATTCTTCTAAATTTCAATGAGTACAGGGCCAAAGCTGCCAAATCCTCGTCATATGTTAACCCCTTCTTTCCCGTAATTATCCTCATGAACCTTGTCTGGACTCTCTCCAATGACAACACATCCTTTCTGAGATATGGGACCTAGAACTGTTGACAATACTCCAAGTGCGGTCTGACTAGTGTCTAATAAAGCCTCAGCATTATCTCCTTGCTTCTATATTCGATTCCCCTTGAAATAAATGCCAACATTGCATTTGCCGCCTTTACCACAGACTCAATCTATAAATTAACCTTCTGGGAGTCTTGCACAAGGACCCCTAAGTCCCTCTAGACCTCTGATGTTTGAACCTTCTCCCCATTTTGATAATAGTCCGTACTATAGTTCCTTTTACCAAAATGCATTATCATACATTTCCGACTGTATTCCATCTGCCCCACTTTTGCCCATTCTTCCAAATTGTCTAAGTCCTTCTGCAATCACATTACTTCCTCAGCACTACCTACCCTCCATCTATCTTCATATCATCCGCAAATTTTGCCACAAAGCCATCAATTCCACTATCGAAATATTTGACAAACAATATGTAAAGTAGCAGTCCCAATACTGACCCCTGAGGAACACCACCACGAGCAGCCAACCAGAAAAGGCCCCCTTTATTCCCACTCACTCTTCCTGGCTGTCAGCCACTCCTCTATTCATGCCAGTATCTTTCCTGAAATGCCATAGGATTTTGCCTTGTTAAGCAGCCTCAAGTATGGCACCATATCAAATGCCTTCTGAAAATCCAAGTAAATGACATCCACTGCCTCTCCTTTGTCCACCCTGCTTGATACTTCCTCGAAGAACTCTAAACAGATTTGTTTTGCAGGATTATCCTTGACAGAAAACATACTGAATTTGACTTATTTTATTATTAGTCTTCAAGTACCCCGAAACCTCATCCTTAATAAAAGACTTCAACTCTTTCTGAACCACTGAGGTTAGGCTAACTGGCCTATAATTTCCTTTCTTTTGTCTTTCTCCCTTCTTAAAGAGTGGAGTGATATCTGCAATCTTTCAGTCCTCCAGGACCATGCCAGAATATGACATACAGTGCCTATAAAAAGTATTCACCCCTCCACCACCAGAAGTTTTCATGTTTTTTTGTTTTATAACATTGAATCACAGTGGATTTAATTTGGATTTCTTTTGACACTGATCAACAGAAAAAGACTCTATCTATCATGTCAAAGTGAAAATAAATCTCTACAAAGTGATCTAAATTAATTACAAATATAAAAACATAAAATAATTATTTACATAAGTATTCACCCCCTTCAAGGCAGTATTTAGTAGATGCATCTTTGGCAGGAATTACAGCCTTGAGTCTGTGTGGGTAGGTCTCTATCAGCTTTACACATCTGAACACTGCAATTTTTCCCCATTCTTCTTTACAAAACTGCTCAAGCTCTGCCAGATTGCATAGGAATCATGAGTGAACAGCCCTTTTCAAGTCCAGCCACAAATTCTCAATTGGATTGAGGTCTGGACTCTGACTTGGCCACTACAGGACATTAACTTTGTTGTTTTTAAGTCATTCTTGTGCACCTTCAGCTTTATAATTGGGGTCATTGTTTTGCTGGAAAACAAACCTTGCAGACTGCATCAGGTTTTCCTCCAGGATCTCCCTGTATTTTGCTGCATTCATTTTACCCTCTATCTTCACAAGCCTTCCAGGGCCTGCTGCAATGAAGTATCCTCACAGCATGATGCAGCCACTACTATGCTTCATGGTAGGAATGGTATGTTCTTGATAATGTGTGGTGTTTGGCTTATGCCAAACATAACATTTAGTCTGACGGCAAAACAGCTCAATTTTGGTTTCATCAAACCATAGAACCTTCTTACAGCTGCCTTAAGAGTCTCCTACATGCCTTCTGGCAAACTCTAGCTGAGATTACATGTGAGTTTTTTTCAACAGAGGCTTTTCCTTTGCAACTCTGGCATAAAGCTGTGACTGGTGAAGCACCCAGGCAACAGTTGTTGTAGGTGCAGTCTCTCCCATCTCAGCCACTGAAGCTAAGAGTTGTTATAGGTCTCTTGGTGATCTCCCTCACTGGTCCCCTTCTTACATGATCACTTGGTTTTTGAGGACAGCCTGCTCTAGACAGATTTATAGCGGTGCTATATTCTTTCCATTTCTTCATGGTTGACTTAACTGTACTCCAAAGGATATTCAGTGACTTGGAAATTTTCTTGTATCCATCTCTTGACTTGTGCTTTTCAATAACCTTTTCGCAGAGTTCTTTTGGCTTCCTGGTATAGTATTTGCCAGGATATTGACTCCACCAGCAGTTGGACCTTCCAGATACAGGTGTATTTTTACACAATATTAATTGAAACACCTTGACTGCACACAAGTGATCTCCATTTAACTAATTATGTGACCTCTAAAACCAATCGGCTGTGCCAGTGATGACTTGATGTGTCATATTAAAGGGGTGAATACTTATGCAATCAATTATTTTGTGTTTTATATTTGTAAATAATTTAGATCACTTTGTAGAGATCTGTTTTCACTTTGACATGGAAGAGTTTTTTTAATGTTGATCGGTGTCAAAAAAGCCAAATTAAATCCACAATGATTCAATGTTGTAAAACAATAAAACATGAAACTTCCAATAGGAGGTGAATACTTTTTATAGACACTATATAGTCTCTTCAAATAAATTGATTATTGCTCATAAGCATCTTGTTGCTTCTCTTATCACTTTTTTGTTTTCCTGTTCTCTTGATCACCTTTCTGTGCTGAAATTGCTTACTTTTCTCCCTCAGGAAGGCTAATTGTCATGAGCAAAATTTCAGGTTGCAATGCACGAGGGCTCCCTTCCATTTTTATGAGTTTTTTTTACTGTATACCTTTAATAATCAGGCAAAATGCGTTTTTGTTTTAAATTGTTGCTATATTTATGGGAAAGAAAATTAAAATTGTCATTTTTTTCCCCTTACTTCTTTGGTCACAGCGGAGCAGGCTACTCATTACTACTGCACTTCAAGAGCACCTTCAGAAGTTGGAAAGAAATACCCAGAGAGCTATTTATTTAGATAAAGCTCATTTGAACTTACTGTCTCTTTTCCAACTGTTTAATAATATACTCTGAGAAAGAAGTGACATGGGATCAGAAGATGTAGAATCTTTGTGGGTAAGGAAACTGCAAGGGTGAGAAAGACCCTGATGGGAGTGAAATACAAGCCTTCAAACAGTAGCTAGGATGTGGAGCACAAATTACAACGGGAGATAGAAAATCTTTGGTGTTGTAGATCTTGTCCCTTTACAGCCTATCCATCATGTAGGCCCAAGAGGAAAAGATTTCTTCAGCTAGAAATAACTATACAAATCAAAATTTCTTAGATTTTGTAGTTTATCTATCCTGAGTCAGTCAGGACAGCACTTGAAATATAACAACTGGCTTCAATCTAATGAAAAATCAGCTGAAATTCTTGTTCTTGATTGCTGTGTAGTAAGTCCATTTGAAAAGTGCTTAAGGAATGGACATCAGTGATTCAGCACTATGGTAAAGTTCTCCACCAACTTTCTTGGTATCGGCATCAGTATAGATAATGGTTAATGCCTTAGAAATAGGCCCTTCAGCCCCCTGTGTCTATGTCATCCATGATGCCTATCTATATTAACCTTTCCTGCATGAGTTGCAAAAGCTTGCTATGACTTGCTCATTCAAGTACTTGTCCAACGCCTCTTAAATGCTGTCCCTGTCTCCACCATCTCTTCCAGCACTCATTCCAGATATCAATTAAACCTTATGTGAAAATATTCCTTACGATTCCTTTGAAACTTTCTCCCTTTCACCTTAGACCTATGCCCTGTAGTTTTAGACACCAAATCATGAGGAACAGACTCTGTTAACCTACTCAATTGATGCCTCTCTTACTTCTGTTTGGTCACCACAGCCAGGAAAAATAAATCCAAGCTATCCAAACTCTTCTTGTAATTCAAGCCAGCTAATCCACTGAGGTCATGATAACAAGCTAATGGCCATTGGAATAAGTTTCTGCGAGAATCATAAGAGAGGAAGGAATTAGGAAACAATAAACTGGGAAAATTGGTAGAAATCTGGCAAAATTACAGAATGATGCATTTAGGGCACAGAGGTTAAAAGTACTGGTCATGAGGCTGAGGGTGAAGGAAAGTAAATATATGCTGGTTATCGGATGACGAGGGATTTATCAACACAGTAGAGCATACTTAAAGATTTGTGTTGGCAAAATACAATAGGATTGATGGTGGTTTATTGCAAACCACAATTTTGACTCCAGTAGTGTGACCATTTACAAGTAGAGGTTTAGGACTGATAGCATTATGTAATAATTGAATATAATCATTGAATTATAAAACTCTTACTGTACAGGAGGCAATTTAACCCATTGAGTCTCTGCCAGCTTCTGGTAGAGCAATACCATCAAGTCTATTTCCTGTATTTTCTTCATACGTAGCTTGACAAATTGTTCTCTTTCATGTATCTTTCCATCTCTTCTTTATGGCGATCAAGGAAATCCATTTGAAAAATCCCTATAGGCAGAAATTCCAAGACATTAACTGGTTTCCAAGCTAAAATGTATTACCATAAGACCATAAGACATAGGAGCAGAATTAGGCCATCCAGTCCATCGAGTCTGTTCCACCATTCCGTCATGGCTGATCCCGGATCCCACTCAACCCTATAAACCTGCCTTCTCAACATATCCTTTGGTGCCCTGACCGATCAGGAAACTATCAACTTCCACCTTAAATATATACATGGGCTTGGCCTCCACTGCAGTCTGTGGCAGAGCAATCCACAGATTTGCTACTCTCTAGTTAAAATAATTCCTCCTTACCTCTGTTCTAATGGGTTGCCCCTCAATTTTGAGTCTGTGCCCCCTAGTTCTGGATACCCCCACCATAAGAAACATCCTCTACACATCCACCCTATCTAGTTCTTTCAAAATTCAGAAGGTTTCAATGAGATCCCCCTGAATGCTTCTAAATTCCAGTGAGTACAGGCCCAAAGCTGCCAAACCCTCCTCATATGTTTACCCCTTCATTCCTGGAATCATCTCGTGAACCTTCTCTGGACTCCCTCCAATGACACCACATCCTTTCTGAGATATGGGGCCTAAAACTGTTGACAATACTCCAGGTGCAGCCTGACTAGTGTCTTATAAAGCCTCAGCACTATTTCCTTATTTATATATTCTAGTCCCCTTGAAATAAATGCCAACATTGCATTTTTGCCTTCTTTACCACAGACTCAACCTGTATATTAACCTTCTGGGAGCCTTGTACAGGGAGTCCTAAGTCCCTCTGCACCTCTGATGTTTGAACCTTCTCCCCATTTAGATAATAGTCTGCACTATTGTCCCTTTTACCAAAATTCATTATCATACATTTCCCAACACTGTATTCCATCTGCCACTTTTTGCCCATTCTTCCAATTTGTCTAAGTCCTTTTCTTCCTCAGCATTACCTACCCCCCACCTATCTTCGTATCGTCTGCAAACTTTGCTACAAAGCCATCAATTCCATTTCTAAATCATTGACAAACAATGTGAAAAGTAGCCGTCCCAATACTGACCCCTGAGGAACACCACTAGTTACCAGAAGCCAACCAGAAAAGGCCCCTTTTATTCCCACTCGCTGCCTCCTGCCTGTCAGCCATTCCGCTATCCATGCCAGTATCTTTCCTGTAATGCCACAGGATTTTATCTTGATAAGCAGCCTCATGTATAGCACCTTATCAAATGCCTTCTGAAGATCCAAGTAAATAACATCCACTGTCTTGCCTTTGTCCACCCTGCCTGTTACTTTCTCGAAGTACTCTAACAGATTTGTCAGGCAAGATTTCCCTTTACAGAAACCATGCTGACTTTGAATTATTTTATCATTAGTCTCCAAGTACCCCGAAACCTCATCCTTAATAATAGACTCCAACACGTTCCAACCACTGAGGTTAGGCTAACTCATCTATAATTTCCTTTCTTTTGCTTTTCTCACTTCTTAAAGAGTGGAGTGACATTTGCAATTGTCCAGCCCTCTGGGATCATGCCAGAGACATGTGATTCTTGAAAGCTCATGACCAACGCATTCGTTATCTCTTCAGTAACCTCCCTCAGGACTCTGGGACATAGTCCATCTGGGCCAGGTGACTTATCCACTTTAAGATCTTTGAGTTTGCCTGGCACTTTTTCCTTTATAATAGCAATGGCTCTCACTGCTGCTCCCTGACACTCACAGACCTCTGGCGCACTGCTGGTGTCTTCCACAGTGAAGACAAACGCAAAGTACCCATTACTTTCATCTGCCATTTCTTTGTCCCCAATACTACCCCACCAGCATCATTTTCCAGTGGTCCAGTATCAACTCTCAGCTCCCTTTTACTCTTTAGATACTGAAAAAACTTTTCATATCCTGCTTTATATTATTGGCTAGAGAGAATTTCCACATTTCTCTTTATATCTTTTAGCCAAAATTATAAAACTGTTTTAAACCATCCCTGTATATCTAATGCAGTCATGATCTCTGTCTACCTTGTTTGCAGTAAGCAGAACAACCCCAAATTTATTCCACTTTATGTCACAAGTTCCTCTTTGGACCTTTCTGGTAAATCTCACCGTCTTCGTTACACCCTGCTGTAAGAATGGTGATCGTATGCAATAAGAATGAAGAGGAATCTCATTGAAACCTACTAAGTGTTGAAATGCCTGGATAGAGTGGATGTGGAGAAGATGTTTCCAGTAGTGGGAGAGTCTGGGACCAGAGGGAATAGCCTCTGGATAGAAGGATGTTTCTTTAGAACAGAGATGAGAAAGAATTTCTTTAGCAAGAAATTTCTTGCCACAGGTGGCTGTGGAAGCCAAGTCATTGATATTAACAGGTTCTTGATTAGTAAGGGCATTAAAGGTTACAAGTAGAAGTCAGGAGAATGGGTAGAGAAAAAAAATACTGTAAATCAGCCATGATTGAATGGTGGAGTAGTCTTGATGGTCCAAATCACCCAATTTTGCTTCTGCGTTACGTTCTTATGATCAATATCCTGGTTGTAAATTAATCAGTGTTATTCACATTTTCAACACTATTTCCTGCATTTGTAATCTCTGATTATGAATCCCCAGATCCTATTTGCTTTATTAACCACTGTTTCAATATATTCTTCCATTTTCAAAGATTTATATAGATGCTCACCTTTCATTCCAGCATACTCTTTAGTACAGTGCTCTGTAGTCTACATTGTCCCTTATTTTCTTTTTCTGCAGAACCATAAAAGCAGCCAATTCACATTTTGAAGACTTTAAAATATATTATTAGAAATTGCATTTGTAATTTGAAAACGGTGCCCTGTGTCAGAGTGCAAATGTGGACACTGCTTTCCCTCAATTTAGGTGAGACGGCAGCACTTCCCATTCCATGTTAGAATTCACAAGTTGGTACTATTGTCTCAGTAGCACTGGATGAAAAAGGAAGTGCATTTAAAATGTAAATACTTGAAATCTCATATGGCATTGCAAATCTGGTGATTTCTTTGTTCACAAAAAAGCCTGGCTGTGATTCAAACCATCACAATAGAGAATTGTTATTTGACCAAATGGTACAAGGCTGTAGCATTGTATTAATAAGTTCTGTTATGTTCTTCATAGTCCTGTTGTCTATTTTGTTTATTATGTTTGTAATAATTTGTGAAATAAATTAGATTGAATACATTCATTATAACGAACAATTAATTTACTACTCTCTATTGACACAAGATAATTCAAAACTATGCTGTTCTTGTCCAGATTTCGAAGTCCCATTCAACTGTTACTTTCATGCTTAATAACCTACAATGGCTGCTGTTGAACAATCCCTTAATTTTAAAATATCCTTCTATATTCTGACGTTCATCTGCGGTTTCACCCTCCTCTTTATTTGCACTAGATTTACAACTTTCAGAGATAACGGAACTCTTCCAATTCTGTCCTTTCTATCATCTTGGAATTAATCACTCCACCACTGACAGGGAGCAACCTCAGGAATTCTTTTATAAAACATTACTGGCTCTCTAGTTCTTTCCTTCTTTAATTTCCTAAAATCTATCACATTGATAAAATTTTGATCATGCCATAAAATACTCTTGTGGTTTGGTATCAAAAAATGATTGAATATACTTCTGTAAAAATTATACTGTAATTATCTAAATTAAAACTAATCCATACAAATCATGAGAAACATGGTGGAAATATAGGCAATATATGACCTGAAGATGGCGCCATAATGTGCTAAAATGACTGCAAAGCAATATAACTTTTTAGAAGATTCCTTATTATGGAATACGTGTGGGTTTACACACATTTTTCCCAAAGAGGGAGGTAGCATTTTGACACAGTTTTGAAAATTCTTTATTATAACATCCTTTAATATTTTAATAGTCTTGTAAAAGTAAATCAGGTAACGCCAGAAGATGAACTGCTGCAGTGTGCTGAAATCAGTGGATAATTATTTTTCACCATTCTACAGAAGGGCATTTCAGTTCTGGTCATTCCTCGGCCTAAAATCAATTGTCATTGTGTTCTGAAGTCCTTCAACAAAGTTTCTAAAGTATTTTAGCAAGTTTAAAAAAGACCATACGTGTTGTGTGTAAGTCTAGTTCACAGGTGCTAGACACTCTTGTGTAATATTGACTCCTGTAGTTTTCTTTACTTTAACAGAAGAATTACTTGAATTACTGGGTTTTGCTAGTGAATCACTTTATGAGGTTACATCTGAACAGTTTACAAGCTTGCAAGATAGTCTTTTTCCGTTTTGGCAGATCCCTCTGACCAGGGAATTCATGATGTGCTTCATGGCCACAGTACCATAAACTGATTTCTTTTTATATTTGCTTAAGATAAACTCAAAGTCAAGTTTATTGTATTATGCACCGGTACAATGCAAAACATACTTGCAGCACCACTCGGGCAGTAGGGTCATGATAAGCAGCATTCACAAGAAAACATAAATTACACACATTTTTTTACAAGAAATAACACAATTAGAACAAAAGAAAGACAATTTTACTGCAAATTTTTATCAGAATGGTCATAGTGCTGTTAAACTGTAGGATTTTGCTACTTGTTTCAGGAAACAAATGGTTGAAGAGAAGTAGCTGTTCTGGAACCTGGCCTCTGTTACTCCTGCCCAAAGTTAGCTGTGAAAAGATGGCACCGCCTGTATGATGCGGGTCTTTTATAACAGATGTTGGATGCTTGATGTGGCTCCTCCTGTATATACCACCAATAGTGGGGAAGGGTGATGTATGGGGCAGGGTTCACTACTCTCTGCAACTTCTTATGTTCCTGTGCATTTGAATTGAATTGCCATATCAGATTGTGATGCAAACAGTTAGGGTACTTCAACAGCACATCTATACAAGTTTGTTAGAGTGTTCAGCGACAAGCTAAACCTCCTTAATCTCTTAAGGAAGTAAAGATGCTGGAGCTATTTCCTTATGATTGTATCTATTGTCTGGGACAGGTAATCCCATATGTTAATACCCTGGAGTTTAAGGCTGCTGACTCTTTCCATTGCCAATCCCCCAATGTAGATAGGCATGTGTTCATCTTTCTTCCTCCCAGCACCCTGCTCTTCAGTTTTGCTGACAGTGAGTGAAAGATTGTTGTTGAAGGAATACTCAATTATATGTTTTGATTTCAAGATTCAATACAGTAAACAGTCTATATTCCTGACCTTCCAATAAAAGCAAATTAATTTATATACATTTGTGTATGCACAACTTAAGCTACTTCTTAGCATTACGTTGCTGTACAGTCAACATAACATTTTTATCATAATTTTCCAATGCAATAACATAAATGCTCCAGGAAAATTCTAGGAGAGGTTTCAATTGGCAAAAAGTTCTCCCAGTTGCGCTGGTGGTTGGTTCACTTAAGCTTGGTTGATCCGCAGTACTCTTGTTCTGCAGCAGAAATTATGGTGTAACATCGGAGGACATAAAAGCATAAGAAAATAGGAGCAGGAGTTGGACATCAAGTTGTGGTATTCAATATGATCATGGCTGTTGGCTTGTTATCAGCTTCTATCCACCAAACCTCATCCCTAGTCTCAGGTGACATCCATTCCTATGCTAAAACCTTCCTAATTTTTACCACATCAGATCTATGTGGTGACAACAATGTATGATTATAAATTTCTGCCATCTTTCTTCTTTTTTTTTCCTCAGACACTTCACAGGAACCATTGTCAAATTGTACGATGTTGTGATCTTGCCTTATCCCTTTCTTGATACCCTTTGCTTGTAACTGGCCTTTGTTACTCTGCATTGAGTTACAAGGCAATTCTCCAGAATGCATTTCTGGCATTCCTTCTCCTTCATCCATTACTGCTGCTTGTTGTAGTACTCACATGATTTAATCTGTTCTCTCTTCCTGTAGTTCTCTTTAGATGCATGGACCAGAAATTTGTTGCTTGCTATCCAATTCATCAACTGTGGCTTTGGACAGGTCTGAGGCTATAGGATTTGGCACATCTTGCCAGGTCTAAATATATTTATCTCAACAGATATACCCTCAAACCTGAATCTCAAATTTCACATACAACATGGCTTCTTTTCTGATGTGGTAGAAATCTATCACTTTCACACCTACAGTAATCCTGTGCAACTCATGACAGCAGTTTGTTGTTTCAAGCAAATCTATTCTTAAAGTTGATGTAACATTGAGGTCAAATGCAATGGAGACAAAATATACAGTAAATGGCAAGGTGGATTGATGTAATTAAGCATTGAAAAACACGGATCTTGGGATGTAAGTCTATTGAGCCTGGGAAATGCAACAGGTTAATAGGGTGGTTAAGAAGGTGTACAGCATGCTTGTCATCAATGGTTGGGGCATGGAGTATAAAAGTTGGGAAGTCATGTTGTAGTTGTATGAAACTTTGGTTTGTCACATTTGGAGTACAGCATGTAATTCTAGTTGCCAGGATGTGGAGGCCACGGAGAAGATACAGATAAGGTTCACTGGAATCTTCCCTGGATTGGAGTCTATTAGCTATAAAGGGAGGTTGGATGAAACTTGAATTGTTATTTTCTGTAATGTCAGAGGCAGAGGAGAAAGTTGATAGAAGTATCCAAAATTATGAGAGGCATTTATAGAGTAGAAAGTCAGAGTCCATTTTCCAGACTGGAAATGCCAAATACTAGATGGATAAGACCCATCCAATCTGCTCATGAATTCCATAGTGGCTGATTTATTATTCCTCTCAACCCAATTCTCCTGCCTTCTCCCCATAACCGTTGAAACCCTCACTAATCAAGAACCTAACAACCTCTGCTTTAAATATGCCCAATGACTTGGCCTCCACAGCCACCAGTGGCAATGAATTCCACAGATTCACCACCCATTGGCTGAAGAAATTCCTCCTCATCTCTATTCTAAATGAATGTCTCTCTATTCTGAAGTTGTGCTCGCTGATCCTAGATTTCCCCACTATAAGAAATATCTTCTCTCCATCTATTCTATCTAGGCCTTTCAACTCCAGTGAGTACAGGCCCAGAGCCATCAATCTCTCCTAATATATTAACCCTTTAATTTCCAGAGTCGTTCTCATGAACCTTCTTTGGACCCTCTCCAAAGTCACACATCTTTTCTTAGATAAGGGGCCCAAAACTGCTCATAGTACACCAAGTGCGGTCTGACCATTACCTTATAAAGCCTCAACATTACACCCTTGTTTTTATATTCTAGACCTCGCGAAATGAATGCTAACATTGTATTTGCCTTCCTAACCACTGACTCAACCTGTACATTAACCTTTAAGGAATCTTGCACGAGGACTTCCAAGTCCCTTTGTACCTCTGATTTTTGAATTTCTCCCATTTGGAAAATAGTCTATGGCTTTATTCCTTCTACCCAAGTGCATGACCATACACTTCCCTACACAATATTTCATCTTCCACTTCTTTGTCCATTCTCCCAATCTGTCTGACGACTCCTTGCCTCCTCAACACTACTTGCCTCTCTACTTACCTTCATGTCATTCTCAAACTTGGTCAGAAAGCCATCAATTCCATCATCCAAATTGTTGACATATAAAGAGAAAATAAGATGTCCCAACACTGATCCTTGATGAATGCCACTAGTCACCGGCAGCCAGCCAGTAAAGGTCACCTTTATCCCCACTCTTTGTCTTCTGCCAGTCTGCTAATCTTCTATCCATGCTAGTATCTTTCCTGTGATACCATGGGCTCTTGTTAAGCAACCTCATGTGCAGCACCATGGAAATGGCCTTCTGAAAATCTATGTAAATAATATCCACTAACTCTACTCTGTCAATCCTACCTGTTATGTTCTCATGTCCTTTGAGGAAATAAGAAATAGGAGCAGGAGTAGGCCATCCAGCCCGCAGAGCCTGCCCCGCCATTCAATAAGATCATGGCTGATCTGTTTGTAAACTCAGCTCCATCTACCTGCCTTTTCCCCATAACCTTTAATTCCCCTACTATGTAAAAATCTATCTAAATGTATCTTAAATATATTTAGTGAAGAAGCCTCAACTGCTCCCTGGGCAGAGAATTCCACAGATTCACCACTCTCTGGGAAAAACAGTTTCTCCTCATCTCCATCCTAAATCTTCTCCCCTGAATCTTGAGGCAATGTCCCCTAGTTCTAGTCTCACCTACCAATGGAAACAACTTTCCTACTTCTGTCTTATCTATCCCTTTCAAAATTTTGTATGTTTCTATAAGATCCCCTCTCATCCTTCTGAATTCCAGAGAGTATAGTCCCAGGTGACTCAATCATTCCTCACAGGTTAACCCCTTCATCACTGGAATCAACCTGGTGAACCTCCTCTGCACTGTCTCCAAAGCTAGTATATCCTTCCTCAAGTATGGAGACCAGAACTGCACACAGTACTCCAGGTGCGGCCTCACCAGTACCCTGTATAGTTACAGCATGACCTCCCTGCTCTTGAATTCAGTCCCTCTCGCAATGAAGGCCAACATTCCGTTTGCCTTCTGAATCACCTGTTGTACCTGCAAGCCAACTTTTTGCAATTCATGAACAAGCACTCCCAAGTCCCTCTGCACAACAGCATGCAATCTTTCACCATTTAAATAATAATCCGCTCTTTTATTATTCCTTCCAAAGTGTATGATCTCGCATTTACAAATGTTGTATTCCATCTGCCAGACCTTGGCCCACTCACTTAACCTATCTATATCCCTCTGCAGACTCTCCACATCATCTGCACAATTTGCTTTTCCACTGTTTAGTGTTATCAGCAAATTTTGCTACACTACGCTCAGTTCCCTCTTCCAAATCATCAATATAAATGGTAAACAGCTGCCTCATTGCACAGGAATAGATCTAAGATAGTATTTTCCCTTGTAGGTTCACTAACATGCTGCTCAAGAAAGCCATCACGGATGCATTCTATAAAGTCCACCTCAAGACTTTCTTGACCAACCTGATTCACCCAATCCCCCATGACAACTGCTGTTCCGTTCTTACAAGCCTCAGTTATTTCTTGGTTAATCGTCTCTGCCAGTGCAATATTATTATTAGGTGGCCTATAGATAACAGCCACCAGTGATTTTTTTCCCTTTACTATTCTTAATCTTTGCCCAGATGGACTTAATATTCTGCTCCGTAGATCTTATATCATCTCTCACAATCGCCCTGATCTCATCCCTAAACAAAAGCGCTACCCCACCTCCTCTGCCTTCCTGCCTCTCTTTCTGTATTACCTGATACCCTTGGATATTTAATTCCTGGTCATCTCCACCTTGCAACTAGGTTTCTGTAATGGCCACTAAATCATATGCCTTGGTACTGATCTGTGCCACAAGTGCACTAACCTTGTTTCTAATACTACGGGCATTTAGATAAAGTGCCCTTATACTCATTGAATTCCAACAGAAGTGCCAGGCAAGATTTCTCTTTAACTAAACCACGTTGACTTTGGCCTGTTTTAACATATGTCTCCAAGTGCCCTGAAACCTCATCCCTAATAATGGACTCCAACATTTTCCTAACCACTGAAGTCAGGCTAACTGCCCTATGATTTTCTTTCTTCTGCCTTTTTCCCTTCTTAAAGAGTGATATTTGCAAATATTCAGTACTTCAGAACCATTCCAGAATCTAATGCTTCTTGAAAGATCACTATTACTACCTCTTTATTTTCTTCAGCTACTGTACCTCTTCCAGAACCCTAGGGCGCAGGTGACTTATCTACCTTCAGACCTTTCAGTTTCTCAAGCACATTCTCCTTTTTAATAGCAACTACACTCACTTCTGCCCCCACACACTCTCGAATTTCTGGCATATGCTAGTGCCTTCCACAGTGAAGACTGACACAAAATGCTTATTAAGTTCATCTGCCATTTCTTTGTTCCCTATTACTGCCTCTCCTGTATCATTTTCCAGGAGTCTGATATCCACTCACACCTCTCTTTTACTCTTAATATATCTGGAAAAACTTTTGGCATTCTCTTTTATGTATGTTATTGGCTAGCTTTTTCTCCACTTATGGTTTTTTAGTTGCCTTCTGTTGATTCTTAAATGCTTCCCAATCCTCTACTTCCTACTATGTTATTTGCTATATTATATGTCTTTTTTGCTTTTATGCTGTCTTTAACTTCACTTGTCAGCCACGGTTGCATCATCCTCCTATTAGTATACTTGTTCTTTGGGATTTCTCTATTCTGTGACTTCCAAAATGCTCCAGAAACTCTAGCCATTGCTGTTCTCCTGGTGTCTCTTTCCAATCAACTTTGACTGGAGCCTCTCTCACGCCTCTGTAATTCCCTTTTCTCCACTGTAATGCTGATACATCTGAATTTAGCTTCTTCCTTTCAATTGCAGGGTGAATTTGATCATATTATGATCATGGACCCCTAAAGGGTCCTTTACCTTAAGCTCTCTAATCACATCTGGTTTATTACACACTATACAATCCAATGTACTTTCCCCTAGTGGGCTCAACCTCAAGCTGCTCTAAAGAGTCATCTCACAGGCATTCTACAAATTCCCTCTCTTGGGATCCAGCTCCAACCTGATTTGCCCAATCTACCTGCATATTGAAATCTCCCAATACTATCACAACATTGCCCTTTTTACAAGTCTTTTCCATTGCCCATTGTAATTTGTATCCAACAGGCTGGTTATTGTTCGGAGGCCTGTAGATAACTCCCAGCAGGGTCTTTTTACCCTTGCAGTTGCTTAACTCTACCCACAAGGATTGTACAACTTCTGATTCTGTCACCTCTTTCTAAGGATTTGATTTTATTTTTTTACCAACACAGTCTGCCTAATTGCCTGTCCTTTTGATACAACGTGCAGCCTTGGATGTAAGCTTGCAACGATGATCTTCTTTCGGCCACGACTCAGTGATGTCTGCAATGTCATACCCGCCAAGTTCTTACTGCAATACAAGATCATCTACAGTACCTTATTCCGTATGCTGTGTGCATTCAAATATCACATCTTTAGTCCTGTATTCATATGCCTGCATATTGCACTTCAACTCATCCCACTGACTGTAATGTTTCCCAATCATTTGCATGTCCTTCCTCACAGCCGCACTACACACTACATCTACTTGTATACCAACAACCCCATCCTCAGCCTTATCACTCTGGTTCCTATTCCCCTACCAACTTAGCTTAAACCCTCCCCAAAAGCTCTAGCAAACCTGTCCCCAAGGATATTTGTTCCCCTTTGGGTTCAGATGCATGTTGTCTTTTTTTTATACAAGAATTCCAAGAAAGTTTCCAAGAAAATGATTTTTAACTAAGGGCAATCTGAAATTTGCAATGCATAATTACCTTGCCCATTTTACAGGAAACCTTATTTACATTTGTGCAGGCATTAGCAATTAAATCAGTGAACCAATCTGATCAAGGGTCAAAAGATGCAGTATGCTTCTTTAATTAGAAGACAGAAAGCTATTCAAGATTAATGATAATTGCATTGCTAGACAACCTTCAACTCCCCCTTGTCAATTTATTTCTTAGAGGTATTGAATGATGAATTCTCAGAATTATGTGACCTTGTCAGCAGAATAACAATTTTTGCATTTGAATAGTGAAGTACATTAAGCTTAACAGTTCTTCACCTAATTCTCAGAAAAAAAATGACAAACTGAACGATGGAATCATTCCAGTTCTAAGCAAAATAGTATCATTCTGCTCCAGAAATACTTATTCTTGAAGTGTAAACATATTCATCATTTATAACCATGAAAATGTACAAAGAACATTGTGCTTTTTTTCAGCTGAGATGCTAAAATGAAGAAATGTTCCTAATTTTGTGTTTCATCTAATTTGAACATATAAAAATCTTATAAATAAATTGAGAATAAAATATTTCTGTGATAAATGAATCAATATACAGTATTATTTAAATACTACAGTTGTTTTATTTTTGTTTATGAAGAGTGTGACCATTCAACTTAATGTAAATCTAACAGCATTTGATCCAGTTCAAAGATCACTTGGTGATTTTAACCACACAAACATCAGTTACTTCATTTAATCATGAAATCCACTACTTTAGGGCACATCCATCATAACTTAGTTAGGCCTGGTTTAATATCTACTGGTTCATCTGGAGACTGTCACTAATCATTACTTGCACTCCAAATTCCCCTCACACACCTGATTAGAAAGTACAGTTCTATATTACCAACCACTGCTGAAGCATAACTCACACAAAAGAAAAGCTTTTTAAAATAAATGGCCCCTGCGATGGGGCGGCACGGTAGCGTAGTGGTTAGCACAATGCTTTACAGTATAGCTGATCTGGGTTCAATTCCTGCTGCTGCCTGTAAGAGTTTGTACATTTTCACTGTGACTGTGTGGGTCTCCAACCACAGTCCAAAGACTGGAAGGTTAATTGGTCATTGTAAATCGTCCTGTGATTAGGCTAGGGTGAAATGGGTGGTTTGCTGGGTGGTGTGACTCGAGGGCCTATTCCGTGCTGTATCTCAATAAATAAATAAGGTATACACATATGAACGTTGGTGTGGCTCAGCAGGACAGTCTGCTGCAGATGTTAAAGATTTCTATTTAAATCTCTTACAAGTCTGAGCACATTCTCGGAACAGCACAGAGTGGCAACTTCACGATATACTGTAGCGCCTGAACCTCTGCTTCCATTGAGGCACGTATGGAGGCCAGCCAAAGCCTTTTCTAACGTACTGTAGAGGCTCAGTCTATGTGGAGCTGCTTGCGCCCAGCCATCAGTGAATTATCAATTGCTGGCATGGAACTGGAGGACAGGGACAGCAGCACTGTGATCTGCTTTGCACCAGGAGAGTGCCAGTGGCACTCCAGAACAAGAAAGTGCTGATATCTCTCAAGGATCCGGGATCTGCAGTCCAAGCACTGTTTTCAGTTGGCCCAAGCGATGTTCATCCTGTGGCTGTGGTGAGCCAGATGGAAACCTTTTCCTTCCACTGGCTGTGGTAGCAGAGGGCCCTGAGAAATAAATACAAGGAGTCTGGGAATTTGAAGGCCCATCTTAAGTCAAGTCAAGTACATTTGTGATCAAGGAATGTATAAATTATACAGCTTTCAGACCTGTTTGCTTCCTGGCAGCCTCAAAGTAAGAAACCCAAAAGAACCCAAATAAAACAATAAAATAAAGATCAACCGCCAATGCACAGAGAAACGGTAAAAAAAACACAAATCATGCGAACAGTAGAAGCGAGCAACAATGTTCTGAACTGAAGTGAGTCCTTAGGTCCGAGCCCTGGAGCACCCCAGAGTAGGCGCCAATCCTTGGTGTCAGGCCATCGTATTAGGGTATCATACGAAGGGTAAGTATTACTGCCAGTGCTTGGACTGCAGATCCCGACTTCCTGAGTAATATCAGCACTTTCTTGTACGAGAGTGTCACTGGCACCCTCCTGATACAAGCCAGATCACAGTGCTGCTATCGCTGTCCTCCAGTTCCATGCCAACAATTGATGATAGTTCTTTTACTAGGTCCAGAAAAACAATCTGGATAGCTGCCACTAAAATGAAGCATTAGTTCCTATTTTAATTTTGAATTTATATATTTCAATTGACTTCAGTTGTTACATAGTTATGTTCTTTGTCATAATTGACTCTGCTCTCATCTTCGATTGAGTATGCAGCAAGGGTGGAGAGGATGCCACTGGAAGAGAGAATCAATGCATGTTGCTCTTGTCTTTGTATACGTCACCTCTCAATAATGGAGTAATTTCCTTGCTCCATTAGCTATTTGTTACTTATGCAGAAAGTATAGGCCAATCTCAGCTTTACATTACTTTCTTTCTGCATAAGTAACAAATAGCTGTGGAAGAGGAAATAGCTGGATAATTAAATTGATTACAGATGGTAAAAACTACCCGACCTCCACGACATAGCCATGGTCATACACATTCAAAAAAAACCCCTAAAGGTTTGCTCCATTATTGAGAGTGCATCCTCCAGTTTCCAAAATCAGGAGCAAATGCCTGACAGCTGCTTTCAAAATGTTAGCATTACAGACCCATTTAGAGTACAAAGTATTCAGTGAAGTAATGGAGAAAAGTTTGTTTCAGACACAAGTGAATTAAGCAGAACTGTTTAATGCATTTCAGCAGAGTGAAGCATTTGATGGAAACCAGGCAATATAGTTCAAGAACCCAGCTTTTTCCTGAATCAGTTTGTTGGACCTAGTTGACCATAGTCTTTGTGTTATGAGGTCATAAGGCACAGGAGCAGAATTAGGCCATTCTACCCATCAAATCTGCTCCGTCATTCTACTGCGGCCGATTTATTATTCCCGTTCTCCTGCCTTCTCCTCGTAACCTTTGATGTACTTGACTAATCAAGAAGCTGTCAACTTCTGCTTCAAATATACAATACCGAATGACTTGGCCTCCGCAACTGTCTGCAGCAATTAATTCCACAGATTTTCCACCCCGGCTAAAGAAGTTCCTCCTCAAAGGGACATCTTCTATTCTGAGTCTGTGTCCTCTGGACCTAGACCCTCCCATACTCTTGAAGAAGGGCAGCCCACAGGGCTCCTAAACTAGAAGAGCAGGAGAATTTGATAAATTATTTCATTACTTGTAGTTTGCAGTTCACCATCTTAGATTGCTATTTCCGGGACTGCTGAGGGGCAAGGATTTCCATAATTGGTTAAAAATAGTGAGAGGCAGCTGAATGTAGCACTGAGTCAGTGTAACTTGGAAGAGCAAGGAAATGCTTTGTTGCTCAACTTTTCAAAATAGGATCCTGTTATTCTGGTTTATTCGTATCAATCAGAACGCCTTTGGCAAGGTGCTACACAGGAACTTCTAAACAAGATAAGAGCCCATGGTTTTACAGGAAAGATACTAGCATAGATAGAAGATCCATACACAAAATGATGGAGGAACGCAGCAGGCCAGGCAACTTCTATGGAAAAAGTAGAACATAGTACATAGAAAACCTACAGCACAATACAGGCCCTTTGGCCCACAATGCTGTGTCAAACATGTACTTACTTTAGAAATTACCTAGGGTTACCCATAGCCCTCTGTTTTTTCTAAGCTCCATGTACCTATCCAAGAGGCTCTTAAAAGACCCTATTATATCTGCCTCCACCATCGTCACTGGCAGTTCATTTCACGCACTCACCATCTCTGTGTAAAAATCTTACCCCTGACATCTCCTCTGTACCTACTTCCAAACACCTTAAAAATGGGCTCTCTCATGTAAACCATTTCAGCCCTGGGAAAAAGCCTCTGACTATCCACACGGTCAATGCCTTTCATCATCTTATATACCTCTATCGGGTTACCTCTCATCCTCTGTCACTCTAAGGAGAAAAGGCCAAGTTCACTCAACCTATTCTCATAAAGCATACTCCCCAATCCAGGCAACATCCTTGTAAATCTCCTCTGCACCCTTTCTATAGTTTCTACATCCTTCCTGTAGTGAGGTGACCAGAACTGAGCACAGTACTCCAAACGGGGTCTGAGTGGGGTCTGACCAGGGTCCTATACAGCTGTAACATTACCTCTCGGTTCTTGAACTCATGATTGATGAAGGCCAATGCACCGTATGCCTTCTTAGACACACAGTCAACCTGCGTAGCAGCTTTGAGTGTCCTATGGACTCGGACCTCAAGATCACTCTGATCCTCCACTCTGCCAAGAATCTTATCATTAATACTATATTCTGCCAAGTTATTTGACCTACCAAAATGAACCACCTCACACTTATCTGGGTTGAACTCCATCTGCTACTTCTCAGCCTGGTTTTGCATCCTATTATGTCCCACTGTAACCTCTGACAGCCCTCCACACTAATCACAACACCCCCAACCTTTGTGTCATCAGCAAATTTACTAACCCATCCCTCCACTTCCTCATCCAGGTCATTTATAAAAATCACAAAGAGAAGGGGTCCCAGAACAGATCCATGAGGCACACCACTGGTCACCAATCCCCATGTAGAATATGACAGAATATAGTCGATGTTTCGGGTCGAGACCCTTCAGCAGGACCTGCTCGTTTCCATTGACGCTGTCTGGCCTGCTAAATTCCTCCAGCATTTTGTGTGTGTTGCTTGGATTTTCCAGCATCTGCAGATTTTCTCTTGTTTATGAATAGACAGAAGATTGTCTAAATGGCAGGAGGCAGCAGGGGGCCATTTCTGGTTGTCTGCCTGTGACGAGTGGTGTTCCACAGGGGTCAGTATTGGGATTGATTCTTTGCACATTTCATGTCAAAGATTTGAATGACAAATGGATGTCTTTGTGGTAAAGTTTGCAGACAACAGAAAGACAGAGAGGCAGGTGGTATTGTAATGAAAACAAAGTTACTGCAGTGACACTGAAGCTAGTGGATACAGAAGTGTTTTATTCAAGAAAATGAGACACTCTTGGAGGAAGAGGCCTGTTCAACCCAGTATTACATGACATTTATATGCTAAAGATCAAAGGTAACAGCAGGACAATTATATAGTTCAATGTACCTATAATGCTCTATAATGCTTCCTTCCTCAATCAACAATGTCCACAGTTCCAGAAAATTATAGCCCAGGGGTGCATTTTAAATTGAATCTACAATTCATATTCATATCCATATCTGAAAATTGGCTGCTGTTATTACAGAACTTGCTGAACTTAATCCAGAATACGCCCTAACGAGTAGCGTTGAGGAAGCAGAGCATCTGCAGAAGGACTTAGACAGATTAGGAGAATGGGCAAAGAAGTGGCAGATGGAATACAGTGCATAGAAATGCATTGTCATGCATTTTGGTAGAAGGAATAAAGGCATAGACTATTTTCTAAATGGGGAGAAAATTCAGAAATCAGAGGTGCAATGGGGCTTGGGAGTTCTCGTGCAGGATTCTCTAAAGGTTATCTTGCAGGTTAATTTGGGGGTAAGGAAGGCAAATGCAAAGTCAACATTCATTTCAGAGGACTAGTATATAAAAACAAGGTTGCGATAGTAAGGATTTCTAAGGCATTGGTCAGACTGCACTTGGAATAATATGAGCAGTTTATAGTCCTTTATCTATGAAGAGATGCACTGGTATTGGAGCGGGTCCGGAGGAGGTTCACAAGTTTAATCAGAATCAGATTTAATATCACCGGCATATGTCGTGAAATTTGTTAATTTTACAACAGCAGTACAATGAAATACATGATAAATAAATATAGAGAAAAAAACCTGAGTTACAGTAAGTATATATGTCTATTAAATAGTTAAGTTAAAAAGTAGTGCAAAAGAAAACAGAAATGAAAAGTAGTGAGGTACTGTTGATGGGTTCAATGTCCATTTAGAAATCAGATGGCAGAGGGGAAGAAGCTGTTCTTGAATGCTGAGGGTGTGCCTTCAGGCTCCTGTACCTCCTTCCCAATGGTAACAGTGTGAAGAAGGCATGTCTGGGTGGTGGTGGGTGCTGTCTTTCTAAGGCACCGCTCCTTGAATGCCAGGAATGAAAGGGTTAACGTATGAGGAGGGCCTGTACTCACTGGAGTTTAGAGGAATGAGGGGTCATCTCACTGAAACCTAAAAGGCCTCGATAGGGTGTACATGGAGAGGATCTTTCCTGTAGTGGGAGAGTCTATGACTGGAGGGCGGAGCCTCAGAATACAAGGATGTCTCTTTAGAACAGAGATGAAGAGAAGTTTCTTTAGCTGGGGGTAGTGACTCTGTGGAATTCATTGTCACACTGGCTGTGGAGGCCAAGTCATTGGGTGTACTTACAGCAGAAGTTCACAGGTTTTTGATTAGTAAGGGTGTTAAAAGTTATGGGGGGAAATCAGGGGAATGGGGTTGAGAGGGTTAGTATATCAGCCATAATGGAATTGCGGAGCAGATTCGATGGTCTGAGTAGTGTACTCTGCTCCTCTATCTTACGGTCATATAATTCACACAGGGATGATTCTCAGACTTGTTTCAGTGATTTCACTGAGACAGTTAAGTGTCTCCATTAGATGCTGGAGCTTCTACCATCAGGCTCATCATCTCCCCTCTTCACAGCATTTCGAAGGGTCTGATCCCTACGCAACTGCATAGTTCTCTTAGTTGTCTCAACTAACAATTCACTTTCACAGCATTTTCATAGATGATGCAACATTCAGCTTTTCACCACCCTCCAGGGACCCCAGACAGTCTTTCCAGTTGATGCAACAATCCTCCTGAACTTTTCTCAATTCAATGTACTGCATTCAGTGTTCACAATACGGAGAAACCAACTACAATCTGTGTAACTGTACGGTGAAGCAACTGTGTTCAGTCTGCAGGAGTGACCCAGGGTTTCCCATCCCACTCTCACTCTGACCTACAGGTCTGAGAACTCCTGAATTGAAATAATGAAGCCCAACACAAGCCGACAAAATATCACCTGTTGCGCATTGCGTGATGCGCAGAAGAACTGCAAATTTGTTTAAAGCTGAATGGCCTAACAAAATAGGAGAAACTGTTAAACCGAAAGCTCATGAGGTCATGAACGTTCAGCTACGAGAAATATTTAGGTATGATTTGGAAACTGGAGTTATCTGTTTGTATTGTCGTGATGCGAAAGTTGCTGGAGAATTTGCTCGTGGAAAGAAGTGGGATGATATTTGGAAACTTGACTTTTTGAAGCGTCATTTGGCAAGTAAATCGCATTTGGATGGTGTACAAAAGCTCAGGCAACAGAACCCGTCATTACCCGTTACAGGAGTGCTACGCATGGTACGGTTGAGTGCAGATGAGTGAGAGCGAAAACAATCGAACTCAGAGGAGATCAAAGTTGAGTTACAAGAATAGTCAGCTTTTGATTTCTCCGCAATTGCAGATTATGACTTCATATTTGGCGATGAACAAGTTAATGCCTTATGTCTAAAATATCATGATTTTCTAGCTGAAAATATTGTAATAGTTAGACAGTTTAATGATTTCAAATTTTCCGTGCAAGAAAAAATTAAATCCAAACCGAATTCAAACTTTTCTCAAATGGTGGCATTTGTACTTCAAAGTGAACAGTTTTGCGATCTTGCACAGCTGATGGACATTGGGGGAATCTTTCTTGCGTCTACTGCGGACTATGAGCGAGGTTTTAGCCTAATGAATCAACTCAAAAACAAGCTGAGAAACCGTTTAGGTGAATGTCATTTGGAAATGTTAATGAGAATCAAAAGCTATCAATGCGATGAAAGTTCTATTTGTTGAGACAGAGCTTACAAAGAATGGGTAAATGCCAAAGACAGGAGAGAGAAAAAATAACTGAGTGACTTAAATATGATAAAAATCAAGTATCTCCAACCTGATGGCATGAACATTGACTTCTCTAACTTGCGTTAATGCCCCTCCTCCCCTTCGTACCCCATCCCTTATTTATTTATTTATTTATTATTATCATTATTATGATTTTTTCCTTTCCCCTTTTCTCTCTTTATTCTCCCTCTGTCCCTCTCACTATAACTACTTGCCCATCCTCTGGGCTTCCCCCCCCCACCCTTTCTTTCTCCCTAGGCTTCCCGTCCCATGATCCTCTCCCTTCTTCAGCCTCGTATCCCTTTTGCCAATCAACTTTCCAGCTCTTAGCTCCATCCCCTCCCCCTCCTGTCTTCTCCTATCATTTTGGATCTCCCCTCCTCCTTCCACTTTCAAATCTCTTACTATCTCATCTTTCAGTTAGTTCTGACGAAGGATCTCGGCCCGAAACGTCGACTGTACCTCTTCCTATAGACGCTGCTCGGCCTGTTGTGTTCACTAGCATTTTTTGTGTGTGTGACTTAAATATGTATGTTATTTTCTTGTTATTCTGTGCAGTTTTATGTCAAATATTTTGTAAACCTACATAAACTGTCCCATGTGTGCATTCAGTGTCACAGGAAAAAAAATTGCACGACATAAGATTTTTGCGCACACTGACTACTAAAAATTAGAGGGAACATTGCTTACAGGTTGCTCCCAGAGTAACCCCAGCTTCACTACCACAGTTATTCCCTTTGTCCGAGCCATCATCCTCCACTCTCCCTGCTACTGATACCAACTTCTTTTCTTTTTCTCAGTTTTAATGAAGGTTCTTCTCCCTGAAACAGTAACACTGGTTCTCTTTCCACAATTAATGTAAATATGTGTGAAACCATTTCTGACATTTGATTAACATCATATGCCTGTGTGCACTCTGAAAGCAAAATTGAATAAAAAAAGCTTTCAAACCCTTTTATAGCTTTCCATCCTACAAGTCATTGCAGTGGAATTGCACACACTGCAAGTATATATGTTTGAGGACTTTGAGGAGATTTGGTTTGTCACCAAAGAGAGTCACAAATTTCTACAGATGTACAGTGGAGAACATTCTAACTAGTTGCATCACTATCTGGTATGGAGAAGCCACTGTACAGGACTGGAAAAAGCTGCAGAAAGTTGTAAACTTAGTCAGCTCCATCACGGGCACTAGCATTGAGGACCCCTTCAAAAGGCGATGACTCAGATAGGCAGAATCCATCATTAATGACCTGAACATGCCCTCTTCTCATTGCTACCATCAAGGAGAAGGTACAGGAGCTTGAAGACACACACTCAACATTTCAGGAACATCTTCTTCCCCTTTGTCATCAGATTTCTGAATGGACAATGAATCCATGAACACTTCCTCAGTACTTTTCCCTCTCTTTTTGTGTGTATTTATTTTGTTAAATATACTTTTTATTGTAATTTATAGTTTTTATTATTATGTATTGCAATGTACAGCTGCTGCAAAACAACAAATTGCCAATGTTATGAAACCTGATTCTAACTCAAGTTCTACATTATAAGACAATGATTCTTGAGACTTCGGCGAAAACACATCCCACTAAGAAAAGTGCTAATTCCATTGAAAATGAATAACATTTTCTTATTTAAAATAGTCAGGGTTGATCATCTCAGGGTCTTTTGCACACATGCAACATTTTTTCATATGTTTGTCTTTTGTTTTATAAATTATATGATTATATGATAGCCCAGTACCCACAAAATCAGTTGTCCTCAGACAAGAGATTATCATTTCAATTTGATAAAAAAAGTGTGAATAAATCATTTAAAATGCATAGTATATATGCCAGATGAAAGAGTAGAGTGAAAAACCTCTTTAAAAATAAAAGCAGTGAATTTTCAACAATATTCACTCTTATTTTGTGGTTGCTCAAAATGTGTCCCAAGTTTTTGTCAGATATTTATAAAAAAGCAATAAAATCAGGCAACCACATGGTCAACTATATTCCTGAGGACCCCTTTTCCACACTCCACATCTGCTAAATGCAACAAGGTCAAACAAGCTCCTGTAAGTTTGCTATTTTTTCAATAATCAACATATTTATTGATGTTGCTATTGTCACAACAATGACATGTCAACACTGTCTCTTTTGTATAGAAAGAATTATTTTAATTTATGTCATAAATTTATGCATTTTAATTAGAGGCCAGAGGGAGCTAGCAACAGAGGGAAAACAAGATGGCTGCTGTATACAACTCATGCATGTCATGTAAAAAAGTGTCAGGTTTTCTGTCTGACGGTGGTGACACATGGTTTGATGGTGTTGACAAAAACATCCAAATCATCCTTAGTGGAGGCTTGAATATAATTTATGATCACAATAAATAGTAATATGGCTTGTAATGTTTCATTAACTTCTTTATTTATAATACACATAATTTCCCCCTTATTTCTTCCACACACAGGCCTACAATATTTCCTTACTATATGTGTCCCCAATGACTAAAACCATAAATGAATTTAGTTGCACCATTTCATAATTATTTTATAAAATTTAATTTATAAAATAATAATTAAATTCATAGTAATTTTGTGCAATTTCATAGTAATTCCATTAAATTCTGACCTTCCTTTTATATATTTTAGGAAGTTATGGCTAGGCAGCAGCTATCAGTGGAGGAGCGAAGGAGAAGAAACAGGGAATACCAAAAAAAGCAGAGAGAGAAAATATATAGTGAGCCAGAGTTAAAGGAGGAATACCTGAGAAAGGAAAAGCAAAGATGGAAGAAGAGAGTAGAGGATGGGAAGATAAAAACTATCAGTGATTTGAATGAAATGGAAAAGAGGAGTAAGAGAAGGGCATGGAAGCATAGACAGCAAGAGTTGAGAGTGTAAGAGAAAGTGCCCAGAACGCCCAGAAACTCCCCCAGATAGTCCATTGGATCAGACTATACAGGAGCCAGCTTGCAGTAGGCAGTCTATAACAGGGGAAAGGGAAAGAAAGAAAACAAGAGCAAGTAACTTGAGAGAGATGAAAGCTTTGAAAAAGAAACTTTGAGATAATAAAAGATAGGAACAAATTGAAAAAGCGTTGGCGACGACAGCAAACTAGAAATACGACAGATATATCTGCTGGTGTCATTAATTGTGGAGATTGGCCTGCAGTCATTTATGACCAAAATTGGTGGTTAGCAAAGTCTGTCATTGTGGATGCTCATCATCAAGATGTTCAGGTGGAGTTTTTCCACCCTCATGGGCCCAACACGCGCTTCCGTCTAAAATCAGGTGGAAAGGATATGTGCTTTGTACCAGTTGAAGATATTCTGGTCAAACTGATGGAGCCATCAACACTGGGTCGTGCAAGCAGGACGAGGGAGATCTAACACCTGTCTGCTGAAGTCATGGACTTCATAGAGGAGGAGCATATTAATTGACTACTTCCTGATAAAGCGACTGAACGTTTTCAAAGATTTTCAAGCCCAGAAATGGTTGGAATTTTTTTTTTAGTTCCTGGTGTGTTTTCTGATGTTTATGCATAAACATTGCAGTTGTACTGTAGTTTTTATTTTGCTGTTTACCGTTGTATTTACAGAAGGATAAAATGTACATGACAAATTGTTATTTGTTGTACCAAGTTGTTAAGCGAGGAAGCATTGACTTGAGTGGTGAAAAGGTTGGAACTGTTTGTTGTAATTAGGCCACTGCCACAACCGGCAGGTCTCAGTCACCACCATCAGATGGAACTTCCTTTGTTTTAAATTAATATGCTTACAATCTGTTCCTCCAAAACAGTTGATTTATTAAAGTAATTGTTTCTTTAAAATGTGTTTTTTTTTAATGTCCAAAATTGTTATTTTGTATATTTAATGCTAATGATAAAATTTGCATGATGTAAGAGTTTTTAAAGGAGTAAACGTGAAATAGTATAAAAAATGAACAAAAGTGAATATTCAACATTTAACAGCATAAATGTGTACCTATGGTGTAGACACAATGATTTAAAAGCTCTAAATCTATATAAGACTAAATAAATAGAAACAATTAGCTTTTTATTGTGTCTGACTGTGTTGACAAAAACTAAGTAATGACTGGAAAAACACATATTTTATGAAAAAATTACAAAATCAGGAGGTTGCACTGAAATATTGCTTGATTGCTGAGACCTTGTTCTAAAAACATATAAGTTTAGATTTCTTAACATTTAAAATTTTTTCTTTTCAAAATTAAAACCTGTTTTATCCAAATTCTGAAGAATCAGTGAAGAGTTACAGTAATATTTACCTCCGCAGAGATGTATAATTATAGCTGTGCCTATTCAATTCTTCGAATTTCTGGCACAAGTGCTTTTTTATTATGCTCCTCAGAGAGACAGGAATGTAACACTTCATGTATAGTCTTGGGGTGTAAGGTCTGCAGACTTGAGTCTTTCTTCCTAAATTTCTGTTGGAGTGAACAGGCATACTCTGTGTATAGTCTTTTGTCTATAGCTCCAGCAGATGTGGGACAATGAGTAAGATCACTGCAGAAGTGGCTCTGGCCTTGGTTTAAGTTTGGAGAAATGTCAAGAAGGTTCATTCAAAGCAGATCAGGCTCTCCTCCTGTGGTGCCTAATAACTTCAGAACTCCTGTGCACCAGCTAGAAGCAGGGTGACAAGTAAGTCTGTTGACTGTCACAACATTTCTAAGATAAATTAACTGTAAAAATGAGCATTAGATGAGTATTGACAGTACCCATGTGCAACCTAAGTGGCAAGAATTTGGTGTGTACAAGCAGATAATGTAGAGTGAAGTTCTGGCTACCTACCTACCTACCTACCTACCTGTGTGAATTATCAAACCATTTAATTGTCAACACTTAATTAAAATCTGGCTACCTAGCTACCTACCTACCTGTGTGAATTATCAAACCATTTAATTGTCAACACTTAATTAAAATCCTAGAAGATTTTGTATTTCACTTGTACCTTTGGCAGCTATGGATTTTATGGTTTTCATCATGCAAACAAATAAAATTCCTTCTTTAAATTATTACCCTAAATTCATTTTTCCCAATTAGGAGCAGTAATAGAGTGTAATGTTTTGTCCTAGTACTAATTTTTAAAAGTTGTCAAAGTATCGCAGTCTTTAATCATGATCCCATAGGGGCAGTTTTCTTAAATCTTCCTTATTTGGAGAGCATTTGACTTTAAAAAAAAAAAATGCCTGTTGGAATTTTTCCATGCTGATGGGACTTAGCTGCTGTAATATGGGAGGTCGGTTCAAAAGGATGCACGTAATTCACATCAATCACAGTTATAATTATCCTAAAAATGATAGAGGGAAGGAAGTGAATCTCCCACTCCACCGAGTGCTTGATCTGGAAATTTTTGTGTAAACTGTCCACACACTAAGGGAAGTCCTTTGTGTCAGGAGATTACCGATGACAATAACAGGCAAGCCAAGCTAGAAAGGGCAGTAGATCTGAGTAGATCTGAAAGTATGGAAGAAGTATCATGACTTTTCCAGATATACTCACATTCAGGTTTATCTGCTTATCACATGTACATTGAACTACACAGTGAAATGCATTGTTTGCATTAACAATCAACACATCCTAGGGATGGGGGCAGGTGTTGCCACACATTCCAGTGCCGATATAGCACGTCCACCATGATCAGTGGAAAAACACAAGCAAAAACAGCATGACATTACAACAAAACAGAACAACAACAGCAAACAAACCCCTTTACCACTCACAGACACTCAGATAGGCCTCCAGCCTAGGAAAGGACGCCTCCAGTCCTTGGCCTCAGACTCTCAGACATTTGGCTTCCAGCTCCCAGTCCCTGGCCCAGACTTCAGACTATTTAAGACCTCCACCTTCTGGACATGCTGACCCAAGGGCCCCAACCTTTGGTCTCAGCCTCTGGACTCGCTGACTTCCGTCTTTGACCTTCAGGCTTCAACCTCTGGACTCACTGATCCCTAGACTTAGACCTCTAGACTTTGCTGATCTCTGGGTATTGACTCCAGGTCTTGTTGAGCCTGTAACCTCCAAGCCTTCATCTCTGGAGTCGCAAGGGCCTCAAGCCTGGGATTTCCCAACCTGGGATGGGGATTTGCTCATTGGCCTTCATGCCTCCTGCTTTGATGGACTTCTGACTCACCGAATCAGTGCGACTCACTGACTTGAGGTGTCACCAGCCTTCGTCCATGGTCTTGATCAATGACCACGGGGATTGCTGGTCTTTCTCCTCAGTGCACCTTGACTAGGACTACAATCACTGGTTCCTGCCCTGATCTCTAGCTCCCTCTCTATCCTGTGCTTAAAACATTACTCCCCACACTGTCCCCAGTTTTATTTTGATTATTTTATCTTATTTAGAGATACGGTACAGAACAGACCCCTCTAGCCTAACAAGTCGTGTTGCCCAACGTCTCACCTATTTAGGACTAGCCTAACCACAGGACAATTTACAATGATCAATTAATTGACTAATTGGTATGTCTTTGATATGACCCTGTGAACCTGAAAGACAGCCAAGTCAGCGATAGACTTTGCAGCTCGGTGCCATCTAGAATGGAAGCTCCCCAAGCTCCCTCACCTATGAAAGTCAGAAATCTACACCCATCATTTGTTATGGCTGGTTTTGCAAAACTGTGACTATTCAGACAGCAGATCACACATCCACATTCAATGTCAGTCACTCAAGTTACCTCACTCTTCTTCCACAACACAAACAGCCAAGTGATGTTACTGACCGCCAGACAGTATACACTCCCTCTACCAACCCAACTAGGCTAACCGATAGCCAGTTAGTGACTACTCTCCAACTCCACGTTTACTAACATACCCTGACACATACATCAAGTAAGCCAGACTATCTCGCTGCCAAGGTGTCACTCTAAACAGGAAAGGGCCCTCTCAGGTTCAAGGATGTACTTGATTGAAGGAGTGGTCTCTCCTCCCATCTGGCTTGGAGCAGCTACTAAGGCTGCCAAAGGCGTAGCTGTCCTGTGTGTCTTCCTCTTCTTGTTGTCCTTCGTACAACGATCAAGCTTCTTAAAAGAATCTGCATGCCTATCGGTCATTTTCCACAATGGAGCAATTCATGCAGCAACACAATGATTGTACTATGTATGTTGTGAAAGTCTTTGTAGCCAAGGCATGGAACAGACAGATCCTCCCTTCTGTTCTGCCTGCCTTTCTGTACTAAGGTTCTGTACTAAAGTACTAAGGGAGAAGGAGTCAATTTTAGAAAACCTAGCCCATTTATTTTTCACCATAGTCCCCTCCTACATTTACACACTTAGTCCAGTGGTCATGGAGCAAACGGATCCCTTCTTTGTAGAAGTCGGTGTCTTGGACCTCCAGAAAGTGGTCCACAGCAGGGGTGATTGATACGTTCGTGGCCTAAGGTAGGAGATGAGTTATGCAGCTCTCATTAAAAGCACGTGCAGTTCAACTCTGAGTGATTATGCAGAAAGTTTGAAGTTAATAACTCATCTCCTTCTACCTTAGGCCACAAACTTATGTATATACTTTTATTTTTTTTCTCAGTGAAGTACCTTTTAGGTAATTTGACAAGTGAGGTGGAAAATCTAGTCAGGTGGAAGAAGGCAGCATACATGAGGTTTAGGAAGGAAGGATCTGATGCATCTATTGAGGAATTTAGGGTAGCAAGAAAGAAGCATAAGAAGGGGCTGAGGAGAGCAAGAAAGGCGCATGAGAAGGCCTTGGCGAGTAGGGTAAAGGAAAACCCCAAGGCATTCTTCAATTATGTGAAGAACAAAAGGATGACAGGAGTGAAGGTAGGACGGATTAGAGATAAAGGTGGGAAGATGTGCCTGGAGGCTGTGGAAGTGAGCGAGGTCCTCAATGAATACTTCTGTTCGGTATTCACGAATGAGAGGGAACTTGATGATGGTGATGACAATATGAGTGAGGTTGATGTTCTGGAGCATGTTGATATTAAGGGAGAGGAGGTATTGGAGTTGTTAAAATACATTAGGATGAATAAGTCCCCAGGGCCTGACGGAATATTCCCCAGGGTGCTCCACGAGGCGAGGGAAGAGATTGCTGAGCCTCTGGCTAGGATCTTTATGTCCTTGTTGTCCACGGGAATGGTACCGGAGGATTGGAGGGAGGCGAATGTTGTCCTCTTGTTCAAAAAAGGTAGTAGGGATAGTCCGGGTAATTATAGACCAGTGAGCCTTACGTCTGTGGTGGGAAAGCTGTTGGAAAAGATTCTTAGAGATAGGATCTCTGGGCATTTAGAGAATCATGGTCTGATCAGGGACAGTCAGCATGGCTTTGTGAAGGGCAGATCATGTCTAACAAGCCTGATAGAGTTCTTTTGAGGAGGTGACCAGGCATATAGATGAGGGTAGTGCAATGGATGTGATCTATATGGATTTTAGTAAGGCATTTGACAAGGTTCCACACGGTAGGCTTATTCAGAAAGTCAGAAGGCATGGGATCCACGGAAGTTTGGCCAGGTGGATTCAGAATTGGCTTGCCTGCAGAAGGCAGAGGGTCATGGTGGAGGGAGTACATTCAGATTGGAGGGTTGTGATCAGTGGTGTCCCACAAGGATCGGTTCTGGGACCTCTACTTTTCGTGATTTTTATTTACGACCTGGATGTGGGGGTAGAAGGGTGGGTTGGCAAGTTTGCAGACGACACAAAGGTTGGTGGTGTTGTAGATAGTGTAGAGGATTGCCAAAGATTGCAGAGAGAAGTGGGCTGAGAAGTGGCAGATGGAGTTTAACCCGGAGAAGTGTGAAGTGGTACACTTTGGAAGGACAAACTCCAAGGCAGAGTACAAAGTAAATGGCAGGATATTTGGTAGTGTGGAGGAGCAGAGGGATCTGGGGGTACATGTCCAGAGATCCTTGAAAGTTGCCTCACAGGTGGATAGGGTAGTTAAGAAAGCTTATGGGGTGTTAGCTTTCATAAGTTGAGGGATAGAGTTTAAGAGTCACGATGTAATGATGTAGCTCTATAAAACTCTCGTTAGGCCACACTTGGACTACTGTGTCCAGTTCTGGTTGCCTCACTATAGGAAGGATGTGGAAGCATTGGAAAGGGTACAGAGGAGATTTACCAGGATGCTGCCTGGTTTAGAGAGTATGTATTATGATCAGAGGTTAAGGGAGCTAGGGTTTTACTATTTGGAGAGAAGGAGGATGACAGGAGACATGATAGAGGTGTACAAGATAATTAGAGGAATAGATAGAGTGGATAGCCAGCACCTCTTCTCCACTGCTCAATTCAAGAGGACATGGCTTTAAGGTAAGGGGTGGGAAGTTCAAGGAGGATATTAGAGGAAGGTTCTTTACTCAGAGAGTGGTTGGTGCGCAGAATGCACTGCCCGAGTCAGTGGTGGAGGCAGATACACTAGTGAAGTTTAAGAGACTACTAGACAGGTATATGGAGGAATTTAAGGTGGGGGCTTATATGGGAGGCAGGGTTTGAAGGTCGGCACAACATTGTGGGCCGAAGTACTGTGCTGTACTATTCTATGTTCTATAATTTTTGGTGGTTCAAGATCAAGTAAATTTCTAATAATCAGCCATTGGATTTTTTTTCCGGAAATCATGATTATTTGGCATTTGGCACATTTAATATTACAGAAAGTGGAGACACAAGTGACTAAATTAGAGCACAATTGGTGCCAGGTTTCCTGGAGGTGGGATCGGGGTTTTGAGTCTGGAGCATTGATGTGTTTCACCGTGTTTTGAAAAGCTGGAACACAGAACACACAAGCTGAAGCATGCACACTGAAGTTCATCAAGTTCTGTGTTCTGTACTTCCTTACTGGGACTCCATTTCCTGCTCCCTTTAAATCTACTGGGATCATGGAAAAATGTGAAACAGATGAAAAAAAGGAAATTACAAATGTATCGGGGTCTTAATAGGAATAACAACAAGTAGTCAATAAAACCTGCACCAACAAATTCCTGAATATGAGAGACCATTGGAATTTCATTGTATAATAAATAGATTATATTTTGAGGACATGACAGAATATGTGTAGAAAAAACTTGAGATGATAGTATTTTATTAACTATGAATACTTGTTCAAATGTGAAAAATACAATAGCCTTAATAGTAATCCAGACCATTGGGACTAAATCCATATTTAATGTATAAAATGCATAAGAACTGTATATCCATTGAAAATAGGTTAAAATGTCTAATTTTTCAGTGTCAGATTTGGATAAAGTATAATAGTGTCAGCATTAAATGATGTGACTGCTGTGACAGATCGAAAAAACATCAGATGTATTCAAATTATTTGCTTCAAATGCCATTAATATGACTGCACAGCTTTAGTGTTTACTCCACCAGCTCCTCATATAATGATATATGCAGGTTTTATTGTTTGATGAGATAGTGAAAACTGATGAGGGGCTTCAAGCTTCACTGCCATCTACCTTTAACAGCTCTGATATAAATCGTAGTTATATTCTGTCAGCACAAGAACAGCAAAATAAAATCAACACAATTAAACTCACATCAAAGTATGATGTCATTGGTGATGTTAGTTGCAACAGAAGGGAGGTGAACCAGAGACATTTTCTGTGGGTAATAGATCAATCACAGCAGATAAGAAATGCGTCATTCAGGCCAAGACAGCACACTGTATCAGAATGTTGCCAAGCAATATTAACATGCTTTCCAGCATCATACTTTCATGAATATAAGTACTTTGTTTATAATTTTATATCCTGAACCATGTCTCTTTTTGATAACATCATGTATTTTGTTTTTCTGAGGACAGAAATGGGAAAACAGGCTTATGAGATTGTTGTCAATATAGTCCATATGTAAATAATACTTACAGAGTGTTCAACAGTTTTCTATTTTGTTGGAAATCTTTTCTAAAATATTGAAATTGTGGTAGAATTAGTTAATTTTCTATTTTTAGTAGAAAGACCACTGTAACTATGAAGAAGAGTAATTGCAGTTTAATATTTTGCAATCCTACCTTAAGCCATAAGGGCAAAAATAATTATGCATTTATCATTCCATTGTCCACACTTCTGCATACAAATAGCACTTTTCCTTACAAGAGCAATAGTTCTTCAGCAACATCTCCAGCAAATTTGATTCATGAATACAGCCATTTTTCATGTATATAACCACATAACCATGTAACAATTACAGTACGGAAACAGGCCATCTCAGCCCTTCTAGTCCGTGCCGAACTCCTACTCTCACCTAGTCCCACCGACCTGCACTCGGTCCATAACCCTCCATTCCCTTCCTGTCCATATATCTATCCAATTTAACTTTAAACGACAACATCGAACTTGCCTCAACTACTTCTACTGGAAGCTCGTTCCACACAGCCACCACTCTCTGAGTAAAGAAGTTCCCCCTCATGTTATCCCTAAACTTTTGCCCTTTAACTCTCAACTCATGTCCTCTTGTTTGAATCTCCCCAACTCTCAATGGAAGAAGCCTATCCACGTCAACTCTCTCAATCCCCCTCATAATTTTAAACACCCCTATCAAGTCCCCTCTCAACCTTCTACGCTCCAAAGAATAAACACCTAACTTGTTCAACCTTTCTCTGTAACTTAGGAGATGAAACCCAGGCAACATTTTAGTAAACCTCCTCCGTACTCTCTCAATTTTGTTGACATCTTTCCTATAATTCGGTGACCAGAACTGTACACAATACTCCAAATTTGACCTTACCAATGCTCTATACAATTTCAACATTACATCCCAACTCCTATACTCAATGCTCTGATTAATAAAGGCCAGCATACCAAAAGCTTTCTTCACCACCCTATCCACATGAGATTCCACCTTCAGGGAACTATGCACCATTATTCCTAGATCCCTCTGTTCTACAGCATTCTTCAATGCCCTACCATTTACCATGTATGTCCTATTTTGATTAGTCCTAACAAAATGTAGCACCTCACATTTTTCAGCATTAAACTCCTTCTGCCATCTTCCAGCCCACTCTTCTAACTGGCCTAAATCTGTCTGCAAGCTTTGAAAACCTACTTCATTATCCACAACGCCACCTATCATCTGCATACTTACTAATCCAATTTACCACCCCATCATCCAGATCATTAATATATATGACAAACAACATTGGACCCAGTACAGATCCCTGAGGTACACCGCTACACACCATCCTCCAATCTGACACACAGTTATCCACCACTACTCTCTGGCATCTCCCATCCAGCCACTGTTGAATCCATTTTACTACTTCCATATTAATGCCTAATGATTGAACCTTCCTAACTAACCTTCCGTGTGGAACCTTGTCAAAGGCCTTACTGAAGTCCATATAGACAACATCCACCGCTTTACCCTCGTCAACTTTCCTAGTAACCTCTTCAAAAAATTCAATAAGATTAGTCAAACATGACCTTCCACGCACAAATCCATGTTGACTGTTCCTAATCAGACCCTGTCTATCCGGATAATTATATATACCATCTCTAAGAAAACTTTCCATCAATTTACCCACCACTGACATCAAACTCACAGGCTGATAATTGCTAGGTTTACTCTTAGAAGCCTTTTTAAACAATGGAACCACATGATCAACATACCAATCCTCCAGCACCATCCCCGTTTCTAATGATATTTGCAATATTTCTGTCAGAGCCGCTGCTATTTCCACACTAACTTTTCTCAAGGTCCTAGGGAATACCTTGTCCGGACCCGGAGACTTATCCACTTTTATATTCCTTAAAAGCACCAGTACTTCCTCTTCTTTAATCACCATACTTTCCATAACTACCCTTCTTGTTTCCTTTACCTTACACAATTCAATATCCTTGTCCTTAGTGAATACCGAAGAAAAGAAATTGTTCAAAATCTCCACCATCTCTTTTGGCTCCGCACATAGCCATCCACTCTGATTCTCTAAGGGACCAATTTTATCCCTCACTATCCTTTTGCTGTTTATATAACTGTAGACTATGACTGTATAACTGTATAACTATGACTCTGCCATAGTTGGATGCATCAGCAAGGGAGATGAGGCTGAGTACAGGGCTACAGTAGGAAACTTTGTCACATGGTGTGAGCAGAATTACCTGCAGCTTAATGTGAAAAAGACTAAGGAGCTGGTGGTAGACCTGAGGAGAGCTAAGGTACCGGTGACCCCTGTTTCCATCCAGGGGTCAGTGTAGACATGGTGGAGGATTACAAATACCTGGGGTACGAATTGACAATAAACTGGACTGGTCAAAGAACACTGAGGCTGTCTACAAGAAGGGTCAGAGCCGTTCTGTTTCCTGAGGAGACTGAGGTCCTTTAACATCTGTCGGACGATGCTGAGGATGTTCTACGAGTCTGTGGTGGCCAGTGCTATCATGTTTGCTGTTGTGTGCTGGGGAAGCAGGCTGAGGGTAACAGAATCAACAAAATCATTCGTAAGGCCAGTGATGTTGTGGGGATGGAACTGGACTCTCTCACGGTGGTGTCTGAAAAGAGGATGCTGTCTAAGTTGCATGCCATCTTGGTCAATGTCTCCCATCCACTACATAATGTACTGGTTGGGCACAGGAGTACATTCAGCCAGAGGCTCATTCCACCGAGATGCAGCACAGAGCGTCATAGGAAGTCATTCCTGCCTGTGGCCATCAAACTTTACAACTCCTCCCTTGGAGGGTCAGACCCCCTGAGCCAATAGGCTGGTCCTGGACTTATTTCATAATTTACTGGCATAATTTACATCTTACTATTTAACTATTTATGGTTCTATTACTATTTATTATTTATGGTGCAACTGTAACAAAAACCAATTTCCCCCGGGATCAATAAAGTATGACTATGACCAGAAAGCCTTTGGATTTATTTTCACCTTACTCACTAAAGTTGCCTCGTATCTTCTTCTAGGTTTTCTAATTTCTTTCTTAAGATTCTTTTAACATTCTTTACATTCCTCGAGTAGCTCATTAACTCCAAGCTGCCTATGTTTATTGTAAATCCCTCTCTTTTTCCGAACCAAATTTCCTATGTCCCTTGAAAACCATGGCTCTCTCAAACTTTTAACCTTTCCTTTCAACCTAACAGGAACATAAAATCCTGTACCCTCAAAATTTCACCTTTAAATGATCTCCATTTCTCTATTACATCCTTCCAATAAAAAAAATTGTCCCAATCCACTCCTTCTAAATCCTTCCGCATCTCCTCAAAGTTAGCCCTTCTCCAATCAAAAATCTCAACCCTGGGTCCTGTCCTATCCTTCTCCATAATTATATTGAAACTAATGGTATTGTGATCACTGGACCCGAAGTGCTCCCCAACACATAGCTCCGTCACCTGCCCTATCTCATTCCCTAGTAGGAGAACCAACACTGTCCCTTCTCTAGTTGGTACCTCTATGTATTGCTGCAAAAAACTATCTTGCACACATTTGACAAACTCCAAACCATCCAGCCCTTTTACAGAATGGGCTTCCCAGTCTATGTGTGGAAAATTAAAATCTCCCACAATCACAACCTTGTGCTTACTACAAATATCTGCTATCTCCTTACAAATTTGCTCCTCCAGTTCTCGGTCCCCAATAGGTGGTCTATAATACACTCCTATAAGTGTCACAACACCTTTCCTATTCCTCAATTCCACCCAAATAGCCTCCCTAGATGAGTCCACTAATCTATCCTGCCAGAGGACCGCTGTTATATTTTCTCTGACAAGCAATGCAACACCTCCCCCTCTTGCCCCTCCTATTCTATCACACCTGAAGCAACGAAATCCTGGAATATTTAGTTGCCAATCACACCCCTCCTGCAACCACATTTCACTAATAGCTACAACATCATATTTCCAGGTATCAATCCATGCTTTAAGCTCATCCACCTTTCTTACAATGCTCCTAGCATTAAAATAGATGCTTTTAAGAAACTCTCCACCTCTTATTCTCTTTTTATCCTTAATGGAGCAAACAACTTTGTTATCTTTTTCTTCCTTGTCCCCTACATCTTTGTTCTGAGTGCTCCTGATCTCTGTCCTCTGCCTATCCTCCCTCATACACTGTCTACTAGCTTTCTCTATTTGTGAACTAACCATCTCTTTCCTAGTCTCTTTAATTTGATTCCCACCCCCCCCAACCATTCTAGTTTAAAGTCACCTCAGTAGCCCTCGCAAATCTCCCCGCCAGGATATTGGTCCCCCTAGGATTCAAGTGTAACCCATCCTTTTTGTACAGGTCACACCTGCCCCAAAAGACGTCCCAATGATCCCAAAAACTTGAATCCCTGCCCCCTGCTCCAATCCCTCAGCCACGCATTTATCCTCCACCTCATTGCATTCCTACTCTCACTGTCGCGTAGCACAGGCAGTAATCCCGAGATTACTACCTTTGCGGTCCTTTTTCTCAACTCCCTTCCTAACTCCCTATATTCTCCTTTCAGGACCTCTCCCCTTTTCCTACCTATGTCATTGGTACCTATATGTACCACAACCTCTGGCTCCTCTCCCTCCCACTTCAGGATATCTTGGCCGCGATCAGTAATATCCCGGAACCTGGCACCAAGGAGGCAAACTACCATCCGGGTCTCTGGACTGCGTCCACAGAATCGCCTACCTGACCCCCTTACTATTGAGTCCCCTATTACTACTGCCCTCCTCTTCCTTTCCCTACCCTGCTGAGCTACAGGGCCAGACTCTGTGCTGGAGGCACGGCCACTGTTGCTTCCCCCAGGTAAGCTGTCCCCCTCAACAGTACTCAAACAGGAGTACCTGTTGTCAAGGGGCACAGCACTGGGGTACTCTCTATTACCTGACTCTTCCTCTTCCCCGCCTAGCCGTGACCCACTTGTCTGCCTCCCGTAACCCTGGTGTGACCACCTAGCCTGTAACTCTTCTCTATCAACTCCTCACTCTCCCTGACCAGACGAAGGTCATCGAGCTGCAGCTCCAGTTCCCTAATGTGGTCTCTTAGGAGCTGCATCTCGACGCACCTGGTGCAGATGTGGACGTCCGGGAGGCCTGGAGACCCCAGGACCTCCCACATCCAGCACCAAGAACAACAAGCTGCCCTCACACTCATACTTCCCCTCTCCTCAAATAACAACAAAAAATGAAAACCAAACCCTCTTTGCTTTGTAATAAGACCATAAGACATAGGAGCAGAATTAGGCCATTCAGCCCATCGAGTCTGCTCTGCCATTCCATCATGGCTGATCCCAGATCCCACTCAATTCCATACACCTGCCTTCCCACCATATCCTTTTAATGCCCTGACCGATCAGTAAACTATCAACTTCCGCCTTAAATATACACATGAAGTTGGCCTCCACTGCAGTCTGTGGCAGAGCATTCCATAGATTCACTACTCTCTGGCTAAAGAAATTCCTCCTTACCTCTGTTCTAAAAGGTCGCACTTCAATTTTGGGGCTGTGGCCTCTAGTTCTGGATACCCCTACCATAGGAGACATCCTCTCCACATCATCCTATCTAGTCCTTTCAACATTCAGCAGGTTTCAATGAGATCCCCCCCATATTCTTCTAAATTCCAGTGAGTACAGGTCCAAAGCTGCCAAATGCTCCTCATATGTTAACCTCTTCAATCCCGGAATCATCCTCATGAACCTCGTCTGGACTCTCTGCACTGACAATACATCCTTCCCCCAAAACTTTTGCCCATACTCCAAGTGTGGCCTGACTAGTGTCTTATAAAGGCTCAGAATTATGTCCTTGCTTTTATATTCTATTCCCCTTGAAATAAATGCCAACATTGCTTTTGTCTTCTTCACCACAGACTCAACCTGTAAGTTAACCTTCTGGGAGTGTACACCTCACTTAAAGTAAAGGATGAAGCCACACCTGCATTCCTGGACCTCTGTGTGTTCCTTGAATTCATTTAATGTTTTGAAGTTGCAAATAATAACATTTTGGCAATGAGATATTTTTACTGAACTGTTAAAGCAGAGTGAGACATTTGAAGTAAAAAGAAACAGTTCAGCACAGCCCAGCACGTGGAGAGATAGTCTTCAGAAGGGAAGACATGATTGAGTTTCTTAAAGTCAGAAAATGGAAGAATTCAGGGTTGATAAAAAGTGAATACTGGGTAATACTAATCAAAAAAATCAGAAATGGCTGGCTACATTGGAAAAGTTGACAAGCTTGATTACGCGACACAATTCATGTATATTGAGCTATTGGAACAAATGAAATAACCAGTGAGAAGCGAGTCCCAATTTTGCTGAGTTCACTCAGTTTAAAGGCATACAGTTTACTTTGACGTTTGACTGCCCCAAACAAACTATCAAATAAGCTTTGCTACTATTGTAAAAGTGATGCAGGAGCATTTAGAACCAAAGTCATTGTTGATTGCAGAATTCCTTAGGTTTCATAAATGGCTCCAAAAGGAAGGGGAGTCCATTTTAGCCTATGTAGCTGAATTGAAGAGTTTGTATGAGCATTATCAGTTCGGTAATAGACTTAATGATGCACTGAGGGATCGTTTAGTTTGTGGAATCTTAAAAGAAAGCATTCAAAAATGGCTCCTAACTGAAGCATAGCTGACATTCAAACGGGCAGTGGAAATCGCTGTTTCAATGGGAACTGCCAACAGAGACACAAGTTGCAGTCAAGAATGAAAGTGAGCATGAACAAAATTGCATTGTCTAAACAGAAACCAGACTGGCCAAATAAATTGTGTTACCGTTGTGGCAGGGGATCACATACACCAAAACAAATACAGATTTAAAGGTGAAACTTGCAGAAAAGGCAACAAAGTAGGACACATACGAAGGGTATGTTGGCCAGACAAAAATAAGTGGACTGCACAGGGAAGAAAAAATGCTAAAAAGTCAAGATGTAGTTTTAAAAAGAGCACTGATCTGCACACTGTTGGTGAAAAATCTGATAAGGATGTAAATGACACAGGACTGTGTAGCTTTGAGATTTATAGTGTGAAAATTAACAGTAAACAAGCAATATGGTTAATGCCAGAAGTGAACAGCAAATTAATTAAAATAGAATTGGATATTGGTTCAGCTGTTTCAAACATCCCGCAAAATGAGTTTGAATGGCATTTCAAAGGTATCAAACTGAAGCCTGCAGATATCCAATTAAGGAGTTACAGTATACCGGTGAAAAGATAACTCAGAATCAGAATCAGGCTTAACATCTCGGGCATATGTCGTGAAATTTGTTCACTTTGCAGCAGCAGTATAATGCAATACATAACAATAGAGAGAAAAAACTGTGAATTATAGTAACTGTGTATATATATATAAAAATGGTTAAATTACATAAATAGAGCAAAATGGGGAAAAAAAAGTAGTGTGATAGTGTTCATGGGTTCAACGTACAGTCAGAAATTGGATGGCAGAGGGAAAGAAGCTGTTTCTGAATCACCGAGTGCGTGTCTTCAGACTTCTGTACCTCCTACCTACCTGATAGCAACAATAAGAGGATATGTTCTGGGTGGTGGAGGTCCTTAATGATGGACACCACCTTTTTGAGGCACTGCTCCTTGAAGATGTTTTGGATACTATGGAGGCTAGTACCCATGATGGACTGACTAATTTTACAACTCTCTGCAGTGTACTTACACTCTGTGCAGTAGCTATGCCCCTCTTCATTCTAAATGGTGATGCACCCAGTTAGAATGCTCTCTACGGTACATCTGTAGTAATTTTGCAAGTGTTTTTGGTGACATATCAAATCTCCTCTAACTCCTAATGAAATATAGCTATTGTTTTGCTATAGCCGTATCAATATGTTGCATCCAGGTTAGGTCCTCAGAGAGGCTGACACCCAGGAACTCGGAAATCTCCATTGCTGATCCCTCTATGAGTGTGTTCCCTTGTCTTATCTTTTCTGAAGTCCATGATCATCTCTTTGATTACTGAGTGCACGGTTGTTGCTGTGACACCATTCAGCTAGCTGGTATATCTTGCTCCTATATGCCCTCTTGTCACCACCTGAGATTCTGCCAACAATGGATGTATTGTCAGCAAATTTATAGATGCAATTTGAGTTATGCCTGTGGGAATAACATCCGTAACAGTGAAATACAACAACCAACAAGCCACATTGAGCTTGTATGTGGTAAGAACAGAAGGAACAGCATTGTGGGGGTGTGATTGGCCGAGGCAACTGCAACTTGATTGAAGATCCATTCACCATTTGCCTGCTACTTTTCCTGCAATGAAGCCAACTGAAAGTGAATTAAGAAAGGTAGTGCATGACACCACAATTGTCTCCATGTTGAACATCATGAACTGTTGTCGAACAGAGAACAAACAAGTGTTGATGACAACCTCTAAGCCTCTGGTTGGAAAATATGTTGGACCAAGAAAGAACCATACTGCTTAGAAGAAGCATAGAAATGACAAATGCAGTGGTCTGGCTACAACAGTTTTTGTAGGCAACGTTTCTGAGAAAACTTCTGATATGTTAATCAGGTAGTTACTTGCAAAATGTGGCTTGGTTTTAAGATGGAAGTTCAAGGAGCTTCAGAAGAATTGCAAGCATTCAGCTTTTGTGAGTTTCAAGAACCAGAATCTACTCTGCGTGCATTCAGGTTATTAGTGAAACAACAAGTTGCTTGTAAATGTAGATGTGAAGACCAAAGCCCAGCTGGATGAATGGAAGGTCAAAAAGAAAAGAATGAACGGAGATACGGAAACAGAGGATTTGTCAGATGATGCTGTGGATGCGGAAACTAAAAGCTGAGATCAGATCATAAATGAATGAATTGACTTTATTTCTTACAGCCTTAACGTACATGAGTAAAAATCTTTACATTACGTCTCCGTTTAAATGTGCAATGTGCAATCATAGTAATTTATAATAATTAATAATAAATAGAACAGACAATGTAATAGAAATACATTCAAATCAGCGTGAGTTAATCAGTCTGATGGCCTGGTGGAAGAAGCTGTCCTGGAGCCTGTTGGTCCTGGCTTTTAATGCTGCAGTACTGTTTTCTGGATGGTAACAGATGGAACAGTTTGTGGTTGGGCTGACTTGCGTCCCCAACGATCCTTCGGGCCCTTTTTACACACCTGTCTTTGTAAGTATCCTGAATCATGGGAAGTTCACAACTACAGATGTGCTGAGCTGTCCACACCACTCTGCAGAGTCCTGTGATTGAGGGAAGTACGGTTCCCATACCAGGCGGTGATGCAGCCAGTCAGGATGCTCCTGTAGAAAGGAGCAATTGTGCCCCTGTAGAAAGTTCTTAGGATAAAGGATTAATAAGAGAATACTCCAGTGAACTAAATGCACTTTCCCAAGATCAAGATGCACAAACAAGAAGAAGAAAAAGGAAGGACCAGATTGAGAGAGGGAATGTGAGAAAGAAAAGGAAAGGGAACGAAGTAGATCCAGAAAAAGAAAATGAGAAGAAATGTGTTCAGCGCTGTCAGAACCACTTCCTGCAGTCTCAGAGTAAACTCCTATACCCGCCACAGAGGGGGCTTCAGACCCTAGATTGCTTCACAACCACAAGTCTCACCTGCCAAGGAGAGTGATCTCCCTTGTCAAGAAGGATGTTATCCCTCAAGAGTCAGAAAGCTTCCACAGCGATGAAATCTTTCAGCCTGAATGGGACAATTAATTATGAGTTATATGTAAAAATACATTAATTGCAGACATCATCACGCTACCACATGATACATCTGTGCCTTGTTTAAAGTAAAAGACAAAGCTAGACCTGCATTCCTGGACTCCTGTGTGTTCCTTGAATTAGTTTGTTTTGAAGTTTCAAAACATAACAATCAGCCAGCCACATCTATGAATCAAATTATTCAGCTAGAATAATGTGCATTTGTCAAAATGTACTTAGATGGAGGGCATGCTGCTATCATTGCTGACTTTACAAATTGGATGGCAGTGTGAGCAACGTAAAAGATGCAAAGAAGTTTCAGGAGATACAGGCGAGCCAAGTTTGTGAATGAGTGAAGACATGGCAGGTAGAATATATGTAGAAAAACCTGAGGTACTGATAAAAAATGGAAACAGACAATAGTTTTATATGGTAAAGAGAATGTCTTTTTATACAAATCACTGAAAGATTATGTACAAGTAGAACAAGAAAATACAGATGGAACAGCTGAGCCAGAGTGAGCAGGATGTAAATGAGTGGGGTTAGAAGAGGATACTCAAAGTGAAGAGTTAAAGCAGCACGAAAAACTGAGAATATGAGGTGTCAGAGCGATTGGGAGGCAGTCAAAAAAAGACATTTTAGCACAAGAGTCCTTGTGCGAGAGAGGAAGAGGAAGAGGAGTGCCTTGTTGCTGCGTCTACTAACCAGTGTGTGACCATTAACTCCAATGGGCCTAGACCTAGTCTCCTTTTGTCTAGGTTTCCCTCTGCCTCTGAATCAACATCTGCTATCTGGTCTGCAAGTGCTAGCCCACTTTAAAGGAGTCACATGTTGGCAAACTTCAATGAGTGTGGGGTGTTGCAAACCTGTTAATACTGTAGACATACCACAAAAACATGCTAGTTATTTTTTAATGAGTGGTACGTCTTCATGTATATTTTGACCTTTATGGGCTGCTGTCAAGCTTCTCTGTGTGTTATGTACTGAACGAAATGTGAGAGGGCATTCAGAGTAGATGACTTCCAAGCAAAATAAACAGCTGCATGTTTGTACCTCACCTCTCTCTCGTGGTTGCTCTTTACGACCACCTGGCTTCCCAGTACCACAAACATAACAATTGCAACGAGGTGACAAGGCCTCACATGATATTTATTGTTTTGTTCCCTTTGGCAAAAAAAGTCAATGCTGGTGGTGTACTGCTGTGTGATGTGGGTAAGCGAAGACACCATGTGAAAACGGCCACAGGAAGTGTGGTGAGTGAAGAATACAAAGGGAGAGAATGAGAATGGGACAGTTAATTAAAACAAATGAGAGAGATGGATACACCAGATAACTTTTCTGGAACATTTGAAAATGGTAACAATGTTTGGAAGAATGATGAAAGGTCATGTGATGAAATGACAGAGCAATGGTCTGTGTATTGAGGCAATTAAAAACATTTGCTTACAGAAGACAGACTAATATTACAGAAGGCAATTTAGATTAGTACATCTATGGAAATGGCAGCTAAAGAATCAGAATCAGGTTTATTATCACCGGCATGTGATGTGAAATTTGTTAACAGCAGCAGCAGTTCAATACAATACATAATACAGAAGAGAAAAAAAACAAAATAAAAAATAAATGAGTAAATCAATTACAGTATACGTATATTGAATAGATTAAAAAATGTGCAAAAATCAGAAATACTGTATATTAAAAAAAACTGAGGTAGTGTCCAAGGGTTCAATGTCCATTTCGGAATCGGATTGCAGAGCAGAAGAAGCTGTTCCTGAATTGCTGAGCATGTGCCTTCAGGCTTCTGTACCTCCTACCTTGATGGTAACAATGAGAAGGGGGCATGTCCTGGGTGATGGGGGTCCTTAATAATGGACATTGTCTTTCTGCGGCATTGCTCATTGAAGATGTCTTGGATACTATAGAGGCTTGTACACAAGATGGAGCTGACTAAATTTACAACCTGCTGCAGCTTCTTTCGGTCCTGTGCAGTAGCCCCTCCATACCAGACAGTGATGCAGCCTGTCAGAATGCTCTCCACAGTACATCTATAGAAGTTTTTGAGTGCATTTGTTGACATGCCAAATCTTTTCAAACTCCTAATGAAGTATAGCCATTGTCTTGCTTTCTTTATAACTGCATCTATATGTTGGGACCAGGTTAGATCCTCAGAGATCTTGATACCCAGGAACTTGAAACTGCTCACTCTCTCCACTTTTGATCCCTCCATGAGGATTGGTATGTGTTCCTTCATCTTACCCTTCCTGAATTCCACAATCAGCTCTTACGTCTTACTGACATTGAGTGCCAGGTCGTTGCTGTGGCACCACTCCACTAGTTGGCATATCTCACCACCTGAGATTCTGTCAACAATAGTTGTATTGTCAGAAAATTTATAGATGGTATTTGAGCTGTGTCTAGCCACATAGTCATGTGTATATAGAGAGTAGAGCAGTGGGCTAACTGCAACTTCTCAGTCAGGATTGTGGGAATGATGGTATTAAATACTGAGCTATAGTTGATGAACAGCAAAACTGTTCATCCTGACACATGTGTTTGTGTTGTCCAGGTGGTCTAAAGCCATGTGGAGAGCCATTGAGATTGTGTCTGCCATTGACCTGTTGTGGTGATGGGCAAGTTGCAATGGGTCCAGGTCCTTGCTGAGGCAGGAGTTCAATCTACTCATGACCAACCTCTCAAAGCATTTCATCACTGTCAATGTGAGTGCTTCTGGGTAATAGTCATTTAGGCAGCTCACATTATTCTTCTTAGGCAGTGTTGTCTTTTTGAAGCAAGTGAGAGGTTGAAAATGTCTTTGAATGCTCCCGCTAGTTGGTTGGCACAGGTTTTCAGAGCCTTACCAGGTACTCCATCTGGACCTTCCACCTTGCGAGGGTTCACTCTCTTTAAAGACAGCCTAACATTGGCCTCTGAGATGGAGATCACAGGGTCATCAGGTGCAGCAGGGATCTTCACAGCTGTAGTTATATTCTCCCTTTCAAAGCGGGCATAGAAAGCGTCAAGTTCATCTGGTAGTGAGGCATCACTGACATTCACGCTATTGGGTTTTGCTTTGTACGAAGTAATGTCCTACAAACCCTGCCAGAGTTGGCGTGCATCCGACAAAGCCTCCAACCTCATTTGAAATTGTCTCTTTGCCCTTGAAATAGCCCTCCGCAAATCATACCTGGTTTTCCGGTACAGGCCTGGGTTGCCAGACTTGAATGCCACAGATCTAGCCTTCAGCAGATGACACACCTCCTGGTTCATCCATAGCTTTTGCTTTGGGAATATACAGCAAGTCTTTGTGGGCACACACTCATGCACATAGGCTTTAATGAAGTTGGCAACAACTGCAGCATACTCATTCAGGTTCAAAGATGAATTCCTGAATACAGGAATTAAGCCCATAAGTGCAGCCAGTAAGCCCATCTTCCCACGAAGGGTCTCGGCCTGAAACGTCGACTGTACCTCTTCCTAGAGATGCTGCCTGGCCTGCTGCGTTCACCAGCAACTTTGATGTGTGTTGCTTGAATTTCCAGCATCTGCAGAATTCCTGTTGTTTCCCACGTTAATAAAGTTTTGACGGACTATTGGCAATCAATGTTACCATCGTGGCAAAACTGGGCATTCAACAAAAGAATGCTGGTATAAGGACTTAGACTGCTGAAGCTCTGGCAAAAAGCGACATACTGAACGTGCCTGTAGAAGTAAAAAGACACTGTCAACCAAAAACAATGTAATACAGAAAAATGACTTTGAAAATTAAAAAGAAATGTTAACAAGATGGTGCATACTGAGGACGGACTCTGTGGTTGAAGAAGGTTTGCATGTTCTATCTGTTTCATGACACAATGATGGCTATTGAGTGATCTTGCAGTTGGATGGGGCCACAGTGAGGATGCAGGTGGACACGGGCATTGCAGTATCACTGGTGTCAGAGACAGTATACAAGGAAAAATTGCAGCATCTCACCCCAGAAGGGGCAAGACTTACACTGGTGAGGTTGTTTCAGTGAGGGAAGTAGCACATGTTACCGTGGAGATTAATGAACAGAGAAAGACGTTTCCACTGTACACTGTTAAAGGTGAATATCCAATGCTTCTGGTCTGCTCATGCAGATGCATGTGGAGCCAGGGTCGCAGGAACTGCTGACCATAGTGACTCACAAAGGGATGTTCAGGTGCTGAAGGCTTCCATTTGGCATCATCTTGGCTCCTGCACTTTTTCAGTGAGCAATGAACCAGATCCTGAGCTGGTTGACAGGAGTGCAGTGTTACTTGGATGACTTGCCCATTACTGGGAAAAATGAGTGTGAGCACCTACAAAGCCTGGATGCTACACTGCAAAGACTCAAAGGAATATAGGCCAAGGGTCAGGAAGGACAAGTGTGTCCTTTCGACCTTTGATTGAATATTTAGGCTATTTGATCAACAACTCAGGACTTCACAAGGAACCATCAAAGGTGCAGGCAACCATGGGCGCTCCATCATCATAGAATGTAAGTCAATTAAGCTCTTTCTTAGAATTACTAACATACTACACAAAGTTTGTTCCTAATCTAGCTAACATGCTGAAACCACTTCATGGGCTTTTAAATAAGTCAACACACTGGTAATAGATCACTGTGAAGAGGCTTTTAAAAAGGGTCTAAACAGCTTTGTCACAATCTGAAGCACTGACACACTTCAATACTGTCATTGCTCACACAGTTGTCTTGTGACTCATCACCCTATGGTGTGGGGGCAGTTATTTCACACATCGACTGAAGAGTGTCCAATCGCTTTCACGTCAGGGATATTAGGCAAGGTAGGATGCCACGATGCCCAGATTGAGTGGGAAGCAATCACAATTGTCTTTGGAGTTAAGGAATTCCATCAATTCCTCTTTGGTTGATGATTTTTACAGAACTGACAAGTCATCACCCCTTGATGCCAATTTTTGGTCCGCATGTGGCTATTCCTTCCCTGGCTGCTACTTGAATGCAACATTGGGCTCTATTACTATCCACACGTCAGTACGATATAAAACACAGGAGGTCTGAGCACCATTCGAATACTGATGGACTATCTGGCCTTCCATTAGCTGTTACAGCTCCAGACCCATCTCTGAAAGAGATCTTTTTATTTATTTATTTATTGAGATACAGCACAGAGAAGGCCTTTCTGACCCTTCATGCTGTGCTGCCATTAATTCCCCGATTTTTTAAAAAAAAACTTTATTTTCAAAAAAAAATAATGAAATCAACAAAAACATACCAGCTCAGACATGTATAAAAAAGAAATAAGCAAAAAAAAGATATAACATTAGAGGGATTGTACAAAGTGCTCAAAAATACTAAACATTAAATCTCAAATGAGGGCCGTGAGAAATCAGCTGGGGGGAAATTGCTCATGTGCCCCCGGCCTCGGCCAGGTAGGCAAGAAATAGATCCCAGATAGCCGAAAAATTTTAATTGAATTGGTTCTCAAGAACCTAAGTTTCTCCATCTGTATGACTGAGATCATATCAGCCATCCATCTCTGAAAGGAAGGGGGAGAGAGTGATTTCCATTTCCTCAAGATAAGTCTTTTGGCAACAATCATCCCCAGCATCAGAGACTGTTGTATGGTTGCAGGGAAACAAATAGTAGATTGTGAGCAGACAAATATAGCGAGATCGGCTTCCAAGGGGAAGGATCTTTTATAGGCCTTTGAGTACCAGTGGAATATTTTTGCACCAAAATCCAGTCAGTAATGGGCAAAACCAAAAGGTGTGTGACAACGTGGCTTCTGTCCCTTGGTACCTATCACACATTGGCGAGACAGAAGGGTAAATCCTGTGCAATCTAAGTTTAGAGTAATAGAGACGGTGGACAACTTTAAACTGGATCAGTTGGTGCCTGCTGTTAACAGAGCAAGCCTGTATCATAGACAAACACTCATCCCAGGCAGCTTCAGATAATTCAATGCCCAACTCCTCTCTCCAGGTGTCTCTAATCTTCCCAGTAGACGCTACAGTGCAATTATCAAACAAATGTACAAACCTAGAAACGAGATGCCTGGAGTCAGGAGGGTTCTTTAAAATACCAAAAAAAAACATATGTTTCCCTGGAAGGATTTCAAAATTACAAATCTTAGATTGAATGTAGTGTCTAATTTGTAAATAATGAAAAAAGTGCGAATGAGGCAGCTCAAATTTCTCTTTCAGCAGACTAAATGTTGCAAACCATCCCTCTATGTACAGGTCTTCAGTAGAAACTAGACCCTTCTCCCTCCAAGCATGGTAGGTTTTATCTAACCATGAGGGTAGAAAGGAGTGATTGAAACAGATTGGTGTTTGTACAGACGTCTCTCGTAAATTCAGAACGCTCCTAATCTGATTTAGAATTCTGATGGAATTTTTCAAAACAAAACTCAAACTTTTTGAGGACCCAGGCCTCTCTAACTTAGAGAACAGCATGGCTGGCAAGGAGGAATTGACAACAGAGTTGGACTCCATACATAGCCACAAGGGAGCCCCAGGGACTAGGTTATCGGGAGCCCCCTGTTGCCAAAACATTAAAGCCCTAGCATTGACAGCCCAATAATAGTGTCTAAATACAGGTAATCCCAGCCCTCCTTCAGACTCGAGCTTTTGTAAATGAATTTCCAAAATCGTGTGATTCTTATAATTCCAGATATAAGACAATATTATGGAGTCCAACTCTTTAAAGAAAGCTGATATAAGAAAAATGGGGAGATTTTGGCAGAGATAGAGAAACCTAGGAAGGGAAACCATTTTAATTGAATTTATACAACCAATCATGGAGGTAGGGTTTTCCTGCTTTCTCTATTCTGTTTAAGTTTTGAAATAAACTCCACGAAGTTTAATTTGAATATTAATTTAGGATCTTTGGGGATTATCAAGCTGAGATAAGTAAAGTGATCTTTAACCACTTTGAACGGGACAGTTTCCAAAAAACCCCGCGTGTAGTCGTTGGAGAGGGGCACAAAGTCACTTTTTGTCCAATTGATTGAGTATCCCGATAGTCTGCCAAAAGAGGTGATTAAATCTAGAAGAGGGACTGACTTCTCTGAGTTTTGTAAGTAGAGTATCACATCGTCAGCATATAAACTAGTAAGTGTTTCAATACCTCCCACTTTCAAACCCAGAATAGTTGGGTGACCTTATTTTTAAGGCAAGGGGCTCTCCCGCGATGGCAGAAAGGGCCGGCGAGAGAGGGCACCCCGCTGGACTGAACGGTGCAGGGGACACAGAGTTGACTTGTTACCATCAGTTATAATAGAACACATTGGGCTGGCGTATATCATTTTACCCAAGATACAAATGACTCCCTGAACCCAAACCTGTACAGTGACTCAAACATGTAAGGCCACTCAATCTGATCAAAAGCCTTTTGTGCATCAAGAGATAAAATTGCTGCCCCATTAGCTTTCCCATGATCAGCATATATAGTACTAAGGAGGCATCTGACATTGGGAAAAGAGAACCTACCCGGGACAAATCCTGTCTGATCAGGATGAATGATAGATGACAAATGCTTATTTAGTCAGTTAGCCAGCATTTTACTAATTACCTTTCTATCAAAATTCTGGAGAGCAATGGGCCTATAGCTGGCCGGGTCTGTTTCCTCTTTATCTTTCTTTAGAATGAGGGAAATGTTAGCCTCGTACAATGTCCTAGGCAAGGCTTTATCTCTCTTAGAGCAAGATATCATTCTGGGGAAAAGTGGGGCAAGGATATCACAGAATTTCTTATAAAATTCACAGCCAAATCCATCTGGCCCAGCAGCCTTGCCGGACAGAAATGACTTAATGGCAGAAGTTATTTCTTCCAATGTGAAGTCAGAATCTAAGTCCTCCCTAGCAGCGTCACTAAGTCTCGGCTCTAAGTCAGAGGCAAAGAAGTCATTCAAATCAGATTGAGTGGCATTGCATTTAGAAGTGTAGGGTTCACTGTAAAATTTTTTAAAACAGTCATTTATCTCCTTGGGGTTAGTTAACAGGGTACCCATCCTCGATCTAATGCAGTGGATTGACCTTAGGGCCTGGGTGCCCCTGAGCTGCCGCGCCAGGAGCCCCTCAGGCTTGTCCCCCATTTCATTCCCTCCTGACGAAAGGTCTCGGCCTGAAACGTCGATTATACCTCTTCCTAGAGATGCTGCCTGGCCTGCTGCGTTCACCAGCAACTTTGACGTGTGTTGCTTGAATTTCCAACATCTGCAGAATTCCTGTTGTTTGCCCCCATTTCAAAATGCTTTTGTCTTAATTTTAAGAGGAGATTACTTATTTGACTACCCAAGATACAATTGTACTCGTATTTAAGCTTCATTATTTTATTATAATCTTCAGAGGATTTTGAAGCCTAGTATGTTGCTTTGAGGGTTGGGAGAGTATTCTCAATCTCTAATAATTGCCCTTCTCTCTCCCCCTTAGCAGCGGATTCATATGAAGTTATATACCCACGAATTACAACTTTTAATGTCTCCCAGAGTGTGAAATCTGACACCTCACCATTATCGTTAATTTCTATAAAATCTTTTAATCTGGTGGTGATATATTCTATAAATTTCTTATGGGTGAGTAGGCAGGGGTTAAAATGCCAGGAATAGATTCGTTTGGAAAGGGAGAGATTTAGGGACATTGTGAAGGGGCTATAGTCAGAAATTACTCTATTATGATATTTTATATTGGTAACACGAGATATTAAATGAGAATCAACCAAAAAATAGTCTATTCTACTATAAGATTTGTGAACATGAGAATAATAAGAATAATCCTTGTTGGTGGGATGTTGAATTCGCCAAATATCTACTAAATTCCTAGATCTAATCAAATTATTTTGGACCTGCACTGACACAATATTTGAGGGCGGGCGGGAGGACAATCTATCTAAATATGGATCTAGGTAGCAATTCAAGTCACCACTGATTATTATATTTGAATTACTGGCATCCGGAAGTAAATCAAAAACTTTCCTAAAAAAAATTTGGGTCGTCTATGTTTGGACCATAAATATTAAGGAAGGTTAGCGGAAACGAATTAATGGTGCCAGAGATCATAATAAACCTGCCGAGAGGATCTGTGGTCATGGAAGTGAGTTGAAATGGAATATTTTTCCTAAAGAGGATAGCCACACCACGGGCATGAGAAGTAAATGGTGACTGGTAAACCTGCAATATACAGTTAGTCCTCAATCTGCGTTGCTCAGTTACTTTGATATGGGTTTCCTGTAGAAAAATCACATCTGCAGATAGAGATTTGAGATGTCTAAAAACTTTATCCCTCTTAACAACGTGACCAAGGCCCTTAACGTTCCACAAGACTATTGTAATACCTTTACCCCCTAGCTGCGTTCTACCATAAGGCCTCTGCATATGAGAATAAAGAGATTATTAGAGTTGAGCACAAACATAGTAAAACAATGCAAAATAACTGGTAGCCTCATAAGAACACAACATACACAAAAAAGGCATGTCTGAGCTATAAACAAAAACACACATCCTAACCCACCCCCTTTCCTGTCTCCCTAAACCAGACACATTGTTCCCCATTTCCATCCCAAAAGGAGCTGCTGGGCAGGTAACTAACATTACACAATTATCACAAACCCCCTCTCCGAGAAAATTTATAATACAAATTATATAATACCGTTAAACAAATGCTATTAGGGCTGGGGAGAGTTATCCAGTGTCTGCACCTGAAGCTGAACATTCATGACATCAACTCGAATTTAACCCTTATAATAACAAAAATATTTAGAACATTCTCTGCAATTAAATCCCAGTGCGGCATACAGCATCACAAAACTACATATAACAATCAGGTCCCTCCCCGTATCCCAACATGGAAACCGGCACAAATATAAGCTGAATAAACAGTGTCAATATATCTACTCCCTTTTTTGTGCGTTATTCCTTTCCAAGAATTGTGCTGCTTCTATCAGGTCGTCATATACTTTATGCGCTCTTCCATCTTGATGATAAATATAGAGCCTAGCCGGATATCGCAGGGTGCGCCTGATTCCTCCATCAGGCAGAGTTGGCAGTACATCATGAAAGGCAGGACTTTGAGTCATCATCTCTTTAGTATAGTCTGGGAAGATCAAGACCTTATTTCCCTTGTACTCCATGGGTTGTAGTCTGCTGCGGTGCAGGATCAGCTCTTTCACTGGAAAGTGATGGATATGTGCCAAGATGGTGCACGTTTTCCCGCCACCGGCAACTGGCTTCGGCTGGAGAGAGCGATGCCTGCGATCGACTTTAACCGGGTACGGGAGATGCTCTTCCCCGAGCAACTTGGGAATCAGTCCGGAAACAAATTCAGTAGGTTTACCATCCTCCTCACCCTCTTATATCCCTACAATCTTAATTTTATGTCTCTGGGAACGACCCTCTAAGTCATGCACTTTAGCTTCAAGCTGGCTATTTTGTCTCATTAGCTCTGAATACCTAACTTCAAGCTCTTGCACGGGTGTTTCAAGGTCACTCATGGTTAGTTCTTGATTAGCCACACGGGCTTGTAAATCAGCCTGGGAGGCCACAGGCACCTCAAACTTGGTCTCAAAAACATCAAAGCAGTCGTTAATGCCGCACAGAACTGACTCAGAAATCTCCTGACCTAATTCCTTGCACATGGCGTAAGTTTTATCGGGCAGTATCTCAGACGCGGAGAAGTTCTTTACCAACCCATTGTTAGCACTAACTTCGGTAGTTTGGCATTCGGCGGTCTTGGCCTTATTTGCCTTCGGCATTGTCAAACTTTTCCAGACACTTAGTTTAAACATACACTGTTGGCCTATGAATAAATAAAACAGGGTATAATAGTAATTTCATCGAGGACTCGGAAAGGAGCACTGACCAAACACGTCTAATCCATACGCATGTGCACTAGCGCCCCCCGCAATTCCCCAATTTAACCCTAGCCTAATCACGGGACAATTTACAACGACTAATTAATGTTTCAACTGGTATGTTGTGGACTGTGGGAGGAAACCGGAGCACTCAGAGGAAACCCACATGGTCAGGGGGAGAACATACAAACTCCTTACAGACAGCGCGGGAATTGAACGCTGGTCACTTGTACTGTAAAGCCTCGTGCTAATCACTAATCACTGTGCTGCCCATTTTACTTCATAGTCATAGTCATACTTTATTGATCCCAGGGGAAATTAGTTTTCATTACAGTTGCACCATAAATAATATAGTAATAGAACCATAAATAGTTAAATAGTAAGATGTAAATTATGCCAGTAAATTATGAAATAAGTCCAGGACCAGCCTATTGGCTCAGTGTGTCTGACCCTCCAAGGGAGGAGTTGTAAAGTTTGATGGCCACAGGCAGGAATGACTTCCTATGACGCTCCGTGCTGCATCTCGGTGGAATGAGTCTCTGGCTGAATGTCCTCCTGTGCCCACCCAGTACATTATGTAGTGGATGGGAGACATTGACCAAGATGGCATGCAACTTAGACAGCATCCTCTTTTCAGACACCACCGTGAGAGAGTCCAGTTCCATCCCCACAACATCACTGGCCTTACGAATGAGTTTGTTGATTCTGTTGGTGTCTGCTACCCTCAGCCTGCTGCCCCAGCACACAACAGCAAACATGATAGCACTGGCCACCACAGACTTGTAGAACATCCTCAGCATCGTCCGGCAGATGTTAAAGGACCTCAGGAAATAGAGATGGCTCTGACCCTTCTTGTAGACAGCCTCAGTGTGCTTAGACCAGTCCAGTTTATTGTCAATTCGTACCCCAGGTATTTGTAATCCTCCACCATGTCCACACTGACCCCCTGGATGGAAACAGGGGTCACCAGTACCTTAGCTCTCCTCGGGTCTACCACCAGCTCCTTAGTCTTTTTCACATTAAGCTGTAGGTAATTCTGCTCACACCATGTGACAAAGTTTCTTATCATTGCCCTGTACTCAACCTCATCTCCCTTGCTGATGCATCCAACTATGGCAGAATCATCTGAAAACTTCTGAAGATGACAAGACTCTGTGCAGTAGTTGAAGTCCGAGGGGTAAATGATGAAGAGGAAGGGAGACAAGACAGTCCCCTGTGGAGCCCCAGTGCTGCTGATCACTCTGTCGGACACACAGTGTTGCAAGCACATGTACTGTGGTCTGCCAGAAGGTACTTCACAGAAGTACATACAGCTCTGATAACTGCGGCACACGTCCAGAAGCACACACACGTACTGACCCTTTTCTATCTAAAGTGGTGGATATGGTAATTCATGAATGGAAAGGAGAATTGAAACCTTACCAGGCTTGATGGAGGGAGCTCACAGTCCAAGCTATGACTTATGTTTACTATGGGGCAACCATGTTGTCATTCCTCCACCATTAAGAAAGCAAGTGCTTGATGAGCTACATGCAGGACACTGGCATAGTGTGCATGAAAGAAAACACCTGCAGCTACTTCTGGTGGCCAGAACTGGATGTAACCATTGAAGGGAAGGCCAAAGCGTGTCTAGATTTTCAGCGGGTGAGGAATGTTCCTCAACTTGCTCCTTTGCATCCATGGGAATGGCCTAAGGAACCATGGCCAAGGATCCACATAGATTTTGCAGGACCTGTAGAAGGCCACATGTTCTTGGTCGTAGTAAACCCACAGAGCAAATGGCCCAAGGTTGCCACCATGAAGAGCACTACATCCGAAAAATGCATTGAGGAGCTACATTCCATCTTTAGCCATTTTGGGCCTCCTCAATAGCTTGTAAGCGACAATGGCCCACAGCTCCTGTCTGAAGAGTTCAAAGCATTTAAGGAAGCAAATGGTATTTGGCACATCAAGTCAGCACCATGTCATCCAGCCACTAACGGCTTTGCTGAATGATTTGTATAAGCAATGAAACAAGACGTCAAGACCTCAGTGGGAAGTGGATCCCTTAACCAGCATCTTAATACTTTCTTGCTGACATACCGTAACACACCTCACGCCACCAACAAAATGGCTCCAGCAGCTGCACTGATGAAAAGACAGTTTCACACCCAGCTTGACCTGCTTATACACCCAAACACAAAATAGATCATGCAAAGCAAACAGAAAACCCAAGCAGAGAGATGTGCCAAAGTATAGTACAGAAGTTTCACAGCAGGAGAGAGGGTACTTGTCTGGAACTACATCTCTGGAACAAAGTGGATGCCTGCAACTGGTCCTGTGTCATACTCAGTAGAAACCAGTAACCATAACGTGTGGAGAAGGCATGTTGACCAGCTGTTGCCCACTTCTGAGGCTACTGAAAACCAGCTACAAACTGACCAAACCAGATCCAGTTATAGAAATGGGACAGAATTCTAAGACAATGACTGCAGAGCCTCCATTACGATCAAATGACACAGCTAGTACACACACCCCATCACCTGTGCTTTCTGAGGTGCCCAAGCAGCACCCAAGCCAAGATCTATGCATACTCCACCAAGAGATAAAATGACTTTGGCATCCTGCCTGGGTGGTTGGTACTCTCACAGGAGCAGGCAGCCTCCAGGCAGATTGAATCTCTTATTTAGTGACTAACCCTCAGCATATGGAGCAGAATAATCCCCAAGGTTACATCTGGAAATAGAGGCAGTCTGTCCTCTTTCCCTAGTTTAGAAGAAAAAAACATTGTCGTTGGTTGAACTTGATGATTATTCCATTGAATGTTAATAGTTCAGCAGCTGCTCTGAGTATGGGAAGATAAGTGGGGGAGGGATATGTTATGTATTCATGTATGTTTAACCCTTACGGGTTGCCGTCCAACTTCCTGTGCCTTACGTACTGAACATGATGTGAGGGGGCACTCTGGGTAGATGACTTACAAGCAAAGTAAACAGCAGCCGGTTTGTTCCTCACCCCTCTATCTCTCGTATGTGTTATTCACAGTCACCCAGTTTTCCAGTACCACAAACATAACAATGAGAACCTTCAAAAAATGTGATTTTGAAGAAAGCACATTGGTTGCTAACCACAACAGTGTGATTAATCAGACATGGAAGAAATTTTCAATTTCTCGTGACAATCCAATTGAAGTTGTTGAGTACATTTGAACAGAAAAATAACCTCAAGGATGCTGATTGAAGTTTCCATGTATAAATCCAGTATTTCACATTTCTTTGTAAGGCAAAGTACAAAGATACAGAACATGTTCATGCATGTGAGGAACCGTTTGCTTAATCTCCTACGCACCGCAGAGACACTCTCAGATCTAATGATGGTATATTACAGTTGATTAAGGAAGTTTACCAACTGAAACTTTTCTCCAATGGATAAAATTAAAGACAATCATATGCAATGTTTTAGTGCCATTGGGAAAAGAAGGACTACAAGGTGGTTTGAAGGAATATTTGTTTATTTCACAAGCTGTTTTAGTTCTGGTGCAATATTTTCTTTCAACAATCAGGGTAATAGCTAAAATCCTCATCTTTACATGCCTGACAGACGAAAAGTATGACTTGCAAGGTGAATTTCTTCATCTACTGATAGGGGAAAATCACCTTAGTGGAGAGCTTTTTGCATTTCTTGTGCACAATGCCAATATAAATTATGGTCATTTTGAAGAAGCTGGAAAAAACATTGTGAAAATGACAGCACAAGTTAGGGACAAAAGATACTTGGTTTCGGTTATGGTGCTCATATTGTTCATCATTTAATTAAGAGGAGGGGTTCTGAGGAACCAGATTTATTTGCACTTGGAAAACAAAGACTGATTAGAGATTGTTAGCATGGCTTTGTTTGTGGGAGAGCAGGTCTCACAAGTTTGATTGAGTTTCTTCAGGAAGTGAACAAGAGTATCAATGAGGGTAGGTCAGTTAATGTTGTCTTATTGGACTTTAGCAAGGCTCTTAGCAAGGTCCACATGGGTAGGCTAGTCCAGAAGGTTAGAATAATGGGGCATCATGGTTGTGTAATGGTCAGCACAATGCTATTACAGTTTGGGGCGTCAGAGTTTGAAGTTCAATTCCAGCATCCTCTGTAAGAAAGTTTGTACTTTCCACCCATGAGCATGTGGAATTCCTCCAGGTCCTCCCATTCCCTCTCACAGTCCAAAGATGTACTGGTTAATAGGTTAATTGGTCAATGTAAATTGTTCTGTGATTAGGTTAGGGTTAAATAGGAGGGTTGCTGAGTGGTGCAGCTTGTTGGGCCAGAAGGGCCTGTTCCGCACTGTATCTCTAAATAAAAATAAACAACTGCATGGGTTGAAGGTGAGGTAGGTAGGAGATGTAGCATGGTAGTGGAGGGTAGATTTTCAGAGTGGTATTGGGTCCTTTATTGTTCATTATATACCACAATTATTTAAAAGATAAAGTTGTTGGCATGATTAGTAAGTTTGTACCAAAATTAATGTTATAGTGGACTGTATCAAAGGTCACTGAGAATGTGGGCAAGGGAATACTGAGGGAATATAATTCAGACAAATGTAAGATGATGCGCTTTGGAAAGTTAAACCAGGCCAGGACATGCACAGTGTCCTGAGAAGACCTTAGGGTATAAATACAATACCCTGAGAGTAAAAACAGGGGTATTTAGTATGCTATGACTATAGGAGTTGGGACTTTATATTACAATTGTATAAATTGTTGGTTAGGCAGCCCTTGCAATTCTGGAAGTGATATTCGACAGGCTGGAACTACTTTCTGTGCAGTGAAAGGAGCTGAGGGGTGACCTTGGGGAGGTTTTGTAAAATTATGAAGGGAATACATGGAGTAGATAATCAGGGTCATTTTCCTCGGTCAAGAGAATTAAGACACAAGAGGGCACAAGTTTAAGCTGAAAGGGGAGAAATTTAAATGAGATCAGAGGTTTTTCACTCAGAGGGTAGTGGTTCCATAAAATGAACTTCCATCATCACAGGGCCATGAATATACAATTACAATGTTTAAAAGGCATTTGGACAGGTCGTTGATAGGAAAGGCATAGAGACACAGGCCTAATGCAAGCAAATGGGATGGGCATCACAGTTGGCATGGACAAGTTGTTTCTGTGCTGAATCTATGAATCTCTAAGAATTCAAGTAGACCTGATTAAGCATAGCATACTCTATCTATCCATGTCTTCACTCTCAGGAAACTGCATTTATACTGCAAGGTCTTATTTCCAATAATACTTTCACATTGTGTTGTGAAAGTTTATAACTGCTTCAGTTTGCATAGAATAACTGAAAACCTGCTGATTCTTGACCTTTATGTATACTAACTTGCTTGACAACCATATACATTCTCTCCATTTGAAGATCATTAGACAGCGAGCAAGTTTCATCATTCTCCCTTATCCAGGTGCACAAAATCACTTTGATGTTTGAGTTGAACCTAACAGTCTACATAGGTAATATTTGCTGTGCTTCAAACTGTGTTTCTTACTTGTTCATTATTTATAGGGTACAAAATTGACTGGCCCCACAAATGCATTTGGGCATTACCATAAACATTTACTCCACCCCAATCGACCTGAATCAGCAGCTCATCACACTAGCTTTGTGCTGTCTGCTCATTCATGTACCCAGCATGTTACTTATTGGCATATTGGTTCAACAGGGTGCCTAATTTCATGAATATTTAGCAGCAGATAAAGACACCTCCTGTTATTTAAAGACAGGTTAGATCTTGTCAAGACTCATACTTTGACACTGAGCTGGAAAGTAAGATGTTGCATTTGTCAGCTTCTTGACATTCAGTAGTGGTCTCAAAACTAATCATTTAGCAATATCTTGGTGAACCTGCCAGATTCGTAACAGAAAGTGCCAGTGTTTTCTTCTGAGAGATTCCATAACATGCTGGTCTCACTTCCATTGGTGACGGTACCATTAAAAATACATTCCATAAGAACATAAAACTTAAAACATAAAACGTAGGGGCAGAATGAGACCATTCGGTCCATTCAGTCTGCTCCACCATTTGACCATGGCTGATTATTTTACCCTCCGAACCCCATTCTCCTTCCTCCTCCCTGTAACCTTTGACACCTTTATTAATTAAGAAACTATTAACCATCGTCACAGCTGCCGTTGCATGAATTTCACAGATTCATCACCCTCTGGCTAAAGAAACTCCTCCTCATCTCTTTTCTAAGGGGATAACATCTTATTCTGAAGCTATGCCCTTTGCCCAAGACTGATTTGTCAGCTTCACTGGCATCAAATGATATTTGAACTCCTTTTATAACTAAAGAGAGGAACTAAACTATACCACAGTTAAACCAAACAAAATAAGTTCATTTTGATTGATTAGCATCTTGGAAACTAACATCAAATTGCATTGCAAACATGATTAAGGATTTGGGATGTTAGTGTATTATCTAAAATAATCAATACACGTCGTTCTTCAACAAAATAAAACGTGTCAAATTTCTATGTACAAGAACACTAGATCAGCAGATTTATGAATCCCTAAAGGCTACCATTGCACAATTATTCCTACAAACAAAACAAAGAATACAATGATGATATTTGGCAAAGAAATAATACTTCTTGTTAACCAATAAGAATACATTTGATACCTTCAGCATTGGTTTTAGCTGGTAAAACAGACTTTGACGCACAATGTTTTAACTTTGTACAAGCTGGTAGGTGATAGGTGAGACCAAGAGAGGGGGAAGTTGGGAAGGTGGGTGAGTGGGTGGGTGGTGGAGGGAGATGAAGTAAGAAGTTGGGAAGTGTTAGGTGGGAGAGTAGAATTGAACTGGGTAGCCACCAGGAGATCCTGCCTTCATCTGTCTGCTGCAAAAGGCAGGACCTCCTGGTGGACACCTATTTCAATTTGCCCTCCCATTCCCATCCTGACATGTCTGTCCATGCTCTCCTCTACTGCGGTGATGAGGCCAATCTCTTGTTAGAGGATCAACATTTCATATTCTGTCTTAGTTGCCTCCACCCTGATGCGGTGAACATTGATTTCTCCAATTTCTGGTAATCTTTCCCCCCCTTCCTTCTCTCATTTTATATTCCCCATTATAGCTACCCTCTCACCCCTCACTTCTCTTTAGCTCCCCATCACCTCCCTCTGTTTCCTCTCCTCCATTCCTTTCTTCTATGGTCCACTGTCCTCTCCTATCTGATTCCTTCAGTTCTCTATCTCCTCTACCTATCCTGTTCCCTCTTCCCTTCTTATTCTGGCTTCTGCCTCCTTCCTTTCCAGTCATGATAAAGGGCCCAGAATGTTGACTGTTTATTCCATTGATGCTGCCTGACCTGCTCAGTTTCTCCAGCATTTCAGTGTGTGTTGTTCAATAACTCAAGTATCTGCAGAACCTCTTGTGTTCAGAGTTGTAATCTGCCTGCTGAGCTCCTTCCTGTGGAGTGTCACGAGTAGGTACATACTGTGGCTAATTGTTTGTGTTTAGCAAAAGCTGATTTACAAGGATGGGAATTAGTTAGGAAACAATAGTCAGAAAAAATCAATGAGAAACCAGTAGCCTCCTTTCCCTTTTTAACATTTGCATGTAATACCAACACTTCTATCTACATGGTTAATTTATATGATATTTTTGAGTTCATGCATCTTTAAGAAACTCACTGCAGCATGCCCTACACATTTCCATTTATTTTCTGTCATTTAATTTACCAAATTTTGTAGTATAAATTCTCTTCTCAGTCCATTTCATCACAGCCTGAGATCCAGGATTGAACCAGAAGTACTATTCTTTCCGGGGGTCTAGTCAATTGGAGTTTCCTGATGTGATGAAGAACTCAGCAGATCCTGGACAGCTGCAGCGGAGCTCCCTCATCAACAAGATTTCCCGCTTCCAGTGGTATAGTGAAGGACTGGCTTTGTTGGTGAGCAATTGTTCAGTGGCTCAGCAATGAATGATTGTCTCTACTAGTCCAGTCAGTTCTCAACCTGAAAAGAAGCAATGATTGAACCTTCTGTACCGTTACAATAAGGCCCAGTGCTAGTTTGAGGAACAGCACCTCATCTTCTGTCTGTGCACGTTGCCCCCACCTGGATTCAATATTGAGTTCTACAACTTAAAGTAAATGTGTTTTTTTTCTTTTTTTTATATGTCTCTAGAGGTGTATGACATGCCCAACCTGACCAACCAAGCACAACTTCTTCTTCAATGTTCAAAGTTTAAATGTCAAAGTAAATTTATTATCAAGGTAAATATGTACGTACGTCACCATATACAACCCTAAGATTCAATGAAAGACCTTACACAACAGGACAACAAACTGTGCAAATACAAAAAAAAGAAAATAAATAATAATAATCACCATATCATCTTACTATAAATACAAGCCTGACCCAGTGTTAGACTCATAATACCACAAATATATATTATTACTGATCAGTTACTACAGATAGGACAATCCATAATAACCATCCAGATATAATAATACATGATAAACAAGCAAGAACAACTTATTTAATAGATCTAGCCATTACAAACACACATAACTTACAGAAATCAGTAAGTGAAACACACCAGAAGTATCCTGAATTACAAAGTACAAGAGGAAATTGAAAGACTTTGGAACATGAAGAGGGTATACTTTGTCTCGATAGTAATATCTACAACTGGTATCTTCCCAAAGGCACTACACAATAGTATTAAACAATTAGGGCTACACAGTAATACCTATGTAAATCTTCAGAAAGCCTCAATACCAAACACCACTAGAATAGTTCAATAGTTCCTAGCAATTGACAAAGAGTGTGCTTGGCTATGCCTATATCTCAGGTTTTACCAACCTGAACTGAGAAAAAATAAATAATAACAATAAATTTACACAACAGTCAGAAAACTTATAATGATATATTTCTAACAACGGAAACAGGATTTAGCACTCCACGGGGGTGAATGCAATTCTGATAAGAAGTACACATGACTAAACTTAAATGAGAGCTCAACCCAGAAAAATGAAGAAATTATCACTATAGAAGAAAATGGCAACCAGACGAATATGACCGTTCATGGAATGTTAAAATTGAATCTACCTTCCTCACTACCAATTCAACCTGTAAGTTAACCTTTAGAGAATCTTGCACGAGGACTCCCAAGTCCACTTGCACCTAGGACTTTTGAATTTTCTGCCTGTTTAGAAAATAGTCTACATTTTTGTTCCTTCTACCCAAGTGCATGACCATGCACTTCCTGACACTATTCCATCTGCTACTTCTTTGCCCATTCTCCTGACCTGCCTGTCCTTCTGCAGCCTCCCTGCTTCTTCAACACTACCTGATCCTTCATTTATCTTGTAGTGTCTGAAAACCCAGCTACAAATCCACTAATTCCATCATCCAAATGATTGACATATAATGTAAAAAGAAACCATTCCAGTAATGATCCCTGTGGAGCAGGCATAGTCTTGATGGTGGTGGGGTGGTGGATGCAGCTTTCTTGTGACAGCGTTCTATGTAATTGTGCTCAGTGGTGGGGAAGGCTTTACCCATGATGGACTGGGATGGATCCAGTACTTTTTGTAGGCTTTTCTGTTCAATGGCATTGGTGTTTCAATACTAGGCCATGATGCAACCAGTCAATATACTCAGCATTGCACATCTGTAGAAGTTTGTCAAAGTTTGAAATGACATGCTGAATCTTTGCAAACTTCTAAGAAAGTAGAGGTGCTGGCATGCCTCTCCATTTCACAATTACTACATTCTTTAGTCTATGCTCTCACTCTCCACGTGCTTCCATTCACTCACTAACCAAATAATCTCATTTACAATTTATTCTTTTGGTCACCATCGCACCCTAGTTTTACCCTGTAATGGATATTCCTGGCCTAGCCTATCGTCCCTGGAGCTTCTTTTCTCTACTTCCCACTTCTGATGGGGATTTTACCTGAAATATTAATTGTTTCTCTACCCCCAGATGCAGCCTGATCAGCTGAGAATATTCAGCATTTACAGTTTAAAAAAAATTTATTAACTGCTGTTTGGTGTGTGGAAGTTTCAGTTGTAAGCTCTACTTAATTTATCAGTCTTACAATCCACAAATTCACATGTCAGAGCTTGTACTAACTACCAGACATTTAAATGTGATGGGTGTATGACTCAAAGTACGAGGGGTGATTGATAAGTTCATGGCCTAAGGTAGAAAGAGTCAATTTTAGAAAACCTAGCACAGTTATTTTTCAACATACTCCCCTCCTACATATACACACTTAGTCTAGTAGTCGTGGAGCATACGGATCCCTTCTTTGTAGAAGTGGTCCACAGCCGAGGTGATTGATAAGTTTGTGGCTTAAGGTAGAAGGAGATGAGTTATTAACTTCAAACTTTCTGCGTTTTCACTCAGAGTTGAACAGCACGTGCATGTAACGAGAGCATCTCGGACCTCCAGGTGGTCCACACCAGGGGTGATTGATAAGTTCGTGGCCTAAGGCAGAAGGAGATGAGTTATACAGCTCAGTAATGCAGAAATTTTGAAGTTAATAACTCATCTCCTTCTACTTTAGGCCACGAACTTATCAATCACCCCTGCTGTGGACCACTTCTGGAGGTCCAAGAAGCTGACTTCTACAAAGAAGAGATCTGTATGCTCCACGACCGCTGGACTAAGTGTATAAACGTAGGGAAAATAAATGTGCTAGGATTCTTAAAATTGGCTCCTTCTACCTTAGGCCACGAACTTATCAAACACCCCTCGTAAGTATGTGACTACTAATACATTTCCTCAGTTTCTTCTGATTCACCATCTCTGGTATCATCAGCAACTGGGACCAGCCACGAGTGTACCGTTTTACCATATTAGTCAGTCTTTACCATTAATAAGAGTGGCACTTAATTTGAGTGTACCCTGTAACAGGGTGAAACTATTCATGCTGTTTCTTCTATCATCCACCTCATAATCCAATCCCCTTATTCCTTTTTTAACAAATTGCAGAGTATGTATGCACAGACCTATTGCTTATATTGACATTCCACCCTTGTGTCAAGAGCTGGAAATGAGATGGATGCTGGTAGAACTTAAGAACATATTGAGTATGTATATACAGTGGGCCAGGGACTCGCCTATACAGTGCAGAGTTTCTGTGTGATCCAGCTTTGAACTGTTTTGTACAGGCATGGCATTAGCATGAAAGCTACAGGAATCCACAAGGAGATAGTTGATTTTTATGTACGATTTCCCAAATTACAGCATGCACTACCTATTCACCCAATTTGGGCTTCTTTCCTTGTAAAAAAAAAGAGTTTGGATTGTTTCAGCAGAGTATTTAATTTAGATCAGGATGACTTACCGAATATAGCTGCTAGGGGAAGATTTGTAAGATGGTCTTGTCAACCAAGTAAAATTCCACAGCAATGCTGAGTCATATTATAAAGGCAGTGGATGGTGATGTGGAATTAATTAGTGCTGAAATCATGAAAAGCAGGAGAAGGAAGAAGTAGGTCAGAGTATAGATCCTCAAAATGAGACCCCACAGTAAGTGAGACTATCAATAGGAAAAGATCAAGGGCATATCTAAAGGGAGTTACAACTATTAAGGAATATTCCAGTGACCCCACAGTCTCAACAGTAGGCATTGAGGTTCAGACAGACAGGAAGGCCCAGGGATCAGTGGAGATGACTGAGTCATGTTTGAGGCGTAGGGATCTGGTCGGGACAGTGGTGTCTGGTCAGGCAGGGCTGGGCAGCTTATCTTTGACCTACTTCAGCAGGGCCCAAGGCAGGGACAGAAACAGAATGATCCAGGAAGAGATGTGAGCAGCTGTCGAGGAAGTGCATACCACCAGGATGGTAGGAATGGGGCAGCAGGGAGCTTGAACAAGTGTGAGGGTGCTCTGAGGCAGAAGATCTCCTGGACCAACATGTGGCAGGCAGAACCCCAACGCATCAGGTTCAAGATCCAGGCTGTGTATGACTTCCTGCCTAGTCTAGCAAACCTTTTTGCATGGGGCAAAAGCAAGTCACCATCATATCCTCTCTGCCCTGGCTGAGGGACCCTGGAACACATCCTCAGCAGCTGCCAAAAAGCCCTGGGAGAAGCTCGCTACTTCTGGCACCATGACCAGGTGCTGAATGCAGTGGGAGAAAATATCTCCTCGGCCAGTAATAACAGTAGGCACCTCCACCATCCCAGAAAACACATAGCCTTTGTCAAAGCTGGAGACTAACCACAGCCTCAGCCCAGATCACCAGTAGGCTTGTTCGTCACGATATCTGTCTGGCAACCGAAAGTCAATCTGGCAAACAATTAACATTTCCCGACTTCATTGCATTGTCATCACTGAGGCTTGACATGGTCATTTAGTCAGAAACCTTGAAGCACGTGGTCATGGCAGAACTGAAGGTGTCTTAGGGTGACTGAATTGAGGAGGTGTTCAAGCGTAAGAAGGTCAAACACTAGAAGCTAGTAGAGCAGTGCTAGAGACAGAGGTGGAGGGCACGTTGTGAGCTACAGAGGTGGGGTGTAAAGGTTTTGCTGGCTGCCTGCACTGCAGAACCTACTCTCCCCTTGGCATTGAGGACTGCAAAGAGAAGAGCCATCAGGACTATCACAGAGGCTGCTGAGCGAGCCTGCAGATGGCTGTTGATCAAGAAGTGTGACCCATGGAACAGTACTGCTGGTACACAAGCTGGGGCCTGATCAGTCCTGGCTGGGTCGCCTGGGCGAGGGTGTCTGATGTTGAAATACCTGAAACCGCTGATGATCCGAGGTAACATCACTGATGATGTGTTCCAGCTTATCCTAGGATGTATCTCAGCATAATTTACAAAGGCAAATTTTGTAAAGCAAACTGGCAGCAAAGGCATCATTGAAGAAGAGCTTGTGGGATGCATCAGGGATTGCTTGTTAGAGCAGTACATTGCTGAGTCTACCCAGGAATGGGCTATTTTGGCCTGATCTTATGTAATAAATAGGAATTAATAAGAACTCGTGATTCAAGATTCCCCAAGATGATGAAATTCCCCAGTGTAATAGAATTCCAATTGCAGTTTGAGGAGGCCCATAACCAGGATCTTTAACATAAATAAGGTAATTATACTAGTTTAAGGGAGGAGGTGTCCAAGATGAACTGGGTAAAAAAGCTAAGAGTAAAGGAACAGTGACATATTTTTAAACAGCTGGTCTCCAATGCTCAGCAAGAGTTTATTTTCCCCAATCGAAAAGAGGGATTTCATGAGAAAGAGGCACAATCTGTGGTTAACAAAGAAGATAAAGGTTAATGATAAATTGCAAAGTAGCAAGGGCTAATGATAGGTAATAGGACTTAGAAGTTCTTAGAATCTAGCAGAAGACTAAGAAGCTTAAAAGAAAAGAGAAAAAGAATTTTGAGAGAAAACCTGGTTGTGGTACAAAACAAACAGTGAAGTTTTTCATGAATATACTGCATAAATAGGAAGAGGACAGCTCATGTATATGTGGGACCTCCAGAGAATGAGGCTGGTGAACTAAAAACAGCAAACAAAGAAAACACAGATACGTTAATTTTTTTGTATCAGTCTTCACCATAGAAGATATAGTTAATATCCTAAGATATCAAACAGGCTAATTTCCATAATATGGTAGAACTCACAAAAATCCCAATTACAAGGGATAAAGTATTGGAGAAACTCACAGGACTAAGGGTAGACAAGTTGCCAGGACCCAGTGCACTGTATACTATAGCCACTATATAGAAGTGGCTACAGAAATAGTGGACCCTTCAACTGAAAATGTTCATAGCTCACTAAATTCAGGGAGGATACCAGAATATTGGAAATGAGGCAATGGGACTCCCTTATCCAAAAATAGGATAGAGCTGAAGAGTAATTATTTTAATCTAGCTAGAGTCAACAATGAAAAAGGAAAAAGTGAATCATTTAGGAAAGCTGAATGTAATTAAATCTAGTCAATGTTCTTATGAAAAGTAATTCATATCTGATAAATTTGATTGAATTTTTGGAACATATAACAGTGGGAGTTGATAAGAGGGGAACTAATAAATATAATGCTTTGAGATTTTCAAAAAGCATTTGACAAGGTGCCTCACAGAAGGATGGTATATAAATTCAAAGCCTTGATATTTGAGGAAATGTGTTAGAATGAATTGAAAATTGATTGTCTCATGAAAAACAGAGCTGGAATAAATGGATCCTCTTCAGAATGAAAATAAGTAAATAGTGGAGCGTTGAAAAGATCAGTTCCTGCTCCACATTTGTTCATTATCTGCATTAATGACTTGTGAGAAGGTTTCCAAATTTGCTGATGAAAGTATTTGGAAGGACACATTATGATAAGGGTACTGTGATGCTGTAATGGGATATAGATAGTTTGTATGAGTGCACACAAGGCTGGCAAATAGAGCTGAACGTGGGGAGGTGTGATGTCAAAAGAGAAATCAAAAGCCAGATTTTTTATCTAAGTGCAGAGAGACTGCAAATGAGTGATCAAGGTGTTTCAGTGCATGGATCACAATTTTCCCAATCTACCTGCATATTGAAATTCCCCACGACTATTGTAACATTGCCCTTTTGGCATGCATTTTCTATCTCCCATTGTAATTTGTAGACCACATTCTTACTACTGTTTGGGGGTCTATATATAACTCCCATCAAGATCTTTTAACCCTTGCAGTTCTGCCCACAATGATGCAATCACATTCAACACCCATGTCACCTCTTTCTAATAATCCGATTTCATCTTTTACCAACAGAGCCACACCACCCTCTCTGCCTACCTTCCTGTCCTTTCAATGATGACAAGAGCGGAGCATGGGTGGGTGTTCAGCATCACCTGCCTATGTTTGACCGGTAATCCTCTCCTGCTCACTAGCTGATGTCGGAGGAAAGTGCAGGAGCCTTGGGATCCACATTGCAAGGACTCGTTTTGAGAGACTTTGAGGTTCATGTTGCATATGTTCTGGATTCTGGTTCCTCTTTAATTTTTGCTGTTTTTAAGCAATTTGATCGGAGTAATCAATGTGGACTGGGGTGCTTTGGCAAAGGATGGCCCTGTAGCCTGCAGTGAGCAAGTGGTGCGGCACTGAACCAAACTAAACTGAATACTGCTGGACTCTTGGTTTGATGTTTGATATTCCATGTGTTGTTTGCTCGAATTTTGCTATTGGCACGCTTTGGGTGTTTGATGTTTTCATGAATGGGTTCCATGGTGTTTCTTTGTTTTATGGCTGCCTGTGGGAGGACAAATCTCAGAGTTATATTCTGTATACATTCTTTGATAATAAATGCACTTCGAACTTCGAAACTTTGAATTGTACCTGTAATTCATGTGATCTGTAAAACATTTATCACTAAGGAGCTGGCGTTGTGTTCTGGTGCTCATTTTACCTCTGACTCCTGGTCTTGAAACTTTGAGCATAAAAATCTGCGCTAGCACTATATAGCACCTAGGAGTACTGCAATAGAGAGGTGATGGATTTTGGATGAGACAATAAACCAAGACCACTCCTATTCTCCCAGATGGATCTACCAGATCCTATGGGTACTCTGACGAGAAGCCGGTGAGTTATCTTTTGTGGTCTGGCTAATATCCCATAATCAATTTAATTTATAAAAATGTTCTCCTTTTTTCAAAGGTTGTGGTTTCCCTTCCACCACCATTAATGCTGCCTTCACCTGCATCTCCTCCATTTCCCATAACTTTGCCCTCACCCCATCCTCCTGCTGCCATAATGGGGAGAGAATTCCCTTTGTCCTTACCCACCACCCCATGAGCCTCCATATACAACAGATCATTCTCTGTAAGTTCCACCATCTTCAATGGTATCCTACGACCAAACACATCCTTCCCTCCCTCTCACTCTCTACTTTCCACAGGCATCATTCTCTACGTGACTCTCCTGTCCATTTGTGCTTCCCCACTGATCTATCTCCTGGCACTTATCCCTGCAAACGTGACAAGTGCTAAATCTTCCTCCCTCACCACCATTCAGAGCCCCAAATTCTTCTCGGTGAGGTGACACTTCATCTGCAGGCCTGTCAATGTTGTCTATTGTACTTGGTGTTCCTGGTGTGACCTCTTCTACATCAGTGAGACCTGATGTGCATTGGGGAATTGTTTTGTCGTGCACCTTCACTCCATCTGTCGCAAAAGGTGGGATTTTAATTTGACTTCCCATTCCAATATGTCAGTTCATGGCTGACTCTACTGCCATGAAAAGGCACAGTCACCTTGGAGGAGCAACACCTCATATTCCATCTGAGTAGCCTCCAAGAGCACAAACATCAATTTCTCTAACTTATGGTAATTTCTCCCCACTACCGTTTATGTCTTTTTTCCATTTCCCATCTGGTTCACCTCTTACCCTTTTTTTATGCCCATCATCATTCTCTGGTACCCCTCCACTTTCTCTTTCTTCTATTGTCCATTCTTCTCTCCTATCAGATTCCATCTCTTTCAGCCCTTCACCTCTTCCATCTATCTCCTCCCAGCTTCTTACTTTATCCCCCTCCCCTATCTACCCACCTTCAGCCTCACCTGGTTTCACTTATCACTTGCCAGCTTGTACTTTTTCTGCTGCCTCCCCATTCTTTTTTAAAAAAAATAGTTATTTAGAGATACAGTGCAGAATGGGCCTTTTCAGCTAAATGTGCCGTGCCACCCAACAACCCAACTATTTAAACCTCGCCTAATCACAGTACAATTTACAAGGACCAATTAACCTACTAACCGGTGTGTTTTTGGACTGTGGGAGGAAACCAGAGTGCTCAAAAGAAACCAACAGAGTCACAGGGAGAACATGCAAACTCGTTATAGATGGCGCTGGAATTGAACTCAGAACTCCAATGCTCCAAGCTATAATAATGTCATGCTAACCATGCTACTGTAATACCTATGTTCTTCTCTGTCTCCATTCCTGATGAAGCTTCAATTATTATTCTTCTCCATAGATGCAGCCTGACTTGCTGAGTTCCTCCAGAACTTTGTGTGTGTTCCTCGAAATTCCAGCACTTGCAGAATCTCTTGTGTTTACAGTACCTCAAAAATGTTGTTGACCATAAAACACCAGAAGACAGGATGTGTGTGGTAATACTGGCTAAAGTATCATGTCAGACTGATCCAATTAATCCAGGCCAAGATCTGTTTTCAAACTATATACCCGAGTCAGCTGAAACCCAACACATCTGTCAGTACTGTCAATCTCAGGTTGGATGTCCAAACTCTCCTTCAGGGATGTCCTGACGATTGTCAATGATACAAAAAAAAACAAGTTTTTCTTTCATAATGATAATTGTTTGTAACCTGCTATCAGTAGGTTGCTCTCATCTGTGTTTGAAAGAGGTCAAGGCCAGTATTTGCAAAAAATTAAATTTAACAGCAAAGGTATTTGTTCAACCAGCTGTTTATTTTGGTGAAATACAATTAACAATGCCTTTCTCCCTGAAAGAAATGCAATAGTAACTGTTTCAGATCACTTTACATAGCTCTAGAAATTCTGCACTCCACTTGTCATGAATGTCAATGGTGGTGACAGATATACATCAAACGCCATTATTTCTTGAGCAATACTCCTTTTGGAACATTACCAGAGAAATTAGTCAAAAGGTATGTTTTCACAGAGCAGTGCTGACTGGCAACTTGTCATAATGGCACTGCTCAAAGCAGTCAAACATTGAGAGAAAGCAAATTGCACATTTCAGCAGATTAACATTTGGAGCTCTCTCTCTCTCTCTCTCTCTTTACTGTGTGTGTGTATGTATATATATATATATATACACACACACATACACACACCTGGTTATTGATAACCATAGTTCACAATACAAAGTCCCTAAAGTCTACCTTAGTTATCATCAAGACATTCCCAATATTTCCCTTAAAGTCACTTATCATTCTCATTCACCAGTCTCACTTCATTTGGTCACCGCGACTGACTGAAGCCATGATCAAGAGCCTCTGATGTCCTTGACTCATCCTCCAAAGTGTTCACATTCTATCTCTCAAATGGTCTAGGTGCTGATTTTGTTCTACTAATTGGCCCAGATCCTGTTCCCTAACTTTCCAGTTTTCTGATCTCCTGAAGCTACAGTGTATTGGTCCAATCTTGAACATTCAACTAATCTATCTCCAATCAAGCCATTACCCCAGCCGGAGCCAAGGAGAGCACGGGTAGAGTAGGTACAGAAGTATCCACCATGGCCACCTTGCGATCTGACTAAATAGACTTTGTTTGTGGCTCTATTATGACAGAAGCCAAATCCTTTATTGCATTCAGCAGAAGAATGAAGCTTCATTTGATGACATTTGGCTGTTTCTTAATTCCTCTGTTATGTATTATGTACTGTATGACATCACCTGCTTTATTTCTAACCTTTTTGAATCATTGATCACTTTATTGATCATCACTAAAATGTTTCTTTTTTCCACAGTAACTTATATGGGTCCACTATCTTGTAAATCACAGCACTTGGACTGGTGCTTTTGGAGATTCGGTTCCACATTCCTGATATACTGTACATTAACCAGCTAGATGTTTCATAACTTTGTCAACTCAGGCTAATAAACTAATCCTTTAACCACTTCATATACTTTAGACTCAGGGGTCCAGCATTAGGTTCTTCTATAATGCTCCTTTGCAATTACTTCAGTGTCTCTACCCTGTGTAAGGTAAAAGAGATTATAGATGCTGAAAAAAACAAAAGTATTGGAAGAACTCAGTGGGTAAAGCAGCATCTGGCAAAAGATGCCTATTGATGTTTCAGGTCAGGATCTGGCATCAGGGCTGAGAGGCAAGACAAAATATTGCCAGTATATAACAGTAGAAAACTAGAGCGGGATGGAGGCTGGTAGGTCATAGGTAGAACTAGATGGAAAGGGGAGTTTGGGCAGATGGAACTAGGTGAGGGAGAAAGAAGGGGTGCAGGGATGGGAAAAGTGAACAAAGGAAGAAGAAAATGACATGAAGAAGTGAGTGTGTGTGGGTGAAGAACACCAGGGGTGTGGGTTATGTAAAATTGGAAAATTCAGTCTTCGTATCATTGGGTTGTAAACTACTTAAGTGGAATAGGAGATATTTGTTGCTTCAGTTAGCACTTGTTCACTTAATAGCAATGAAGAAGGCTGAGGACAGAGAGATCAGTCAGGGAATAGGAAGGACAGTTAAAATGACATGCAACTGGAAGCTTGAGATGGCTGTTGCAGATAGTGTGGGCGTTAATTATCGAACAGCTTTGCCTTTTTTCATTTATATTAAGTTAAGTGAGACTGGTCTAACTTAACCCTTGCCAATTTGGCAGGCAAATCTTGAAATGTTAACAGAGAATATTTTTCTCTACTCTGATAAGAGACACCAATAATGGGCCATTGATGAAAAGGATTATTTTTGTGCTCAAGTCAGTGGTGCAGGTTTGTCACAATGAATAAGGAAATTTTGTTCTTAGACTTAGCCTCCCAATTGGATATAGAAACGCAGTGTTTTAATTTTTTTGTTAATGGTCATAATTCTTACGCTACCTAATCATCATCACCAGTGTAAACTATGTTTGTTTGATGGATTATAAACTTTATTATTATATACGGCAGAATATATAGGTTTGGATAAGAAAAGGCAGGAGTGGGCTCAAGAAAAGCATAAGTACTAGCATGGACAAGTTGGGAGGGATGTCTTGTTAATGTACATGTTGCAAAGACACAGAGTTAATGAATTAGCTACTATATATTATCCACAGTGCAGATTAGTATATGTGAGAAAATAGGTTAGAGGGAAATAAGTGGAGGAATGAGACTGATAGGAATACTCTGAAAGCTAGTGTAGATTTGATCAGAAAAATTACCTCCTGCTACTGTATGTTGAAAAAGAAACATGACAGCATGTCCTGAAAGCAGACTACAGGGAGTTAGGAAGGATTACTGCCTGTGCTATGTGACAGTGAGTATAGGAATAGAGTGAGGTGGAGGATAAATGCGTGGCTGAGGAATTGGAGCAGGGGGCAGGGATTCAGATTTCTGGATCATTGGGACCTCTTTTGGGGCAGAAGTGACCTGTACAAAAAGGATGGGTTGCACTTGAATCCCAGGGGGATGAATATCCTGGTGGGGAGGTTTGCTAAGGCTATTGGGGAGAGTTTAAACTAGGATTTCTGGGGGTTAGGAACCAAATTGAAGAGATGAAGGAAGAGACAGTTGGCTCACAAATAGAGAAAGCTCGGAGACAGTGCGAGAGGGAGGATAGGCAGGTGATCGAGAAGGGACACACTCAGACTGATGGTTAGAGATGTGTCTATTTTAATTCAGGGAGTACTATGAACAAAGCAGATGAGCTTAGACCGTGGATCAGTACTTGGATGTTGTGGCCATTACAGAGACTTGGATGGCTCAGGGGCAGGAATGGTCACTTCGAGTGCCAGGCTTTAGATGTTTCAGAAAGGACAGGGAGGGAGACAAAAGAGGTGGGGGCATGGCACTGTTGATCAGAGATAGTGTCATGGCCGTTGAGAAGGAGGAAGTACATGGAGGGATTGTCTACAGAGTCTCTGTGGGTGGAAGTCAGGAACAGGAAAGGGTCAATAACTCTACTGGGTGTTTTTAAAGACCACCCAATAGTAACAAGGACATCAAGGAGCAGATAGGGAGACAGATTCTGGAAAGGTGTAATAGTAACAGGGTTGTCATGGTGGGAGATTTTAATTTCCCAAATATTGATTGGCATGTCCCTGGAGCAAGGGATTTAGATGGGGTGGAGTTTGTTAGGTGTGTTCAAGAAGGTTTCTTGACACAATATGTAGATAAGCCTACAAGAGGAGAGTCTTGATCTGGTATTGGGAAATGAACCTGGTCATGTGTCAGATCTCTCAGTAGGAGAGCATTTTGGTGATAGTGATCACAACTCTTTCTCCTTTACCATAGCATTGGAGAGGGATAGGAACAGACAAGTTAGGAAAGCGTTTAATTGGAGTAAGGGGAAATATGAGGCTATCATTCAGGAACTTGGAAGCATAAATTGGAAACAGATGTTCTCAGGGAAATGTATGGAAGAAATGTGGCAAATGTTTAAGGGATATTTGTGTGGAGTTCTGCATAGGTACGTTCCAATGAGACAGGGAAAGGATGGTAGCGTACAGGAACTGTGGTGCACAAATGTTGTTGTAAATCTAGTCAAGAAGAAAAGAAGGGCTTATGAAAGGGATAGAGAGCTAGAATATTATAAGGTAGTAGGAAGGAGCTCAAGAAGGAAATTAGGAGAGCCAGAAGGGGCCATGAGAAGGCCTTGGTGGACAGGATTAAGGAAAACCCCAAGGCATTCTACAATTATGTTAAGAGTAAGAGGATAAGACGTGACAGAATAGGACCAAACAAGTGTGACAGTGGAAAAGTGTGTATAGAACCGGAGGAGATAGCAGAGGTACTTAATGAGAACTTTGCTTCAGTACTCACTACGGAAAAGGATCTTGGCGATTGTAGGGATGACTTACAGCAGACTGAAAAGCTTGAGCATATAGATACTAAGAGGATGTGCTGGAGCTTTTGGAAAGCATCAAGTTAGATAAGTCACCGGGACCGGATGAGGTGTACCCCAGGCTACTGTGGGAGGTGAGGGAGGAGATTGCTGAGCCTCTGGTGATGATCCTTGCATCATCAATGGGGACGGGAGAGGTTCCAGAGGTTTGGAGGGTTGCGGGTGTTGTTCCATTATTCAAGAAAAGGAGTAGTGATAGCCTAGGAAATTATAGACGACTGAGTCATACTTCAGTGGTTGGTAAGTTGATGGAGAAAATCCTGAGAGGCAGGATTTATGAACATTTGCAGAGGCATAATATGATTAGGAAGAGTCAGCATGGCTTTGTCAAAGGCAGGTCGTGCCTTACGGGCCTGATTGAATTTTTTGAGAATGTGACTAAACACATTGATGATGGTAGAGCAGTAGATGTAGTGTATATGGATTTTAGCAAGGCATTTGACCAAGTACCCCATGCAAGGCTTATTGAAAAAGTAAAGAGGCATTGGATCCAAGGGGACATTGCTTTGTGGATCCAGAACTGGCTTGCTCACAGAAGGCAAAGAGTGGTTGCAGACGGAACATGTTCTGCATGGAGGTTGGTGACCAGTGGTGTGCCTCAGGGATCTGTTCTGGGACTCCTACTCTTTGTGATTTTTATAAATGACCTGGATGAAGAAGTGGAGGGATGGGTTAGTAAATTTGCTGATAATACAAAGGTTGGAGGTGTTGTGGATAGTGTGGAGGGCTGTCAGAGGTTACAGTGGGACATTGATAGGATGCAAAACTGGGCTGAGAATTGGCAGATGGAGTTCAACCAGATAAGTGTGAGGTGGTTCATTTTGGTAGGTCAAATATGATGACAGAATATAGTATTAATGGTAAGACTCTTGGGAGTGTGAGGAACAGAGAGATCTTGGGGTCTGAGTCCATGGAACACTCAAAGCTGCTCCGCAGGTTGACTGTGGTTAAGAAAGCATATGGTGCATTGGACTTCATCAATTGTGGGATTGAGTTTTGGAGCCGAGAGGTAATGTTGCAGCTATATAGAACTCTGGTCAGACCCCACTTGGAGTACTGTGCTCAGTTCTGGTCGCCTCACGATAGGAAGGATGTGGAAACCATAGAAGGGAGCAGAGGAGATTTACAAGGATGTTGCCTGGATTGCGGAGCATGCCTTATGAGAATAGGTTGAGTGAACTAGGCCTTTTTTCCTTGGAGCGATGGAGGATGAGAGGTGACGCGATAGAAGTGTATAAGATGATGAGAGGCATTGATCGTGTGGATAGTCAGAGGCTTTTTCCCCAGGGTGGAAATGGCTAGCATGAGAGGGCACAGTTTTAAGGTGCTTGGAAGGAGGTACAGAGGAGATATCAGGAATCAGTTTTTCACATAGAGAGTGGTGAGAGTGTGGAATGGGCTGCCGGTGACACTGGTAGAGGCAGATACGATAGGGTCTTTTAAGAGACTCCTGGACAGGTATATGGAGCTCAGGAAAATAGAGGGCTATGGGTAACCTTGGGTAATTTCTCAGGTAAAGACATGTTTGGCACAGCTTTGTGGGTCGAAAGGTCTGTATTGTGCTGTAGGTTTTCTATGTTTCTAGTTTAGCAACCATTTTTCAGATTTTTAATTCAATGTCTTCATGTTTTAACAACACAATTGCAAACTAGTTACCTACATTGAGAATAATATTCAATTTATTGAGACTAGGTCACCTTTGGGTTACAGACAGGTTGAATTTTTTTTCAGATTCCCATAAGTCAAATTTGTTCATGAGTTGGAAAATATGTCTCTAGGTATGTAAAAAATCAAATGATATGGAAATCATGCCTCCACTGTACTGAGGTAGATGCAACTGGTTGTAGAGATGCAGCTGAAGCCTACATAGGAAACTGCTATTTATAGGAAGAAACGTGTGAATGAAAGTCAGACTTTTGAATTCAAATGCGCTCATTTCTATCTATAGGATATATATAAGTTAGACATTCGTAAACAGGTAAACCTGTACTTAGTGGATCAAAACTGTGGCATGCTTTCAAAATCAAAATAGCAAGTGCTTATGTTTTCGGTCATGAAATGAGCTAATTCCCATGCTTACCTCAGAGGTTTTATTTTAGAAGCATTTCTTTGGAAAAAGCAACAGAATGGATGCAGTGGCTAGAAACTTGTACTGTCATGCCACTCTATGAATTTCATTGCATTTTCACAACCTACTATGTTTGGCTCAATATATTTGCTGATCATTATGTTTGAAAATAAATAATCTACTCTGGACACTACAGCACAGAAACAGGCTATTCAGCCCGTCTGGTTGGTGCCAAACTATTAACCATTGACCTGCACAGGGACCATAGCCCTCCATACCTCTCCCATCCACGTACCTATCCAAATTTCTCTTAAATGTTGAAATCAACCCCACATCTACCACTTGCACTGGTAGCTCATTCCACACTTTTACCAACCACTGAGTGAAGAAGTTCCCCCTCATGTTCCCATTAAACAATTCACTTTTCACCCTTAAGCCATGACTTAATTGTAGTCTCATCCACTATCAGTACAAAAAGCCAGCTTGCATTTACCCTATCTATAGCCCTCAAAATTTGTATACCTCTATCAAATCTCCTCTTAATCTTCTTTGTTCTAGGAAATAAAACCCTAACCTATTCAACCTCTCGCTATAACCCAGGTCCTCAAGTCTCGCAACATCTTTGTAAATTTTCTCTGCACTCTTTCTATCTTACTTACATCTTTCCTGTAGTAGGTGACCAAAACTGAATACAATTCTTTAAATTAGGCCTCACCAATGTCTTACACAATTACAACATAACATCCTATCTCATGTACTCAATGCATTGCTTTATGATGGCCAATGTGCCAAAAGCTTTCTTGATGATCCTACCTACCTGTCACACTACTTTCAAGGAATTATGTACCTGCATTCCCAGATCCCTCTGTTCTACTACACTCCTCAATGATTATGATTATGAAGACATGTAGTCCTCTTTTATTGTCATTTAGTAATGCATGCATTAAGAAATGATACATTATTTCCTCCGGTGTGATATCACAAACCACAGGACAAACCAAGACTGAAAAAACTGACAAAACCACATAATTATAACATATAGTTACAAACAGTGTAACAACACCATAACTTGATGAAGAAGTCCGTGAACACAGTAAAGTTCAAAGTTTCTCAAATGTCCCACATCTCACGCAGACGGGAGAAGGAAGAAAAACTCTCCCTGCCATGCTGACCACAATCCAACTCTGAGTCATCCGAAAACTTCGAGCTCTGACAGCTCTCTGACACCGAGTACTGAGCGCCATCTCTGTCCGAATGATTCGACCTCCTTCTCGGTCGCCAAAAGCAGGCAAGGCCGGGGATTTTGAGGCCTACCCTCCGAAAGATTCATGACCACACAGTAACGACAGCAGCGAACGGGCGTTTCAGAAATTTCTCCAGATGTTCCTCTGTGCTTTCATGTCCATTCTCCATCAAATCAGAATTGTCCACAGCCCCTATTTAACAGATACGATATCATACTGCTCACGAGTAAGACATGGTTTGTCCTCCCAAAGTACAACATCTCACACTTGTCTGCATTAAATTCCACCTACCATTTTTCCTGGTGCTCTAGATTCCGTTGCAAGCTTTGATTTTCTTCCTTGCTCTTTACTACACCCCCAATCTTGGTGTCATCCACACATTTGCCAATCCAGTTTACCACATTATCATCCAGATCATTGATATGGATCAATGGTTCTTAAAGGGGGCCATGTCAGATTTTGTAGGGGCCACAAGTAAAAAGCAAAAACCTCGGGTCATGGGTTTCTCAATGGAACATGATCAGTTGACTGTTTTAATGTACCTCAGAAGAGGTGGTTTTAGTGATGTTTTTAGTCAAATTTCCTGTCTTTTTAACTACCAGTGAACTGTCACATGTATTTGGTAGTGCCATCCTAACTGGAAGAGTTAATGTTTTGGAGATACTTTGCAGAAAATTCATATGACCAGAGAGGAGATATTTGTAGGCTTACAGCGCAGAGAACATAGAACACTACAACATAATACAGATCTTCCGGACCACGATGTTGCGCAAACCCTTTAATTTACTCTACAATCAGTCTCATCTTTCTCCTACATTCTGCAAACTGTCAATGTCCCATTGTAACCTACAACAGCCTTCTACACTACCCACAACATACCAACATTCATTTCTTCTGCAAACTGACTAACCCACCCTTCCACTTCCTAGTCCTAGTCTTCTATAAAAATCAAAAAGAGCAGTATTCGCAGAATAGACCCCTGTGGAACCCCATCTTCACCGGCCTCCAGGTAGAATATGTTCCATCTACTACTACCCTCTGACTTCCATGTGCAAGTCAATTCTGAATCCACACAGCCACGTGACCCTGCCTTTCTGAATTAATTTACCATGGAGAACCTTGTCAAAAATGTCCTGCTAGAATCTACACTCACCACATCCACTGCTTTGTCTTCGTCAATTTGTTTTGTCACTTTCTCAAAGAATTCATTCAGGCTCGTGACGCACAACCTGCCCCTTACAAAACCATGATGATGATCCCTAATCAAACCGTGTTTCTCCAAATGCTTTTAATTCCTGTCTCTATGAATCCTCTCCAATAGTTTTCCCACCATTTATGTAAGACCCTCTGATGTATAATTCCAAGTGTAATCCCTGTTATCTTTCTTGAACAAAGGAATACTGTTTGCTAACCTCCAATCCTTTGGTTCTACTCCTATGGCCAGTGAGGATGCAAAGATCATCACCAAAGGTGCAGTAATTTCTTTCCTCAGTTCCTGTAGTTTACTGTATATCCTGAGTGACCCTGGGGATTTTCTATCTTAACGTTTTTCCAAAGTTCCAACACATCCGCTTAACACTGATATGTTCCAGCATATCAGCCTGTTTTACACTGTCCTCTCATTCATCAAAGTCCCTCTCACTGGTGAATACTGAAGCAAAATATTCATTAAGGACCTCCCTTACTTCCTCTGACTCCAGGCCCATAGAACCATAGAAACTACAGCACAGAAACAGGCCCTTTGGCCCTTCTTGGCTGTGCCGAACCATTTTCTGCCTAGTCCCACTGACCTGCACACGGACCATATCCCTCCATACACCTCCCATCCATCTATCTGTCCAATTTATTCTTAAATGTTAAAAAAGAACCCGCATTTACCACCTCGTCTGGCAGCTCATCAGCTCATTCCATACTCCCACTACTCTCTGTGTGAAGAAGCCCCCCCCAATGTTCCCTTTAAACTTTTCCCCCCTCACCCTTAACCCATGTCCTCTGTTTTTTTTCTCCCCTTGCCTCAGTGGAAAAAGCCTGCTTGCATTCACTCTATCTATACCCATCATAATTTTATATACTTCTATGAAATCTCCCCTCATTCTTCTACGCTCCAGGGAATAAAGTCCTAACCTATTCAACCTTTCTCTGTAACTGAGTTTCTCAAGTCCCGGCAACATCCTTGTAAACCTTCTCTGCACTCTTTCAACCTTATTTATATCCTTCCTGTAATTTGGTGACCAAAACTGAACACAATACTCCAGATTCGGCCTCACCAATGCCTTATACAACCTCATCATAACATTCCAGCTCTTACACTCAATACTTTGATTAATAAAGGCCAATGTACCAAAAGCTCTCTTTACGACCCTATCTACCTGTGACGACACTTTTAGGGAATTTTGTATCTGTATTCCCAGATCCCTCTGTTCCACTGCACTCCTCAGTGCCTTACCATTAACCCTGTATGTTCTACGTTGGTTTGTCCTTCCAACGTGCAATACCTCACACTTGTCAGTATTAAACTCCATCTGCCATTTTTCAGCCCATTTTTCCAGCTGGTCCAAGTCCCTCTGCAGGCTCTGAAAACCTTCCTCACTGTCTACTACACCTTCAATCTTTGTATCATCAGCAAACTTGCTGATCCAATTTACCACATTATCATCCAGATCATTGATATAGATGACAAATAACAATGGACCCAGCACTGATCCCTGTGGCACACCACTAGTCACAAGCCTCCACTCAGAGAAGCAATTCTCTACCACCACTCTCTGGCTTCTTCCATCGAGCCAATGTCTAATCCAATTTACCACCTCTCCATGTATACCTAGCGACTGAATTTTCCTAACTAACCTCCCATGCGGGACCTTGTCAAAGGCCTTACTGAAGTCCATGTAGACAATATCCACTGCCTTCCCTTCATCCACTTTCCTGGTAACCTCCTCAAAAAACTCCAACAGATTGGTCAAACATGACCTACCACGCACAAAGCCATGTTGACTCTCCCTAATAAGCCCCTGTCTATCCAAATGCTTGTAGATTCTGTCTCTTAGTACTCCCTCCAATAACTTACCTACTACTGACGTTAAACTCACCGGCCTACAATTTCCCGGATTACTTTTCGATCCTTTTTTAAACAACGGAACAACATGAGCCACTCTCCAATCCTCCAGCACTTCACCTGTAGACAGCGACATTTTAAATATTTCTGCCAGGGCCCCCGCAATTTCAACACTAGTCTCCTTCAAGGTCCGAGGGAACACTCTGTCAGGTCCCGGGGATTTATCCACTTTAATTTTCCTCAAGACAGCAAGCACCTCCTCCTTTTCAATCTGTACAGTTTCCATGGTCTCACTACTTGATTCCCTCAATTCCATAGATTTCATGCCAGCTTCCTTAGTAAATACAGACACAAAAAACCTATTTAAGATCTCCCCCATTTCCTTTGGTTTCGCACAAAGCCGACCACTCTGATCTTCAAGAGGACCAATTTTATCCCTTACAATCCTTTTGTTCTTAATATACTTGTAAAAGCTCTTTGGATTATCCTTCACTTTTACTGCCAAGGCAACCTCATGTCTTCTTTTTGCCCTCCTGATTTCTTTCTTAAGTATTTTCTTGCACTTCTTATACTCCTCAAGCACCTGATTTACCCCCTGTTTCCTATACATTTCATACAACTCCCTCTTCTTCTTTATCAGAGTTGCAATATCCCTTGAGAACCAAGGTTCCTTATTCCTATTCAATTTGCCTTTAATCCTGACAGGAACATACAAACTCAGCACTCTCAAAATTTCCCCTTTGAAGGCTTCCCACCTACCAAAAGAGTTTCCTCTTTTATCCCTAATGGATCCTAGCCTCAGTCTAGTCATCTTCCTGTTCTTTACATATGTGTGGAATGCCTTGGGATTTTCCTGAATTCTGCTTACCAAGGCCTTCTCATGTCATCTTTCAGCTCTCCTAAGTCCATTCTTAAACTCCGGGCTACCTTGTAATTTTCTAGAGCCCAGTCTGATCCTTGTTTACTAAACTGTAAGTATGCTTCTTTCTTCCTCTTGACTAGATAGTCCACATCTCATCAAACATGGTTCCTTCACCCTGCTGCCTCGATGAGAGAAACCTATTCAGAACCCCTCATAACTGCTTCTTAAACAACCTCCTTATTTCCCTGAGTACATCCATTCCCAATTTACTCTCCCAAGTTCCTGCCAAATAGCATTAATATTTCCCCTATCCCAGTTAAATACTTTCCTATACCATCTGCTCCCATCCCTGCCAAGGCTATGGTAAAGATAAGGGTCTTGTGGTCACTGTCTCTTAAATGCCTCACTCACTAAGAGATCTCTCACCTGACCAGGGTTATTACTGAGCACCAGATCCAGTATGGTCTTTCCTCTAGTCAGCCTATTTGCACATTGTGTCAGGAATCCTTCGTAGACTAACCCAACAAATTTTTCCCCATTCAAACCTTTTGTACTAAAGAGGTGCCAGCCAATATTAGGGAAGTTGCAGTCACCCATCATAACAATCTTGTTATTTTTGCACCTTTCCGCTCTGTATCTCAATGTTTACAGTGTTATTGGGTGAGGAAGGCGGTGTCTATAGAACGCTCTCAATAGAGTCACAAACAAGAGAAAATCTGCAGATGCTGGAAATCCAAGCAACATACACACAATACTGGAGGAACTTAGCAGGCCAGGCAGCATCTTGGAAAAGAGTACTGTCAATGTTTCAGGCTGAAACCCTTCAGCAGGGCCAGAGAAAAAAGCTAGGGAGTAGATTTAAAAGATGGGGGGAGGGGAGGGAGAAACACAGGGTGATAGGTGAAATCTGAAGGGAGAGGGATAAAGTAAAGAGCTGGGAAGTTGATTGGTGAAAGAGACAGAAGACCATGGGATAAGAAATGGTGATGGATGGGTGGGGAGCATTACCGGAAGTTTGAGAAATCAATGTTCATGCCATTAAGTTGGAGGCTACCCAAACGGAATGTAAGATGTTGTTCCTCCAACCTAAGTGTGGCCTCCTCACGACAGTGGAGGAGGCCATAAATGGACATATCGGAATGGGAATGGGAAGTGGAATTAAAATGGGTGGCCACTAGGAGATTGCGCTTGTTCAGGCAGATGGACCGTAGATGCCTCCACGTCCAGCACATCTACTCTTAACCAATCCTCCCACCACCCTACCAGGGATAGAGTTCCTCTTGTCCTCACCTACCACCCCACCAGTCTCCATATCCAGCACATAATTCTCTAAAACATCCACCAATTCCAACTAGATCCCACCACCAAGCATATCTTTCCCTCACCCCCCCCCGCTTTCTGCTTTCTGCAGGGATCACTCCCTACGTGACTCCCTTGTCCATTGATCTCCCTCCTTTCACACATCCTTGCAAGCGGAACAAGTGCTACACCTCCTCCCTCATTATCATTCAGGGCCCTAAACACTCCTTCCAGGTGAGGCAACAATTCACCTGTGAGTCTGTTGGGGTCATATACTGTGCTTGGTGCTCCCGGTGTGGCCTCCTGTATATCAGTGAGACCTGACATAGATTGGGAGACAAAGCACCTACGCTCCATCTGCCAGAACAAGCGCGATCTCCCAGTGACCACCCATTTTAATTCCACTATCCATTCCCATTTCTGATATGTCCGTCCATAGCCTCCTCCATTGTCATGATGAAGGCACGCTTAGATTGGTGGAACAACACCTTACATTCCATCTGGGTAGCCGCCAACCTGATGACATGAACATTCATTTCTCAAATTTCCAGTAATGCCCCCCACCTCCTGTCTTTTACCATTTCTCATGGCCTTTTCCCTCCCTCATCTTATCTCCTTGCCTGCCCATCATCTCCCCTGGTGCTCCTCCATCCCCCCCCCCCCACTTTTCTTTCTCCCAAGGCCTTCTGTCTCTTTCATCAATCAACTTCCCAGCTCTTTACTTCATCTTCATCTTCCCCCTCCAGGTTTACCTACCACCTTGTGTTTCTTCTTCCCTCCCCTCACCTTTTAAATCTACCCCCTAGCTTTTTTCTCCAGTCCTGCCAAATGGTTTCAGCCTGAAACGTCGACTGTACTCTCTTCCTAGATGCTGCCTGGCCTGCTGAGTTCCTCCAGCATTTTGTGTGTGTTACTCTCAATAGAGTGGTTGCTCCCTTGCTGTTTCTGACTCCCCCCCCCCACACTGACTCAGTACATTTCTCCACAACGTCATCCCTTTCTATAGTTGGGTGCTATCTCTGATTTGCAATGCCGCTCCCCCACCTCTTTTATCTCCTCCCTTCCCTTTTGTCACATCTAAACCCTGTTTAGACAGTCAAGTCTCTGTAATAGCTACAACTATGCAGTTCATGTACCAACCCATGTTTTAAATTTATTGTCCTCGTTCCTGATACTTCTCACATTAAACCCAACCAAATGACTGCAATTATGCCCTTCCTCCTCTTACTATCTCTTCTTTCAGTTAGTCCTGATGAAGGGTCTCGGCCAGAACCGTCGACTGCACCTCTTCCTAGAGATGCTGCCTGGCCTGCTGCGTTCACCAGCAACTTTGATGTGTGTTGCTTCTATTCAATAAAACCATGCAACCAAAAATCAACAATGTCAGCCAGAAACTATTTTAACAATTACAAAGAACATTCGAGACATTGACAGGAATAATGATCAATTAGAGAAAGTCAGTTTGGGATTGATTGTCAGCTGACCAATAGGCATTGTTTGTTTTGGCTCACCATAACAACCCCCTCTTGAAGATGATTACCTGCAGGATTTGAGCCAAAGGTTTAATTTAGGTCGGAATAAATGGCTTGCACTGGCGATCAGAACTTTTTCATGGTCACAAGCTGTCATGTTCTTGTCTTGATGTTGCTTGTGGCTGTGCTGTGTTGGTGGTTGGTTCGGTTGGGTGGACCCTTTTAGGAGGAGATGAAAGTCCAGCTCTATTTTTGATGATCTACCTGATGAACCTGATATGCTATTGGGAGCATGTTACCACAACCGGTTGATGTGGTGATGCCAGGCAGGTCCCTCTGTGATAACTTTGTAGAGCACTTTCCCTATGTGTTTGACAATCTGACCTGGTACCGAGGGTCTCTTAACTACTGCCATACAGTCTGGCTCACTGCAGCACTGGGCTTGAATGGCTTCACCTACTGACCAAGATCAGTGTGGTTATCATTGTGCATCTGGCCTCCTGTTATCTTGGATGTTGGGCTCTTTGGCAGCATTTCATTCAACATTGTATGCAGTTTCCTTCCCAAATGCGCTTCAGCTGGAGACTTCCCCCTGGATGCAGGATAATTTGATATGTCAGAGAAATATGCTGAGAGCCTTGACCAATGTTTCTTCCCCTCGATATCAAGAGTGATTGTTTGAGGGTATTCACAAACCTCTCTGCTTGACTGTTGGATTGTGGATGATACAGGGGTGAGCGGCTGTGGATAATTGTGCTGGTCTGGCAGACTGCAGCAAGCTGCTGTGTACTGAATTACGTGCCACTATCAGAAACAAGCGTTTCTGGCATCCCAAACTGCAGCAGCTATTGAATGGTAGCCTTTTTCATTGTTGACGTTATAGGTAATACTGGCCATTTGGAATAGTTGTCAACCAGATCAAGGTTGATTGAGCCAGCAAAATCAGTATGTACTCTACTCCAAGGTCTAGTAAAGTAATGCTATGGTTGAGGATTGGCTCTACTTGGATTCTTTGTGCCAGAGAGTACTGAGTAAACTGCGTGTATACGGATGTGATATCTTCATAGAACATTGCACATAGAACATAGAGGGTACAGCCCAGGAACAGGGCATTCAGCCCACAATGTTGTGCTGATCTATCTAAAACTGAATCAAAAACCCTCAAACACTAATCCCTCCTACCTACACCATATCCATACCCCTCCATCCTCCTTATATCCGTGTGTCTATCCAAATGTCTCTTAAAAGCCTCTAATGTATTTACCTCTACCACCATATCAGGCAGCATATTCCAGGTATTCACAACCCTCTGAGTAAAAAACTTACCCTTCACATCTCCCTTGAACATACCCCCTCTGACTTTCAATGCATGTCCTCTGGTATTAGAGTTTTCAATCCTGGGAAACAGATACTCTCTATCCACTCTGTCTTTGCCTCTCATAATCTTGTAAACTTCTATCAGATCTCCCTCAGCCTCCTTGGCTCCAGAGAAAACAGCCCGAGTTCATCTAGCCTCTTATGACAGCACGTGCCCTCTAAACCAGGCAGCATCCTGGTAAACCTCTTCTGCACCCTCTCCAAAGCCTCAACACCCTTCCTATAGGGGCAACCAGAACTGTACACAATCCTCCAGATGTGGTCTATCCCGAGTTTTATAAAATTGCAACATAAACTCTGACACTTGAACTCAATGCCCGACTAATAAAATCAAGCATTCCATAACCTGGCTTAACAACTTCATCAACCAGTGTAGCCACTTTCAAGGACCTATGAACTTGGATTCCAAGCTCTCTCTGCTCAGCAACTGTTAAGGACCTTGCCCTTAACAATGTACTGTCTTCTTCCATATGCCCTACCAAGGTGCAACACTTCACATTTATCTGGGTTAAACTACATCTGCAATTTCTCAGCCCATATCTGCAATTGGTCTATATGGTACTGTATTCTTTGCCAGTTGTAGCATCTGCAAACTTAGTTACCCACCCATCTACGTTTTCATCCAGGTCATTTATATAAATTACAAACAGCAGAGATCCCAGCACAGATCCCTGTGGAACTCCACTAATTACAGACCTCCAGCTCGAATAAGTCCCTTCATCCACAACCCTTCTCTGTGCAAGCCAGTTCTGAATCCAAACAGCCAATTTGCTGCGGATCCCATGCATCTTAATCTTCTGGATTAGCCTCCCATGAGGGACTTTGTCAAAAGCCTTACTAAGATCCATGTAGACAACATCCACTGCCCTACCCGCATCAATCTCTCTCATCACCTTGTCAAAAAAATCAATCAAGTTGGTACGACATGACCTGCCATGCACAAAGCCATACTGGCTCCCCCTCATTAAGCTATGAATTTCTAAATGCTTATATATCCTATCCCCAAGAACTTTCTCCAGCAATTTCCCCACAACTGATGTGAGACTCATCGGTCTATAGTTCCTTGGATTTCCCCTTTTTCCCTTCTCAAACACAGGTACAACATTAGCCGCTCACCAGTCCTCTGGGATCTCGCCTGTGGCCTGAGAGGATACAAAGATATTGGTCAAGGACCCAGCAATCTCATCTGTTGCCTCTTACAATAACCTGCGGTAAATCCTATCATGTCCTAGGGACTTGTCCACCTTAATACTCCTTAGGCGGACTAATACTTCTTCCTGCTTGACCTCTAAACGTCCTAATGCATTTGTACGTTCAGCAATGATCACCTGGTCCTCCATATCTTTTCCTTGGTAAGTACTGAAGCAAAGTACTCATTAAGTACCTCACTCACGTGCTCTGCATCCAAGTAAATGTTTTATTTATCTTTATCCTTGAGTGGTCCCACCCTCTCCCTAGTTATCCTATTACTCTTGATGTATGTAGAGAATGCCTTGTTATTCACTGTAATCCTACTTGTTAAGGATTTTTCATGGCCCCGCTTGGCTTTCCTAATTTGCTTCTTTAGTTCTTTTCTGGCTTCTTTATACTCCTCATGTGCTTTGCTTGATCCTGACTTCCAAAGCTTTACAAACTTATTTTTTTTTCTTCTTAACTAAATTCATCACCTCTTTGGACATTCAAGGTTCTCTTATCTTCCCATCACCATCCTTCCTTCTAACAGTAACATACTTTTCCTGTACACTGTGCAATTGATCTTTAAACACCCTCCATATGTCTGATGTGGAGTTGTCAGAGAAAATATGTTCATAATTAACACTTGTTTGTTCCTGACTAATGCCCTCATAGTTTGCTCTACTCCAAATTAAAACTCTCCCACAAGGACCATACCTATCCATATCTGTAGCTAACCCGAAAGATAAGGAGTTGTAGTCACTGCTCCCTAACTGTTCACCTACTGAAAGGTTGTCACCTGGTCAGGCTCTTTACCCAACACCAGGTCCAGTATGGCCCCACCTCTCATTAGACCGTCCACATACCTATTCAAGAAACCTTCCTGGATACACTGAACAAATTCAGCTGCATCTAAACCCCTTACAAACCCCTTACACTAAGAAGGTCCCAGTTTATATTGGGGAAGTTGAAAGCCCCATGACAAAAAGATCTATTATTTTTACACATTTCCTTAACCCGATTACATATCTGTTCCTCAAAGACCCAGTGGCTATTAGGGGGTCTGTAGTACAATCCCATCAGTGTGTTTGCACACTTCCTATTCTTGAATTCCACCTAAATGGACACAGTGCTTGACCCCTTCATTATGTCTTCCCTGAGTGCAGCTGGGATATTGTCCCTGATTAGTAGTACCTCCTTCTCTACCTTTTCTAAAACTTTGAAAACCTGGTACATTAATCACCCATTCCTGCTCCTCTCTCAACCAAGTTTCAGTATTGACTCCAACATTGTAGTTCCATGCACTGATTCACGCTCTAAGTTCATCACCCTTACCCATAATACTCCTAGCATTAAAATGTACACACTACAAACTATCCCACCCATCAAGCCTTTTATTTTGATCTTGCCTTTCAATACTTTCCCTGACATCTACTTTCCAGTCTGATCTTTTACCTTACCGACCTGGGCCCTTACCTTCCCAGCCCCCTGCAAAACTAGTTTAAACTCGTCTGAGTGGCATCAGCAAACCTCCTGGCTTGGATATTGGCTCCCCACCCGGTTCAGGTGCAACCCGTCCCTTTTGTACTGGTCACCCCTTTGCAGAAAAGGTTTTAATGATCCAAGGACTTGAAACCCTGCACCATCTCCTCAGCCACTCATTCATCCATGCAATCACCCCATTCCTACCTGCATTAGCCCATGGCACAGGGAGTAATCCAGTCCTTCTCTTCAGCCTCTTTCCTAACTCTATATCTTCACTGCATAGGACCTCTTCCACTTTTCTGTCTGTCATTGGAGCCAATATGCACCACAACCTCTGGCTGTTTCCTGACAATATCCTGCAGCTGCTCCAATAAATCATGGACCCTAGCACCCGGGAGGCAACACCCTCCTGGAGTCTCTTTTGCAGCCTCAGAATTTCTGTCCCCCTAACTATGGAATCCCATATAACTACCGCACTGCCTGATTTTACCCTTCCCTGCCAAGACTCATATCCATGATCTGAAGGGTCACACCCCCCTCAACAGTATTCAAAAGGGTATATTTGTTGCTAAGGGTAATAGCCACAGGGAAACATCACACTGATTTCATAATCCTGTTACCTCTCCTAGTAGCCACCCACCTACTGTCTGAAGACTGTACTCTGGGTGTCGCCACCTCTTCAAAAATCTCATCTAGAATACCTTCAGCCTCCCGAATGATCCTGAGTACATCCAACTCAAGCTCTAACTCCTTGTCCTGGTCCCGCAGAGGTACCATCAGGGAAATTGTCAGGTATCCTGAATTCCCAGATCTGACAGGAGGAGTGTTCCATCCTGACTACTCTATACCAAGAAAGAAAAAGGCTTGCCTCTTCTTAACTGTGCCTGTTCACATCGAAGGCTGTTAAGCCAAAGCCTTCACGCTCTATTAGTGGCACACTCTGACAATAGCTACTCCACTTAAGCATGCCCTGCTTTAATTCGCAACTGAGGCTAGGCCTCTGATGCCGATACTTTTCATGCCTGTGCAGCTTAAAAGGACTGGCCTTATTCGAACCTGCTCCTTTTATCCTTTCTCTTGACATCTGTAGGGCTCTGACTGATACACACACTGTCTATGCCTGGCCAATACACAAAGCTTCCTGCCAGGGCTTTCATTAGATTGATGCCTGGGTGACCATGGTGGAATTGTATCAGTATTTCTGGTCAGAATATTTGTGGAATTACTATTCCATCTCCAACCATTAGGCAGGAGTCCACAGTTGGGAGTGAAATACGTCAGGAAAAGGGTATGATATCTTCTTCAATTTTAACTGGCCACCTGTCAAAGAGGTATCTGTAGATACACTGAAGAAGAGGATCTGAGCTGTTTTTGCTCTGGTCTTGTCGACTGTGACTGGAAGACCCTCAGCAGCATCCAATACAACCCAGTGGACATTGTGGTCAACTGAAATTGCAGCCATGTTTTCAGTTTTCAGTAACCTGCTGATTCACAAGTCTGGAGAGGGCACCTGCCTAAATAGGGCACTGACTGGTACCCTTAGCCTGTACATTGTTGGGAGGAATGCCGAATAATGACTGATTATGCTCACATCTAATGGTGGAGGCATCTTTGAGACAGTAGTGGTGTTTTCGGGATCTGGGCAATGACTGTGCTCTTCTATGATGCCTGAAATCTGGGCAATGACTGCATTCTTCATTTATCTGCCTGAAATCACAATCCAAAGTTTGTTGAAAATGTGGTTCGGGCATTGGAATAGTTCTGTTTGATCCAAGCCCATCACAATGATCTCATTGAGGTAAGTGGCAAAACAGCAACACCGTCAATACCACTGATCATAGTGTTAATAAGCCGTTGGAAAATTGAAGGAGCTGCCTTTACCCTGAAAGGCAGACAAAGGAAGATAAATAAAAAATACGGTTGTAAGGTGGGCTTCAGGCAAGTCCAAATTTGCGAAGTAGTGATCACTGTTCAATTTAGCAGAGATCTGCCGGTACCAGCAATAGGTACATGTGTGTCTCTGGAGCCACACTGAGACAGTTGAGAAGTCTGCACACAACCTCACTGTACTGTTGGCTTTCTTGATGATGACTCCTAGAGGTGCCCAATGTGAGTGGTCGTCAGCCCTCATCTCACCAGCTTGTTGCAGGTGATCTAGCTCTTGCTCCATGATTGGTAAAGCTGTGTGTGGTGCCAGTCTTTGGGACAGAAGACTGGCTTCGCGTCTGTATGGAGATGGAGTTCTGCTTGCGGTTTGGTGCATTGGCATAAACTATCTTGAAATACTGCTGTATAGCATATAGTTGTTGTGTCATGAAACACTGCTGTAAAGCATTGTTGCAGTTGTTGTCTCATACATCGATGGTGGCACGGCACCGACTGACTTGATTTGAATGAATAATGTCTTCGTACAGATCTCATCCAGAGGTCAAGTTTGTCCATCCAGAAAATGCCTAGGACATTCAGATCATGCTGCTTTGTTAGGTAGTGCACACTGTTGACTTAGTGACTGTTCAGTGCAGTTTGCCAACCAGCTGGAGGTTCCACCTGAAGCACTGCAGGTGAAATGATGAGTTGTTTTGACTGGTGGGGACCCAAGTGCCCACCATGTGTATTTGGAGATAATGGTGATGTATGTGTTGAGCTATAGCTTGATCTACTGATTGTTGATAGATACATTTACTTACCGTCTCCTGGTGGCGAAATAAACCTTGAAAGTGACCATTAAACTCCTTGCAGATATTGATGGCTTTTGAAATTCTTGCCCTTGTGTTTCGCTAACCTAGAATGTAGTGAAAGATGACAAAGCCTTCTTTGTGACCATGGCATTGCATTTGCCGCAAATGTGGTTCTTATATTAGCTAGTGTAGATGTTATCAGTCTTTTCCCCAGCACTGAAGAGTACAAACCAGGGTGCAGAGGTTTAGGGTGAGATGGAAAAGATTTAAAAGGAACCAGATGGACAACTTTTTTTTACCCAGAGGGTGATGAGTATATGGTATGTGCTGCCAGAGGAGGTGGTTGAGGCAGGTACAATAGTGTCATTTAAGAAGCACTTGGGTAGATTCATGGAGGGTTGGTGCTTGGAGGGATATGAGCTGAAAGCAGGAAATTAGGATTGGTAGGATGAGCACTATGGTTGGCATGGACTAGTTAGGACAAAGGGCCAGTACTGCATCCAGTAGGGGTCTGAGGGGATTTAGTATGGCACCAAAGACTCTTACACATTTCTATTAATGTAGAGTGGAAAGCATTCTGACTGCTTGCATCACAGTCTGGTATGGAGCTCTGAATGCAAGAGGCTGCCGATGGTTGTAGACTCAGTCAGCTGCATCACGGGCACAACACTCCCCACTATTGACGAACACACATCAAAGCTGCTGGTGAACGCAGCAGGCTGGGCAGCACCTCTAGGAAGAGGTACAGTCGATGTTTCGGGCCAAGACCCTTCGTCAGGACTAACTGAAAGAAGAGCTAATAAGAGATTTGAAAGTGGGAGGGGGAGGGGGAGATCCAAAATGATAGGAGAAGACAGGAGGGGGAGGGATGGAGCCAAGAGCTGGACAGTTGATTGGCAAAAAGGGATATGAGAGGATCATGGGACAGGAGGCCTAGGGAGAAAGAAAAGGGGGAGGGGGGAAAACCCAGAGGATGGGCAAGTATAGTGAGAGGAACAGAGAAAAAGGAGAGAGAGAAAAAGAATGTGTGTATATAAATAAATAATGGATGGGGTATGAGGGGGATGTGGGGCATTTGCGGAAGTTTGAAAAGTCAATGTTCATGCCATCAGGTTCGAGGCTACCCAGACGGAATATAAGGTGTTGTTCCTCCAACCTGAGTGTGGCTTCATCTTTACAGTAGAGGAGGCCATGGATAGACATATCAGAATGGGAATGGGAAGTGGAATTAAAACGTGTGGCCACTGGGAGATCCTGCTTTCTCTGGTGGACAGAGCGTAGGTGTTCAGCGAAACGATTTCCCAGTCTGCGTCAGGTCTCACCAATATATAGAAGGCCACATCGGAAGCACCGGACACAGTATATCACCCATCACCCTAGCCGACTCACAGGTGAAGTGTCGCCTCACCTGGAAGGACTGTTTGGGGCCCTGAGTGGTGGTAAGGGTGGAAGTGTAAGGGCATGTGTAGCACCTGTTCCGCTTACAAGGATAAGTGCCAGGAGGGAGATCAGTGGGGAAGGATGGGGGGGGAACGAATGGACAAGGGAGTCGCGTAGGGAGCGATCCCTGCGGAAAGCAGAGAGAGGGAGGGAGGGAAAGATGTGCTTAGTGGTGGGATCCTGTTGGAGGTGGTGGAAGTTACAGAGAATAATATGTTGGACCCGGAGGCTGGTGGGGTGGTAGGTGAGGACAAGGGGAATCCTATTCCTAGTGGGGTGGCGGGAGGATGGAGTGAGGACATCTTCAAGGGATGGTGCTTCAAGAAGGCGGCATCCGTCATTGAAGACATTTAGCATCCAGTACATGGGCTCTTCTTATTACTACCATTGGAAGATCATCGGTGAAGAAGTACAGCAGCCTGAAGTCACCTAAATGTTTTAAGAACAGTTTCTTCCCCATCACCATCGGGGATGGTAGTGTTCATGACCACTACCTCATTATTTGTCTTTTGCATTGCTGTCGCAAAATAACAAATTTCATGACATGCCAGTGATAATAAACTTAATTATAACTCTATGACCTTCTATACTCCATGTCAGGGATTAGATCTTTTTGGATGTCAATGCCATTCTGTGAGATCAGCTCCAATGCTGTGCTTGGCCATGCTGAAATATTGGAAGTGAGATTCTCAATGCAAGACCCAGCTAGGTCTATGCTGAAGGTGTATGGGTGTGCAGCCAGTGTTTGGGGAGCAGCGGAAGATGTGGCTGCATCAGTTATATACCCAAAATGCATATCTTGAAGTTTTGAAATTATAACAGTTATTACTGGAAATGCAGCACTCCAGACAGTATCTGTGAAGACATTAACAGTGTTGAAAGGAGGAAATTTGGAGGGCTTTGGTCAGCTGGAAGATGGAAAGGTATCTAATTTACATGGAACAAGGATCCTTCAAGATTTAATAGAGGCAGGACAGAGTTGGTTACTGATGGGGTGGAGGTTAAAAGTTAGGGCTGTAACCAAAGTGTTATAAAGAGAAAAGTTATTTGAAACTTTGGTTGTTGAAGTTGTATGCCTTCATTTTAGTGACATTTTCTTTTTCTTCTTTGATAGATTTGGACAGCGGCTGCTCAGGTTTCCTGCAAATTCTGAGAGTTAGGAGACAAATAAGATTAAATTGATAGGATAAGATCACAGAAAGAATCAACAAGAAATGAAGCAAGGCTAAATATTAATTAAGCATGAAAGGAGCAGCCCTAAATCTAAGACGTTAACTTTGTTTCTCTTTCACTGATACTGCCTGACCTGCTTGAGTATTTTCCACATTTTCTGTTTTAAAAACATCTGCTGTTACTTTTTGTACTTGTAATTTCACTCCATCACAACTTTCATGCCATTTGCTACAAGTAATTTCGAACTCTAAACATCTCTAAATGGTTATAGTTCACATAATAAAGTGCAAATGTATTGCCTTTTGAGGTACTTTTTCAGGAAACAGTCTATCTTTTCATGCATTTTTAAAATTTTTTTAATCAGGAAAGGTGAGGACTAAATTAAAGGAGGATGTAAACAGCAATAGAATAAGTAGTTTTAACATCTAAGTTTTAAAAGATGGTTGAAGAAATAACCACCGAGTGGAGGGCAAAACAATGATGGTTCAAAGCAATGTGATGACAGGTCAAGTAATTGTACAAAAATTAGATCTAAATACGTGTAAATGGTCACAGCAGAATTCAAGAATCAGAGATAAGTTGTTAATTACTCCCATAGGACATCCTATCAGGCTTTTCTTTTGTCCCTTTCCAGCCCATTTTGTTTGGCACTGCATACAATTCATAACTACTATAAAATTCAGCTGCATAGATGAGGCTGGGGTTTTGAGGGAGTTGTTGGGCACAAATTGATTCCAATATTGTATCTAATGCATACACATATTGGTATTTGTGACGTATATTATATCAGATGCCACATTGCTGATCCAATTAGCTAAAGCGTGCCAGCAAAGAGTAGGCACGTTGTCATGTCAACCAACATTGAATGCTGCTTTGTTGTCAGCATAACCATTTTAGATGTCTGTGGCGCAGCTAATTGATTCTCCTTGCCTTGCTGAACATATATGCAGCAGCATGAACAACAGCCACCATATGCTATTTAAAAGGATTATCAGCTGGTTGCAGGCTAACTTCTGATTAATTTCTGTTAACTATAATTCTAAAACTTCTTGGAGCACTCTGGAGTTGATATTGTCCTGTGAAAGTGTGTTATTGAGAAATAAAAAAATATTACTCCGGTCTCCCTATACACGCAGGAATTCACCCCTATTTTATACCTTATGCATCATAATCTTTGTGCTCATTTTCAGTATCCGTCAAATCTTCCCCCTTCATTCTTTGAAAATTAAATGTGCTCTGTGGGTAAAGAGAAGGTCGTGGATGTATTATAATTACAGCTCCAGAAGCATGGGCAAAGTGGCCACATCAAAGATTACTGTTGAAAGTAAAATCTCATGGTGTAGGAGTTAACATAGTGGGGAAATAGAATACTGGCTGGCCAACAGGAAACAGAGAGTCGGCACAAATATGATTGGTTGGCAAGATATATTGAGTATGGTGCTCAGTGGAGGCGAGGAGTCCTCATTTATATAAATGACTTTGATGATGGTACTGAAAGTATGGTTGCTAAATTTGCTGATGACATAAAATTAGACAGGAAAGTATAGAGGCTAAGATCAGGCAAATGGAATATAATGTGGGAACACGGCAAATCATACACTTTGGCAAGAAGTATATATAAAAG